>NW_027211692.1:20772500-21972500 GCF_022749685.1 Semicossyphus pulcher | reverse complement strand
TGTTGGACTGTGGATTTACACCACTGTGCAATAATTTCATTACTATGCAAATTGTCTGTGCAATAGTACTATACATGTTTACTTGTACTTGCAATATTTGCATGATGCATAGTGCACTTTACTTTTAACTTATATTCTTAACTTATATTTTTATTTAAATTCTTTGTTTTTACTGTTGCGTGAAGGGAGACTGACAAAGTAAGAATTTCATTGTATGGTATAACCTCTGTGTTTTTACCGTACATATGACAATACACTTTGTAAAATATCCCCCTGGTTTCTAGTGCTTATTATCCAAATTGTGATAAATGTAACATCGGTCAAAAGTACAATGTATCATTTGCCATTAAGATAATGTTAATAAGCTTACATCTAATCAGAACTTAGCATAATAAATCTTTTTTTGTGTTTGCTGTGTATCATTTGTTGATTGCTTTATGCAATAATTACTGATCTTTACCAATCCTGTCATTCTGTGACACTAAAAATATCAAGTAACTACACATAGGACTTTTTCACACAGCTCTCATCCACTTGGAAAACCCTTATACCTACAGTATGTTGGGATGCTGTTGACTTGAGCTTAGCATTTCATTCCATCATCACAGAGAGCCTAAACACCTTATTCCTGGTCAGGAAGAATCAGCAGTGCAAAACCCTCAGGTACAACAGACTCCATCAATAACTGTTATAAACTTCAATCACTGCACAACAGACCGCATTCTGACATACAGCTGCACAGTCTGGTAGTCCAGCAGCACCACGGCTTGCCCTTTCATATTCAAGGGATATGAAGGTGCTTGGTTCTTATTGTCCATATTAAAATGAATGTTAAAGTGGTCACGGAGCAATGTATTACGTATTTGCTATTAAGATGAGGCTAATAAGCTTGCGTCTAATCAGAACACTGAGTAACAGTGAGACAGACAATATAGTATTTTTAAGTAAGAAATAATATTGTGTGTACACAGAGTTATCTTGTTTTTCATTTTTACTTATTTTTCTTTCTCTTATTAAGGTTAAAGGAGAAAAAGGCCATCTCTGCTTGACCTTAGTTGCTATATACAGTATACCATATTAGAGGTATTCAGTAGTTAAATTATAACTACATTTAATATAATAATAATAATAATGAGATAAATTCATTCAGAATTCTTCCACTTTTAAAAACTATTAATCATTAACTCATCCATACCCTTTGATAATAGAATAGATACTAATAAATCAAAGAATGTACCTCAACACTGATACTACATTATGACAGGATGCTACATTACAAATAGTCATTGCATGTAGCAGAAATCAATGCCACTGCCGCAGACAAAAGAACAAACGTATAAAAACCTGTCACATTTACTTATGTGACCACCAATAAATGCAAATGAACAAAAACAGCTCAACAAGGGTTCAAAAGAGTTCCCCAAAGATTCCAGACAAGCAGATGGTCGCACACATGCCACAAAGCACATGCCAAGGTGTCTTCAGGACTTGGAATCTGACTTCATCAAGTCACAATAGTCAATAGCTTACAAAGATAAATACTGACATCTGTAGACAGAAACAGAAAGAGTAGAAGTGGAACTTGGTTATTGGTTACATGCAATACCAGGTTATGCCTCTAGCTGCTCCCTCTACATTAGGCAGGTGATATGTACTGTACTATAATGTTGATGTATGAGACGGGTTTACAATCGCACTATGGCTGGAATGAAGTTAATAAGTCTCTGTTAAATTGCCTCCATTGCTGTGTTCAGTATATACTAAAAACCTTAATGTCAATCCCAGAACAGCGTTTCTTTAATTATTAACATTTGCTTGTTTCTATCATAAAAGTACAGAAAGCTAAACTGTAAAGGTCTTGGTTTACATAGTTATCTATAAATAAAGGCTCTAGATGACATGACATTTTGGTCAGAAGTCTATCATAAATACAAAAAGCCTCAGCTTCCAGGGTCCCCCCTGTGGACTGTTTTTATGTCCCAACCAATGTCAAAATCTAAGCTACGCCCTTGTTTTGACATGTATGCCTTTTTCAATACATTCTGCAGATCTGAAATTATTATTATTATTATTATTATTATTATTATTATTATTTTAGAAAAATAAGAATAACACAATTTCCCCCTCCAATATTAAGGCACCGTTTCTCAAATAAAAGCACACCTTATAGTAATCAAATGTCTGCTGTAGTATCTAATAATGTTACTAAAGATTCTTTTTTGTATATCGTTGAATTTCTTTTAGATTTCAGGTATTGTACAAATTCAGAGCAAAAGTTTGTCTATTTTTGTAGACAGCTAGGCAACTATTCTAGTGGTAACTAGACTTTTATTATTTGAATTGAGTCAAAATTATATTTTACTCAAATAGACTGATCAGCTGATCAGTCTCTAACCAAGCTTCAATGAAATGGTACAAGAAAGACATAAACAGATTAACACAATGAAATGTGGAGGTAATATTCAATACATGTAGAAAAAAGAGTGACAAGCAACATATTCGGTTTTTATTTCATACAAATTTATGATAATGATATAACAAACACATGTATTTAATACACCCTTTAAAGTTTCAATTTCATATTTAAATTCAGTAAAATATGTCCATTTTCTAACAGAAATGTATATCAAAAGGTGCTTATATGGGGCTAATGTGGCTTGTAACACTGTTACAATTGCCCCCAACCCGGCAACCATGATAAAATCTGGTACACTAGCTAGCAACACTCATGTTGGCACAGGTTGTTTATGTTGATTTTTAACCAATAGCCTATAGATGAAATGGATCTAAGTTTTAATTCACACTCATCTAAAATTTAGACAGCAGAGGAAAAAATACTGTGCAACCAAAAAGTAACTTTGATACCTAATAAATCATTTTTTTGTTTTAAAAACTTCTGCTGTGATGAAGTGATCCTGCTCCTTTTTAGTAGGCAGAGAGAGAATCCTACTGAGTTTGTGCAGAGTAATTTCATCACTCTAGCTTGTTTCTTATTGAAGGAATTCAGTGTGTTACAATTGCCCACTGTTCAAATTTCCCCAGTCCCCCAAACGACCCTCACGCAGCAGAACCCACTAATCTGAAGTACAAAAAACAACCTTAAAGATGGACAAACGAAAGCAAGGACGAATATCTGAGAGCTATCTAAAATCCAATCATTCAACCTCTTCTCGAGCATTCTCTTTCCACCTCATTTTCCTTCAGTAAAGACGGCCTGAAACAGGTTGTACAAGTCATTTACAACATATTTGACAATGTGGCTGACTTATCCAGTCTGAAAAAGCCTCAGCACCACTTATCAAAAATATTAACCAATGAGGAGTGGTTCGACACACACTGCAGACATCTGAGGAAAACACTCAGAAGTTTATCAAATCAAAAACACAGACAACCCGACAACCCTGAGCTCTGCCTCCAGTACTGGGAAACACTAAAAACATACAGAAGAACACCCAGAAGTAAAAATAAATAAATAAAATGAGAGGCACCAACTAGGTCTAAAGGAACAGTCCATTCACTCTAATGACTTCTGGAAGAAATGACACTCTTTCACAAGGAAGAATTGGCTATTCAAAATGGTGAAATCAGGACACTGACAAAATCTATATAGTACCACTATAATAAATTCGGTCCAAAATAATCTCCTTAATAAACAATAACTGTAAGAAGCAGTCGTTAAAGACAGTCAAACCCTTTAAACTATCACATAACTGAATCTGAGCTACTGGCTAAAATCCAGGCCCTGCAGCCAAGGAAAGCCAGCGGTCCTGATTGTAGCTTAAATGAAATGCTGAAATTTAGCGACCATACATTAAACACTGCTATATTAAAATTGTTCAACCTCATTCTGAGCATTGGACATTTCCCTGACCTCTGGAGCGAAGGAATTTCAGAGCAATCTTTAAAACTGGAAATAAATTTGACCCAAACAATTACAGAGGCATATGCGTAAGCTGCAACCTGGGAAAGTTATTCTACAGCATCCTAAACAGCCTATTGCAAGACTTCCTCAGTGAGCACAAAGTCCTGAGCAAGAGTCAGATTGGATTTACACCAACACATCGAACTACAGACCACATCTATTCCCTCAACATCCTCATTAAAAAACACGCCCACCAAAACAAGAACAAAATCTTCTCCTGTTTTGTAGACTTGAAAAAGGCATTTAATTCGATTTGGCATTATGGTCTGTTCTTAAAATTAATTGACAAATTAATCAAAAATCATTTAAAGCATGTTACAGCATGACACGTGCTGTAAAAATGACCAATATGGAAACAGAGTTCTTTTCCCAAAGTAGAGGGGTGAAAGAGGGCTGCAGTCTCAGCCCCACCCTCTTTAACATTTATACTGATGAATTGGCTAAATCACTGTAACAGTCTGATATCCTTGGTCTCACCCTGTCTGACACACAAATCAAATGCCTACTGTTGGCAGATGATCTGATATTGTTCAACCAATGCCCCCTTTGATGGAGCCAACAATATCATTTGCAAACCTTCTGTCAGACCTAGGCCCTGAAATTTGAATTTGAATTTAGACAAAACAAGAATAATGATATTCCTGAAACGATCCAGGGGTCAGGGAAACCAGTATCAGTCTGTATTGGGCTCCACTGACATAGACAAATTTCCCCTTTTAATTAGAATTTTAAACAAGAGCAATCAAATTTTGTAAACACCTCAAACCCCAACTTATACCATCACAGAGCTCTGCAGTGCCAAGAGGAGAACATGGAGAAGAGTCCCCTCAGCCAGCTAATCCTGAGGCTCAGCTCCTCTAGCAGGCATCAGGACAGCCCTCACACAATCCGGACCAACCAGATGATAGATCGAGAAAAAAACAAAAAAACATCAACTACTGGACATGTAGCACAAACACTCAGAGCAAACTGCAGTGTTATTGGACTCTAAACAGACAGTACACAGTGGCAGACTATCTGAGCACCGTGACTGATGAGACTTTAACCAGGTACAGACTCAGTACAGAGGTTAAGTACAGACTCAGCCATCATCATCATAGGTCAAAAGCTGTTCTAAAAAGGTGGGTCTTGATCAGAAATTTGGAGGAAGTCAGGTCGGTACAGTCTCAAATGTGTTGGGGTAGAAAGTTCAAGAGGGAGGGGGCAGCTATGGAGAATGCTCTGTCACCCCAGGTTCGGTGCTTGGTTCTGAGTGGCGGAGAGAGGAGGTTTGCATCAGAGGAGCGGAGGCTATGGGAGGGAGTGTGGCCATGGAGATGGTCTGTGAGGTATGGAGGGGCCTGGTTATGTAGCACAAACACTCAGAGCAAACTGCAGTGTTATTGGACTCTAAACAGACAGTACACAGTGGCAGACTATCTGAGCACCGTGACTGATGAGACTTTAACCAGGTACAGACTCAGTACAGAGGTTAAGTACAGACTCAGCCATCATCATCATAGGTCAAAAGCTGTTCTAAAAAGGTGGGTCTTGATCAGAAATTTGGAGGAAGTCAGGTCGGTACAGTCTCAAATGTGTTGGGGTAGAAAGTTCAAGAGGGAGGGGGCAGCTATGGAGAATGCTCTGTCACCCCAGGTTCGGTGCTTGGTTCTGAGTGGCGGAGAGAGGAGGTTTGCATCAGAGGAGCGGAGGCTGTGGGAGGGAGTGTGGCCATGGAGATGGTCTGTGAGGTATGGAGGGGCCTGGTTATGGAGGGCTTTGTGGGTGAGAAGGACTTTGAACTGGTTGCGTTGTGGAATAGGGAGACAGTGGAGGTTCTGGAGGACGGGGGTGATGTGTTCATGGGCAGCAGAGTTCTGGATGTGTTGGAGTTTATTGAGGACTTTGGAGGAAGAACCACATAGGATTCTGTTGCAGTAGTCGATTCTGGATGTGATAAAAGCATGGATCAGAGTTTCGGCAGCAGTGAAAAAGTGATTTCATTGGCGTGTTGTTCAAAGCTGAAGTTACTGTCGAAAATGACTCCAAGGTTGCGGATGTGTGGTGATGGGGACCGAAATCATGCGTGGTTTTAGTGAGGGACTTGGGGTCGATGATTATTTTGTCAGATTTTTCACAGTTGAGTTGGAGGAAGTTTGCTTGCATCCATGTTTTTATTTGGGTGAGGCAGTTGGAGTGGAGCGAGTTGCTGTGGTGATGGATTTGGTGGAGATGTAAATCTGGACGTCGTCGGCATAGCAGCGGAAATGGAGACCATGTTTGCGTATGATGTTACCGAAGGGGAGGATGTAGATGATGAACAAGAGACAACCAAGCACCGAACTCTGGGGGACAGCTTGTGACAGAGGAGCCATGGAGGAGGTGCAATGCATTTTCAAGTCCAGTTTCCTTTTGGACTAAACTTTGTTTGTTTAACTCCCTAATCGGTTTCGCCAATAAAAATTATAGGGGTATCTCAATAACCACAATTAACCACATCATTTCAGGTGGCCTCATACATGGAATTTATTTTCTGTATATGTGACTGACCACAAGTCATCGTGATGCTTGTGACCTCTACATTATCAACACTGATGAAAAAAGTAGAAAATGCAAATCGCCTTCAGTGCTGAAACAGTGAAATATACATCACAGCTTACCTTTGAAGCCAGCCTCTGTTCTCCTGGTTCCAGCATCCTCTGTCCTTATATGGCCTGGTGCTGCTACTGAGGTGCACTCTACCCAAACAGAGAGAAAAGGGAGGGCTTAAAACAAAAAAACAAAAAATGTAATATAATTCAATTGTGTTTTTCTTTGGTTAGCATTTTAGCATATTTTAGCACTACCTTCATAAGTCAGATGGAATATATTTTAATCCCTCTGTGCACTTGTCCTGTGTATAGTCTTGAATGCCAATAGTCAATTTTCAATCTGAAATACCAACCTTTCCCAGAAATTAAACTGGTCTGTTGTCATTAGACATTGAGTTAACTGTATTATTATTCATATCTGATTGCCATTTCAATAATGATCAAATTATTGTAATTATAATTTCTGAATTTGCCATGCACACCAGCTAACTTTGGGCCATTTTTTCATTGCCCCAGAGTTGTTGTAAACAGATAAAATAGATGCATTTAACCAAACATGCTGGAAATACAGGAACAGAACAGTACTCAGTGGAGATTGATGGTGGAGTTTGGTGACGGGGTTTGATGACCTGTATGACCTTTATGTTACAGTAGCCAGATTATTTACAGTTAGGCTAACCTGGACTCTGACACCGGGGACGATTAAGACAGTAGGGGAAGATTGATTGACTGACATTAAACTTTAGTCAGTTTGATCACGCTGAAGGAATGACTGGCTGAACTGGGATGAACATGTGACTGCTGCCATATTGTAACGACAAATGCTCTCCAGCTCGCAAGGCTCACAAGAAAGCCACATGACGAGCTGAGTGAGCTGGAACCCAAGTTGTGGAGGGGGAGCCTGAGAGAACATAGGCCAAATGAATTGTAGATACCAAAACCTCTGTCGGTGGGAGACCTGTGGACACAGGCCCACTCTCAGCAGGCACCTTAGGATTGATCATATGGGCAAGGAGAGAGAGACAATTTTGACCACAGTGTTATTGGGCTATAAGACGAAGGCCAAGCTTCTGTTCAGACAAAACAGCACAAGTAGATGTAGGCAGACCTTGAATGGCTACTACATTCCTAAAGTTGGTACAACTTCTCCATGTTGAAATTCTTGCCCAGCTTGACGCTCATCTGAAGTAGGCAGATGTAACAATGCCGTTCCAATAATGAAAGATGGAAGGCACTGAGGCAGGCTTTAAAGTCCCCAGTATTAGCCAGAAGAGACAATGAATTGTTCGGTGCAGTTTTGAACGATCATCGACAACCCTAAAGTGTCTGCTTACGAAGTATGACGCTGGATTGAATAAACAGTAGAATGATTTAGCCCTGATTTATCTGACGATTGCATAAGATTGATGAAAGAAGTAATAATCAATCTTCAAGGTTTTCTTTCTATTAAGTTAGTTTGAATATATTTCCATTGTACAGTAAAATAAATGAATAAATAAATAAAGATCTTGTGGGGAGAAATATCGTATTCACCTGAGAAAGCACATTTTGATCTTCTCTCGCTAATAAAAGCGGTTTTGATAACTATAGAATAGTACACGCTAAATGTCACGAATATATTAATAAGAATACCCAAATAACATTTAAACTTTATTATTATGGCAGTCCAGGTGGTTTCATATGGCACATTGCTGCACCTTTACCAAACAGGGACATATGTTGTTTTTCAACTCCTCTCGCTGAGACAAGTGCATTTTTACCACTTATTGTATGTTAGAGTGCTAAGTACTCCCATGTGCTTCAGAAATCTATTGCTATTTCAGAATTACTAAAAGAGGTGAGTAAGAGGAGAAAACTGTATTATATGTCTTAAAGGCACTTGTTGAAACAGCAAAGAACGTTTTTGAGCTTCTCTCGCTGATTTAAGCGTTTATGACAAATATAGAATAGTACACGCTAAATTTCACGAAAACACTATTAAGCAAACCCAAATAACATTTAAACTTTGTTATTATGGCAGTCGGAGTGGTTTCATTTGGCACATTGCTGCATTTTTACCAATGAGGAGCATATGTTGTTTTTCGACTCCTCTCGCTGAGACAAGTGCATTTTTACCACTTATTATAGGTTAGAGTGCTATGTACTCCCATGTGCTTCAGAAATCTATTGCTATTTCAGAATTACTAATAGAGATGATTAAGAGGAGAAAACTGTATTATATGTCTTAAAGGCACTTGTTGAAACAGCAAAGAACGTTTTTGAGCTTCTCTCGCTGATTTAAGCGTTTTTTGACAAGAACAGAATAGTACACGCTATATGTCACGAATACACTGCTAAGCACATCCAAATAACATATAAACTTTATTATTATGGCAGTCGAGGTGGTTTCATATGGCACATTGCTGCATCTTTACCAAACAGGGACATATGTTGTTTTTCGACTCCTCTCGCTGAGACAAGTGCACTTTTACCACTTATTGTAGGTTAGAGTGCTATGTACTCCCATGTGCTTCAAAAATGTATTGCTATTTCAGAATTACTAATAGAGATGATTAAGAGGAGAAAACTGTATTATATGTCTTAAAGGCACTTGTTGAAACAGCAAAGAACGTTTTTGAGCTTCTCTCGCTGATTTAAGAGTTTTTTGACAACTATAGAATAGTACACGTTAATTGTCACGAAAACACTTATAAGCATACACAAATAACATTTAAAGTTTATCATTACGGCAGTCGAGGTGGTTTCATATGGCACATTGCTGCATCTTTACCAAACAGGAACATATGTTGTTTTTCAACTCCTCTCGCTGAGACAAGTGCATTTTTACCACTTATTATAGGTTAGAGTGCTATGTACTCCCATGTGCTTCAGAAATCTATTGCTATTTCAGAATTACTAATAGAGATGATTAAGAGGAGAAAACTGTATTATATGTCTTAAAGGCACTTGTTGAAACAGCAAATAACGTTTCTGAGCTTCTCTCGCTGATTTAAGCGTTTTTGACAACTATAGAATAGTACACGCTAAATTTCACGAAAACACTATTAAGCATACCCAAATAACATTTAAACTTTGTTATTATGGCAGTCGGAGTGGTTTCATTTGGCACATTGCTGCATTTTTACCAATGAGGAGCATATGTTGTTTTTCGACTCCTCTCGCTGAGACAAGTGCATTTTTACCACTTATTATAGGTTAGAGTGCTATGTACTCCCATGTGCTTCAGAAATCTATTGCTATTTCAGAATTACTAATAGAGATGATTAAGAGGAGAAAACTGTATTATATGTCTTAAAGGCACTTGTTGAAACAGCAAAGAACGTTTTTGAGCTTCTCTCGCTGATTTATGCGTTTTTTGACAAGAACAGAATAGTACACGCTATATGTCACGAATACACTGCTAAGCACATCCAAATAACATTTAAACTTTATTATTATGGCAGTCGAGGTGGTTTCATATGGCACATTGCTGCATCTTTACCAAACAGGGACATATATTGTTTTTCAACTCCTCTCGCTGAGACAAGTGCATTTTTACTACTTATTATAGGTTAGAGTGCTATGTACTCCCCCATGCAATGAAAAGTTTTTACTACTTCAGAATTACCAACAGAGATGATTAAGAAGAGAAAACTATCTTATATGCCTGAAAGGCACTTGTTGAAACAGCAAAGAACGTTTTTGATTTAAGCGTCTTTTGACAAGTATAGAATAGTACACGCTATATGTCACGAATACACTGCTAAGCACATCCAAATAACATTTAAACTTTATTATTATGGCAGTCGAGGTGGTTTCATATGGCACATTGCTGCATCTTTACCAAACAGGGACATATGTTGCTTTTCAACTCCTCTCGCTGAGACAAGTGCATTTTTACCACTTATTATAGGTTAGAGTGCTATGTACTCCCATGTGCTTCAGAAATCTATTGCTATTTCAGAATTACTAATAGAGATGATTAAGAGGAGAAAACTGTATTATATGTCTAAAAGGCACTTGTTGAAACAGCAAAGAACGTTTTTGAGCTTCTCTCGCTGATTTATGCGTTTTTTGACAAGAACAGAATAGTACACGCTATATGTCACGAATACACTGCTAAGCACATCCAAATAACATTTAAACTTTATTATTATGGCAGTCGAGGTGGTTTCATATGGCACATTGCTGCATCTTTACCAAACAGGGACATATGTTGTTTTTCAACTCCTCTCGCTGAGACAAGTGCATTTTTACTACTTATTATAGGTTAGAGTGCTATGTACTCCCCCATGCAATGAAAAGTTTTTACTACTTCAGAATTACCAACAGAGATGATTAAGAAGAGAAAACTATCTTATATGCCTGAAAGGCACTTGTTGAAACAGCAAAGAACGTTTTTGATTTAAGCGTCTTTTGACAAGTATAGAATAGTACACGCTATATGTCACGAATACACTGCTAAGCACATCCAAATAACATTTAAACTTTGTTATTATGGCAGTCGAGGTGGTTTCATATGGCACATTGCTGCATCTTTACCAAACAGGGACATATGTTGTTTTTCAACTCCTCTCGCTGAGACAAGTGCATTTTTACCACTTATTATAGGTTAGAGTGCTATGTACTCCCATGTGCTTCAGAAATCTATTGCTATTTCAGAATTACTAATAGAGATGATTAAGAGGAGAAAACTGTATTATATGTCTAAAAGGCACTTGTTGAAACAGCAAAGAACGTTTTTGAGCTTCTCTCGCTGATCTAAGCGTTTTTTGACAAGTACAGAATATACACGCTATATGTCACGAATACACTGGTAAGCACATCCAAATAACATTTAAACTTAATTATTATGGCAGTCGAGGTGGTTTCATATGGCACATTGCTGCATCTTTACCAAACAGGGACATATGTTGTTTTTCAACTCCTCTCGCTGAGACAAGTGCATTTTTACTACTTATTATAGGTTAGAGTGCTATGTACTCCCCCATGCAATGAAAAGTTTTTGCTACTTCAGAATTACCAACAGAGATGATTAAGAAGAGAAAACTATCTTATATGTCTGAAAGGCACTTGTTGAAACAGCAAAGAACGTTTTTGATTTAAGCGTCTTTTGACAAGTATAGAATAGTACACCTTATATAACACGAATAACATTTAAACACTCCCAAATAACATTTAAACTTCATTATTATGACATAATTAATATGACATTACATGCCAACGCACAGTCTAGGACTCCCTGAATTACATGAGTCGTGTGTGTGTGTGCGTGTGTGTGTGTGTGTGTGTGTGTGTGTGTGTGTGTGTGTGTGCGTGTGTGTGTGTGTGTGTGTGTGTAGTTCGGATATATGCACCTACATGTCTAAAAGTAACCTCACCATGGCGCATGGCGAACACAACATTGGGGCTGCACAATATTGAAAAAAAAAAAACTTTGCTCAGTCTTTCTTACACTTTGGCCGGTAACTATCCCCATGACAGTAACATATTAGACACAGAATCCTTACGGCGTATGTTGGCTGCGGACCCGTGTAGCAACACACTGAAAATGCGTAGCAAGAGAAGTAAAAGGGTTCTCTTCAACTGCTCAATCGGACTCATTACAGCATTGTGCTTGCTGCATGCAATCATTAATTGTCCCAGTAGGTGTCAGTAGCAGCTTTGGTAAATTATCATCTGGTGCGGATGATTGTATTGATTTTCATTTGAAATTTGCAAGGGTGTTTTGGGGGAAACTGAAAGCCCTTTTTAGCTTGCATATTGAGGAGCTGTAATGCATTTAACAGGGAGAAGACCATATATATTTTTATATATTTTTACAACTTCAGCATTGTCACTGAAACAC
Source organism: Semicossyphus pulcher (assembly GCF_022749685.1). Taxonomy (NCBI): domain Eukaryota; kingdom Metazoa; phylum Chordata; class Actinopteri; order Labriformes; family Labridae; genus Semicossyphus; species Semicossyphus pulcher. The sequence goes on along the minus strand of NW_027211692.1, from coordinate 21,960,181 downwards.
AGCCCTTGCCAGAGATGACGTGTTTTCACAAGGCTTTGTGGGAATTATGAAAATAAAGTGTTTCTCCATTTTTATGCGGTCAGATAGATCATGAAGTTACATAACTGGTAATTGTGTGTCCAACATTAGCCTCTCATGTTCTGATAATATATTCCATGCTATGTATATAAACCATTAGCCTATAAAAAGTGTATTGTACTACTTTGTGCTATGCTATTGCATGATACCATCAGCAAGCAAGAGACTGTACACCCGGATGCTGTGTTCATCGTAGCCAGGGATATTTATCACTGCAACCTTAAGACGGTCCTCCCCAAGTACCATCAGCCCGTGAGCTTTAGGACGAGGGAGAATAACATCCTTGACCAAGTCAACAGCAACGTGAGAGGCACCTACAAGACTGCACCTTGGCCGCATTTCGGACAGTCAGACCACATCTCAGTGTTTCTCTATCCAGCCCACAGACAACTCACAGACAGCAAGCCCCCCTAGTAAGTAAGACCATTAAAGTGTGGAATGAAGAGACTGATCTAGTGCTTCAGGGCTGCTTTGGGAGTACAGACTGGGATGTGTTTAAAACTGCTGCTTTGAGAGAGGACTCTAATGTGGACTTAGAGGAATATGCTTCAACTGTAACTAGCTATATCAGCACATGTGTTAACAGCATTGTTCCCACAAAACGCTGCAAGACATACCCTTATCAGAAACCCTTGATTAACTGTGAAGTAAGGTCCATGCTACGCGCTCGCTCCACTGCATTTTTATCAGGTGATGCTGAGGATTACAAAAAAGCCAGATACGACCTGTGTAGATCCATCAGCAAAGCCAAGGGACAATACAAACTGAAGCTGGAGGGATACTACACCACTGCAGATTTCCCAGCAAGGTCTGCAACACATCACAGACTACAAGCAGAGGAGTGTGGGGACAACAACCAGCCAAGTCACACTACCAGAGGAGAACAAACCCACGCAAGGCAGCTGGTCCAGACAACATCCCCGGGCATGCACTCAGGGTCTGCTGCTAATGTGGACTGGCTGATGTGCTGGCAGACATTTACAACCTGTCCCTCGCTCAAGCCTCTGTGCCTGCCTGTTTCAAGTCCACCATCATCGTGCCCCTCCCAAAGAGCTTCTATGTACAAGCCATCAGACAGCTGAATAGCAGCATCAAACACTGCCCTCCTCTCCCTCCCATTCAATCACTCTCACTTTAACAGCATAATTGAACTGTAACTTGTTGGACTGTGGATTTACACCACTGTGCAATAATTTCATTACTATGCAAATTGTCTGTGCAATAGTACTATACATGTTTACTTGTACTTGCAATATTTGCATGATGCATAGTGCACTTTACTTTTAACTTATATTCTTAACTTATATTTTTATTTAAATTCTTTGTTTTTACTGTTGCGTGAAGGGAGACTGACAAAGTAAGAATTTCATTGTATGGTATAACCTCTGTGTTTTTACCGTACATATGACAATACACTTTGTAAAATATCCCCCTGGTTTCTAGTGCTTATTATCCAAATTGTGATAAATGTAACATCGGTCAAAAGTACAATGTATCATTTGCCATTAAGATAATGTTAATAAGCTTACATCTAATCAGAACTTAGCATAATAAATCTTTTTTTGTGTTTGCTGTGTATCATTTGTTGATTGCTTTATGCAATAATTACTGATCTTTACCAATCCTGTCATTCTGTGACACTAAAAATATCAAGTAACTACACATAGGACTTTTTCACACAGCTCTCATCCACTTGGAAAACCCTTATACCTACAGTATGTTGGGATGCTGTTGACTTGAGCTTAGCATTTCATTCCATCATCACAGAGAGCCTAAACACCTTATTCCTGGTCAGGAAGAATCAGCAGTGCAAAACCCTCAGGTACAACAGACTCCATCAATAACTGTTATAAACTTCAATCACTGCACAACAGACCGCATTCTGACATACAGCTGCACAGTCTGGTAGTCCAGCAGCACCACGGCTTGCCCTTTCATATTCAAGGGATATGAAGGTGCTTGGTTCTTATTGTCCATATTAAAATGAATGTTAAAGTGGTCACGGAGCAATGTATTACGTATTTGCTATTAAGATGAGGCTAATAAGCTTGCGTCTAATCAGAACACTGAGTAACAGTGAGACAGACAATATAGTATTTTTAAGTAAGAAATAATATTGTGTGTACACAGAGTTATCTTGTTTTTCATTTTTACTTATTTTTCTTTCTCTTATTAAGGTTAAAGGAGAAAAAGGCCATCTCTGCTTGACCTTAGTTGCTATATACAGTATACCATATTAGAGGTATTCAGTAGTTAAATTATAACTACATTTAATATAATAATAATAATAATGAGATAAATTCATTCAGAATTCTTCCACTTTTAAAAACTATTAATCATTAACTCATCCATACCCTTTGATAATAGAATAGATACTAATAAATCAAAGAATGTACCTCAACACTGATACTACATTATGACAGGATGCTACATTACAAATAGTCATTGCATGTAGCAGAAATCAATGCCACTGCCGCAGACAAAAGAACAAACGTATAAAAACCTGTCACATTTACTTATGTGACCACCAATAAATGCAAATGAACAAAAACAGCTCAACAAGGGTTCAAAAGAGTTCCCCAAAGATTCCAGCCAAGCAGATGGTCGCACACATGCCACAAAGCACATGCCAAGGTGTCTTCAGGACTTGGAATCTGACTTCATCAAGTCACAATAGTCAATAGCTTACAAAGATAAATACTGACATCTGTAGACAGAAACAGAAAGAGTAGAAGTGGAACTTGGTTATTGGTTACATGCAATACCAGGTTATGCCTCTAGCTGCTCCCTCTACATTAGGCAGGTGATATGTACTGTACTATAATGTTGATGTATGAGACGGGTTTACAATCGCACTATGGCTGGAATGAAGTTAATAAGTCTCTGTTAAATTGCCTCCATTGCTGTGTTCAGTATATACTAAAAACCTTAATGTCAATCCCAGAACAGCGTTTCTTTAATTATTAACATTTGCTTGTTTCTATCATAAAAGTACAGAAAGCTAAACTGTAAAGGTCTTGGTTTACATAGTTATCTATAAATAAAGGCTCTAGATGACATGACATTTTGGTCAGAAGTCTATCATAAATACAAAAAGCCTCAGCTTCCAGGGTCCCCCCTGTGGACTGTTTTTATGTCCCACCCAATGTCAAAATCTAAGCTACGCCCTTGTTTTGACATGTATGCCTTTTTCAATACATTCTGCGGATCTGAAATTATTATTATTATTATTATTATTATTATTTTAGAAAAATAAGAATAACACAATTTCCCCCTCCAATATTAAGGCACCGTTTCTCAAATAAAAGCACACCTTATAGTAATCAAATGTCTGCTGTAGTATCTAATAATGTTACTAAAGATTCTTTTTTGTATATCATTGAATTTCTTTTAGATTTCAGGTATTGTACAAATTCAGAGCAAAAGTCTGTCTATTTTTGTAGACAGCTAGGCAACTATTCTAGTGGTAACTAGACTTTTATTATTTGAATTGAGTCAAAATTATATTTTACTCAAATAGACTGATCAGCTGATCAGTCTCTAACCAAGCTTCAATGAAATGGTACAAGAAAGACATAAACAGATTAACACAATGAAATGTGGAGGTAATATTCAATACATGTAGAAAAAAGAGTTACAAGCAACATATTCGGTTTTTATTTCATACAAATTTATGATAATGATATAACAAACACATGTATTTAATACACCCTTTAAAGTTTCAATTTCATATTTAAATTCAGTAAAATATGTCCATTTTCTAACAGAAATGTATATCAAAAGGTGCTTATATAGGGCCAATGTGGCTTGTAACACTGTTACAATTGCCCCCGATCACAGTGTTACAATTGCCCCCAACCCGGCAGCCATGATAAAATCTGGTACACTAGCTAGCAATACTCATGTTGGAACAGGTTGTTTATGTTGATTTTTAACCAATAGCCTATAGATGAAATGGATCTAAGTCTTAATTCACACTCATCTAAACTTAGACAGCAGAAGAAAAAATACTGTGCAACCAAAAAGTAACTTTGATACTTCAAAATCATTTTTTTGTTAAAAACTTCTGCTGTGATGAAGTGATCCTGCTCCTTTTTAGCAGGCGACCCTCACGCAGCAGAACCCACTATAAAAAAACAACCTTACAGATGGACAAACGAAAGCAAGGACGAATATCTGAGAGCTATCTAAAATCCAATCATTCAATCTCATCTCGAGTATTCTCTTTCCACCTAATTTTCCTTCAGTAAAGACGGCCTGAAACAGGCTGTACAAGTCATTTACAACATATTTGACAATGTGGCTGACTTATCCAGTCTGAAAAAGCCTCAGCACCACACATCGAAAATATTAACCAATGAGGAGTGGTTCGACACACACTGCAGACATCTGAGGAAGACGCTTATCAAATCAAAAACACAGACAACCCGACAACCCTGAGCTCTGCCTCCAGTACTGGGAAACACTAAAACATACAGCAGAACACCCAGAAGTAAAAAAAGAAAAAAGAAAAAAGAACAGCATGAGAGGCACCAACTAGATCTAATGGAAGAGTCCATTCACTCTACTGACTTCTGGAAGAAATGGCACTCTTTCACCAAATCACATAAAGACGAATTGGCTTTTCAAAATGGTGAAATCTGGAAAAAACACTTACAAAATCTATATATTACCACTATAATAAATTCGGTCCAAAATAATCTCCTTAATAAACAACAACTGTTAGAAGCAGTCGTTAAAGACAATCAAACCCTTTAAACTATCACATAACTGAATCGGAGCTACTGGCTAAAATCCAGGCCCTGCAGCCGAGGAAAGCCAGCGGTCCTGATTGTAGCTTAAATGAAATGCTGAAATTTAGCGACCATACATTCAACACTGCTTTATTGAAATTGTTCAACCTCATTCTGAGTATTGGACATTTCCCTGACCTCTGGAGCGAAGGAATTTCAGACCAATCTATAAAACTGGAAATAAATTTGACCCAAACAATTACAGAGGCATATGCGTAAGCTGCAACCTGGGATAGTTATTCTACAGCATCCTAAACAGCCTATAGCAAGACTTCCTCAGTGAGCACAATGTCCTGAGCAAGAGTCAGATTGGATTTACACCAACACATCGAACTACAGACCACACACCTGCCTATAGCTGCGAGGCCGTCTTAGTATGGTAATTATGATCTCATCTCACCGAGTTACGCGTCTTTTGACTAATAAGCTGTCATCTCTACCATATATGCAGAGGTGGAAGTAACGAATTACAAGTACTCACATTACTGTAATTGAGTTGCTTTTTCGTGTACTTGTACTTTTTAGAGACAGTAATTTTACTTTTACTTAAGTAGCCTATGTTAATGTTTAAATGAGGTAAAGTAATTTGCTACAGTATACATCCATCCGTTACTGAGTGAAATATTTATCTACGGTTATTGCGAGATAGAAAGAAAAACTGACTTGGACCAGGCATCAATCAAATGCATCACATCACATCACATTAAAAACGGGCTAATCAGATTGTCATGCATCGTGTCAAAAAAGCGGTGCTGGTTGAAGCGAAGAAGGAGAGCTGGTCTGCAACGACTAGCCCAATGCATAATGCGACTGAACAATGAATGGGACAGAAGAGAATTCGGATGCTCTCGCTTATGCTCTTTGAAATGTAGGCAATTCTATATTAGAAATGTGAAAAATGTGAATATATTAAAACGCTTGTTTTTTTCTGAATGATGCTTTTTTCTAGAAACAGCATGTTCCTTTAATTAATGTTATTTTAAATGGTATCATTTTCATGTCATAACTTTTTCCCCCGTCGCCGTTCAAAAAAATAAAATAAAAACCAACTATTTAACTGACGCCGTTGTTTTCTTTCTGAGTTTCTTTGATAATTTTCTGTGATACAGAGAATGTTGAATTTTTTCTCAGTGGTTCCCAAAGTGGGAGGCAGGGCCCTCAGGTTGATTTTTTTCCGCCGAAAGGAGCAAGAGTTGCAAGGCCAAAAAGCCCTTGCGAAACAAACATCAATCCCAGAGCTCAAAAGGCATCATAATAAGGTGGCATATTTAATTGCACAGGCAAAAAAAGCTACACAATCGAGGAAACATTCATCAAACCTGCTGCTATAGCAATAAGTCGGGCTATGCATCGGGATAAACTGTCCCGTGAGTGAGAGTCAGTGCAGCCGTCTAAAGGGAATATTGCCCGGCGGCATCAACGACATGGACAAGGACGTTAAGTCTCAGCTGGTTGATTGAGTGAAGAAAGGGAAATGTGCTTCACAATTGGATGAATCAACGGATGTATTAGACTCTGTCCAGCTGCTTGTCTTCGTCAGATAGAGTTTTGACGTAATCCTTAATACTGTTTTGCACCCCGCTGGTGCACAGGTGAGGAAATTTTCTCAAAACTTAATAAACTTTGGGACGATTGCATTGGTGTGTGTGTACAGGCAATGCTGGAGCAACGCTGGGGGAGAAGAAAGAACTGAAAGCAAGAGTCTTACAAGTGGCACCTCACGTAAATTTCAGACACTGCGAGTTCTGGATTTCCGTCGAAAGGGAATACACGCACCAATCAAGGTCGCCATGGATGTCCCGATGACTTTGGCTCTACTTACTTATGTGAAAAGACTTTTTTGAGCACTGATTTACATAAAAAAAAAAAAAACGTTCGGAACTAAACATAGATGATGATCTCGGAGTGGTCGTCTCCAAAATTAAAGCCAGAATGGACTTGCTCTGCTCCACGTTGCCCAACCATCTCATTAGGTGAGTATAATGTTGAAGTAATGTGTAAATCTAAAATCTAAAATGTATGTTTGCACATAAAAGCAACAATGTAGGTGTCTACTCTACTGCTCTTCACGCACACAGATGCACAGACATCACCTTATTAAATATTGTATTCAGTGTTACATGGAGATTACTTGTATTCTGCATCCAGAATCTCAAATTACTAAAAAAGAATATTATGGTTGTTAGGCTGTTGTGTTCTTCGTGTTGTTCTAGTGTCGGGGTTTAGGTAGGCCTATTAGAGCGTGTGCGCGGCTGTGCGCAACGTTATGCTTTAACCACCTCCAGGGACAGTGGGGGTCGCCAGGACCATTATTTTGGGGATCGCGGGCTAAAAAGTTTGGGAACCCCTGTGCTGTATAATATTTTATTGATTTTATCAAGCCTCTATTTAATCTCATTGAGACACGTGGTGTCATTCTCAAGAGAGACCTGCCTGGACAGCAGCAACAACACAAGTTACACATTGACAATAATCAACAATCAATACAGATATACAGAGATACAAAGCAATGGTAAAATTATTCAAGTAATGAATGCAGAAGAGAACTGCATTTTCTTTTCGATGCAAAAACATATCACACTATAAAGCCTTCAAGCCACGTCAAATGTAGTTTACTGTACACTGCAGGTTAAAGGTGCCTAAAACATCGCCACTCAGAACTTTCAAGGCCGTCCAAACGGCGGGGTCCTCGGCCCTTAACTCAACTGCTAACACAACTTTCTGTCATGAACATTCAGATAGTAACAAGTTTTTCTTTAACTGTCATTCCCTCCCACACACAGCTCAGCTGCCACTTGACACGAAAATGACCACAAGCAACATAGTCAGCAAACCCCCAGCAAGAACGACGTGATCAACAAAGTAAAAAAATGTTTTTAAATGCTTTTCCTCACCTTCAATGCTTGCATGGTCACTGAAGTGTATCCTTTCTTCGGTATTAATTTGGGCCCTACTCCAGACATGTTTTCTAACCGCGCTGAAGTTTTATGATTTATCCGGATCCAGCGACGTCTTCTTTAAAGTCAGCTTTGCCCAGAGTTGTAAGCAGAAGGAGAGTTGCCTTCAATCCCATTAAAACTGGGATTGGAGGCTATCCCAGGCTGGGGTGCTACCTGAGAGAAGAGCATTTTGGAGACTCAGGATGTGGTTTTAAACATGACCTCACTAGGCCTAATATCTGTGAGGTATTGTTTGTGAAGGACAGCTTATCTCCTGCACGTAGACAGGACATAGCCTATGGTATCAGCTAGAACGGCTGGAGACAAATTTCCTCTGTGGGGCTGTGCCACATCAAGCAACTTCAGCAAACATCCTTACTTTTATTTAAAGCAAAAAATAGTAAAGATATATATATTAAAAAAAACGTTTGTACTCATTAATTAAATATTAAACTATTATTTTATTCAACCATGTCAAAACATTTTATTACCCAAACATGCAGATTTATTACAAAGCATTAAATAGTATAAGTGTACATAAAAGCAAAAAGCAATAATAATACTTAAATGGACATATAGGCATGGGAGTCAAGTGCTCTGAAGTGCAAAATAGTGAACTGTAGCAAACCTAAGCTTTAAGAAAAATTTCACCTTACTCAGAGGCACAATCTGTCTTTATCAACAAAATTACTATGACAAAGCAATCAAATCTGTTAGCTGTAGAATACACAAAGTATATGGATAGTTTAAAAATACCTTACATACATATACCTTCAAAAGATACATCAATATCATTCATCAGCTAACATTAGCAATAAAGCAATTTGCATAAATCCAAGTCAGGCATATGACTACTAAAACTTCAACAAAAACATAACAACATAATTATTCCTGCTTGCACCTTACAGTATGTTTAAAGGTTGTCAGTCATCCAGGTCATTGTATAAAAGTTTAATCCAGAAGGCAACTGCACTTGGTTACATTTTAATAATAATAATAATAATAATAATGATAATAATAATGATAATAATAATAATACATTTTATTTATTTAGCACTTTTCATGGTACTCAAAGTCACTTTACATTATTAAAAACAACTAAAGAAACAAAATAAGAACAGAAGAAACACAATAAGAGGAAGTATTAAACCAAGGAAATAAAATCAGCATCATAGGTCAAAAGCAGTTCTAAAAAGGTGGGTCGTGATCAGAGATTTGGAGGAAGTCAGGTCGGTACAGTCTGTCGGTAAAGGGAAGGGGCAGCCATGTAGAATGCTCTGTCACCCCAGGTTCGGTGCTTGGTTCTGAGTGGCAGAGAGATAAGGTTTGCATCAGAGGAGCGGAGGCTGCGGGAGGGAGTGTGGCGATGGAGATGGTCTGTGAGGTATAGAGGGGCCTGGTTATGGAGGGCTTTGTGGGACTTTGAACTGGTTGTAATGTGGAATAGGTAGCCAGTGGAGGTTCTGGAGGACGGGGGTGATGTGTTCGTGGGCAGCAGAATTCTGGATGTGTTGGAGTTTATTGAGGACTTTGGAGGATGAACCACATAGGATTCTGTTGCAGTAGTCCATTCTGGATGTGATGAAAGCATGGATCAGAGTTTCGAACAGCAGAGAAAGAGAGTGATGTACGGAGACGAGCAATGTTTTTGAGTTGGAAAAAGGCAGTCCTGGTGATATGATTGGCGTGTTGTTCAAAGCTGAAGTTACTGTCGAAAATGACTCCAAGGTTGCGCATGTGTGGTGATGGGGACAGAAATCATGCGTGGTTTTAGTGAGGGCCTTGGGGTCGATGACTATTATGTCAGAAGTTTGCTTGCATCCATGTTTTTATTTGGGTGAGGCAGTTGGAGTGGAGCGAGTTGGATTTGGTGGAGATGTAAATCTGGAGGTAGTCGGCATAGCAGCGGAAATGGAGACCATGTATGATGTTACCGAAGGGGAGGATGTAGAGGATGAACAAGAGACAACCAAGCACCGAACTCTGTGGGACAGCTTGTGACAGAAGAGCGATGGAGGAGGTGCAGTGCATTTTCAAGTCCAGTTTCCTTTTGGAATAAACTTTGTTTGTTAAACTCCCTATCGGTTTCGCCAATAAAAATTATAGGGGTATCTCAATAAATTAACCACATCATTTCAGGTGGCCTCATACATGGAATTTATTTTCTGTATGTTCCTTGTGATGCGTGTGACCTCTACGTTATCAACACTGATGAAAATAGTAGAAAATGCAAATCGCCTTCAGTGCACACCAGCTAACTTTGGGCCATTTTTTCAATGCCCCAGAGTTGTTGTAAACAGATAAAATAGATGCATTTAACCAAACATTCTGGAAATACAGGAACAGGACAGTACTCAGTGGAGATTGATGGTGGAGTTTGGTGACAGGGTTTGATGACCTGTATGACCTTTACGTTACAGTAGCCAGATTATTTACAGTTAGGCTAACCTGGACTCTGACACCTGACGATTAAGACAGTAGGGGAAGATTGATTGACTGACATTAAACTTTAGTCAGTTTGATCACGCTGAAGGAATGACTGGCTGAACTGGGATGAACATGTGACTGCTGCCATATTGTAACGACAAATGCTCTCCAGCTCGCAAGGCTCACAAGAAAGCCACATGACGAGCTGAGTGAGCTGGAACCCAAGTTGTGGAGGGGGAGCCTGAGAGAACATAGGCCAAATGAATTGTAGATACCAAAACCTCTGTCGGTGGGAGACCTGTGGACACAGGCCCACTCTCGGCAGGCACCTTAGGATTGATCATATGGGCAAGGAGAGAGAGACAATTTTGACCACAGTGTTATTGGGCTATAAGACGAAGGCCAAGCTTCTGTTCAGACAAAACAGCACAAGTAGATGTAGGCAGACCTTGAATGGCTACTACATTCCTAAAGTTGGTACAACTTCTCCATGTTGAAATTCTTGCCCAGCTTGACGCTCATCTGAAGTAGGCAGATGTAACAATGCCGTTCCAATAATGAAAGATGGAAGGCACTGAGGCAGGCTTTAAAGTCCCCAGTATTAGCCAGAAGAGACAATGAATTGTTCGGTGCAGTTTTGAACGATCATCGACAACCCTAAAGTGTCTGCTTACGAAGTATGACGCTGGATTGAATAAACAGTAGAGTGATTTAGCCCTGATTTATCTGACGATGCATAAGATTGATGAAAGAAGTAATAATAAATCTTCAAGGTTTTCTTTCGTTTAAGTTAGTTTGAATATATTTCCATTGTACAGTAAAATAAATGGTTTAAAAATACCTTACATACATATACCTGTAAAAGATACATCAACATCATTCATCAGCTAACATTAGCAATAAAGCAATTTGCATAAATCCAAGTCAGGCATATGACTACTAAAACTTCAACAAAAACATAACAACATAATTATTCCTGCTTGCACCTTACAGTATGTTTAAAGGTTGTCAGTCATCCAGGTCATTGTATAAAAGTTTAATCCAGAAGGCAACTGCACTTGGTTACATTTTAATAATAATAATAATAATAATAATAATAATAATGATAATAATAATAATACATTTTATTTATTTAGCGCTTTTAAAATAAATGAATAAATAAATAAAGATCTTGTGGGGAGAAATATCGTATTCACCTGAGAAAGCACATTTTGATCTTCTCTCGCTAATAAAAGCGGTTTTGATAACTATAGAATAGTACACGCTAAAAGTCACGAATATATTAATAAGAATACCCAAATAACATTTAAACTTTATTATTATGGCAGTCGAGGTGGTTTCATATGGCACATTGCTGCATTTTTACCAATGAGGATCATATGTTGTTTTTCGACTCCTCTCGCTGAGACAAGTGCACTTTTACCACTTATTGTAGGTTAGAGTGCTATGTACTCCCATGTGCTTCAAAAATGTATTGCTATTTCAGAATTACTACTAGAGATGATTAAGAGGAAAAAACTGTATTATATGTCTTAAAGGCACTTGTTGAAACAGCAAAGAACGTTTTTGAGCTTCTCTCGCTGATTTAAGCGTTTTTGACAACTATAGAATAGTACACGCTAAATTTCACGAAAACACTATTAAGCATACCCAAATAACATTTAAACTTTGTTATTATGGCAGTCGGAGTGGTTTCATTTGGCACATTGCTGCATTTTTACCAAAGAGGAGCATATGTTGTTTTTCGACTCCTCTCGCTGAGACAAGTGCATTTTTACCACTTATTGTATGTTAGAGTGCTATGTACTCCCATGTGCTTCAGAAATCTATTGCTATTTCAGAATTACTAAAAGAGGTGAGTAAGAGGAGAAAACTGTATTATATGTCTTAAAGGCACTTGTTGAAACAGCAAAGAACGTTTCTGAGCTTCTCTCGCTGATTTAAGCGTGTTTTGACAACTATAGAATAGTACACGTTAATTGTCACGAAAACACTTATAAGCATACACAAATAACATTTAAAGTTTATCATTACGGCAGTCGAGGTGGTTTCATATGGCACATTGCTGCATCTTTACCAAACAGGGACATATGTTGTTTTTCAACTCCTCTCGCTGAGACAAGTGCATTTTTACCACTTATTATAGGTTAGAGTACTATTTACTCCCATGTGCTTCAAAAATGTATTGCTACTTCAGAATTACTAAAAGAGGTGATTAAGAGGAGAAAACTGTATTATATGTCTTAAAGGCACTTGTTGAAATAGCAAAGAACGTTTTTGAGCTTCTCTCGCTGATTTAAGCGTTTTTTGACAAGAACAGAATAGTATACGCTACATGTCACGAATACACACTTAAGCATACACAAATAACATATAAACTTTATTATTATGGCAGTCGAGGTGGTTTCATATGGCACATTGCTGCATCTTTACCAAACAGGGACACATGTTGTTTTTCAACTCCTCTCGCTGAGACAAGTGCATTTTTACCACTTATTATAGGTTAGAGTGCTATGTACTCCCATGTGCTTCAAAAATGTATTGCTATTTCAGAATTACTAATAGAGATGATGAAGAGGAGAAAACTTTATTATTTGTCTTAAAGGCACTTGTTGAAACAGCAAAGAACGTTTTTGAGCTTCTCTCGCTGATTTAAGCGTTTTTTGACAAGAACAGAATAGTATACGCTATATGTCACGAATACACTGCTAAGCACATCCAAATAACATTTAAACTTTATTATTATGGCAGTCGAGGTGGTTTCATATGGCACATTGCTGCATCTTTACCAAACAGGGACATATGTTGTTTTTCAACTCCTCTCGCTGAGACAAGTGCATTTTTACTACTTATTATAGGTTAGAGTGCTATGTACTCCCATGTGCTTCAGAAATCTATTGCTATTTCAGAATTACTAATAGAGATGATTAAGAGGAGAAAACAGTATTATATGTCTAAGAGGCACTTGTTGAAACAGCAAAGAACGTTTTTGAGCTTCTCTCGCTGATCTAAGCGTCTTTTGACAAGTATAGATTAGTACACGCTATATGTCACGAATACACTGCTAAGCACATCCAAATAACATTTAAACTTTATTATTATGGCAGTCGAGGTGGTTTCATATGGCACATTGCTGCATCTTTACCAAACAGGGACATATGTTGTTTTTCAACTCCTCTCGCTGAGACAAGTGCATTTTTACCACTTATTATAGGTTAGAGTGCTATGTACTCCCATGTGCTTCAGAAATCTATTGCTATTTCAGAATTACTAATAGAGATGATTAAGAGGAGAAAACAGTATTATATGTCTAAGAGGCACTTGTTGAAACAGCAAAGAACGTTTTTGAGCTTCTCTCGCTGATCTAAGCGTTTTTTGACAAGTACAGAATATACACGCTATATGTCACGAATACACTGGTAAGCACATCCAAATAACATTTAAACTTAATTATTATGGCAGTCGAGGTGGTTTCATATGGCACATTGCTGCATTTTTACCAAAGAGGAGCATATGTTGTTTTTCGACTCCTCTCGCTGAGACAAGTGCATTTTAACCACTTATTATAGGTTAGAGTGCTAGGTATTCCCATGTGCTTCAAAAATGTATTGCTATTTCAGAATTACTAATAGAGATGATGAAGAGGAGAAAACTTTATTATTTGTCTTAAAGGCACTTGTTGAAACAGCAAAGAACGTTTTTGAGCTTCTCTCGCTGATTTAAGCGTTTTTTGACAAGAACAGAATAGTATACGCTCTATGTCACGAATACACTGCTAAGCACATCCAAATAACATTTAAACTTTATTATTATGGCAGTCGAGGTGGTTTCATATGGCACATTGCTGCATCTTTACCAAACAGGAACATATGTTGTTTTTCAACTCCTCTCGCTGAGACAAGTGCATTTTTACCACTTATTATAGGTTAGAGTGCTATGTACTCCCATGTGCTTCAGAAATCTATTGCTATTTCAGAATTACTAATAGAGATGATTAAGAGGAGAAAACTGTATTATATGTCTTAAAGGCACTTGTTGAAACAGCAAAGAACGTTTTTGAGCTTCTCTCGCTGATTTAAGCGTTTTTGACAACTATAGAATAGTACACGCTAAATTTCACGAAAACACTATTAAGCATACCCAAATAACATTTAAACTTTGTTATTATGGCAGTCAGAGGGGTTTCATTTGGCACATTGCTGCATTTTTACCAAAGAGGGACACATGTTGTTTTTCGACTCCTCTCGCTGAGACAAGTGCACTTTTAGCACTTATTATAGGTTAGAGTGCTATGTACTCCCATGTGCTTCAGAAATCTATTGCTATTTCAGAATTACTAATAGAGATGATTAAGAGGAGAAAACTTTATTATATGTCTAAAAGGCACTTGTTGAAACAGCAAAGAACATTTTTGAGCTTCTCTCGCTGATTTAAGCGTTTTTTGACAAGAACAGAATAGTACACGCTATATGTCACGAATACACTGGTAAGCACATCCAAATAACATTTAAACTTTATTATTATGGCAGTCGAGGTGGTTTCATATGGCACATTGCTGCATCTTTACCAAACAGGGACATATGTTGTTTTTCAACTCCTCTCGCTGAGACAAGTGCATTTTTACTACTTATTATAGGTTAGAGTGCTATGTACTCCCCCATGCAATGAAAAGTTTTTGCTACTTCAGAATTACCAACAGAGATGATTAAGAGGAGAAAACTATCTTATATGTCTGAAAGGCACTTGTTGAAACAGCAAAGAACGTTTTTGATTTAAGCGTCTTTTGACAAGTATAGAATAGTACACCTTATATAACACGAATAACATTTAAACACTCCCAAATAACATTTAAACTTCATTATTATGACATAATTAATATGACATTACATGCCAACGCACAGTCTAGGACTCCCTGAATTACATGAGTCGTGTGTGTGTGTGTGTGTGTGTGTGTGTGTGCGTGTGTGTGTGTGTGTGTGTGTGTGTGTGTAGTTCGGATATATATATGTCTTAAAGTAACCTCACCATGGCGCATGGCGAACACAACATTGAGGCTGCACAATATTGAAAAAAAAAAAACTTTGCTCAGTCTTTCTTACACTTTGGCCGGTAACTATCCCCATGACAGTAACATATTAGACACAGAATCCTACGGCGTATGTTGGCTGCGGACCCGTGTAGCAACACACTGAAAATGCGTAGCAAGAGAAGCAAAAGGGTTCTCTTCAACTGCTCAATCGGACTCATTACAGCATTGTGCTTGCTGCATGCAATCATTAATTGTCCCAGTAGGTGTCAGTAGCAGCTTTGGTAAATTATCATCTGGTGCGGATGATTGTATTGATTTTCATTTGAAATTTGCAAGGGTGTTTTGGGGGAAACTGAAAGCCCTTTTTAGCTTGCATATTGAGGAGCTGTAATGCGTTTAACAGGGAGGAGACCATATATATTTTTATATATTTTTACAACTTCAGCATTGTCACTGAAACACAGCCCTTGCCAGAGATGACGTGTTTTCACAAGGCTTTGTGGGAATTATGAAAATAAAGTGTTTCTCCATTTTTATGCGGTCAGATAGATCATGAAGTTACATAACTGGTAATTGTGTGTCCAACATTAGCCTCTCATGTTCTGATAATATATTCCATGCTATGTATATAAACCATTAGCCTATAAAAAGTGTATTGTACTACTTTGTGCTATGCTATTGCATGATACCATCAGCAAGCAAGAGACTGTGAACCCGGATGCTGTGTTCATCGTAGCCAGGGATATTTATCACTGCAACCTTAAGATGGTCCTCCCCAAGTACCATCAGCCCGTGAGCTTTCCGACGAGGGAGAATAACATCCTAGACCAAGTCAACAGCAACGTGAGAGGCACCTACAAGACTGCACCTTGGCCGCATTTCGGACAGTCAGACCACATCTCAGTGTTTCTCTATCCAGCCCACAGACAACTCACAGACAGCAAGCCCCCCTAGTAAGTAAGACCATTAAAGTGTGGAATGAAGAGACTGATCTAGTGCTTCAGGGCTGCTTTGGGAGTACAGACTGGGATGTGTTTAAAACTGCTGCTTTGAGAGAGGACTCTAATGTGGACTTAGAGGAATATGCTTCAACTGTAACTAGCTATATCAGCACATGTGTTAACAGCATTGTTCCCACAAAACGCTGCAGACACACCCTCATCAGCAACCCTTGATTAACTGTGAAGTAAGGTCCATGCTACGCGCTCGCTCCACTGCATTTTTATCAGGTGATGCTGAGGATTACAAAAAAGCCAGATACGACCTGTGTAGATCCATCAGCAAAGCCAAGGGACAATACAAACTGAAGCTGGAGGGATACTACACCACTACAGATCCCCAGCAAGGTCTGCAACACATCACAGACTACAAGCAGAGGAGTGCGGGGACAACAACCAGCCAAGTCACACTACCAGAGGGGAACAAACCCATGCAAGGCAGCTGGGCTGATGGCCTGTACGCCATCAGACAGCTGAAAAGCAGCATCAAACACTGCCCCCCTCTCCCTCCCATTCAATCACTCTCACTTTAACAGCATAACTGAACAGTAACTTGTTGGACTGTGGATTTACACCACTGTGTAATAATTTCATTACTATGCAAATTTACTGTGCAATAGTACTATACATGTTTACTTGTACTTGCAATATTTGCATGATGCATAGTGCACTTTACTTTGAACTGATATTTTTATTTAAATTCTTTGTTTTTACTGTTGCGTGAAGGGAGACTGACAAAGTAAGAATTTTATTGTATGGCCATACATTTTAAAATAAACTTTGTAGAATATCCCCCTTGTTTCTAATGCTTATTGTCCAAATCATGATAAATGTAACATCGGTCAAAAGTACAATGTATCATTTGTCATTAAGATAATGTTAATAAGCTTACATCTATTCAGAACTTAGCATAATAAATCTGGTTTTGTGTTTGCTGTGTATCATTTGTTGATTGCTTTATGCAATAATTACTGATCTTTACCAATCCTATTATTCTGTGACACTAAAAATATAAAGTAACTACACATAGGACTTAATCTTTTTCACACAGCTCCCACTTGGAAAACCCTTATACCTACAGTATGTTGGGATGCTGTTGACTTGAGCTTAGCATTTCATTCCATCATCACAGAGAGCCTAAACACCTTATTCCTGGTCAGGAAGAATCAGCAGTGCAAAACCCTCAGGTACAACAGACTCCATCAATAACTGTTATAAACTTCAATCACTGCACAACAGACCGCATTCTGACATACAGCTGCACAGTCTGGTAGTCCAGCAGCACCACGGCTTGCCCTTTCATATTCAAGGGATATGAAGGTGCTTGGTTCTTATTGTCCATATTAAAATGAATGTTAAAGTGGTCACAGAGCAATGCATTATGTATTTGCCATTAAGATGAGGCTAATAAGCTTGCGTCTAATCAGAACATTGAGTAACAGTGAGACAGACAATATTGTATTTTTATGATAGTAATAATATTGGGTTATTTTGTTTTGCATTTTTTTCTCATTTTTCTTTCTCTTATTAAGGTTAAAGGAGAAAAAGGTCATCTCTGCTTGACCTTAGTTGCTATATACAGTATACCTTACTAGAGGTATTCAATAGTTAAATTATAACCACATTTAATATCATGATAATAATAATAATAATAATAATAATAATAATAGAGATAAATTCATTCAGAATTCTTCCACTTTTAAAAACTATTAATCATTAACTCATCCATACACTTTGACAATAGAATAGATACTAAGAAATTGTATGTATGTACCTCAACACTAATACTACATTATGACAGGATGCGACATTACAAATAGACATTGCATAAAGCAGAAATCAATGTCACTGCCGCAGACAAAAGAACAAACTACTACATACTTATATGACCACCAAGAAATGCAAATGAACACAAACAGCTCAACAAGGGCTCAACAGGTTTACCCAAAGATTCCAGCTAAGCAGATGGCCGCACACATGCCACAACGCACACGCCAAGGCGTCTTCAGGACTTGGAATCTGACTTTATCAAGTCACAATAGTCAATAGCTTACAAAGGTAAATAAAATAATGTTAAACTTACCAAAGCTGCTCATCTTTTGAACGAGTCCATCCCTCCAAAAATACTTTTTCAGTATATTCGTTTCTTCTTCTCCTTCAGCCCTGTAAAAAAGGAACAGAGCTAAATAAAAATCCATACAAAAAAAGTGCTACCTACTGCTGTCACTAAGTGACCTTCGGAACGGTTTTAAGTCATGAAAACTGCTTTTGTAGTAGGTTAGGCCCATAACGTTTTTGTCTCATACTTTAAAAACCACACTCACAGGAGGGGGAAAATTGGAAAATCTCTTAGAGCTTTTGAACATGAATCAAACCACTCAGAGTGTCAGCTCTCATTCCCTTAAAGAGCCAGGTGCGTCTGCAGGAAGGCGTGTTGCTATTTACACGGCGGATTTCAGCCATTCTTCTTATATAAACCGGGCTTTCCTTCCACTGTGCCCCTGCACAGGCAGAAAACACACAGGTCACTGTACAATATATCGTATGTCGATACACGGATTGATGTTAAAGCCACTAAAGTGATCTCACTGCCCAGCAAAATTAGACAGAGCGGGCATCAGAATGAGCGCGCATTATGGAAAGCTTTGTTGTCGGCCCATGCGTGTCTTGAGCAGGAATTTCCCTGAGGTGAAGCAGGTTTTTGTAAAAAGCAGCCCCACGTCTTCAGGAAACAAAAGCTTGCCGTCTCACAGTCCCATAAACGTTATTTAACTGTATTAGCAAATACTGCTTTTTCCTTATGAGTAGAAGCTCTGCTTGTGTGAGTAACTAACAGAGACTCGCGTGTTGTGAACATCATGGATCATGGGAGATGTATGCCCATGATGCGCCCAGTTTCCACAGAAAATTGTATTTCCACGTCTGTGTTTCCACGTCTGACTTTTATTTTCCCTAGGAAAAATAAAAAAAACTTAGAGCATAAGATATATTTCAAATTATTTAAAATAAAATAATTTAATTCCTTCCTGGTCCTGATGGCCCACATTTTGGTACACACTGTACTGCCACTAACAGTAATTTTAATAACTATAATCTACAAACATCCAAAAATTCTTATAAAGTGTAGCTTATATAGAACTTAATTTAAAAAGCCCTAAGTCTACAATACTCCCACACTAGGTCCAAATTAAAGACGGACCGCCTAATAAACAACTTGCCGATTAACGGTGACCAATTGTGCAACAAACCAGATCAAAAAGATACACATGCACCTGCATTTCAAAGATCAAAGATGTTTACAAACAAGTGCCCGGCTTTGCCCTTTTGCCCTATGTGTGTGTGCGTGTGTGTGTGTGTGTGTGTGTGTGTGTGTGTGAGAGAGAGAGAGAGAGAGAGAGAGAGAGAGAGAGAGAGAGAGAGAAAGAGACTGAGACCTAAATATAGCCTATGATACAGATACATTTGTTGCACAAAAAATTCAAGTAGTAGCTTGAATTAAACCAGATTTAATCTTAATATATGTAAATTTGATCTTAAGCACGTCGAGTAAAGGTCTGACCTATTTCCGTAATTTCGGCAGAATTCACGTCTGAGAGAAAATAGAATCTGTGTGAGGAGAATTAACTTTGTTAGGGAAATGGACCATTAAAATAGAATTTAAAATATAACCATATAATTTACTGATTCTTCCTTCCTGGCCCCGATGGCCCACTATTGTATTGTTCTGGCACATCGATTGTACAAAATATTTTACCGTAACTCCAGAGTCATTATGCTATAATGAGCTGTATCTAAGACATTACCAAGAGTGTTAACATAATATCACAATCAGCATTGCATGTTTGATTTTTCACAAAGAATGTGGATCACAATAAATATGTAGACCTACAGTTTCAGCCATTCTACTCACCCAGCTCAGATCTGATCAGCACCCCTGTCCAGATAGACCTCCGCTCCCATTCTCTTGCTCGTCCACTTATTCACTGTACCGTTAGCCTGCAGCTAAAAGACCGACACCTAACACCGCCAAGGCCAGTCAAACGGAGGAGTCTCCCTTCTTCCAATTGTTCTGTAGTGCGGATAAACACATCTCTACCCACCCTGAAAGAAGCCACATCGCCACTCCTCCATCCTCATTCGTCTACTCACTCACTCTCTCACTCCGGTAGTTAACTGTACTGCAGGGTAACGATAGCATAGCTAAAGCATCGGTCTGCTCGTTTAAAATTAAAGTAAAGGCAAAGTTCTCTGCGCCAAACTTAACTACCTAACAATATCCTATCGTTAATCTAAACCCTTGTTGCTGCTTTTACAGTACAAGCTAACAAAACAATTTTAGCTAACAGCCACCGCCAGATATCACGCAGTTTCAACCCTACCAATATCCAGCAACTACTGAATTTTCCCTGGCAATAATTTTGATTAACCGCTGCTGTCCGTCAGTGTCCGTCTAGTCAGGTACACAAACTGTTAACAGATCTCACGCCCTACTAGTCCCGCCTCCCTCTGCTAATAGGATTGGATTTGCCGTTTCTTGCTAACGTGTAATTGGCTATAACTACATCTCCTTAAGAAGTCAGCAAGATGTATGGATGTGCATGTAGGCTAAGTGAGGGAGACACCAACTTTCTGTGCAGTGCACAAAACGAAAAGGATGGCATGTAAAACAAAGATTGACATCAGGAGCTACTTCACAACAAGTAAAAATGTAAGCCACTTAAATAAAATATTTTCCCAGTTACTAATGTGTAGAGTCAACAATCATGGTAATAATACTTAACTTAGCCATAAATGTTTTCCCTAGCTTTTCACATGGTATGCATAAAACATTGTGTTATTTTGTCAGACTCAAGTGACAGAAGCAACTGGACCATGTCTTAGCTCGTACAGAGGAGGGGAGGCACGGTCGCAGGTGATGCTGAATAACGACTTGGTGATATGTTAGTAGTGAGATTCAGTATTGGGACAAATGTTAGTCTGATGTACTGTATAACAATGGTTCATCAATATTTGTTTGAAATGAGATCTTTGAATAGAAACATGTCTCAAGTTCATGTAGCATGCATCTATGTGTTATTTTGTCAGGTGACAGAAGCTGCCGGACCATGTAGCTAGTAGGTCACACAGAGAAGAAGAGGCTGGAGGAGAGGCAGGGTCTCAGATGATGTCGAATAATCACTTGGTGATATGTAAGTAGTGAGATTCAGTATTGGGACAAATGTTAGTCTGATGATGTATAACAATGGTTATTTTATCAGGTGACAGAAGCAGCCCTGCCTAGTAATTCAGGCAGAGCAGGGGAGGCGGGGTCACAGGTTAGGCCTAGGCTTGTAAGAGTATGATTAGAGTAAATGTATGTAATTGTTTTGTATCGCATTGAGGTTACACTGGTATACTAAGAGGTATAAGTACCCAGCCATACATGGTTTTAATAATGTGGGCATGAATACAATACTATGTATTTAAATATATGAAATAAGTGGTGACTAGCTTTATCAGTGTAGATGTGTTTTTACATGCAGTAGCTGATACTGTGGTGTCTTTCTAAGGAAACTAATCCATCTGTAGACAGAAACAGAAAGAGTAGAAGTGTTCTGTGATTATGGTACTTGGTTATTGGTTACGTGCAATACCAGGTTATGCCTGTAGCTGCTCCCTCTACATTAGGCAGGGAGTGTTTACAATTGCACTATGGCTGGAATGAAGTTAATATGTCTCTGTTAAATTACCTCCATTGTTGTATTCAGTATATACTAAAAACCTTAATGTCAATCCCAGAACAGTGTTTCTTTAATTATTAACATTTGCTTGTTTCTATCATAAAAGTACAGAAAGCTAAACTGTAAAGGTCTTGGTTTACATAGGTATCTATAAATAAAGGCTCTAGATGACATGACATTTTGGTCAGAAATCTATCATAAATACAAAAAGC
The DNA here is from genome assembly GCF_022749685.1 of Semicossyphus pulcher. Classification (NCBI taxonomy): domain Eukaryota; kingdom Metazoa; phylum Chordata; class Actinopteri; order Labriformes; family Labridae; genus Semicossyphus; species Semicossyphus pulcher. Next base: position 21,937,985 of record NW_027211692.1, on the reverse strand, counting down.
CTCAGCTTCCAGGGCCCCCCCTGTGGACTGTTTTTATGTCCCCATCAATGTCAAAATCTAAGCTACACCCTTGTTTTGACATGTATGCCTTTTTCAATACATTCTGCGGATCTCAAATTATTATTATTATCATTATTATCATTATTTTTATTATTATTTTACAAAAATAAGATTAACACAATTGCCCCCTCCAATATTAAGGCACCGTTTCTCAAATAAAAGCACACCTTATAGTAATCAAATGTCTGCTGTAGTATCTAATAATGTTACTAAAGATTCTTTTTTGTATGGTTGAATTTCTTTAAGATTTCAGGTATTGTACAAATTCAAAGGAAAAGTTTGTCTATTTTTGCAGACAGCTAGGCAACTATTGTAGTGTAAACTTTTATTATTTGAATTGAGTCAAAAGTATATTTTACTCAAATAGACTAATCAGCTGATGAATCTCTAACCAAGCTTCAATGAAATGTTACAAGAAAGACATAAACAGATTACACAATGAAATGTGGAGGTAATATTCAATACATGTTAAAAAAGAGTTACAAGCAACATATTCGGTTTTTATTTCATACAAATTTATGATAATGATATAAAAAACACATGTATTTTAATACACCCTTTAAAGTTTTAATTTTATATTTAAATTCAGTAAAATATGTCCATTTTCTAACAGAAATGTATATCAAAAGGTGCTTATATAGGGCCAATGTGGCTTGTAACACTGTTACAATTGCCCCCGATCACAGTGTTACAATTGCCCCCAACCCGGCAGCCATGATAAAATCTGGTACACTAGCTAGCAATACTCATGTTGGAACAGGTTGTTTATGTTGATTTTTAACCAATAGCCTATAGATGAAATGGATCTAAGTCTTAATTCACACTCATCTAAACTTAGACAGCAGAAGAAAAAATACTGTGCAACCAAAAAGTAACTTTGATACTTCAAAATCATTTTTTTGTTAAAAACTTCTGCTGTGATGAAGTGATCCTGCTCCTTTTTAGCAGGCGACCCTCACGCAGCAGAACCCACTATAAAAAAACAACCTTACAGATGGACAAACGAAAGCAAGGACGAATATCTGAGAGCTATCTAAAATCCAATCATTCAATCTCATCTCGAGTATTCTCTTTCCACCTAATTTTCCTTCAGTAAAGACGGCCTGAAACAGGCTATACAAGTCATTTACAACATATTTGACAATGTGGCTGACTTATCCAGTCTGAAAAAGCCTCAGCACCACACATCAAAAATATTAACCAATGAGGAGTGGTTCGACACACACTGCAGACATCTGAGGAAGACGCTTATCAAATCAAAAACACAGACAACCCGACAACCCTGAGCTCTGCCTCCAGTACTGGGAAACACTAAAACATACAGCAGAACACCCAGAAGTAAAAAAAGAAAAAAGAAAAAAGAACAGCATGAGAGGCACCAACTAGATCTAATGGAAGAGTCCATTCACTCTACTGACTTCTGGAAGAAATGGCACTCTTTCACCAAATCACACAAAGACGAATTGGCTTTTCAAAATGGTGAAATCTGGAAAAAACACTTACAAAATCTATATATTACCACTATAATAAATTCGGTCCAAAATAATCTCCTTAATAAACAACAACTGTTAGAAGCAGTCATTAAAGACAATCAAACCCTTTAAACTATCACATAACTGAATCTGAGCTACTGGCTAAAATCCAGGCCCTGCAGCCGAGGAAAGCCAGCGGTCCTGATTGTAGCTTAAATGAAATGTTGAAATTTAGCGACCATACATTCAACACTGCTTTATTGAAATTGTTCAACCTCATTCTGAGTATTGGACATTTCCCTGACCTCTGGAGCGAAGGAATTTCAGACCAATCTTTAAAACTGTAAATAAATTTGACCCAAACCATTACAGAGGCATATGCTTAAGCTGCAACCTGGGATAGTTATTCTACAGCACCCTAAACAGCCTATAGCAAGACTTCCTCAGTGAGCACAATGTCCTGAGCAAGAGTCAGATTGGATTTACACCAACACATCGAACTACAGACCACACACCTGCCTATAGCTGCGAGGCCGTCTTAGTATGGTAATTATGATCTCATCTCACCGAGTTACGCGTCTTTTGACTAATAAGCTGTCATCTCTACGATATATGCAGAGGTGGAAGTAACGAATTACAAGTACTCACATTACTGTAATTGAGTTGCTTTTTCGTGTACTTGTACTTTTTAGAGTCAGTAATTTTACTTTTACTTAAGTAGCCTATGTTTTAAATGAGGTAAAGTAATTTGCTACAGTATACATCCATCCGTTACTGAGTAAAATATTTATCTACGGTTATTGCGAGATAGAAAGAAAAACTGACTTGGACCAGGCATCAATCAAATGCATCACAAAACGGGCTAATCAGATTGTCATGCATCGTGTCAAAAAAGCGGTGCTGGTTGAAGCGAAGAAGGAGAGCTGGTCTGCAACTACTAGCCCAACGCATAATGCGACTGAACAATGAATGGGACAGAAGAGAATTCGGATGCTCTCGCTTATGCTCTTAGAAATGTAGGCAATTCTATATTAGAAATGTGAAAAATGTGAATATATTAAAACGCTTGTTTTTTCTGAATGATGCTTTTTTTCTAGAAACAGCATGTTCCTTTAATTAATGTTATTTTAAATGGTATCATTTTCATGTCATAACTTTTTTCCCCGTCGCCGTTCAAAAAAATAAAATAAAAACCAACTATTTAACTGACGCCGTTGTTTTCTTTCTGAGTTTCTTTGATAATTTTCTGTGATACAGAGAATGTTGATTTTTTTCTCAGTGGTTCCCAAAGTGGGAGGCAGGGCCCTCAGGTAGATTTTTTTCCGCCGAAAGGAGCAAGAGTTGCAAGGCCAAAAAGCCCTTACGAAACAAACATCAATCCCAGAGCTCAAAAGGCATCATAATAAGGTGGCATATTTAACTGCACAGGCAAAAAAAGCTACACAATCGAGGAAACATTCATCAAACCTGCTGCTATAGCAATAAGTCGGGCTATGCATCCGGATAAACTGTCCCGTGAGTGAGAGTCAGTGCAGCCGTCTAAAGGGAATATTGCCCGGCGGCATCAACGACATGGCCAAGGACATTAAGTCTCAGCTGGTTGATTGAGTGAAGAAAGGGAAATGTGCTTCACAATTGGATGAATCAACGGATGTATTAGACTCTGTCCAGCTGCTTGTCTTCGTCAGATAGAGTTTTGACGTAATCCTTAATACTGTTTTGCACCCCGCTGGTGCACAGGTGTGGAAAGTTTCTCAAAACTTAATAAACTTTGGGACGATTGCATTGGTGTGTGTACAGGCAATGCTGGAGCAATGCTGGGGGAGAAGAAAGAACTGAAAGCAAGAGTCTTACAAGTGGCACCTCACGTAAATTTCAGACACTGCGAGTTCTGGATTTCCGTCGAAAGGGAATACACGCACCAATCAAGGTCGCCATGGATGTCCCGATGACTTTGGCTCTACTTACTTATGTGAAAAGACTTTTTTGATCACTGACTTACATTAAAAAAAAAACCGTTCGGAACTAAACATAGATGATGATCTCGGAGTGGTCGTCTCCAAAATTAAAGCCAGAATGGACTTGCTCTGCTCCACGTTGCCCACCCATCTCATTAGGTGAGTATAATGTTGAAGTAATGTGTAAATCTAAAATCTAAAATGTATGTTTGCACATAAAAGCAACAATGTAGGTGTCTACTCTACTGCTCTTCACGCACACAGATGCACAGACATCACCTTATTAAATATTGTATTCAGTGTTACATGGAGATTACTTGTATTCTGCATCCAGAATCTCAAATTACTAAAAAAGAATATTATGGTTGTTAGGCTGTTGTGTTCTTCGTGTTGTTCTAGTGTCGGGGTTTAGTAGGCCTATTAGAGCGTGTGCGCGGCTGTGCGCAACGTTATGCTTTAACCACCTCCAGGGACAGTGGGGGTCGCCAGGACCATTAATTTGGGGATCGCGGGCTAAAAAGTTTGGGAACCCCTGTGCTGTATAATATTTTATTGATTTTATCAAGCCTCTATTTAATCTCATTGAGACACGTGGTGTCATTCTCAAGAGAGACCTGCCTGGACAGCAGCAACAACACAAGTTACACATTGACAATAATCAACAATCAATACAGATATACAGAGATACAAAGCAATGGTAAAATTATTCAAGTAATGAATGCAGAAGAGAACTGCATTTTCTTTTCGATGCAAAAACATATCACACTATAAAGCCGTCAAGCCACGTCAAATGTAGTTTACTGTACACTGCAGGTTAAAGGTGCCTAAAACATCGCCACTCAGAACTTTCAAGGCCGTCCAAACGGCGGGGTCCTCGGCCCTTAACTCAACTGCTAACACAACTTTCTGTCATGAACATTCAGATAGTAACAAGTTTTTCTTTAACTGTCATTCCCTCCCACACACAGCTCAGCTGCCACTTGACACGAAAATGATCACAAGCAACATAGTCAGCAAACCCCCAGCAAGAACGACGTGATCAACAAAGTAAAAAAATGTTTTTAAATGCTTTTCCTCATCTTCAATGCTTGCATGGTCACTGAAGTGTATCCTTTCTTCGGTATTAATTTGGGCCCTACTCCAGACATGTTTTCTAACCGCGCTGAAGTTTTATGATTTATCCGGATCCAGCGACGTCTTCTTTAAAGTCAGCTTTGCCCAGAGTTGTAAGCAGAAGGAGACTTGCCTTCAATCCCATTAAAACTGGGATTGGAGGCTATCCCAGGCTGGGGTGCTACCTGAGAGAAAAGCATTTTGGAGACTCAGGATGTGGTTTTAAACATGACCTCGCTAAGCCTAATATCTGTGAGGTATCTCCTGCACGTAGACAGGACATAGCCTACGGTATCAGCTAGAACGGCTGGAGACAAATTTCCTCTGTGGGGCTGTGCCACATCAAGCAACTTCAGCAAACATCCTTACTTTTATTTAAAGCAAAAAATAGTAAAGATATATATATATAAAAAAACGTTTGTACTCATTAATTAAATATTAAACTATTATTTTATTCAACCATGTCAAAACATTTTATTATCCAAACATGCAGATTTATTACAAAGCATTAAATAGTATAAGTGTACATGAAAGCAAAAAGCAATAATAATACTTAAATGGACATATAGGCATGGGAGTCAAGTGCTCTGAAGTGCAAAATAGTGAACTGTAGCAAACCTAAGCTTTAAGAAAAATTTCACCATACTCAGAGGCACAATCTGTCTTTATCAACAAAATTACTATGACAAAGCAATCAAATCTGTTAGCTGTAGAATACACAAAGTATATGGATAGTTTAAAAATACCTTACATACATATACCTGTAAAAGATACATCAACATCATTCATCAGCTAACATTAGCAATAAAGCAATTTGCATAAATCCAAGTCAGGCATATGACTACTAAAACTTCAACAAAAACATAACAACATAATTATTCCTGCTTGCACCTTACAGTATGTTTAAAGGTTGTCAGTCATCCAGGTCATTGTATAAAAGTTTAATCCAGAAGGCAACTGCACTTGGTAACATTTTAATAATAATAATAATAATAATAATAATAATAATGATAATAATAATAATACATTTTATTTATTTAGCGCTTTTCATGGTACTCAAAGTCACTTTACATTATTAAAAACAACTAAAGAAACAAAATAAGAACAGAAGAAACACAATAAGAGGAAGTATTAAACCAAGGAAATAAAATCAGCATCATAGGTCAAAAGCAGTTCTAAAAAGGTGGGTCGTGATCAGAGATTTGGAGGAAGTCAGATCGGTACAGTCTGTCGGTAAAGGGAAGGGGCAGCCATGTAGAATGCTCTGTCACCCCAGGTTCGGTGCTTGGTTCTGAGTGGCAGAGAGATGAGGTTTGCATCAGAGGAGCGGAGGCTGCGGGAGGGAGTGTGGCGATGGAGATGGTCTGTGAGGTATGGAGGGGCCTGGTTATGGAGGGCTTTGTGGGACTTTGAACTGGTTGCAATGTGGAATAGGTAGCCAGTGGAGGTTCTGGAGGACGGGGGTGATGTGTTCATGGGCAGCAGAGTTCTGGATGTGTTGGAGTTTATTGAGGACTTTGGAGGATGAACCACATAGGATTCTGTTGCAGTAGTCCATTCTGGATGTCATGAAAGCATGGATCAGAGTTTCGAACAGCAGAGAAAGAGAGTGATGTACGGAGACGAGCAATGTTTTTGAGTTGGAAAAAGGCAGTCCTGGTGATATGATTGGCGTGTTGTTCAAAGCTGAAGTTACTGTCGAAAATGACTCCAAGGTTGCGCATGTGTGGTGATGGGGACAGAAATCATGCGTGGTTTTAGTGAGGGCCTTGGGGTCGATGACTATTATGTCAGAAGTTTGCTTGCATCCATGTTTTTATTTGGGTGAGGCAGTTGGAGTGGAGCGAGTTGCTGTGGCGATGGATTTGGTGGAGATGTAAATCTGGAGGTAGTCGGCATAGCAGCGGAAATGGAGACCATGTATGATGTTACCGAAGGGGAGGATGTAGAGGATGAACAAGAGACAACCAAGCACCGAACTCTGTGGGACAGCTTGTGACAGAAGAGCGATGGAGGAGGTGCAGTGCATTTTCAAGTCCAGTTTCCTTTTGGAATAAACTTTGTTTGTTTAACTCCCTATCGGTTTCGCCAATAAAAATTATAGGGGTATCTCAATAAATTAACCACATCATTTCAGGTGGCCTTATACGTGGAATTTATTTTCTGTATGTTCCTTGTGATGCGTGTGACCTCTACGTTATCAACACTGATGAAAATAGTAGAAAATGCAAATCGCCTTCAGTGCACACCAGCTAACTTTGTTGTTGTAAACAGATAAAATAGATGCATTTAACCAAACATTCTGGAAATACAGGAACAGGACAGTACTCAGTGGAGATTGATGGTGGAGTTTGGTGACAGGGTTTGATGACCTGTATGACCTTTACGTTACAGTAGCCAGATTATTTACAGTTAGGCTAACCTGGACTCTGACACCTGACGATTAAGACAGTAGGGGAAGATTGATTGACTGACATTAACTTTGTATCGAACATGTGACTGCTGCCATATTGTAACGACAAATGCTCTCCAGCTGGCAAGGCTCACAAGAAAGGTATATGAAAATATGTTGTTTTTCGACTCCTCTCGCTGACACAAGTGCATTTTTACCACTTATTATAGGTTAGAGTACTATGTACTCCCATGTGCTTCAGAAATCTATTGCTATTTCAGAATTACTAATAGAGATGATTAAGAGGAGAAAACTGTATTATATGTCTTAAAGGCACTTGTTGAAAAAGCAAAGAACGTTTTTGAGCTTCTCTCGCTGATTTAAGCGTTTTTGACAACTATAGAATAGTACACGCTAAATTTCACGAAAACACTAATAAGCATAACCAAATAACATTTAAACTTTGTTATTATGGCAGTCGGAGTGGTTTCATTTGGCACATTGCTGCATTTTTACCAAAGAGGAGCATATGTTGTTTTTCGACTCCTCTCGCTGAGACAAGTGCACTTTTACCAATTATTATAGGTTAGAGTGCTATGTACTCCCATGTGCTTCAGAAATCTATTTCTACTTCAGAATTACTAAAAGAGGTGATGAAGAGGAGAAAACTGTATTATATGTCTTAAAGGCACTTGTTGAAATAGCAAAGAACGTTTTTGAGCTTCTCTCGCTGATTTAAGCGTTTTTTGACAAGTACAGAATAGTACACGCTATATGTCACGAATACACTATTAGGCACATCCAAATAGCATTTAAACTGTATTATTATGGCAGTCGGAGTGGTTTCATTTGGCACATTGCTGCATTTTTACCAAACAGGGATATATGTTGTTTTTCAACTCCTCTCGCTGAGACAAGTGCATTTTTACCACTTATTATAGGTTAGAGTGCTAGGAATTCCCATGTGCTTCAAAAATGTATTGCTATTTCAGAATTACTAATAGAGATGATTAAGAGGAGGAAACTGTATTATATGTCTGAAAGGCACTTGTTGAAACAGCAAATAACGTTTTTGATGTCCTCTCGCTGATTTAAGCGTCTTTTGACAAGTATAGAATTGTACACCTTATATAACACGAATACACTATTAAACACTCCCAAATAACATTTAAACTTCATTATTATGACATAATTATTATGACATTACATGCCAACGCACAGTCTAGGACTTCCTGAATTACATGAGTCGTGTGTGTGTGTGTAGTTCGGATATATGCACCTACATGTCTAAAAGTAACCTCACCATGGCGCATGGCGAACACAACATTGGGGCTGCACAATATTGAAAAAAAAAAAACTTTGCTCAGTCTTTCTTACACTTTGGCCGGTAACTATCCCCATGACAGTAACATATTAGACACAGAATCCTACGGCGTATGTTGGCTGCGGACCCGTGTAGCAACACACTGAAAATGCGTAGCAAGAGAAGCAAAAGGGTTCTCTTCAACTGCTCAATCGGACTCATTACAGCATTGTGCTTGCTGCATGCAATCATTAATTGTCCCAGTAGGTGTCAGTAGCAGCTTTGGTAAATTATCATCTGGTGCGGATGATTGTATTGATTTTCATTTGAAATTTGCAAGGGTGTTTTGGGGGAAACTGACAGCCCTTTTTAGCTTGCATATTGAGGAGCTGTAATGCATTTAACAGGGAGAAGACCATATATATTTTTATATATTTTTACAACTTCAGCATTGTCACTGAAACACAGCCCTTGCCAGAGATGACGTGTTTTCACAAGGCTTTGTGGGAATTATGAAAATAAAGTGTTTCTCCATTTTTATGCGGTCAGATAGATCATGAAGTTACATAACTGGTAATTGTGTGTCCAACATTAGCCTCTCATGTTCTGATAATATATTCCATGCTATGTATATAAACCATTAGCCTATAAAAAGTGTATTGTACTACTTTGTGCTATGCTATTGCATGATACCATCAGCAAGCAAGAGACTGTACACCCGGATGCTGTGTTCATCGTAGCCAGGGATATTTATCACTGCAACCTTAAGACGGTCCTCCCCAAGTACCATCAGCCCGTGAGCTTTCCGACGAGGGAGAATAACATCCTAGACCAAGTCAACAGCAACGTGAGAGGCACCTACAAGACTGCACCTTGGCCGCATTTCGGACAGTCAGACCACATCTCAGTGTTTCTCTATCCAGCCCACAGACAACTCACAGACAGCAAGCCCCCCTAGTAAGTAAGACCATTAAAGTGTGGAATGAAGAGACTGATCTAGTGCTTCAGGGCTGCTTTGGGAGTACAGACTGGGATGTGTTTAAAACTGCTGCTTTGAGAGAGGACTCTAATGTGGACTTAGAGGAATATGCTTCAACTGTAACTAGCTATATCAGCACATGTGTTAACAGCATTGTTCCCACAAAACGCTGCAAGACATACCCTTATCAGAAACCCTTGATTAACTGTGAAGTAAGGTCCATGCTACGCGCTCGCTCCACTGCATTTTTATCAGGTGATGCTGAGGATTACAAAAAAGCCAGATACGACCTGTGTAGATCCATCAGCAAAGCCAAGGGACAATACAAACTGAAGCTGGAGGGATACTACACCACTGCAGATTCCCAGCAAGGTCTGCAACACATCACAGACTACAAGCAGAGGAGTGCGGGGACAACAACCAGCCAAGTCACACTACCAGAGGAGAACAAACCCACGCAAGGCAGCTGGTCCAGACAACATCCCCGGGCATGCACTCAGGGTCTGCTGCTAATGTGGACTGGCTGATGTGCTGGCAGACATTTACAACCTGTCCCTCGCTCAAGCCTCTGTGCCTGCCTGTTTCAAGTCCACCATCATCGTGCCCCTCCCAAAGAGCTTCTATGTACAAGCCATCAGACAGCTGAATAGCAGCATCAAACACTGCCCTCCTCTCCCTCCCATTCAATCACTCTCACTTTAACAGCATAATTGAACTGTAACTTGTTGGACTGTGGATTTACACCACTGTGCAATAATTTCATTACTATGCAAATTTACTGTGCAATAGTACTATACATGTTTACTTATACTTGCAATATTTGCATGATGCATAGTGCACTTTACTTTGAACTTATATTCTTAACTTATATTTTTATTTAAATTCTTTGTTTTTACTGTTGCGTGAAGGGAGACTGACAAAGTAAGAATTTCATTGTATGGTGTAACCTCTGTGTTTTTACCGTACATATGACAATAAACTTTGTAGAATATCCCCCTGGTTTCTAGTGCTTATTGTCCAAATTGTGATAAATGTAACATCGCTCAAAAGTACAATGTATCATTTGTCATTAAGATAATGTTAATAAGCTTACATCTAATCAGAACTTAGCATAATACATCTTTTTTTGTGTTTGCTGTGTATCATTTGTTGATTGATTTATGCAATAATTACTGATCTTTACCAATCCTGTCATTCTGTGACACTAAAAATATAAAGTAACTACACATAGGACTTTTTCACACAGCTCTCATCCACTTGGAAAACCCTTATACCTACAGTATGTTGGGATGCTGTTGACTTGAGCTTAGCATTTCATTCCATCATCACAGAGAGCCTAAACACCTTATTCCGGGTTAGGAAGGATCAGCAGTGCAAAACCCTCAGGTACAACAGACTCCATCAATAACTGTTATAAACTTCAATCACTGCACAACAGACCGCATTCTGACATACAGCTGCACAGTCTGGTAGCAGCACCACGGCTTGCCCTTTCATATTCAAGGGATATGAAGATGCTTGGTTCTTATTGTCCATATTAAAATGAATGTTAAAGTGGTAGCAATGTATTACGTATTTGCTATTAAGATGAGGCTAATAAGCTTGCGTCTAATCAGAACACTGAGTAACAGTGAGACAGACAATATAGTATTTTTAAGTAAGAAATAATATTGTGTGTACACAGAGTTATCTTGTTTTTCATTTTTACTTATTTTTCTTTCTCTTATTAAGGTTAAAGGAGAAAAAGGCCATCTCTGCTTCACCTTAGTTGCTATATACAGTATACCTTATTAGAGGTATTCAGTAGTTAAATTATAACTACATTTAATATAATAATAATAATAATGAGATAAATTCATTCAGAATTCTTCCACTTTTAAAAACTATTAATCATTAACTCATCCATACCCTTTGATAATAGAATAGATACTAATAAATCAAAGAATGTACCTCAACACTGATACTACATTATGACAGGATGCTACATTACAAATAGTCATTGCATGTAGCAGAAATCAATGCCACTGCCGCAGACAAAAGAACAAACGTATAAAAACCTGTCACATTTACTTATGTGACCACCAATAAATGCAAATGAACAAAAACAGCTCAACAAGGGTTCAAAAGATTTCCCCAAAGATTCCAGCCAAGCAGATGGTCGCACACATGCCACAAAGCACATGCCAAGGTGTCTTCAGGACTTGGAATCTGACTTCATCAAGTCACAATAGTCAATAGCTTACAAAGATAAATACTGACATCTGTAGACAGAAACAGAAAGAGTAGAAGTGGAACTTGGTTATTGGTTACATGCAATACCAGGTTATGCCTCTAGCTGCTCCCTCTACATTAGGCAGGTGATATGTACTGTACTATAATGTTGATGTATGAGACGGGTTTACAATCGCACTATGGCTGGAATGAAGTTAATAAGTCTCTGTTAAATTGCCTCCATTGCTGTGTTCAGTATATACTAAAAACCTTAATGTCAATCCCAGAACAGCGTTTCTTTAATTATTAACATTTGCTTGTTTCTATCATAAAAGTACAGAAAGCTAAACTGTAAAGGTCTTGGTTTACATAGTTATCTATAAATAAAGGCTCTAGATGACATGACATTTTGGTCAGAAGTCTATCATAAATACAAAAAGCCTCAGCTTCCAGGGTCCCCCCTGTGGACTGTTTTTATGTCCCAACCAATGTCAAAATCTAAGCTACGCCCTTGTTTTGACATGTATGCCTTTTTCAATACATTCTGCAGATCTGAAATTATTATTATTATTATTATTATTATTATTTTAGAAAAATAAGAATAACACAATTTCCCCCTCCAATATTAAGGCACCGTTTCTCAAATAAAAGCACACCTTATAGTAATCAAATGTCTGCTGTAGTATCTAATAATGTTACTAAAGATTCTTTTTTGTATATCGTTGAATTTCTTTTAGATTTCAGGTATTGTACAAATTCAGAGCAAAAGTTTGTCTATTTTTGTAGACAGCTAGGCAACTATTCTAGTGGTAACTAGACTTTTATTATTTGAATTGAGTCAAAATTATATTTTACTCAAATAGACTGATCAGCTGATCAGTCTCTAACCAAGCTTCAATGAAATAGTACAAGAAAGACATAAACAGATTAACACAATGAAATGTGGAGGTAATATTCAATACATGTAGAAAAAAGAGTGACAAGCAACATATTCGGTTTTTATTTCATACAAATTTATGATAATGATATAACAAACACATGTATTTAATACACCCTTTAAAGTTTCAATTTCATATTTAAATTCAGTAAAATATGTCCATTTTCTAACAGAAATGTATATCAAAAGGTGCTTATATGGGGCTAATGTGGCTTGTAACACTGTTACAATTGCCCCCAACCCGGCAACCATGATAAAATCTGGTACACTAGCTAGCAACACTCATGTTGGCACAGGTTGTTTATGTTGATTTTTAACCAATAGCCTATAGATGAAATGGATCTAAGTTTTAATTCACACTCATCTAAAATTTAGACAGCAGAAGAAAAAAATTCTGTGCAACCAAAAAGTAACTTTGATACCTAATAAATCATTTTTTTGTTTTAAAAACTTCTGCTGTGATGAAGTGATCCTGCTCCTTTTTAGTAGGCAGAGAGAGAATCCTACTGAGTTTGTGCAGAGTAATTTCATCACTCTAGCTTGTTTCTTATTGAAGGAATTCAGTGTGTTACAATTGCCCACTGTTCAAATTTCCCCAGTCCCCCAAACGACCCTCACGCAGCAGACCCCACCAATCTGAAGTACAAAAAACAACCTTAAAGATGGACAAACGAAAGCAAGGACGAATATCTGAGAGCTATCTAAAATCCAATCATTCAACCTCTTCTCAAGCATTCTCTTTCCACCTCATTTTCCTTCAGTAAAGACGGCAAATCAAAAACACAGACAACCCGACAACCCTGAGCTCTGCCTCCAGTACTGAGAAACACTAAAAACATACAGAAGAACACCCAGAAGTAAAAATAAATAAATAAAATGAGAGGCACCAACTAGGTCTAAAGGAACAGTCCATTCACTCTAATGACTTCTGGAAGAAATGACACTCTTTCACAAGGAAGAATTGGCTATTCAAAATGGTGAAATCAGGACACTGACAAAATCTATATAGTACCACTATAATAAATTCGGTCCAAAATAATCTCCTTAATAAACAATAACTGTTAGAAGCAGTCGTTAAAGACAGTCAAACCCTTTAAACTATCACATAACTGAATCTGAGCTACTGGCTAAAATCCAGGCCCTGCAGCCAAGGAAAGCCAGCGGTCCTGATTGTAGCTTAAATGAAATGCTGAAATTTAGCGACCATACATTAAACACTGCTATATTAAAATTGTTCAACCTCATTCTGAGCATTGGACATTTCCCTGACCTCTGGAGCGAAGGAATTTCAGAGCAATCTTTAAAACTGGAAATAAATTTGACCCAAACAATTGCAGAGGCATATGCTTAAGCTGCAACCTGGGAAAGTTATTCTACAGCATCCTAAACAGCCTATTGCAAGACTTCCTCAGTGAGCACAAAGTCCTGAGCAAGAGTCAGATTGGATTTACACCAACACATCGAACTACAGACCACATCTATTCCCTCAACATCCTCATTAAAAAACACGCCCACCAAAACAAGAACAAAATCTTCTCCTGTTTTGTAGACTTGAAAAAGGCATTTAATTCGATTTGGCATTATGGTCTGTTCTTAAAATTAATTGACAAATTAATCAAAAATCATTTAAAGCATGTTACAGCATGACACATGCTGTAAAAATGACCAATATAGAAACAGAGTTCTTTTCCCAAAGTAGAGGGGTGAAAGAGGGCTGCAGTCTCAGCCCCACCCTCTTTAACATTTATACTGATGAATTGGCTAAATCACTGTAACAGTCTGATATCCCTGGTCTCACCCTGTCTGACACACAAATCAAATGCCTACTGTTTGCAGATGATCTGATATTGTTCAACCAATGCCCCCTTTGATGGAGCCAACAATATCATTTGCAAACCTTCTGTCAGACCTAGGCCCTGAAATTTGAATTTGAATTTAGACAAAACAAGAATAATGATATTCCTGAAACGATCCAGGGGTCAGGGAAACCAGTATCAGTTTGTATTGGGCTCCACTGACATAGACAAATTTCCCCTTTTAATTAGAATTTTAAACAAGAGCAATCAAATTTTGTAAACACCTCAAACCCCAACTTATACCATCACAGAGCTCTGCAGTGCCAAGAGGAGAACATGGAGAAGAGTCCCCTCAGCCAGCTAATCCTGAGGCTCAGCTCCTCTAGCAGGCATCAGGACAGCCCTCACACAATCCGGACCAACCAGATGATAGATCGAGAAAAAAACAAAAAAACATCAACTACTGGACATGTAGCACAAACACTCAGAGCAAACTGCAGTGTTATTGGACTCTAAACAGACAGTACACAGTGGCAGACTATCTGAGCACCGTGACTGATGAGACTTTAACCAGGTACAGACTCAGTACAGAGGTTAAGTACAGACTCAGCCATCATCATCATAGGTCAAAAGCTGTTCTAAAAAGGTGGGTCTTGATCAGAAATTTGGAGGAAGTCAGGTCGGTACAGTCTCAAATGTGTTGGGGTAGAAAGTTCAAGAGGGAGGGGGCAGCTATGGAGAATGCTCTGTCACCCCAGGTTCGGTGCTTGGTTCTGAGTGGCGGAGAGAGGAGGTTTGCATCAGAGGAGCGGAGGCTGTGGGAGGGAGTGTGGCCATGGAGATGGTCTGTGAGGTATGGAGGGGCCTGGTTATGGAGGGCTTTGTGGGTGAGAAGGACTTTGAACTGGTTGCGTTGTGGAATAGGGAGACAGTGGAGGTTCTGGAGGACGGGGGTGATGTGTTCATGGGCAGCAGAGTTCTGGATGTGTTGGAGTTTATTGAGGACTTTGGAGGAAGAACCACATAGGATTCTGTTGCAGTAGTCGATTCTGGATGTGATAAAAGCATGGATCAGAGTTTCGGCAGCAGTGAAAAAGTGATTTCATTGGCGTGTTGTTCAAAGCTGAAGTTACTGTCGAAAATGACTCCAAGGTTGCGGATGTGTGGTGACGGGGACCGAAATCATGCGTGGTTTTAGTGAGGGACTTGGGGTCGATGATTATTTTGTCAGATTTTTCACAGTTGAGTTGGAGGAAGTTTGCTTGCATCCATGTTTTTATTTGGGTGAGGCAGTTGGAGTGGAGCGAGTTGCTGTGGTGATGGATTTGGTGGAGATGTAAATCTGGACGTCGTCGGCATAGCAGCGGAAATGGAGACCATGTTTGCGTATGATGTTACCGAAGGGGAGGATGTAGATGATGAACAAGAGACAACCAAGCACCGAACTCTGGGGGACAGCTTGTGACAGAGGAGCCATGGAGGAGGTGCAATGCATTTTCAAGTCCAGTTTCCTTTTGGACTAAACTTTGTTTGTTTAACTCCCTAATCGGTTTCGCCAATAAAAATTATAGGGGTATCTCAATAACCACAATTAACCACATCATTTCAGGTGGCCTCATACATGGAATTTATTTTCTGTATGTGTGACTGACCACAAGTCATCGTGATGCTTGTGACCTCTACATTATCAACACTGATGAAAAAAGTAGAAAATGCAAATCGCCTTCAGTGCTGAAACAGTGAAATATACATCACAGCTTACCTTTGAAGCCAGCCTCTGTTCTCCTGGTTCCAGCATCCTCTGTCCTTATATGGCCTGGTGCTGCTACTGAGGTGCACTCTACCCAAACAGAGAGAAAAGGGAGGGCTTAAAACAAAAAAACAAAAAATGTAATATAATTCAATTGTGTTTTTCTTTGGTTAGCATTTTAGCATATTTTAGCACTACCTTCATAAGTCAGATGGAATATATTTTAATCCCTCTGTGCACTTGTCCTGTGTATAGTCTTGAATGCCAATAGTCAATTTTCAATCTGAAATACCAACCTTTCCCAGAAATTAAACTGGTCTGTTGTCATTAGACATTGAGTTAACTGTATTATTATTCATATCTGATTGCCATTTCAATAATGATCAAATTATTGTAATTATAATTTCTGAATTTGCCATGCACACCAGCTAACTTTGGGCCATTTTTTCATTGCCCCAGAGTTGTTGTAAACAGATAAAATAGATGCATTTAACCAAACATGCTGGAAATACAGGAACAGAACAGTACTCAGTGGAGATTGATGGTGGAGTTTGGTGACAGGGTTTGATGACCTGTATGACCTTTATGTTACAGTAGCCAGATTATTTACAGTTAGGCTAACCTGGACTCTGACACCGGGGACGATTAAGACAGTAGGGGAAGATTGATTGACTGACATTAAACTTTAGTCAGTTTGATCACGCTGAAGGAATGACTGGCTGAACTGGGATGAACATGTGACTGCTGCCATATTGTAACGACAAATGCTCTCCAGCTCGCAAGGCTCACAAGAAAGCCACATGACGAGCTGAGTGAGCTGGAACCCAAGTTGTGGAGGGGGAGCCTGAGAGAACATAGGCCAAATGAATTGTAGATACCAAAACCTCTGTCGGTGGGAGACCTGTGGACACAGGCCCACTCTCAGCAGGCACCTTAGGATTGATCATATGGGCAAGGAGAGAGAGACAATTTTGACCACAGTGTTATTGGGCTATAAGACGAAGGCCAAGCTTCTGTTCAGACAAAACAGCACAAGTAGATGTAGGCAGACCTTGAATGGCTACTACATTCCTAAAGTTGGTACAACTTCTCCATGTTGAAATTCTTGCCCAGCTTGACGCTCATCTGAAGTAGGCAGATGTAACAATGCCGTTCCAATAATGAAAGATGGAAGGCACTGAGGCAGGCTTTAAAGTCCCCAGTATTAGCCAGAAGAGACAATGAATTGTTCGGTGCAGTTTTGAACGATCATCGATCATTGATAACTATAAAATAGTACACGCTAAATGTCACGAATATATTAATAAGAATACCCAAATAACATTTAAACTTTATTATTATGGCAGTCGAGGTGGTTTCATATGGCACATTGCTGCATCTTTACCAAAGAGGGACATATGTTGTTTTTCAACTCCTCTCGCTGAGACAAGTGCATTTTAACCACTTATTATAGGTTAGAGTGCTATGTACTCCCATGTGCTTCAGAAATCTATTGCTATTTCAGAATTACTAAAAGAGGTGATTAAGAGGAAAAAACTGTATTATATGTCTAAAAAGCACTTGTTGAAACAGCAAGAACGTTTTTTGAGCTTCTCTCGCTGATTTAAGCGTTTTTTGACAAGAACAGAATAGTGCACGCTATATGTCACGAATACACACTTAAACACATCCAAATAACATTTAAACTTTATTATTATGGCAGTCGGAGTGGTTTCATTTTGCACATTGCTGCATTTTTACCAATGAGGAGCATATGTTGTTTTTCGACTCCTCTCGCTGAGACAAGTGCATTTTTACCACTTATTATAGGTTAGAGTGCTAGGAATTCCCATGTGCCTCAGAAATCTATTGCTATTTCAGAATTACTACTAGAGGTGATTAAGAGGAGAAAACTGTATTATATGTCTTAAAGGCACTTGTTGAAACAGCAAAGAACGTTTTTGAGCTTCTCTCGCTGATTTAAGCGTTTTTGACAACTATAGAATAGTACACGCTAAATTTCACGAAAACACTATTAAGCATACCCAAATAACATTTAAACTTTGTTATTATGACAGTCGGAGTGGTTTCATATGGCACATTGCTGCATTTTTACCAAAGAGGGACATATGTTGTTTTTCAACTCCTCTCGCTGAGAAAAGTGCATTTTTACCACTTATTATAGGTTAGAGTGCTATGTACTCCCATGTGCTTCAAAAATGTATTGCTACTTCAGAATTACTAAAAGAGGTGATTAAGAGGAGAAAACTGTATATGTCTTAAATGCCCTTCTTGAAATAGCAAAGAACGTTTTTGAGCTTCTCTCGCTGATTTAAGCGTTTTTTGACAAGAACAGAATAGTATACGCTATATGTCACGAATACACACTTAAGCATACCCAAATAACATTTAAACTTTATTATTATGGCAGTCGGAGTGGTTTCATTTGGCACATTGCTGCATTTTTACCAATGAGGAGCATATGTTGTTTTTCGACTCCTCTCGCTGAGACAAGTGCACTTTTACCACTTATTATAGGTTAGAGTGCTATGTACTCCCATGTGCTTCAATAATGTATTGCTATTTCAGAATTACTACTAGAGATGATTAAGAGGAGAAAACTGTATTATATGTCTTAAAGGCACTTGTTGAAACAGCAAAGAACGTTTCTGAGCTTCTCTCGCTGATTTAAGCGTTTTTTGACAAGAACAGAATAGTACACGCTATATGTCACGAATACACTGCTAAGCACATCCAAATAACATTTAAACTTTATTATTATGGCAGTCGAGGTGGTTTCATTTGGCACATTGCTGCATCTTTACCAAACAGGGACATATGTTGTTTTTCAACTCCTCTCGCTGAGACAAGTGCATTTTTACCACTTATTATAGGTTAGAGTGCTAGGAATTCCCATGTGCTTCAAAAATGTATTGCTATTTCAGAATTACTAATAGAGATGATTAAGAGGAGAAAACTGTATTATATGTCTTAAAGGCACTTGTTGAAACAGCAAATAACGTTTTTGATGTCCTCTCGCTGATTTAAGCGTCTTTTGACAAGTATAGAATAGTACACCTTATATAACACGAATACACTATTAAACACTCCCAAATAACATTTAAACTTCATTATTATGACATTACATGCCAACGCACAGTCTAGGACTCCCTGAATTACATGAGTCGTGTGTGTGTGTGTGTGTGTGTGTGTGTGTGTGTGTGTGTGTGTGTAGTTCGGATACATGCACCTACATGGCTTAAAGTAACCTCACCATGGCGCATGGCGAACACAACATTGGGGCTGCACAATATTGAAAAAAAAAAAACTTTGCTCAGTCTTTCTTACACTTTGGCCGGTAACTATCCCCATGACAGTAACATATTAGACACAGAATCCTACGGCGTATGTTGGCTGCGGACCCGTGTAGCAACACGCTGAAAATGCGTAGCAAGAGAAGCAAAAGGGATCTCTTCAACTGCTCAATCGGACTCATTACAGCATTGTGCTTGCTGCATGCAATCATTAATTTTCCCAGTAGGTGTCAGTAGCAGCTTTGGTAAATTATCATCTGGTGCGGATGATTGTATTGATTTTCATTTGAAATTTGCAAGGGTGTTTTGGGGGAAACTGACAGCCCTTTTTAGCTTGCATATTGAGGAGCTGTAATGCATTTAACAGGGAGAAGACCATATATATTTTTATATATTTTTACAACTTCAGCATTGTCACTGAAACACAGCCCTTGCCAGAGATGACATGTTTTCACAAGGCTTTGTGGGAATTATGAAAATAAAGTGTTTCTCCATTTTTATGCGGTCAGATAGATCATGAAGTTACATAACTGGTAATTGTGTGTCCAACATTAGCCTCTCATGTTCTGATAATATATTCCATGCTATGTATATAAACCATTAGCCTATAAAAAGTGTATTGTACTACTTTGTGCTATGCTATTGCATGATACCATCAGCTAGCAAGAGACTGTACACCCGGATGCTGTGTTCATCGTAGCCAGGGATATTTATCACTGCAACCTTAAGACGGTCCTCCCCAAGTACCATCAGCCCGTGAGCTTTCCGACGAGGGAGAATAACATCCTAGACCAAGTCAACAGCAACGTGAGAGGCACCTACAAGACTGCACCTTGGCCGCATTTCGGACAGTCAGACCACATCTCAGTGTTTCTCTATCCAGCCCACAGACAACTCACAGACAGCAAGCCCCCCTAGTAAGTAAGACCATTAAAGTGTGGAATGAAGAGACTGATCTAGTGCTTCAGGGCTGCTTTGGGAGTACAGACTGGGATGTGTTTATAACTGCTGCTTTGAGAGAGGACTCTAATGTGAATATGCTTCAACTGTAACTAGCTATATCAGCACGTGTTAACAGCATTGTTCCCACAAAACGCTGCAAGACATACCCTTATCAGAAACCCTTGATTAACTGTGAAGTAAGGTCCATGCTACGCGCTTGCTCCACTGCATTTTTATCAGGTGATGCTGAGGATTACAAAAAAGCCAGATACGACCTGTGTAGATCCATCAGCAAAGCCAAGGGACAATACAAACTGAAGCTGGAGGGATACTACACCAATGCAGATACCCAGCAAGATCTGCAACACATCACAGACTACAAGCAGAGGAGTGCGGGGACAAAAACCAGCCAAGTCACACTACCAGAGGAGAACAAGCCCACGCAAGGCAGCTGGTCCAGACAACATCCCCGGGCATGCACTCAGGGTCTGCTGCTAATGTGGAATGGCTGATGTGCTGGCAGACATTTACAACCTGTCCCTCGCTCAGGCCTCTGTGCCTGCCTGCTTCAAGTCCACCATCATCGTGCCCCTCCCAAAGAGCTTCTATGTACAGGCCATCAGACAGCTGAATAGCAGCATCAAACACTGCCCTCCTCTCCCTCCCATTCAATCACTCTCACTTTAACAGCATAATTGAACTGTAACTTGTTAGACTGTGGATTTACACCACTGTGCAATAATTTAATTACTATGCAAATTTACTGTGCAATAGTACTATACATGTTTACTTGTACTTGCAATATTTGCATGATGCATAGTGCACTTTACTTTTAACTCTAATTCTTAACTTATATTTTTATGTAAATTCTTTGTTTTTACTGTTGCGTGAAGGGAGACTGACAAAGTAAGAATTTCATTGTATGGTGTAACCTCTGTGTTTTTACCGTACATATGACAATAAACTTTGTAGAATATCCCCCTGGTTTCTAGTGCTTATTGTCCAAATTGTGATAAATGTAACATCGCTCAAAAGTACAATGTATCATTTGTCATTAAGATAATGTTAATAAGCTTACATCTAATCAGAACTTAGCATAATACATCTTTTTTTGTGTTTGCTGTGTATCATTTGTTGATTGCTTTATGCAATAATTACTGATCTTTACCAATCCTGTTATTCTGTGACACTAAAAATATAAAGTAAATACACATAGGACTTTTTGTCACAGCTCTCATCCACTTGGAAAACCCTTATAGCTACCGTATGTTGGGATGCTGTTGACTTGAGCTTAGCATTTCATTCCATCATCACAGAGAGCCTAAACACCTTATTCCGGGTCAGGAAGGATCAGCAGTGCAAAACCCTCAGGTACAACAGACTCCATCAATAACTGTTATAAACTTCAATCACTGCACAACAGACCGCATTCTGACATACAGCTGCACAGTCTGGTAGTCCAGGAGCACCACGGCTTTCCCTTTCATATTCAAGGGATATGAAGGTGCTTGGTTCTTATTGTCCATATTAAAATGAATGTTAAAGTGGTCACGGAGCAATGTATTACGTATTTGCCATTAAGATGAGGCTAATAAGCTTGCGTCTAATCAGAACACTGAGTAACAGTGAGACAGACAATATAGTATTTTTAAGTAAGAAATAATATTGTGTGTACACAGAGTTATCTTGTTTTTCATTTTTACTTATTTTTCTTTCTCTTATTAAGGTTAAAGGAGAAAAAGGCCATCTCTGCTTCACCTTAGTTGCTATATACAGTATACCTTATTAGAGGTATTCAGTAGTTAAATTATAACTACATTTAATATAATAATAATAATAATAATAATAATAATAGAGATAAATTCATTTAGAATTCTTCCACTTTTAAAAACTATTAATCATTAACTCATCCATACCCTTTGATAATAGAATAGATACTAATAAATCAAAGAATGTACCTCAACACTGATACTACATTATGACAGGATGCTACATTACAAATAGACATTGCATGAAGCAGAAATCAATGCCACTGCCGCAGACAAAAGAACAAACGTATAAAAACCTGTCACATTTACTTATGTGACCACCAATAAATGCAAATGAACAAAAACAGCTCAACAAGGGTTCAACAGATTTCCCCAAAGATTCCAGCCAAGCAGATGGTCGCACACATGCCACAACACACATGCCAAGGTGTCTTCAGGACTTGGAATCTGACTTCATCAAGTCACTATAGTCAATAGCTTACAAAGATGAATACTGATTCATCTGTATTTATCTTTGTAAGCTAGACAGAAACAGAAAGAGTAGAAGTCGAACTTGGTTACTGGTTACATGCAATACCAGGTTATGCCTGTAGCTGCTCCCTCTACATTAGGCAGGTGATATGTACTGTACTATAATGTTGATGTATGAGACAGGTTTACAATTGCACTATGGCTGGAATGAAGTTAAAAAGTCCCTGTTAAATTGCCTCCTTTGTTGTGTTCAGTATAAACTAAAAACCTTAATGTCAATCCCAGAACAGCGTTTCTTTAATTATTAACATTTGCTTGTTTCTATCATAAAAGTACAGAAAGCTAAACTGTAAAGGTGTTGGTTTACATAGTTATCTATAAATAAAGGCTCTAGATGACATGACATTTTGGTCAGAAGTCTCTCATAAATACAAAAAGCCTCAGCTTCCAGGGTCCCCCCTGTGGACTGTTTTTATGTCCCAACCAATGTCAAAATCTAAGCTACGCCCTTGTTTTGACATGTATGCCTTTTTCAATTCATTCTGCGGATCTCAAATTATTATTATTATTATTATTATTTTATAAAAATAAGAATAACACAATTTCCCCCTCCAATATTAAGGCACCGTTTCTCAAATAAAAGCACACCTTATAGTAATCAAATGTCTGCTGTAGTATCTAATAATGTTACTAAAGATTCTTTTTTGTATATGGTTGAATTTCTTTTAGATTTCAGGTATTGTACAAATTCAAAGGAAAAGTTTGTCTATTTTTGCAGACAGCTAGGCAACTATTCTAGTGTAAACTAGACTTTTATTATTTGAATTGAGTCAAAAGTATATTTTACTCAAATAGACTAATCAGCTGATGAATCTCTAACCAAGCTTCAATGAAATGGTACAAGAAAGACATGAACAGATTACACAATGAAATGTGGAGGTAATATTCAATACATGTTAAAAAAAAGAGTTAGAAGCAACATATTCGGTTTTTATTTCATACCAATTTATGATAATGATATAAAAAACACATGTACACCCTTTAAAGTTTTAATTTTATATTTAAATACAGTAAAATATGTCCATTTTCTAACAGAAATGTATATCAAAAGGTGCTTATATGGGGCCAATGTGGCTTGTAACACTGTTACAATTGCCCCCGATCACAGTGTTACAATTGCCCCCAACCCGGCAGCCATGATAAAATCTGGTACACTACCTAACAACACTCATGTTGGAACAGGTTGTTTATGTTGATTTTTAACCAATAGCCTATAGATGAAATTGATCTAAGTCTTAATTCACACTCATCTAAACTTAGACAGCAGAAGAAAAAATACTGTGCAACCAAAAAGTAACTTTGATACTTCAAAATCATTTTTTTGTTAAAAACTTCTGCTGTGATGAAGTGATCCTGCTCCTTTTTAGCAGGCGACCCTCACGCAGCAGAACCCACTATAAAAAAACAACCTTACAGATGACCGAATATCTGAGAGCTATCTAAAATCCAATCATTCAATCTCATCTCGAGTATTCTATTTCCACCTAATTTTCCTTCAGTAAAGACGGCCTGAAACAGGCTGTACAAGTCATTTACAACATATTTGACAATGTGGCTGACTTAAGCCTCAGCACCACACATCAAAAATATTAACCAATGAGGAGTGGTTCGACACACACTGCAGACATCTGAGGAAGACGCTTATCAAATCAAAAACACAGACAACCCGACAACCCTGAGCTCTGCCTCCAGTACTGGGAAACACTAAAACATACAGCAGAACACCCAGAAGTAAAAAAATAAAAAATAAAAAGAACAGCATGAGAGGCACCAACTAGATCTAATGGAAGAGTCCATTCACTCTACTGACTTCTGGAAGAAATGGCACACTTTCACCAAATCACAAAAAGAAGAATTGGCTTTTCAAAATGGTGAAATCTGGAAAAAACACTTACAAAATCTATATATTACCACTATAATAAATTCGGTCCAAAATAATCTCCTTAATAAACAACAACTGTAAGAAGCAGTCGTTAAAGACAATCAAACCCTTTAAACTATCACATAACTGAATCTGAGCTACTGGCTAAAATCCAGGCCCTGCAGCCGAGGAAAGCCAGCGGTCCTGATTGTAGCTTAAATGAAATGCTGAAATTTAGCGACCATACATTCTACACTGCTTTATTGAAATTGTTCAACCTCATTCTGAGTATTGGACATTTCCCTGACCTCTGGAGCGAAGAATTTCAGACCAATCTTTAAAACTGTAAATAAATTTGACCCAAACAATTACAGAGGCATATGCGTAAGCTGCAACCTGGAATAGTTATTCTACAGCATCCTAAACAGCCTATAGCAAGACTTCCTCAGTGAGCACAATGTCCTGAGCAAGAGTCAGATTGGATTTACACCAACACATCGAACTACAGACCACACACCTTCCTTTAGCTGCGAGGCCGTCTTAGTATGGTAATTATGATCTCATCTCACCGAGTTACGCGTCTTTTGACTAATAAGCTGTCATCTCTACCATATACGCAGAGGTGGAAGTAACGAATTACAAGTACTCACATTACTGTAATTGAGTTGCTTTTTCGTGTAGTTGTACTTTTTAGAGTCAGTAATTTTACTTTTACTTAAGTAGCCTATGTTTTAAATGAGGTAAAGTAATTTGCTACAGTATACATCCATCCGTTACTGAGTGAAATATTTATCTACGGTTATTGCGAGATAGAAAGAAAAACTGACTTGGACCAGGCATCAATCAAATGCATCACATCACATCAAAAACGGGCTAATCAGATTGTCATGCATCGCGTCAAAAAAGCGGTGCTGGTTGAAGCGAAGGAGGAGAGCTGGTCTGCAACTACTAGCCCAACGCATAATGCGACTGAACAATGAATGGGTCAGAAGAGAATTCGGATGCTCTCGCTTATGCTCTTACAAATGTAGGCAATTCTATATTAGAAATGTGAATATATTAAAACGCTTGTTTTTTCGGAATGATGCTTTTTTCTAGAAACACCATGTTCCTTTTAATTAATGTTATTTTAAATGGTATCATTTTCATGTCATAACTTTTTTCCCCGTCGCCGTTCAAAAAAATAAAATAAAAACCAACTATTTAACTGACGCCGTGGTTTTCTTTCTGAGTTTCTTTGATAATTTTATGTGATGCAGAGAATGTTGAATTTTTTCTCAGTGGTTCCCAAAGTGGGAGGCAGGGCCCTCAGGTTGATTTTTTTCCGCCGAAAGGAGCAAGAGTTGCAAGGCCAAAAAGCCCTTACGAAACAAACATCAATCCCAGAGCTCAAAAGGCATCATAATAAGGTGGCATATTTAATTGCACAGGCAAAAAAAGCTACACAATCGAGGAAACATTCATCAAACCTGCTGCTATAGCAATAAGTCGGGCTATGCATCCGCATAAACTGTCCCGTGAGTGAGAGTCAGTGCAGCCGTCTAAAGGGAATATTGCCCGGCGGCATCAACGACATGGCCAAGGACATTAAGTCTCAGCTGGTTGATTGAGTGAAGAAAGGGAAATGTGCTTTACAATTGGATGAATCCACAGATATATTAGACTCTGTCCAGCTGTTTGTCTTCGTCAGATAGAGTTTTGACGTAATCCTTAATACTGTTTTGCACCCCGCTGGTGCACAGGTGAGGAAATTTTCTCAAAACTTAATAAACTTTGGGACGATTGCATTGGTGTGTGTGTACAGGCAATGCTGGAGCAACGCTGGGGGAGAAGAAAGAACTGAAAGCAAGAGTCTTACAAGTGGCACCTCACGTAAATTTCAGACACTGCGAGTTCTGGATTTCCGTCGAAAGGGAATACACGCACCAATCAAGGTCGCCATGGATGTCCCGATGACTTTGGCTCTACTTACTTATGTGAAAAGACTTTTTTGAGCACTGACTTACATTAAAAAAAAAAACCGTTCGGAACTAAACATAGATGATGATCTCGGAGTGGTCGTCTCCAAAATTAAAGCCAGAATGGACTTGCTCTGCTCCACGTTGCCCACCCATCTCATTAGGTGAGTATAATGTTGAAGTAAATCTAAAATCTAAAATGTATGTTTGCACATAAAAGCAACAATGTAGGTGTCTACTCTACTGCTCTTCACGCACACAGATGCACAGACATCACCTTATTAAATATTGTATTCAGTGTTACATGGAGATTACTTGTATTCTGCATCCAGAATCTCAAATTACTAAAAAAGAATATTATGGTTGTTAGGCTGTTGTGTTCTTCGTGTTGTTCTAGTGTCGGGGTTTAGGTAGGCCTATTAGAGCGTGTGCCAGGGACAGTGGGGGTCGCCAGGACCATTATTTTGGGGATCGCGGGCAAAAAAGTTTGGGAACCCCTGTGAGGATAATATTTTATTGATTTTATCAAGCCTTTATTTAATCTCATTGAGACACGTGGTGTCATTCTCAAGAGAGACCTGCCTGGACAGAAGCAACAGCACAAGTTACACATTGACAATAATCAACAATCAATACAGATATACAGAGATACAAAGCAATGGTAAAATTATTCAAGTAACGAATGCAGAAGAGAACTGCATTTTCTTTTCGATGCAAAAACATATCAAGCCACGTCAAATATAGTTTACTGTACACTGCAGGTTAAAGGTGCCTAAAACATCGCCACTCAGAACTTTCAAGGTCGTCCAAACGGCGGGGTCCTCGGCCCTTAACTCAACTGCTAACACAACTTTCTGTCATGAACATTCAGATAGTAACAAGTTTTTCTTTAACTGTCATTCCCTCCCACACACAGCTCAGCTGCCACTTGACACGAAAATGATCACAAGCAACATAGTCAGCAAACCCCCAGCAAGAACGACGTGATCAACAAAGTAAAAAAATGTTTTTAAATGCTTTTCCTCACCTTCAATGCTTGCATGGTCACTGAAGTGTATCCTTTCTTCGGTATTAATTTGGCCTACTCCAGACGTGTTTTTCTAACCGCGCTGAAGTTTTATGATTTATCCGGATCCAGCGACGTCTTCTTTAAAGTCAGCTTTGCCCAGAGTTGTAAGCAGAAGGAGACTTGCCTTCAATCCCATTAAAACTGGGATTGGAGGCTATCCCAGGCTGGGGTGCTACCTGAGAGAAAAGCATTTTGGAGACTCAGGATGTGGTTTTAAACATGACCTCACTAGGCCTAATGTCTGTGAGGTATTGTTTGTGAAGGACAGCTTATCTCCTGCACGTAGACAGGACATAGCCTACGGTATCAGCTAGAACGGCTGGAGACAAATTTCCTCTGTGGGGCTGTGCCACATCAAGCAACTTCAGCAAACATCCTTACTTTTACTTTTTATTTAAAGCAAAAAAAGTAAAGATGTATATTAAAAAAAACCGTTTGTACTCATTAATTAAATATTAAAGTATTATTTTATTCAACCACGTCAAAACATTTTATTATCCAAACATGCAGATTCATTACAAAGCATTAAATAGTATAAGTGTACATGAAAGCAAAAAGCAATAATAATACTTAAATGGACATATAGGCATGGGAGTCAAGTGCTCTGAAGTGCAAAATAGTGAACTCAAGCAAACCTAAGCTTTAAGAAAAATTTCACCTTACTCAGAGGCACAATCTGTCTTTATCAACAATATTACTATGACAAAGCAATCAAATCTGTTAGCTGTAGAATACACAAAGTATATGGATAGTTTAAAAATACCTTACATACATATACCTGTAAAAGATACATCAACATCATTCATTAGCTAACATTAGAAATAAAGCAATTTGCATAAATCCAAGTCAGGCATATGACTACTAAAACTTCAACAAAAACATAACAACATAATTATTCCAGTATGTTTAAAGGTTGTCAGTCATCCAGGTCATTGTATAAAAGTTTAATCCAGAAGGCAACTGCACTTGGTTACATTTTAATAATAATAATAATAATAATAATAATAATACATTTTATTCATTTAGCGCTTTTCATGGTACTCAAAGTCACTTTACATTATTAAAAACAACTAAAGAAACAAAATAAGAACAGAAGAAACACAATAAGAGGAAGTCTTAAACCAAGGAAATAAAATCAGCATCATAGGTCAAAAGCAGTTCTAAAAAGGTGGGTCGTGATCAGAGATTTGGAGGAAGTCGGGTCGGTACAGTCTGTCGGTAAAGGGAAGGGGCAGCCATGTAGAATGCTCTGTCACCCCAGGTTCGGTGCTTGGTTCTGAGTGGCGGAGAGATGAGGTTTGCATCAGAGGAGCGGAGGCTGCAGGAGGGAGTGTGGCGATGGAGATGGTCTGTGAGGTATGGAGGGGCCTGGTTATGGAGGGCTTGGTGGGTGAGAAGGACTTTGAACTGGTTGCAATGTGGAATAGGAAGCCAGTGGAGGTTCTGGAGGACGGGGGTGATGTGTTCATGGGCAGCAGAGTTCTGGATGTGTTGGAGTTTATTGAGGACTTTGGAGGATGAACCACATTGGATTCTGTTGCAGTAGTCCATTCTGGATGTGATGAAAGCATGGATCAGAGTTTCGGCAGCAGAGAAAGAGAGTGATGTACGGAGACGAGCAATGTTTTTGAGGTGGAAAAAGGCAGTCATGGTGATATGATTGGCGTGTTGTTCAAAGCTGAAGTTACTGTCGAAAATGACTCCAAGGTTGCGCATGTGTGGTGATGCGGACAGAAATCATGCATGGTTTTATCGAGGGCCTTGGGGTCGATGACTATTATGTCAGATTTTTCACAGTTGAGTTGGAGGAAGTTTGCTTGCATCCATGTTTTTATTTGGGTGAGGCAGTTGGAGTGGAGCGAGTTGCTGTGGTGATGGATTTGGTGGAGATTTAAATCTGGACGTTGTTGGCATAGCAGCGGAAATGGAGACCATGTTTGCGTATGATGTTACCGAAGGGGAGGATGTAGAGGATGAACAAGAGACAACCAAGCACCGAACTCTGTGGGACAGCTTGTGACAGAAGAGCGATGGAGGAGGTGCAGTGCATTTTCAAGTCCAGTTTCCTTTTGGAATAAACTTTGTTTGTTTAACTCCCTATCGGTTTCGCCAATAGAAATTATAGGGGTATCTCAATAAATTAACCACATCATTTCAGGTGGCCTCATACATGGAATTTATTTTCTGTATGTGTGAATGACCACAAGTCTTTGTGATGCTTGTGACCTCTACATTATCAACACTGATGAAAATAGTAGAAATGCAAATCCCCTTCAGTGCTGTAACAGTGAAATATACATCACAGCTTACCTTTGAAGCCAGCTTCTGTTCTCCTGGTTCGATCATCCTCTGTCGTTATATGGCCTGGTGCTGCAACTGAGGTGCACTCTACCCACACAGAGAGAAAAGGAGGGCTTAAAAAAAAAAAAAAAAAAAAGTAATATAATTCAAATATTTTTTCTTTGGTTAGCATTTTAGCATATTTTAGCACTACCTTCATAAATCAGATGGAATATATTTTAATCCCTCTGTGCACTTGTCCTGTGTATAGTCTTTGAATGCCAATAGTTTTTTTTAAATCTGAAATACCAACCTTTCCCAGAAATTAAACTGGTCTGTTGTTATTAGACATTGAGTTAACTGTATTATTATTCATATCTGATTGCCATTTCAATAATGATCAAATTATTGTAATTATAATTTCTGAATCTGCCATGCACACCAGCTAACTTTGGGCCATTTTTTCAATGCCCCAGAGTTGTTGTAAACAGATAAAAGAGATGCATTTAACCAAACATGCTGGAAATACAGGAACAGGACAGTACTCAGTGGAGATTGATGGTGGAGATTGGTGACAGGGTTTGATGACCTGTATGACCTTTATGTTACAGTAGCCAGATTATTTACAGTTAGGCTAACCTGGACTCTGACACCGGGGACGATTAAGACAGTAAGGGAAGATTGATTGACTGACATTAACTTTAGTCAGTTGGATCACGCTGAAGGAATGACTGCTGAACTGGGATGAACATGTGACTGCTGCCATATTGTAACGACAAATGCTCTCCAGCTCGCAAGGCTCACAAGAAAGCCACACGACGAGTTGAGTGAGCTGGAACCCAAGTTGTGGAGGGGGAGCCTGATAGAACTATTGGGCTATAAGACGAAGGCTAAGCTTCTGTTCAGACAAAACAGCAAAAGTAGACATAGGCAGACCTTGAAGGCCTACTACATTCCAAAAGTTAGTACAACTTCTCCATGTTAAAATTCATGTTGAATTGTTCGGTGAGGTTTTGATCGATCATCGACAACCCTAAAATGTCTGCTTATGAAGTATGAAGCTGGATGGAATAAACAGTAGAATAAGGCCCTGATTTATCTGACGATGCATAAGTTTGATGAAAAAAGTAATAATCAATCTTCAAGGTTTTCTTTCTATTAAGTTAGTTTGAATATATTTCCATTGTACAGTAAAATAAATGAATAAATAAATAAAGATCTTGTGGGGAGAAATATCGTATTCACCTGAGAAAGCACATTTTGATCTTCTCTCGCTGATTTAAGCGTTTTTGATAACTATAGAATAGTACACGCTAAATGTCACGAATATACTAATAAGCATACCCAAATAACATTTAAACTTTATTATTATGGCAGTCGGAGTGGTTTCATTTGGCACATTGCTGCATTTTTACCAAAGAGGAGCATATGTTGTTTTTCGACTCCTCTCGCTGACACAAGTGCATGTTTACCACTTATTATAGGTTAGAGTGCTATGTACTCCCATGTGCTTCAAAAATGTATTGCTATTTCAGAATTACTAATAGAGATGATTAAGAGGAGAAAACTGTATTATATGTCTTAAAGGCACTTGTTGAAACAACAAAGAACGTTTTTGAGCATCTCACTGATTTAAGCGTTTTTGACAACTATAGAATAGTACACGCTAAATGTCACAAATACACTATTAAGCATACCCAAATAACATTTAAACTTTATTATTATGGCAGTCGGAGTGGTTTCATTTGGCACATTGCTGCATTTTTACCAAAGAGGAGCATATGTTGTTTTTCGACTCCTCTCGCTGAGACAAGTGCATTTTTACCACTTATTATAGGTTAGAGTGCTATGTACTCCCATGTGCTTCAAAAATCTATTGCTATTTCAGAATTACTAATAGAGATGATTAAGAGGAGAAAACTGTATTATATGTCTTAAAGGCACTTGTTGAAACAGTATAGCATGTTGTGATCTCCTCTCGCTGATTTAAGCGTTTTTTGACAATTATGGAATAGTACACATTATATGTCACGAATACACATTTAAGCACATCCAAATAACATTTAAACTTCATTATTATGATAATCGGTGTGATTTCAATTGGCACATTAAGGAAAACACTAAACAGGGACATATGTTGTTTTTCAACTCCTCTCGCTGAGACAAGTGCATTTTTACCACTTATTATGGGTTAGAGTGCTATGTACTCCCATGTGCTTCAAAAATGTATTGCTATTTCAGAATTACTAATAGAGATGATTAAGAGGAGAAAACTGTATTATATGTCTTAAAGGCACTTGTTGAAACAACAAAGAACGTTTTTGAGCATCTCACTGATTTAAGCGTTTTTGACAACTATAGAATAGTACACGCTAAATGTCACGAATACACTATTAAGCATACCCAAATAACATTTAATCTTTATTATTATGGCAGTCAGAGGGGTTTCATTTGGCACATTGCTGCATTTTTACCAAAGAGGGACACATGTTGTTTTTCGACTCCTCTCGCTGAGACAAGTGCACTTTTAGCACTTATTATAGGTTAGAGTGCTATGTACTCCCATGTGCTTCAAAAATCTATTGCTATTTCAGAATTACTAATAGAGATGATTAAGAGGAGAAAACTGTATTATATGTCTTAAAGGCACTTGTTGAAACAGCAAATAATGTTTTTGATCTTCTCTCGCTGATTTAAGCGTTTTTGACAACTATAGAATAGTACACGCTAAATGTCACGAATACACTATTAAGCATACCCAAATAACATTTAAACTTTATTATTATGGCAGTCGGAGTGGTTTCATTTGGCACATTGCTGCATTTTTACCAAAGAGGAGCATATGTTGTTTTTCGACTCCTCTCGCTGAGACAAGTGCATTTTTACCACTTATTATAGGTTAGAGTGCTATGTACTCCCATGTGCTTCAAAAATCTATTGCTATTTCAGAATTACTAATAGAGATGATTAAGAGGAGAAAACTGTATTATATGTCTTAGAGGCACTTGTTGAAATAGCATAGCACGTTTTGATCTCCTCTCGCTGATTTAAGCGTTTTTTGACAATTATAGAATAGTACACATTATATGTCACGAATACACATTTAAGCACATCCAAATAACATTTAAACTTCATTATTATGATAATCGGTGTGATTTCAATTGGCACATTAAGGCAATCACTAAACAGGGACATATGTTGTTTTTCAACTCCTCTCGCTGAGACAAGTGCATTTTTACCACTTATTATGGGTTAGAGTGCGATGTACTCCCCTATGCTATAAAAATGTATTGCTACTTCAGAATTACTAAAAGAGGTGATTAAGAGGAGAAAACTGTATTATATGTCTTAAAGGCACTTGTTGAAACAACAAAGAACGTTTTTGAGCATCTCACTGATTTAAGCGTTTTTGACAACTATAGAATAGTACACGCTAAATGTCACGAATACACTATTAAGCATACCCAAATAACATTTAATCTTTATTATTATGGCAGTCAGAGGGGTTTCATTTGGCACATTGCTGCATTTTTACCAAAGAGGGACACATGTTGTTTTTCGACTCCTCTCGCTGAGACAAGTGCACTTTTAGCACTTATTATAGGTTAGAGTGCTATGTACTCCCATGTGCTTCAAAAATGTATTGCTATTTCAGAATTACTAATAGAGATGATTAAGAGGAGAAAACTGTATTATATGTCTTAAAGGCACTTGTTGAAACAGCAAATAATGTTTTTGATCTTCTCTCGCTGATTTAAGCGTTTTTGACAACTATAGAATAGTACACGCTAAATGTCACGAATACACTATTAAGCATACCCAAATAACATTTAAACTTTATTATTATGGCAGTCGGAGTGGTTTCATTTGGCACATTGCTGCATTTTTACCAAAGAGGAGCATATGTTGTTTTTCGACTCCTCTCGCTGAGACAAGTGCATTTTTACCACTTATTATAGGTTAGAGTGCTATGTACTCCCATGTGCTTCAAAAATCTATTGCTATTTCAGAATTACTAATAGAGATGATTAAGAGGAGAAAACTGTATTATATGTCTTAGAGGCACTTGTTGAAATAGCATAGCACGTTTTGATCTCCTCTCGCTGATTTAAGCGTTTTTTGACAATTATAGAATAGTACACATTATATGTCACGAATACACATTTAAGCACATCCAAATAACATTTAAACTTCATTATTATGATAATCGGTGTGATTTCAATTGGCACATTAAGGCAATCACTAAACAGGGACATATGTTGTTTTTCAACTCCTCTCGCTGAGACAAGTGCATTTTTACCACTTATTATGGGTTAGAGTGCGATGTACTCCCCTATGCTATAAAAATGTATTGCTACTTCAGAATTACTAAAAGAGGTGATTAAGAGGAGAAAACTGTATTATATGTCTGAAAGGCACTTGTTCAACCAGCAAAGCACGTTTTGATCTCCTCTCGCTGATTTAAGCGTCTTTTGACAAGTATAGAAAAGTACACCTTATGTACATGAATACACTATTAAACACACCCAAATAACATTTAAACTTCATTTTTATGACATAATTATTTTGACATTAGATGTCAACGCACGTACGTGCAGTCTAGTACTCACTGAATCACATGAGTCGTGTGTGTGTGTGTGTGTGTGTGTGTGTGTGTGTGTTTAGTTCGGATATAAGCACCTACATGTCTAAAAGTAATCTCACCATGGAGCATGGCAAACACAACATTGGGGCTGCACAATATTGAAAAAAAAAAAAACTTTGCTCAGTCTTTCTTACTCTTACTTACGGTAACTATCCCCATGACAGTAACATATTAGACACAGAATCCTACGGCGTATGTTGGCTGCGGACCCGTGTAGCAACACGCTGAAAATGCGTAGGAAGAGAAGCTAAAGGGTTCTCTTCAACTGCTGAATCGGACTCATTTCAGCATTGCTGTTGCTGCATGCAATCATTACTTTTCCCAGTAGGTGTGAGTAGCAGCTTTGGTATACTATCATCTGGTGCTGTACTCCCAGTTAAGCAGGAAGTGAGTCCAGTGGTAAAGAGAGTCTTTCTGTAATGTTTGCAGTTGCAGTGGCTGTATTTGAAACCACGTTGTGATTATTCAGTGTGTGTGAGACTGTCCAGTTATCATGATTACTTTTTTGAAAATGGTATTAAAAATCATTCCATTACGGATGATTGTATTGATTTTCATTTGAAATTTGCAAGGGTGTTTTGGGGGAAAGTGACAGCCCTTTTTAGCTTGCACATTGAGGAGCTGTAATGCATTTAACAGGGAGAAGACCATATATATTTTTATATATTTTTACAACTTCAGCATTGTCACTGAAACACAGCCCTTGCCAGAGATGACATGTTTTCACAAGGCTTGTGGGAATTATGAAAATAAAGTGTTGGTTTTGAAAATTAAATTGACATTTCTCCATTTTTATGCGGTCAGATAGATCATTAAGTTACATAACTGGTAATTGTGTCCAACATTAGCCTCTCATGTTCTGATAATATATTCCATGCTATGTATATAAACCATTAGCCTATAAAAAGTTTATTGTACTACTTTGTGCTATGCTATTGCATGATACGATCAGCAAGCAAGAGACTGTACTCCCGGTTGCTGTGTTCATCATAGCCAGGGATATTTATCACTGCAACCTTAAGATGGCCCTCCCCAAGTACCATCAGCCCGTGAGCTTTCCGACGAGGGAGAATAACATCCTAGACCAAGTCAACAGCAACGTGAGAGGCACCTACAAGGCTGCACCTTAGCCGCATTTCGGACAGTCAGAATACATCTCAGTGTTTCTCTATCCAGCCCACAGACAACTCCTTAAGCAAGCCCCCCTAGTAAGTAAGACCATTAAAGTGTGGAAAGAAGAGACTGATCTAGTGCTTCAGGGCTGCTTTGGGAGTACAGACTGGGATGTGTTTAAAACTGCTGCTTTGAGAGAGGACTCTAATGTGGACTTAGAGGAATATGCTTCAACTGTAACTAGCTATATCAGCACATGTGTTAACAGCATTGTTCCCACAAAATGCTGCAAGACATACCCTTATCAGAAACCCTTGATTAACTGTGAAGTAAGGTCCATGCTACGCGCTCGCTCAACTGCATTTTTTATCAGGTGATGGTGAGGATTACAAAAAAGCCAGATACGACCTGTGTAGATCCATCAGCAAAGCCAAGGGACAATACAAACTGAAGCTGGAGGGATACTACACCACTGCAGATCCCCAGCAAGGTCTGCAACACATCACAGACTACAAGCAGAGGAGTGCGGGGACAAAAACCAGCCAAGTCACACTAGCAGAGAAGAACAAACCCAGGCAAGGCAGCTGGTCCAGACAACATCCCCGGGCATGCATTCAGGGTCTGCTCATGTGGACTGGCTGATGTGCTGGCAGACATTTACAACCTGTCCCTCGCTCAAGCCTCTGTGCCTGTGCCTGTGAAGCAAGTCCACCATCATTGTGCCCCTCCCAAAGAGCTTCTATGTACAGGCCAACAGACAGCTGAATAGCAGCATTAAACACTGTCCTCCTCTCCCTCCCATTCAATCACTCTCACTTTAACAGCATAATTGAACTGTAACTTGTTGGACTGTGGATTTACACCACTGTGCAATAATTTAATTACTATGCAAATTTACTGTGCAATAGTACTATACATGTTTACTTGTACTTGCAATATTTGCATGATGCATAGTGCACTTTACTTTGAACTTATATTCTTAACTTATATTTTTATTTAAATTCTTTGTTTTTACTGTTGCGTGAAGGGAGACTGACAAAGTAAGAATTTCATTGTATGGTGTAACCTCTGTGTTTTTACCGTACATATGACAATAAACTTTGTAGAATATCCCCCTGGTTTCTAGTGCTTATTGTCCAAATTGTGATAAATGTAACATCGGACTCCAACAGACTCCATCAATAACTGTTATAAACTTCAATCACTGCACAACAGACCGCATTCTGACATACAGCTGCACAGTCTGGTAGTCCAGCAGCACCACGGCTTGCCCTTTCATATTCAAGGGATATGAAGGTGCTTGGTTCTTATTGTCCATATTAAAATTAAAGTTAAAGTGGTCACGGAGCAATGTATTACGTATTTGCCATTAAGATGAGGCTAATAAGCTTGCGTCTAATCAGAACACTGAGTAACAGTGAGACAGACAATATAGTATTTTTAAGTAAGAAATAATATTGTGTGTACACAGAGTTATCTTGTTTTTCATTTTTACTTATTTTTCTTTCTCTTATTAAGGTTAAAGGAGAAAAAGGCCATCTCTGCTTCACCTTAGTTGCTATATACAGTATACCTTATTAGAGGTATTCAGTAGTTAAATTATAACTACATCTGATATAATAATAATAATAATAGAGATAAATTCATTGAGAATTCTTCCACTTTTAAAAACTATTAATCATTAACTCATCCATACCCTTTGATCATAGAATAGATACTAATAAATCAAAGAATGTACCTCAACACTGATACTACATTATGACAGGATGCTACATTACAAATAGACATTGCATGAAGCAGAAATCAATGCCACTGCCGCAGACAAAAGAACAAACGTATAAAAACCTGTCACATTTACTTATGTGACCACCAAGAAATGCAAATGAATAAAAACAGCTCAACAAGGGTTCAACAGATTTCCCCAAAGATTCCAGACAAGCAGATGGTCGCACACATGCCACAACGCACATGCCAAGGTGTCTTCAGGACTTGGAATCTGACTTCATCAAGTCACAATAGTCAATAGCTTACAAAGATAAATACTGATTCATCTGTAGACAGAAACAGAAAGAGTAGAAGTGGAACTTGGTTATTGGTTACATGCAATACCAGGTTATGCCTGTAGCTGCTCCCTCTACATTAGGCAGGTGATATGTACTGTACTATAATGTTGATGTATGAGACAGGTTTACAATCGCACTATGGCTGGAATGAAGTTAATAAGTCTCTGTTAAATTGCCTCCATTGTTGTGTTCAGTATATACTAAAAACCTAAATGTCAATCCCAGAACAGTGTTTCTTTAATTATTAACATTTGCTTGTTTCTATCATAAACGTACAGAAAGCTAAACTGTAAAGGTGTTGGTTTACATAGTTATCTATAAATAAAGGCTCTAGATGACATGAAATTTTGGTCAGAAGTCTATCATAAATACAAAAAGCCTCAGCTTCCAGGGTCCCCCCTGTGGACTGTTTTTATGTCCCCACCAATGTCAAAATCTAAGCTACGCCCTCGTTTTGACATGTATGCCTTTTTTTTCGGATCTCAAATTATTATTATTATTATTATTATTATTATTATTTTAGAAAAATAAGAATAACACAATTTCCCCCACCAATATTAAGGCACCGTTTCTCAAATAAAAGCACACCTTATAGTAATCAAATGTCTGTTTTAGTATCTAATAATGTTACTAAAGATTATTTTTTGTACATGGTTGAATTTCTTTTAGATTTCAGGTATTGTACAAATTCAGAGCAAAAGTTTGTCTATTTTTGCAGACAGCTTGGCAACTATTATAGTGGTAACTAGATTTTTATTATTTGAATTGAGTCAAAAGTACTTTTTACTCAAATAGACTGATCAGCTGATCAACAATAACAATAACACCTTACTTTGTCTCAGTGAGAAGGAATTCTTTCTGTAATGTATAACATACACTGTGAACCTTGAGTCTGTGTCAGTCAGTCAGACAGCTGCGTTCTGTTTAGTACTGGTCTGGCCCAGCTCGAGTTGTTAATTGCTTTTACTCATCTTTTAATATTCTTCAATTAAATGACATCAAAAGACAACTTTGTTTCCCTAAGAACTTTAATGGTCTCGTCATCAGAAAATTGCCACGACAGTAGGCAGAGAGAGAATCCTACTGAGTATGTGCAGAGTAATTTCAGAGGAATTCAGTGTGTTACAATTGCCCCCTGTTACAATTTCCCCGGTCACCCAAACGACCCTCACGCAGCAGAACCCACAAATCTGAAGTACAAAAAAACAACCTTACAGATGGACAAACGAAAGCAAGGACGAATTTCTGAGAGCTATCAAAAATCCAATCATTCAATCTCATCTCGAGCATTCTCTTTCCACCTCATTTTCCTTCAGTAAAGACGGCCTGAAACAGGCTTTACAAGTCATTTACAACATATTTGACAATGTGGCAGACTTATCCAGTCTGAAAAAGCCTCAGCACCACACATCAAAAATATTAACCAATGAGGATTGGTTCGACACACACTGCAGACATCTGAGGAAAACACTCAGAAGTTTATCAAATCAAAAACACAGACAACCCGACAACCCTGAGCTCTGTCTCCAGTACTGGGAAACCCTTAAAACATACAGAAGAACACCCAGAAGTTAAAAAAAAAAAAAAAAAAGAACAGCATGAGAGGCACCAACTAGATCTAATGGAAGACTCCATTCACTCCAATGACTTCTGAAAGAAATGGCACTCTTTCACCAAATCACAAAAAGAAGAATTGGCTATTCAGAATAGGGAAATCTGGAAAAAACACTTAGAAAATCTAAATTGTACCACTATAATAAATTTAGTCCAAAATAATCTCTTTAATAAACTACAACTGTAAGAAGCAGTCGTTAAAAGACAGTTAGAACCCTTTAAACTATCACATAACTCAATCTGAGCTACTGGTTATAATCCAGACCCTGCAGCCGGTGAAAGCCAGTGGTCCTGATTGTAGCTTATGAAATGAAAGGCTGAAATTTAGCGACCATACATTTTAACACTGCTATATTAAAATTGTTCAACCTCATTCTGAGTATTGGATATTTCCCTGACGTCTGGAACAAGAACAACATTTTTTGTACACTTCAAAAAAACATTTGAATCGATTTGGCATTATGGTCTGATCTTAAAATTCATTGAGAAGGGTGTAGGAGGGAAAGTTCATGACATCATTAAAAGCATGTAACAGCATGAAACGTGCTGTAAAAATTGCCAATATGGAAACAGAGTTCTTTTCCCAAAGTAGAGGGGTGAAACACACTCAAAATGATTCAAGCCCTTCTTAGATGTGACACAATTAAATATAATTTCCTTTATTTAATTATATCTATTCACAAATATATGTATATATATTTAATGGGTGTAACATAATATGTGTTAATACTCTCAGCAATGAGATTTATTTACGTTTACAAGATAACAATTTAATTGGGGACCGCCCTTTGCGCATGTGCAAGATTACGTGCTCCCTCTCTGCGCCCGTCCCTCCTTCTCCTCCCTCTGGCTGCAATGGCGGATGTCTGAGACGGTGGAAGTCGACACAGAAGTACAGTCCTTGGTAAGTATTCTTGTTTGTAGTTGTTTAGAATGTAACTCGGTGTCTAATAACGTGCATTCCATAATATTCCAACTGAAATATGTGCAACAGCCCTAATAACGTTACGCAAGGCTTGTCTTCATTCAAGTCC
The DNA here is from genome assembly GCF_022749685.1 of Semicossyphus pulcher. Classification (NCBI taxonomy): domain Eukaryota; kingdom Metazoa; phylum Chordata; class Actinopteri; order Labriformes; family Labridae; genus Semicossyphus; species Semicossyphus pulcher. The sequence continues at coordinate 21,897,842 of NW_027211692.1, read as the reverse complement.
AAGTTTTCAGGCTAGCTAAGTAGCCAACACGGTTAATATTATGGACCTGACATGACCGGAGATGTACACTTCGCTGCTAGCACAGTCCGAAATTAGCACCGCTGCCACATTGGACTGTGCATGACTGGTCTGTAATGTTTAACAAATATAAGTAAACGGCGAACCGCGTACCGCGTTTTTTTTGCGCGTGCATGGCCAACATGGCAGCGGTGTGTCGGCAGAGCAGGTCATTGTCAGCGGATTTCACAGCGAGGGGTGGGCGGTCCAATGCCGTGGCGACATCGACGGCAGAAGAACAACCGCCTGCCACTCGTTAGCGGTGAAATCCGCCGACAATGACCTGCTCTGCGGACACACCGCCGCCATATTGGCCATGCACGCGCAAAAAAAACGCAGTTCGCCCTTTACTCTGTTGACACATGGGCTCAATCAAACATTACATGGACTTGTACAAGGGAGCTAGCTGGGTAAAGTCTGTTTAATGTCCAGTCCAAATGCTAATTGATTCAAGCCCTTCTTAGATGTGACACATTAATATATTGTTTGTCTAATGAAAATATATTAATTCAAATAAAACCAAAAGTTGTTTAACAAGTGCAACCTAAAATGTATTCATTGTCTCCTCTGTCCTATCCTTCAACCGCAGGTGACCACACCCTCTGAGTGAACTTATCATGCTCACCGGAGTCCACCATTTTAACCTTCTATCCTGAGACTACAGGGTGCAACTCCATTTCTGGGTAAGTTTTCGTTTTTTTTTCAGTAGTTCCTTCCTGTGAAATTTTCGCTAGATTTAGCCAGTTTTTTAGCCAGGGGCTTTTATTGATTTGAAGTTCAAAGGGCAATTGGGCGCGAACGTAGCTGCGTGCAAGGACATGCATGGATGCGCACAGTGGCAGCACAGGGTTCAGAAGAGAGACAGATGAATCGGTTAACTCTGCAGGGCTAACACTGTTTAACTTATACTTTTTGTGCATGAAGGTGAGAATCTACACGTTTCTCCACTGTATAGAGCAAGTTTATTATTTGTTAACAAGCGCGACTTCATATAGACTATTTAGCCGTTTGTGTTTGTTTATTGCTGGGTTAACTTTACTGTTTGTTGATAGGCTAACTTATAAAACTTTGCCTACTACGTGCAACATGCTGTGTTAATCTTTCAGAAAAGTTGAATCTAGCGACTCAGATGATAAGGTTAAGTACATGAATAATGTCTTACATTAGAATTTACTACTATGCTTGCTGCTCAAAGTAGTGGATCGGCCCTGTTTACATGACAACGCTCGTGGGTGAAAACGACAAAATATTTCCCCCAAAAACGCTCGTCTAAATGCGGAATAAAAAGTGAGAACGCAATGCCACTGTTGCGTTTTCTGTTCAGATCGTTTCCGTCTACACATTAGGAAGCAGCAGTGCGTCTCTATCTCTTTGCAGGGAGTAACGTGAGTGAGTTAACGTACTACTACTCAGGTGATGGGGACGCTGTCTGTTGCTCTGAAACATTGAGAGAAGAGTCGTTTTGTTCACTGTGCTCAGGATATGAAGTCAAATCAGTCTCAATGAAGGCACAGTGGGCTTCATAAATATGTCTCGAGATTAATATATAGATTTATATAAAGATAATATTACATCAATATTTACATATTTAAAAAAAATGCTCACATATGTATTGTTGATGCACACAAATTATGTTTTTAATATTATATATAGTATTTACAAATATCAATTTTAATGATATTGTCATATTCATGTACAAACTGAAGTCATTTTCAAGCATTTACAAATGGCTTGTTATTTTTAAAAATCTCAAACACAAATCTCATAAAAAGATGATTATTGATAATTATATTCCTGATGCACATGATTTAATATTTACTTAAAAAGCCATAACAAAATTTGTTTTACATGCTTTCATGATTTGATCCAATATATGTAGCTTCAGTGTTGTTGAAAATCATAGTTCTTCATAATGTTATTGTTTTTATGTGTACATTGGCCAGTGCTTCAATGGAATTTTAATGTGAAATAATCCTGTACAGCAGTGATTATTAAGGTGAAGCCATGAAGGCCCTGATGGGCCTTGAGGGGTCATGTAAAATATACAAATTAAACATTTTTAATTTTCAGTTTTATAACTTTCAAATTACCATAAAATATCTTTGATTTCTTTTTTAAAAAGCTATTACAGCAAATTAGAAAAGATGTGGTATTTAAAGTTATTCTTCAATTTGACTGACCCAGTTAAACAGGTGTTACACCATATTTGGTGAAATGTGACACTGGAACACTGACATATCTCTTCATTGGTATGATTAGGCTCTTGTGTTGATCAGACTTGTGCTTAAAGGTTTGGGTGGGCCTCAGAGGATTTTTAGATTTCAATTGGGCTGTGGCATTAAGAAGTTTGAGAGTGTCTGCTGTAGGGCAAGACCTTTCAAGTATTTGTGCATGTGTATTCATACCTCTAATATATTTTTCTCATCTTTTGCAGTTACCTCATGTTTTGTGGCTTTTGCAGTGTTACCAAGCTACCTTCGGCAATCTCTGAGTGATAGTAAGTAATAGGCTACTTGGTAATTGATGACACCAGCTTATTTTTTTATCACTGTCATTTGTTCAATGTGATATGGCTAATGGTCTTTTTTTATTTACAGGTTGATGTATGTGGACGTGTAAGGAGTGCAGTTTGGAGCTAGCTACCAGGTACTTATTGTTGCAGCATTTTAGGCAGGCACATGGGCATCTTCGGGGTAGTTATAGATATCCATGTCCATACACTGATTGCCCATGTACATTTAATACATGGAGTAAACTAATACATCACACTTATAAAACTCATGCTAAGCTGCAATCTTTAAAGGCAGTAGAAGGGTGTACATTCAAATGTCATGTGTGCTCATGTAGAGGACTATCATCAGAGAGAGATTTTTTTCAACACATAAATGGACATCTCAAGCATTATGAAACCGTTCCATGTGTGTTTCAAGAATGCACATTTCAAACAAACATTTATAGTACATTCAACACACACAAAAACAGAAAACACAACCAACACTCACTAAAAGACTTTAAAGCTAATGTCCTCAATACAAGCACTCAGTAAGATCAGTCAGACAATTCAGTAGATGTGCCAACAGGGTCTGAGGACATAAACCCTGAATACGAAACTTTAAGTTCTGGTGAGGCTGCAGCATTACAAGTGCCAAATGTTATTGAGGACAAAATTGCTTGCATTCTGTTGAAATTAGAAAATATTATTCACATTCCTAAGGCAGTTATTGATGAGGTCCTTTCCGAGCTTCACTTCATATTAAGCACAGTAGCTTTACCTGTCACAAAAGCTACTATTTTTGATGTATTTCAAAGTCATAAACTGCCTGTTGAAGAGTCAGTAGCTGATGAGCTTGCAGCTGTTTTGTGCAAATCTAATCCATTGGCCATAGCGATTGCAAAGGATGGCCCTCCAGCTACTTCATATAAACGTTCACAGTATTATATTGCTCATTTTGGTGTTATACAGCCAGTTGAGTACATATTAGATTCTCAGACAAATAGGACATTTCAGTTCATCCCTCTTTTACAGTCTTTGCAACAGTTGTTGTCTCATGAAGATGTGCTTGAACATCTCAAAATTCAGAAAACTCAAGACCAGCTATTAGCTTGTGTCCAAGAATACAGAACTCTAAGAGATGGTGAGTACTACAAACAAAATCATTTTCTGTCTGATGGTTTGAGAATAGCATTAAACCTTTACATTGATGATTTTGAGATTTGTAATCCACTTGGCACATCTCGGAAGAAGCACAAATTGTGCGGTGTCTATTGGGTTTTGGGGAATTTGCCACCAGGTTCCACGTCAAGGCTAACTTCTATAAATCTTTGAAGGTGTCGTGCCAGTCGAACTTGCACGCTGTATTGGTTTGTTGATCGCCAAAAAATATTTCACTCTCAGTCGCCTCAACACATTGATCCAGACATTTCCTTACAAATGGCGGGACAAAACTAATCGCCCCCATGCCATACCACAGTCTTTCACATCACGCAACACTATAGGTGGCAATGGACACGAAAATTGGAACATACTGAGACTGCTTCCCTTCATTATTGGACAAATTGTGCCAGAAAATGAGCCAGCATGGCAGGTAAATCTGGATCTGAAAGACATTGTTGAGCTGGTCGTGGCCCCCGTTCACACAGAGGAGACTGTTGCATATCTAGAGGCCAAAATCTATGACCACAGACTGCGCTACCTTGATCTCTTCCCACAAGTTAAACTCCTTCCAAAACATCACTACCTAGAACACTATCCTCAAATGATTCAATGTTTTGGACCTCTAATTTCACTGTGGACTATGAGATTTGAGGCTAAACATAGCTTCTTTAAACAGGTTGCACGTCATTCAAACTGCTTTAAGAACATGGCTCGTTCACTAGCTATTAAACACCAGTTTATGCTTGCGTATCATACACATTCCTCCATTCTCAAGAGATCCTCCTTGGAGGTCACAGATGCCTCACTTGTGCCTGTTGATGTTCCTAATGAGGGAGTTGTGTCTGTACTCAAGCAGAGATACCCAGATATGACTGAGGTGCATTTGGCAAAGAATGTGTCTTGCAATGGTATAAGTTACAGTGAGGGGATGCATATTGTGCATGGATCTGCAGATGGACTCCCTGCATTTCACAAGATCATTCAACTGTGCATTCTGAAGGAGCAGTTGTGTTTTCTTGTGAAAGATGAATGTGCCTGGTATAGGGAACATTTTGGTGCTTTTGAACTTTCTGCCTCAACCACTACAGATGTTGGCCTCATTCAGCTTGGTAACCTGAAGGACCCATATCCCCTTGTGGAGTATATGGTCAGGGGGTTGCGCATGCTAATGTTGAAAAGGTTCATCATTGTCAAAGGTTGGTGCCACTGTTTAAACTTAACTGTCTGAGCACTGTACGTCAGGGTCTTAGGAAATAGAATTTGAATACAAAACATTTAGGTAGCAGTTTATAGTATGGTAATAAGATGGTCAAAGTGGGTGATAGTGTAAAAACAAAGATGAATGGGTAATAACATGTAATTTCCAACGTAATATCTAGGTAATTGCTTGGTAATAACAATAGGTACATCTGCGTAATTACACTAAAATGTATTTAACAGGACAGTAATGGCCCTAAAAGTAAGGGTAATGATAAGAAAACAAATTTAAAGATGGACACAAGATGAAACTATTTGGTACAGTAATTATTTTGCTAACATGCTAACAATAAAATGTTTATATCAGTTAAATATTACTACCACAAGTGTTTCCAGGTAATCTCTGCACCTCTGGATGTTTGGTTTAATCTAATATTTCCATGAAATTAACTACAAACAGATATTTTGCAAAACTGACTCATGGTTATTACACTAAAACTATCACAATAAATTCCAGGTAAGAAGTCACAAGATTAAACATATGTTGTACAGTGTTGCACTGTAACAAAAGGGAACTTCTGGAACAATATTTGGATTCAAATATCATAATTAGGTGATACTGATATTATGACAACATAATGAGGTTAATAATAATGAGGCTACTATCAACTTAATACCATCTAAATTAGATGAAACCCTATTTTTATTCTCATCTGAAATATAACACACATTTATTGGTTTCTTCTCCCTTGTTTGTCCTCTAGATTAAAGGTCCATAATGGCAGCTTCTGCTATTCTGCGGATCATCTTTACTGATGAGTCTGACTCGAGGAAACTGCCATTGGTGACTGGAATTCCAGCCACACTTGAAGAACTGCATGCAACAATAAAGACATACTTTCAACTGGAAGAAGATTTTCGGTTACAATATATGGATACTGATTTCAATGCGTACATTAACCTAAGTTCAGTTTCTGAAATTCAAAACAAAAGCACACTAAAAGTAATATGCACCCCAATCCTGAAGAGCAGCGCATCACCTTGTATCCAGTAGACTTAACTGATGAAACCTCAAGTTTCACTGTCACAGATCCTCAAACAGTAACTTCATCCATTGCCTCATCCTGCAGTGATGACACCCTGTACACATCGACGCCACATTCATCCCCAGAAGTTCATCTCTCAGGATTGTCCTCCTGGCCTCTGATTTTTGTGGTCCCCAAGTTCACATACGAGGCAGAATATGAACTTCAGCAAAAAAATGAAGAGTCAGAAAAACGGGACATACTTCAACCCTGGTCCAAAACTGAAAACAGTCATTCTTGATGGCCTAGCTCAAGAGATAATGAAGTATACAAAATACCCTAAAGACTATCAATGTGAGGAAGTTGCAGAAGCTTTAACAAGGGCTCATCCTTGTTTGGGACAGCTGGGAACCAAGACAGGTTGTTGGGGTTGGAAACAATTATAACAATCAATACATGGCTTTTTTTTTTCTCAAAATATTTTCAAGGTGAATGAAGAGTTCATGCGGATCACCACAAAGCCTCTGCAAGCAAAGTTCTTGGCCCAGCTGGACCACTTCTCAGAGAAGCTCTTCCAAATTTTCAAGAGCAAAGGAGGAGTGACAGGACAGAAGATAAAGAAGATCCTGGCGATCAAAGATGAGGTTAGTTAAAATGCAAACACTATTTCATGGTGTTGGGAAGCTATTTTAAGGTTTTATTGTACATAGTTGCTCATATAAACATATTTGATAAATATTAAGATACAAACTTTGTTGCCATTATATGAACAAGCATACAACAAAATTGCAATCGATGTGCTTAATCATTGATCTACACACACAAACAGCCAACCACCTTGTAAACCAAGTGTAAGTGTGTTGAGGGCATTTGTAGGGTGTTGGTATCCTTCATAGTGGTACCTTGACAGATAAGACCCTCTGCTTTTCCACTCTACTTTCCTGTTCCACCATTGCACCCATATTTGGCTAAATGTTCTCCTGTTTTATGGCCTGTGTTTTAGTGTGACGACGTCGATATCAGGAGGGAGTGTGTCCTCAAAAGCCTGATCATATACCTCAATGAGGATCCAAACTCTCTCTTCAAGGAATACCTGGTAAGTTTCACTGTTTCCCATGTATTACAGAGCAGTGTTCCCAGTTACTTCCCCTGATAACACACTATTATGGAATCAGATGAGCTGCAATATTAACAAATGAAATATTTGCATGTATTTTGTGATTTATATGTAAATGACACTTAAATTGTTTCAGTGCTCATAAAATATTTCTCAGTATATATAAATGAAAAGAAAAAATAAATCAACATGCACAAAAGGTTAACAAATGCATTTCTAATGCACACAAAATTTCTGCTTTAAATGTGATAAAAAATATATTTGCATCTGTAATTGCCAAAAAAACTGGCCAAAAATTACTTAAAATACCACATCATGTAAAGAGGATCCTAATGAAGACCTCTTCAAGACTGGACCAATCAAAAAAAGGAAAACTATGTAAATGTATTCATTGGATATCCTTTTGCATGAATGACTGCATCAATGTGGCGTGGCATGAAGGAGGTCAGTCTGTGATCAGCCTTTTATCGAATGTGCAAGGAAATCATCTGTACATGAGTGAGCTGGCAAATGATACCACCGTCTTAGGTCTGGGACACACTGGCTACCTGAGCAGCATGCGTTGTTCACAGAACGTGTTGAAATTTTTTTTTTTCTTGGTGATCAAGAAGATGCAAGATTTCTAATTCTTAAAGTTTTATATATGGCCATCCACGATAGATTTATTTATAGATTCCAGTTAAAAAGGAAGTGAAATACTTAGGAGTGGTTATAACAAACTTTATATACGGTAAAGATGAGCTGAAAGTCACTATTAAAGCTATAGTTGGTAATCTTGTTCAGAAACACTTTTTGTTATACTGGGTGAAATGGTCCTTCTATCCTGAGAGTAGTCAATACATTATGTATTCAGAAAAAGGAACGAAAATAATCAGACCTCTGTGGCAGCTGCAGGACAGACAAAACTCTGACCAATCCAAGCCATTCGGCCCGAACGCAAAAAAACAATCAGATGCCTTCATGTCTAGTTCTGCCTACGCCCCCCTCTGTCCCTCCCTCCTCCGTGCGTGCACACTCATCGCGTTTCACCGTTGCCGGAAGTATTCAGCGCACTCCTCTGCAGAAATACTGAGTTACAGGAGAACAAGTTCACTTTGATTTTTTTCCCCCTCTCTTTGACTTTTTTTCTCCTCCCCAGACGGCTCTGTGCCGTGAGCACGAGAAAATGACCGAAGTGCGGCCGTTTTTCTCGTGCTCTCGGTCCGGTAGTTTGATCGATGCTGAAATGGCTAAGTCGGCTCTCCTCTGCCCTGCTGAGTCCCACTGTCAGATGCGTGTTCAAGTTTGTGGGGGCGTGGCTTTGGACGGAGCACTGACGGGGTGGGGAGGAGGGGGTGGAGCTTAGAGGAGGTGCCACTTTCAAATCTTGCTAGCTCTCTTGCTAGCTCTCCATGATTACCAACTATAGCTTTAAATCAACCTGAGCTTCCATAACAGCTCAGGAGTGCTGGTCAGACTGATCACTGATCTCCTCACACCACATTGATACAGTCATTCATGGTAAAGGAACCCAGCCAAGTGTAAAGTGCATAAATGAACATACTTTTCAGACGGTCAACATTTCTGTATTATATTGGTCTTATGCAGTATTAAAATTTTTTGAGAAACTAGATTGTTGATTCTCATCAGCTTTAAGCCACAATCACCAAAATTAAAACAAAACTCTACAGCATGGACCTCTGCAATATTCACTGTATTTATCATTATTCCAATGTTTGAGGGAGGTTTGTTATTTGCAACTTGGCTCTCTGCAAATAAATAGTGCTTTGTATGTAACATGAGTGTTGAATGTTTCTGTTTTTCAGCCATCTGCTGCTGAGGATGCAGAGAATGACATTGTCACCACAGTTATGGGCATTCACATAGTCCGAAGAGATGAGTTCGGGGAGCCAGATGACGTGGGGGTCGTCATTGAAGGCGTCAAAGTCCTCAACAATGTGGGAAGTCCCATAATGGCTTTCATCTTGCTCTTTGGGCTAATTTATGCGCTGGATCTTACTTTCCCAGACAACCTGAAATACACTTTTGAGTTTGTCCAGAAAATCCTTATGAATCTGGATGGACACAGGCTCAACACCAAAATACAGCAGCTGAAAATCAAGCTGTTCATGTAAAAGGAGGCACAGGTGACAAATAACACTGGGACCGGGGACTAGTTTTTGTTTTGTTGTTTTTGTTTTGTTGTTGTCTGAACGAGCTTTGACTCAACAGAACTTGGGCCACATTAAGCCAAACCAGGTCTGCACTGAACTGAATCTGAACTGAACCTGGTCTGCACTGAACTGAGTCTGAATCTGAATGTGAACTGAACCTGGTCTGCACTGAACTGAGTCTGAATCTGAATGTGAACTGAACCTGGTGTGCACTGAACTGAATGTGAACTGAAACAGGTCTGCACTGAACTGAATCTGAACTGAACCTGGTCTGCACTGAACTGAGTCTGAATCTGAATGTGAACTGAACCTGGTCTGCACTGAACTGAGTCTGAATCTGAATGTGAACTGAACCTGGTGTGCACTGAACTGAATGTGAACTGAACCTGGTGTGCACTGAACTGAATGTGAACTGAACCTGGTCTGCACTGAACTGAGTCTGAACTGAACCTGGTGTGCACTGAACTGAGTCTGAACTGAACAGACTCTGAACCTGGTCTGCACTGAACTGAATGTGAACTGAACCTGGTCTGCACTGAACTGAGTCTGAACTGAACAGACTCTGAACCTGGTGTGCACTGAACTGAATGTGAACTGAACCTGGTCTGCACTGAACTGAGTCTGAACTGAACCTGGTGTGCACTGAACTGAATCTGAACTGAACAGACTCTGAACCTGGTGTGCACTGAACTGAATGTGAACTGAACCTGGTCTGCACTGAACTGAGTCTGAACTGAACCTGGTGTGCACTGAACTGAATCTGAACTGAACAGACTCTGAACCTGGTCTGCACTGAACTCCCCCCTGATGTTTTGCTGCCTGGAGCCAGTTGTCTTAAGCCTGTGGAATTTAAAACTGCATTTGTAAAATAGGCAGTGTTTACCAAAAATGTTTATGCACTTTTATTGTTGAGTTTTTAATATTTTAACTGTACTTCAGTTAGTATTCCAATTTGTTAAAAAATTAAGGATTTGTTATGCATTTAATTGTGCCAATTGTGGTATCAAAACTGCCCAATGACATCCTATTTTGCGAATGGTGCAAAGCGCCAATCTCCATAGTATCACTGTTTGCAACTGTGGGGCATTTAGGATAATTGGGCTTGGGAAGTTTTGAAAATGTTGTGGCTGTACTGCCTATTTCCAAGGTAACACCCTTGCTAAAGTGTTCTTTTAAATCTATCTTCCTGTATTTAACTACAAAAGTTAATGTGTGTATCAGGGCACTGAAGTTTAATAAGGAATGTTTTTGACCTTACGGATTACATTTTGAGGTCTTGGTTCTAAAAAGTAATTTGTTAACTGCACTGTTGATCCTGTTGAGTTTCGACTGCTTTTAAATAAAAGCACCTCCACCAGGTACGGTCTCATGTGTGTCCTATTGGGGGGGGATTAATTATTAATCTCTTTAATTTCCAATTAATTATATATTTTTAGGTTGAACAAACACAAGTCATTTTAACTACATTAATGTAGTTACTTTACTTTAGCTCTCTTTGACACAAATGAGTAGATGTAACTCAATTAAATTATATTGCATAGATGTTTTTAGTTTGAGTTGGACCAACTTTTAAAAAGTGAGTTAAGTTGACTCAAATACATTATATTGCATATATGTACTTGTATTGAGTTGGGGCAACATATATTTATTGGATGGAAATTCTGTCCACAATTTAATTGAGTTTATCCAATGAGTTATTTTTTTGAGTGCAGGGCTGCAGTCTCAGTCCTACCCTCTTTAACATTTATACTGATGAACTGGTTAATTCACTGGAACAGTGTGATATCCCGGGTCTCACCCTGTCTGACACACAAATCAAATGCCTTCTGTTTGCAGATGATCTGATATTGTTGGCTCCATCAAAGGGGGCATTTCAACAGATCATCAACCTTCTGACAGTTAATTCAGACAAAGCAAGAATAATGATATTCCTGAAACGACCCAGGGGTCAGGGAAACCAGTATCAGTTTTTATTGGGCTCCACTGACATAGAATAATTTCCACTTTTAATTAGAATTTAAAAAAAAAAAAGAGCTATTAAATTTTATAAACCCCTCAAAACAAGTGACCCCAACTCGTACCATCACAAAGCTCTGCAGTGCCAAGAGGAGAACATGGAGACTATGTCAGCTCTGTCCACCCAGACAGTTGGAGACAAAGACACACTTCCTGCTACACTGCAGCAAACATGAACATATGCAGGCAGAGTTCTTCTCCAAAATGAAATACAAAGTCAATAAATTTGATTCTCTACCGGACCAAACCGAAATGCAACGTGCGTGGTGAATTCAAATTCAACAGCCGAAATGCAGCAAGATACAGTATATCCAAGCATGCATATGGACAGAAGTGCAGACGTGACATTAAAAAATGAAAGTCAATTAATCAAGAAGCCTGATGTAGCTCTGTATAACTCTCAGTTTCATCACTGAAGACAATGAGCACCATTACAGCCTGGAGTCCCTGTTAAGAGTGAAAAACATTGGCTGCTGTGTCATAAGCACGGGTCCTAACGCAAGTTGAAGAGGCATCCGTTCGATCCAATTATATTATTTTTTAAATCAAAATTATGGATGGGGACAATTCATCAGTAACTTCATACTGATAGGGAAATTTCCCGCGCACAAGCGCAAAAAAAGTGTTCCTGATGTTATAACGATAGATTAGCGACAGCATCGTTTCAGCAGGTCAATTAACAGCAGCACGGGAAAATAAATCATATTTAAACGCACTGTACACTGACGGACTGCTGGAGAGAGCGAGAGCGGGAGCGAGGGAGAGAGAGAGAGAGGGCTCATACCGGTACATATGAGAACAGAACTGCGGAAATAAGAGGAAAACTAGTCATGATGATGAAGCCTGATGTAGCTCTGTGTCACTCCCAGGTTTATCAATGAAGTGTTTGAACTAAACTGCAGCCTGGAGTCTCTGTTAACAGAGACAAACGGAGTGACAGTGTCAGACAATGTCCGCGTTTAATAATCGCCACGGTCACGGAACATATACGAACATGTCCAGTCTTACAAGCTCGGTTTTCTCTACTGCTCTCATTTTAGACCACGCCATGTCTACTTTTCTCTAACTTACATATTTCCTCCCACTGTGTCTCTTGTCGGCTGGCTCTTCAGCCTGTATCTGTATTCTCACACACCCACTGGGTCAGTCGCGATGTTAATCTGAGTGACAGATTTGATTGGCTGAGTAGCGTCACGTGTGATGAGTTACAACGAATGCATTGGTCTGCGAGTTTCTTGGACCCTTAAATCACTACCGCAAAGACAAAAAAGCTGCGCAAGTTAAAATAGATGCGCTTGTCAAAACTATAAATAGGTCCGGAGACGACGGCAGTTGGGTCCGGATCCGGACCGCGGTCCGCCGTTTGGGGACCGCTGGCCTGCACTTTCCAAGCCAATCAACACATTACCTCAGGAGCAAGGGAAGGAGGGGTGTAATATGATCGGCTGTTGAGCAAATACCTCAAATGACATCACAGAATTTTAACTTTATTGATTTTATAATGACATTTTTTTTTATTATTTTCAATTGTGCTAAAAATGTGCTATTTCCCAAAATACAGAAAGCAGACAGTGTTGGAGACAGGGCAGAAAGTGGGGATAGCAGGAATTGAACCAGATGAAGGTCTCAGACATCTGTTAATAAATTATCCACTGACCTAAACCAGCACACAACTATATCTTTCATTCCAGGGGTACCAGGATCACGATAGTCAGTCAGTAGGTGCTACTTTTATGCAGGTTGAAGCTTATCTTGAACAGCCTGCTCTGGAGTTTATAAGGGGGAATTGTTAGGCTTGTTAAATTACCTTGGTGATGTACCCCAGTTAAAAAAAGCACAACCGTCGTAGTACTGAGAATACCCTAGGTTAGATTGCTTAACCGCAAATGGCTGTCAAACAAGCCAGCTGCAAACAAAAGTATATTTGTAAAAGGGATTGTAGGAAGAAAAGACTCCAATGGTTAGAGCTATGACATAGTGTAGGGGTTAAGCTAACAGCCTCAGAGTTGGTGGGGCAGAGTTCAAGTCCTGAGGTGGACATCCCTTCTGTAAATAAATAAATGATGAAAATAGCTACTCCATATTTAATTAAGTAAAATTGTAGTGGAAAAATGTTAATTAATCCACAGCCAAGCCCTGCCCCATCACAGGTGTAATGCCTGACCATGTGACTGATGTAAGCCCCGCCCATGTCACGCGAACAGGCCACGCCCCCAAAATAAGCCCCGCCCATTTCACAGGGACAGGCCACGCCCCCGTTACAGGCATAAGCTCCGCCCCAAAACAAACCACGCCCATGTGACAGGATTAGGCCATCCATAATTTTGATTTAAAAAATAATATAATTGGATCGATCGGATGCCTCTTCAACTTGCGTTAGGACCCGTGCTTATGACACAGCAGCCAATGTTTTTCACTCTTAACAGGGACTCCAGGCTGTAATGGTGCTCATTGTCTTCAGTGATGAAACTGAGAGTTATACAGAGCTACATCAGGCTTCTTGATTAATTGACTTTCATTTTTTAATGTCACGTCTGCACTTCTGTCCATATGCATGCTTGGATATACTGTATCTTGCTGCATTTCGGCTGTTGAATTTGAATTCACCGCGCACGTTGCATTTCGGTTTGGTCCGGTAGAGAATCAAATTTATTGACTTTGTATTTCATTTTGGAGAAGAACTCTGCTTGCATATGTTCATGTTTGCTGCAGTGTAGCAGGAAGTGTGTCTTTGTCTCCAACTGTCTGGGTGGACAGAGCTGACATAGTCTCCATGTTCTCCTCTTGGCACGCCCCCGTAACGGGCCTAGACCACGCCCAAAAAACAAACCCCGGCAGGCATACGCCCCGCCCATGTGAAAGCTACAGGCCACGCCCCGTTACAGACATAAGCCCCGCCCATGTCACACGAACAGGCCACGCCCCTAAAACAAGCCCCGCCCATTTCACAGGGACAGCCCACGCTCCCAAAACAAGCCCGGCCCATTTAACAGCTACAGGCCACGCCCCGTTACAGACATAAGCCCCGCCCATGTGACAGGAATAGGCCACGCCCCCGTGACGGGCATAGACCACGCCCAAAAAACAAACCACGCCCATGTGACAGGATTAGGCCACGCCCCCGTTACGGGCATAGACCACGCCCAAAAAAAAAACACGCCCATGTGACAGGTACAAGCCACGCCCCCGTCACAGGCATAAGCCCCGCCCATGCGAAAGCTACAGGCCACGCCCCGTTACAGACATAAGCCCCGCCCATGTGACAGGAATAGGCCACGCCCCCGTCACAGGCATAAGCTCCGCCCCAAAACAAACCACGCCCATGTGACAGACACAGGCCACGACCCCGTGACAGGAATAGGCCATGCCCCCAAAAAAAGCCCCGCCCATTTAACAGCTACAGCTACAGGCCACGCCCTGTTACAGACATAAGCCCCGCCCATGTCACACGAACAGGCCACGCCCCCAAAACAAGCCGCACCCATGTGACAGGAATAGCCCACGCCCCGTCACAGGCATAAGCTCCGCCCAAAAACAAACCACGCCCCCGTGATAGGAATAGGCCACGCCCAAAAAACAAACCCCGGCAGGCATACGCCCCGCCCATGTGAAAGCTACAGGCCACGCCCCGTTACAGAAATAAGCCCCGCCCATGTCACACGAACAGGCCACGCCACTAATACAAGCCCCGCCCATTTCACAGGGACAGCCCACGCTCCCAAAACAAGCCCGGCCCATTTAACAGCTACAGGCCACGCCCCGTTACAGACATAAGCCCCGCCCATGTGACAGGAATAGGCCACGCCCCCGTCACAGGCATAAGCTCCGCCCCAAAAGAAACCACGCCCATGTGACAGGATTAGGCCACACCCCAGTTACAGGAATAGGCCACGCCCCCGTTACGGGCATAGACCATGCCCAAAAAACAAGCCCCGCCCATGTGACAGCTACAAGCCACGTCCTTGTAACACACATAGGCCAAGCCCTGAAAACAGGCCACGCCCCCGTGACAGGCATATGCCCCGCCCCGTCACAGGCATAAGCCCCTCCCAAAACAAGCCTGCCCATGTGACACGTACAGGCCAAGCCCCCGTCACAGACATAAGTCCCGCCCCGTGACAGGTAAAGGCCACGCCCATTCAGCACGCCCCGCCCCCGTGACAGGTATAACACCAATATATTAATAATAAATTTGCAAACAGCATGAATTTACAGCATTTGAATATGCATTGTGTAGTTATGGACTTGGCCGCAACCTCAGCTTTCCCTGTGTTTTCCTGTGTTTCCCCATCCCCCTTGTGTCTGTCTGTTCCTCCCTGTCTGTCTGTGTTTGTCTGTATGGCAGGTGTGGCTCATCACTCCAGTCCAGCAACGTGAGAGGCACCTACAAGGCTGCATCTTGGCCACATTTCGGACAGTCAGACCACATCTCATTGTTTCTCTATCCAGCCCACAGACAACTCCTTAAGTAAGCCCCCCTAGTAAGTAAGTGCAGAGGAGTGCGGGGACAACAACTAGCCAAGTCACACTACCAGAGGAGAACAAACCCACGCAAGGCAGCTGGTCCAGACAACATCCCCGGGCATGCACTCAGGGTCTGCTCATGTGGACTGGCTGATGTGCTGGCAGACATTTACAACCTGTCCCTCGCTCAGGTCTCTGTGCCTGCCTGCTTCAAGTCCACCATCATCGTACCCCTCCCAAAGAGCTTCTATGTACAGGCCATCAGACAGCTGAATAGCAGCATCAAACACTGCCCCCCTCTCCCTCCCATTCAATCACTCTCACTTTAACAGCATAATTGAACTGTAACTTGTTGGACTGTGGATTTACACCACTGTGAAATATTTTCATTACTATGCAAATTTACTGTGCAATATACTATCCATGTTTACTTGTACTTGCAATATTTGCATGATGCATAGTGCACTTTACTTTTAACATATTTTTATTTAAATTCTTTGTTTTTACTGTTGCGTGAAGGGAGACTGACAAAGTAAAAATTTCATTGTATGGTGAAACCACTGTGTTTTTACCATACATATGCAAATAAACTTTGTAGAATATCCCCCTTGTATCTAGCGCTTATTGTCCAAATCATGATAAATGTAACATCAGTCAAAAATACAATGTATCATTTGTCATTAAGATAATGTTAATAAGCTTACATCTAATCAGAACTTAGCATAATAAATCTGTTTTTCTGTTTGCTGTTTATCATTTGTTGATTGCTTTATGCAATAATTAGTGAACTTTACCAATCCTGTTATTCTGTGACACTAAAAATATAAAGTAACTACACATAGGACTTTTTCACACAGCTCTCATCCACTTGGAAAACCCTTATACCTACAGTATGTTGGGATGCTGTTGACTTGAGCTTAGCAGTTCATTCCATCATCACAGAGAGCCTAAACACTTTATTCCTGGTCAGGAAGGATCAGAAGTGCAAAACCCTCAGGTACAACAGACTCCATCAATAACCGTTATAAACTTCTATCACTGCACAACAGACCCCATTCTGACATACAGCTGCACAGTCTGGTAGTCCAGCAGCACCACGGCTTGCCCTTTCATATTCAAGGGATATGAAGGGGCTTGGTTCTTATTGTCCATATTAAAATGAATGTTAAAGTGGTCAAGGAGCGATGTATTACGTATTTGCCATTAAGATGAGGCTAATAAGCTTGCGTCTAATCAGAACATTGAGTAACAGTGAGACAGACAATATTGTATTTTTATAATAGAAATAAAATTGGGTGTACACAGAGTTATTTTAGTTTTCATTTTTTTCTCAATTTTCTTTCTCTTATTAAGGTTAAAGGAGAAAAAGGCCATCTCTGCTTGACCTTAGTTGCTATATACAGTATACCTTATTAGAGGTATTCAGTAGTTAAATTATAACTACCTTTAATATCATAATAATAATAATAATAATAATAGAGATAAATTCATTCAGAATTCTTCCACTTTTAAAAACTATTAATCATTAACTCAACAATACCCTTTGATAATAGAATAGATACTAATAAATCAAAGAATGTACCTCAACACTGATACTACATTATGACAGGATGCTACATTACAAATAGACATTGCATGAAGCAGAAATCAATGCCACTGCCGCAAACAAAAAAACAAACGTATGAAAACCTGTCACATTTACTTATGCGACCACCAAGAAATGCAAATGAACAAAAACAGCTCAACAAGGGTTCAACAGATTTCCCCAAAGATTCCAGCCAAGCAGATGGTCGCACACATGCCACAAAGCACATGCCAAGGTGTTTTCAGGACTTGGAATCTGACTTCATCAAGTCACAATAGTCAATAGCTTACAAAGATGAATACTGATTCATCTGTATTTATCTTTGTAAGCTAGACAGAAACAGAAAGAGTAGGAGTCGTACTTGGTTATTGGTTACATGCAATACCAGGTTATGCCTGTAGCTGCTCCCTCTACATTAGGCAGGTGATATGTACTGTACTATAATGTTGATGTATGAGACGTGTTTACAATTGCACTATGGCTGGAATGAAGTCAATAAGTCTCTGTTAAATTGCCTCCATTGTTGTGTTCAGTATATACTAAAAACCTTAATGTCAATCCCAGAACAGCGTTTCTTTAATTATTAACATTTGCTTGTTTCTATCATAAAAGTACAGAAAGCTAAACTGTAAAGGTGTTGGTTTACATAGTTATCTATAAATAAAGGCTCTAGATGACATGAAATTTTGGTCAGAAGTCTATCATAAATACAAAAAGCCTCAGCTTCCAGGGTCCCCCCTGTGGACTGTTTTTATGTCCCCACCAATGTCAAATTCTAAGCTACGCCCTTGTTTTGACATGTATGCCTTTTTCAATACATTCTGCGGATCTAAAATTATTATTATTATTATTATTATTATTATTATTTTACAAAAATAAGAATAACACAATTTCCCCCACCAATATTAAGGCACCGTTTCTCAAATAAAAGCACACCTTATAGAAATCAAATGTCTGCTGTAGTATCTAATAATGCTACTAAAGATTCTTTTTTGTATATGGTTGAATTTCTTTTAGATTTAAGGTATTGTACAAATTCAGAGCAAAAGTTTGTCTATTTTTGCAGACAGCTAGGCAACTATTCTAGTGGTAACTAGATTTTTATTATTTGAATTGAGTCAAAAGTATATTTTACTCAAATAGACTGATCAGCTGATCAGTCTCTAACCAAGCTTCAATGAAATGGTATAAGAAAGACATAAACAGATTAACACAATGAAATGTGGAGGTAATATTCAATACATGTTAAAAAAAGAGTTACAAGCAACATATTCGGTTTTTATTTCATACAAATTCATGATGATGATATAAAAAACACATGTATTTAATACACCCTTTAAAGTTTCAATTTTATATTTAAATTCAGTAAAATATGTCCATTGTCTAACAGAAATGTATATCAAAAGGTGCTTATATGGGGCCAATGTGGCTTGTAACACTGTTACATTTGCCCCCGATCACAGTGTTACAATTGCCCCCAACCCGGCAGCCATGATAAAATCTGGTACACTAGCAAGCAACACTCATGTTGGCACAGGTTGTTTATGTTGATTTTTAACCAATTGCCTATAGATTAAATGGATCTAAGTCTTAATTCACAGTCATCTAAACTTTAGACAGCAGAGGAAAAAATACTGTGCAACCAAAAAGTAACTTTGATACCTAAAAAAACATTTTTTTGTTAAAAAATTCTGCTGTCATGAAGTGATCCTGCTCCGTTTTAGTAGGCAGAGAGAGAATCCTAATGAGTATGTGCAGAGTAATTTCATCACTCTAGCTTGTTTCTAATTGGAGGAATTCAGTGTGTTACAATTGCCCCGTTAAAATTTCCCCGGTCACCCAAACGACCCTCACGCAGCAGAACCCACTAATCTGAAGTACAAAAAACAACCTTAAAGAGGGACAAACGAAAGCAAGGACGAATATCTGAGAGCTATCAAAACTCCAAACATTCAACCTCATCTTGAGCCTTCTCTTTCCACCTCATTTTCCTTGAGTAAAGACGGCCTGAAACAGGCTGTACAAGTCATTTACAACATATTTGATAATGTGGCTGAGCTCAGCACCACTCATCAAAGATATTAACCAATGAGGAGTGGTTCGACACACACTGCAGACATCTGAGGAAAACACTCAGAAGTTTATCAAATCAAAAACACAGACAACCCAACAACCCTGAGCTCTGCCTCCAGTACTGGGAAACACTAAAAATATACAGGACACAAAGAAGTAAAAAAAAAAAAAAAAAAGAACATCATGAGAGGCACCAACTAGATCTAATGGAAGAGTCCATGTCGTGAGAAAAATTTGGTCAAAAACTGAAGTCTGACATCGAATAAAATTCCACCTGAAATATGAAATTGAGAACCACTCCGGCCCTGTCGTGAGAAATCGGGGTCAAAAACTGAAGTCTGAAATCGAATAAAATTTCACCTGAAATCTGAATTTGAGAACCACTCCGGCCCTGTCGTGAGAAATCGGGGTCAAAAACTGATGTCTGAAATCGAATAAAATTCCAACTGAAATCTGAATTTGTCATGAAAAATCGGGTTAAAAAACTGAAGTCTGAAATCGAATAAAATTCCACCCGAAATCTGAATTTGAGAACCACTCCGGCCCTGTCGTGAGAAATCGGGGTCAAAAACTGATGTCTGAAATCGAATAAAATTCCACCTGAAATCTGAATTTGAGAACCACCCCGGCCCTGTCGTGAAAAATCGGGTTAAAAAACTGATGTCTGAAATCGAAAAAAATTCCACCTGAAATCTGAATTTGTCATGAAAAATCGGGTTAAAAAACTGATGTCTGAAATTGAATAAAATTCCACCCGAAATCTGAATTTGAGAACCACCCCGGCCCTGTCTTTAGAAATCGGGTTAAAAAACTGATGTCTGAAATCGAAAAAAATTTCACCCGAAACCTGTCATGAAAAATCGGGTTAAAAAACTGATGTCTGAAATCGAAAAAAATTTCACCCGAAACCTGTCATGAAAAATCGGGTTAAAAAACTGATGTCTGAAATCGAAAAAAATTCCACCTGAAATCTGAATTTGTCATGAAAAAACGGGTTAAAAAACTGAAGTCTGAAATCGAATAAAATTCCACCTGGAATCTGAATTTGAGAACCACCCCAGCCCTGTCGTGACATATTGGGTTTAAGAACTGATGTCTGAAAAAGAATAAAATTCCACATGAAATCTGAATTTGAGAAACACCCCTTGGCCCTGTCGTGACATATTGGGTTTAAAAACTGATGTCTGAAATCGAATAAAATTCCACCTGAAATCTGAATTTGAGAACCACCCCGGCCCTGTCGTGACATATTGGATTTAAAAACTGATGTCTGAAATCGAATAAAATTCCACCCGAAATCTGAATTTGTCATGAAAAATCGGGTCAAAAACTGAAGTCTGAAATCGAATAAAATTCCACCTGAAAATCTGAATTTGAGAACGACCCCGGCCCTGTCGTGAAAAATCAATTTAAAAACTGATGTCTGAAATCGAATAAATTCCACCTGAAATCTGAATTTGTCATGAAAAATCTGGTTAAAAAACTGAAGTCTGAAATCCAATAAAATTCCACCTGAAATCTGAATTTGTCATGAAAAATCAGTTGAAAAACTGAAGTCTGAAATCGAATAAATTCCACCTGAAATATGAATTTGTCATGAAGAATCTGGTTAAAAAACTGATGTCTGAAATCGAATAAAATTCCACCTGAAATCTGAATTTGTCGTGAAAAATTGGGTTGAAAAACTGATGTCTGAAATTTAATAAAATTCCACCCGAAATATGAATATGAGAACCACCCAAGCCCTGTCTTGAAAAATCGGGTCAAAAACTGAAGTCTGAAATCGAATAAAATTCCACCCGAAATCTGAATTTGAGAACCACCCCGACCCTGTCGTGAAAAATCGGGTTAAAAAACTGATGTCTGAAATCAAAAAAAATTCGACCTGAAATCTGAATTTGAGAACCCGGCCCTGTCTTGAGAAATCGGGATAAAAAACTG
Source organism: Semicossyphus pulcher (assembly GCF_022749685.1). Lineage (NCBI taxonomy): Eukaryota > Metazoa > Chordata > Actinopteri > Labriformes > Labridae > Semicossyphus > Semicossyphus pulcher. Next base: position 21,876,559 of record NW_027211692.1, on the reverse strand, counting down.
AAGTCTGAAAACGAATAAAATTCCACCCGAAATCTGAATTTGTCATGAAAAATCTGGTTAAAAAACTGATGTCTGACATCGAATAACATTCCACCCGAAATCTGAATTTGTCATGAAAAATCTGGTTAAAAAACTGAAGTCTGAAATCGAATAAAATTCCACCTGAAATCTGAATTTGAGAACCACCCCGGCCCTGTCTTGACATATTGGGTTTAAAAACTGATGTCTGAAAAAGACTAAAATTCCACCCGAAATCTGAATTTGTCATGAAAAATCGGGTTAAAAAACTGAAGTCTGAAATCGAATAAAATTCCACCCGAAATCTGAATTTGAGAACCACCCCGGCCCTGTCGTGAAAAATCGGGTCAAAAACTGATGTCTGAAATCGAAAAAAATTCCACCTGAAATCTGAATTTGTCATGAAAAATCGGGTTAAAAAACTGATGTCTGAAATTGAATAAAATTCCACCCGAAATCTGAATTTGAGAACCACCCCGGCCCTGTCTTTAGAAATCGGGTTAAAAAACTGATGTCTGAAATCGAAAAAAATTCCACCTGAAATCTGAATTTGTCATGAAAAATCTGGTTAAAAAACTGATGTCTGAAAAAGAATAAAATTCCACCTGAAATCTGAATTTGAGAACCAACCCCTGGCCCTGTTGTGAAAAATCAGGGTCAAAAGCTGAAGTCTGAAATCGAATAAAATTTCACCCGAAACCTGTCATGAAAAATCGGGTTAAAAAACTGATGTCTGAAATCGAAAAAAATTCCACCCGAAATCTGAATTTGTCATGAAAAAACGGGTTAAAAAACTGAAGTCTGAAATCGAATAAAATTCCACCTGAAATCTGAATTTGAGAACCACCCCAGCCCTGTCGTGACATATTGGGTTTAAGAACTGATGTCTGAAAAAGAATAAAATTCCACATGAAATCTGAATTTGAGAACCACCCGAGCCCTGTCTTGAAAAATCGGGTCAAAAACTGAAGTCTGAAATCGAATAAAATTCCACCTGAAAATCTGAATTTGAGAACGACCTGTCGTGAAAAATCAATTTAAAAACTGATGTCTGAAATCGAATAAATTCCACCTGAAATCTGAATTTGTCATGAAAAATCTGGTTAAAAAACTGAAGTCTGAAATCCAATAAAATTCCACCTGAAATCTGAATTTGTCATGAAAAATCTGGTTAAAAAACTGAAGTCTGAAATCGAATAAAATTCCACCTGAAAATCTGAATTTGAGAACCACCCCGGCCCTGTCGTGAAAAATCAGTTGAAAAACTGATGTCTGAAATCGAATAAATTCCACCTGAAATCTGAATTTGTCATGAAGAATCTGGTTAAAAAACTGAAGTCTGAAATCGAATAAAATTCCACCTGAAATCTGAATTTGAGAACCAACCCCTGGCCCTGTTGTGAAAAATCAGGGTCAAAAGCTGAAGTCTGAAATCGAATAAAATTTCACCCGAAACCTGTCATGAAAAATCGGGTTAAAAAACTGATGTCTGAAATCGAATAAAATTCCACCCGAAATCTGAATTTGAGAACCACCCCGGCCCTGTCGTGAAAAATCGGGTCAAAAACTGATGTCTGAAATCGAAAAAAATTCCACCTGAAATCTGAATTTGTCATGAAAAATCGGGTTAAAAAACTGATGTCTGAAATTGAATAAAATTCCACCCGAAATCTGAATTTGAGAACCACCCCGGCCCTGTCTTTAGAAATCGGGTTAAAAACCTGATGTCTGAAATGGAAAAAAATTCCACCTGAAATCTGAATTTGTCATGAAAAATCTGGTTAAAAAACTGATGTCTGAAAAAGAATAAAATTCCACCTGAAATCTGAATTTGAGAACCAACCCCTGGCCCTGTTGTGAAAAATCAGGGTCAAAAGCTGAAGTCTGAAATCGAATAAAATTTCACCCGAAACCTGTCATGAAAAATCGGGTTAAAAAACTGATGTCTGAAATCGAAAAAAATTCCACCCGAAATCTGAATTTGTCATGAAAAAACGGGTTAAAAAACTGAAGTCTGAAATCGAATAAAATTCCACCTGAAATCTGAATTTGAGAACCACCCCAGCCCTGTCGTGACATATTGGGTTTAAGAACTGATGTCTGAAAAAGAATAAAATTCCACATGAAATCTGAATTTGAGAACCACCCGAGCCCTGTCTTGAAAAATCGGGTCAAAAACTGAAGTCTGAAATCGAATAAAATTCCACCTGAAAATCTGAATTTGAGAACGACCTGTCGTGAAAAATCAATTTAAAAACTGATGTCTGAAATCGAATAAATTCCACCTGAAATCTGAATTTGTCATGAAAAATCTGGTTAAAAAACTGAAGTCTGAAATCCAATAAAATTCCACCTGAAATCTGAATTTTTCATGAAAAATCTGGTTAAAAAACTGAAGTCTGAAATCGAATAAAATTCCACCTGAAAATCTGAATTTGAGAACCACCCCGGCCCTGTCGTGAAAAATCAGTTGAAAAACTGATGTCTGAAATCGAATAAATTCCACCTGAAATCTGAATTTGTCATGAAGAATCTGGTTAAAAAACTGAAGTCTGAAATCGAATAGAATTCCAACCGGAATCTGAATTTGTCATGAAAAATCTGGTTAAAAAACTGAAGTCTGAAATCGAATAAAATTCCACCTGAAATCTGAATTTGTCGTGAAAAATTGGGTTGAAAAACTGATGTCTGAAATTTAATAAAATTCCACCCGAAATATGAATATGAGAACCACCCGAGCCCTGTCTTGAAAAATCGGGTCAAAAACTGAAGTCTGAAATCGAATAAAATTCCACCCGAAATCTGAATTTGAGAACCACCCCGACCCTGTCGTGACATATTGGGTTTAAAAACTGAAGTCTGAAATCGAATCAAGTTCCACCCGAAATCTGAATTTGAGAACAACCCCGGCCCTGTCTTGAGAAATCGGGATAAAAAACTGAAGTCTGAAAACGAATAAAATTCTACCCGAAATCTGAATTTGTCATGAAAAATCTGGTTAAAAAACTGATGTCTGAAATCGAATAAAATTCCACCCGAAATCTGAATTTGTCATGAAAAATCTGGTTAAAAAACTGATGTCAGAAATCGAATAAAATTCCACCCGAAATCTGAATTTGAGAACCACCCCAGCCCTGTCGTGAAAAATCGGGTCACAAACTGATGTCTGAAATCGAATAAAATTCAACCTGAAGATCTGAATTTGAGAACCACCCCAGCCCTGTCGTGAAAAATCGGGTCAAAAACTGATGTCTGAAATCGAATAAACTTCCACCCGAAATCTGAATTTGAGAACCACCTGTCGTGACATATTGGGTTTAAATACTGATGTCTGAAAACGAATAAAATTCCACCTGAAATCTGAATTTGACAACCACCCCGGCCCTGTCGTGACATATTGGATTTAAAAACTGATGTCTGAAATCGAATAAAATTCCACCCGAAATCTGAATTTGTCATGAAAAATCTGGTTAAAAAACTGATGTCTGAAATCGAATAAAATTCCACATGAAATCTGAATTTGAGAACCACCCGAGCCCTGTCGTGACATATTGGATTTAAAAACTGATGTCTGAAATCGAATAAAATTCCACCCGAAATCTGAATTTGTCATGAAAAATCTGGTTAAAAAACTGATGTCTGAAATCGAATAAAATTCCACATGAAATCTGAATTTGAGAACCACCCGAGCCCTGTCTTGAAAAATCAGGTCAAAAACTGAAGTCTGAAATCGAATAAAATTCCACCTGAAAATCTGAATTTGAGAACGACCCCGGCCCTGTCGTGAAAAATCAATTTAAAAACTGATGTCTGGAATCGAATAAATTCCACCTGAAATCTGAATTTGTCATGAAAAATCTGGTTAAAAAACTGAAGTCTGAAATCGAATAAAATTCCACCCGAAATCTGAATTTGAGAACCACCCCGGCCCTGTCGTGAAAAATCGGGTCAAAAACTGAAGTCTGAAATCGAATAAAATTTCACCTGAAAATCTGAATTTGAGAACCACCCCAGCCCTGTCGTGAAAAATCGGGTCAAAAACTGATGTCTGAAATCGAATAAATTACCACCCGAAATCTGAATTTGAGAACCACCTGTCGTGACATATTGGGTTTAAATACTGATGTCTGAAAACGACATCTGAAATCTGAATTTGTCATGAAAAATCTGGTTAAAAAACTGATGTCTGAAAACGAATAAAATTCCACCTGAAATCTGAATTTGAGAACCACCCCGGCCCTGTCGTGACATATTGGGTTTAAAAACTGATGTCTGAAATCGAATAAAATTCCACCCGAAATCTGAATTTGTCATGAAAAATCTGGTTAAAAAACTGATGTCAGAAATCAAATAAAATTCCACCCGAAATCTGAATTTGAGAACCACCCCAGCCCTGTCGTGAAAAATCGGGTCAAAAACTGATGTCTGAAATCGAATAAACTTCCACCTGAAATCTGAATTTGAGAACCACCTGTCGTGACATATTGGGTTTAAATACTGATGTCTGAAAACGAATAAAATTCCACCTGAAATCTGAATTTGAGAACCACCTGTCGTGACATATTGGGTTTAAATACTGATGTCTGAAAACGAATAAAATTCCACCTGAAATCTGAATTTGACAACCACCCCGGCCCTGTCGTGACATATTGGATTTAAAAACTGATGTCTGAAATCGAATAAAATTCCACCCGAAATCTGAATTTGTCATGAAAAATCTGGTTAAAAAACTGATGTCTGAAATCGAATAAAATTCCACCCGAAATCTGAATTTGAGAACCACCCGAGCCCTGTCTTGAAAAATCGGGTCAAAAACTGAAATCTGAAATCGAATAAAATTCCACCTGAAATCTGAATTTGAGAACCACCCCGGCCCTGTCGTGAGAAATCGGGGTCAAGAACTGAAGTCTGAAATCGAATAAAATTCCACCTGAAATCTGAATTTGAGAACCACCCCCCGGCCCTGTCTTGAGAAATCGGGGTCAAAAACTGAAGTCTGAAATCGAATAAAATTCCACCTGAAATCTGAATTTCAGAACCACCCTGACCCTGTCGTGAAAAATCGGGTTAAAAAACTGATGTCTGAAATCAAAAAAAATTCCACCTGAAATCTGAATTTGAGAACCACCCCGGCCCTGTCGTGACATATTGGGTTTAAAAACTGATGTCTGAAATCGAATAAAATTCCACCTGAAATCTGAATTTGAGAACCAACCCAGCCCTGTCTTGAAAAATCGGGTCAAAAACTGAAGTCTGAAATCGAATAAAATTCCACCTGAAATCTGAATTTGTCGTGAAAAATCGGGTCAAAAACTGAAGTCTGAAATCGAATAAAATTCCACCTGAAATCTGAATTTGTCGTGAAAAATCGGGTTAAAAATATGAAGTCTGAAATCGAATAAAATTCCACCTGAAATCTGAATTTGTCGTGAAAAATCGGGTTAAAAATATGAAGTCTGAAATCGAATAAAATTCCACCTGAAATCTGAATTTGTCGTGACATATTGGGTTTAAAAACTGATGTCTGAAATCGAATAAAATTCCAACCGGAATCTGAATTTGTCATGAAAAATCTGGTTAAAAAACTGATGTCAGAAATCGAATAAAATTCCACCCGAAATCAGAATTTGAGAACCACCCCAGCCCTGTCGTGAAAAATCGGGTCAAAAACTGATGTCTGAAATCGAATAAAATTCAACCTGGAGATCTGAATTTGAGAACCACCCCAGCCCTGTCGTGAAAAATCGGGTCAAGAACTGATGTCTGAAATCGAATAAACTTCCACCCGAAATCTGAATTTGAGAACCACCTGTCGTGACATATTGGGTTTAAATACTGATGTCTGAAAACGAATAAAATTCCACCTGAAATCTGAATTTGACAACCACCCCGGCCCTGTCGTGACATATTGGATTTAAAAACTGATGTCTGAAATCGAATAAAATTCCACATGAAATCTGAATTTGAGAACCACCCGATCCCTGTCTTGAAAGATCGGGTCAAAAACTGAGATCTGAAATCGAATAAAATTCCACCTGAAATCTGAATTTGAGATCCAACCCTGTCATGAAAAATCTGGTTAAAAAACTGAAGTCTGAAATCGAATAAAATTCCACCTGAAAATCTGAATTTGAGAACCACCCCGGCCCTGTCGTGAAAAATCAGTTTAAAAACTGATGTCTGAAATCGAATAAAATTCCACCTGAAATCTGAATTTGTCATGAAAAATCTGGTTAAAAAACTGATGTCGGAAAAAGAATAAAATTCCACCTGAAAATCTAAATTTGAGAACCACCACGGCCCTGTCGTGACATATTGGGTTTAAAAACTGAAGTCTGAAATCGAAAAAAATTCCACCCGAAATCTGAATTTGAGAACCAACCCCCGGCCCTGTTGTGAAAAATCAGGGTCAAAAACTGAAGTCTGAAATCTAATAAAATTCCACATGAAATCTGAATTTGTCATGAAAAATCTGGTTAAAAAACTGATGTCTGAAATCGAATAAAATTTCACCCGAAATCTGAATTTGAGAACCACCCCAGCCCTGTCTTGAAAAATCGGGTCAAAAACTGATGTCTGAAATCGAATAAAATTCCACCCGAAATCTGAATTTGAGAACCACTCCAGCCCTGTCGTGAAAAATCGGGTCAAAAACTGATGTCTGAAATCCAATAAAATTCCACCTGAAATCTGAATTTGAGAACCACCCCAGCCCTGTCGTGAAAAATCGGGTCAAAAGCTGATGTCTGAAATCGAATAAACTTCCACCCGAAATCTGAATTTGAGAACCACCTGTCGTGACATATTGGGTTTAAATACTGATGTCTGAAAACGACATCTGAAATCTGAATTTGTCATGAAAAATCTGGTTAAAAAACTGATGTCTGAAATCGAATAAACTTCCACCCGAAATCTGAATTTGAGAACCACCCTGGCCCTGTCGTGACATATTGGGTTAAAATACTGATGTCAGAAATCGAATAAAATTCCACCTGAAATCTGAATTTGAGAACCACCCCAGCCCTGTCGTGAAAAATCGGGTCAAAAACTGATGTCTGAAATCGAATAAAATTCAACCTGAAGATCTGAATTTGAGAACCACCCCAGCCCTGTCGTGAAAAATCGGGTCAAAAACTGATGTCTGAAATCGAATAAACTTCCACCCGAAATCTGAATTTGAGAACCACCTGTCGTGACATATTGGGTTTAAATACTGATGTCTGAAAACGAATAAAATTCCACCTGAAATCTGAATTTGACAACCACCCCTGCCCTGTCGTGACATATTGGATTTAAAAACTGATGTCTGAAATCGAATAAAATTCCACCCGAAATCTGAATTTGTCATGAAAAATCTGGTTAAAAAACTGATGTCTGAAATCGAATAAAATTCCACCTGAAATCTGAATTTGACAACCACCCCGGCCCTGTCGTGACATATTGGGTTTAAAAACTGATGTCTGAAAAAGAATAAAATTCCACCTGAAATCTGAATTAGAGAATCACCCCTTGGCCCTGTCGTGACATATTGCGTTTAAAAACTGATGTCTGAAATCGAATAAAATTCCACCTGAAATCTGAATTTGAGAACCACCCCACCCCTGTCGTGACATATTGGGTTTAAAAACTGATGTCTGAAATCGAATAAAATTCCACCTGAAATCTGAATTTGAGAACCACCCCCCGGCCCTGTCTTGAGAAATCGGGGTCAAAAACTGAAGTCTGAAATCGAATAAAATTCCACCTGAAATCTGAATTTCAGAACCACCCCGACCCTGTCGTGAAAAATCGGGTTAAAAAACTGATGTCTGAAATCAAGAAAAATTCCACCTGAAATCTGAATTTGAGAACCCGGCCCTGTCGTGAAAAATCTGGTTAAAAAACTGAAGTCTGAAATCGAATAAAATTCCACCCGAAATCTGAATTTGAGAACCACCCCGGCCCTGTCGTGACATATTGGGTTTAAATACTGATGTCTGAAATCGAATAAAATTCCACCCGAAATCTGAATTTGAGAACCACCCCAGCCCTGTCGTGTAAAATCGGGGTCAACAACTGAAGTCTGAAATTGAATAAAATTCCACCCGAAATCTGAATTTGAGAACCACCCCAGCCCTGTTTTGAAAAATCAGGGTCAAAACCTGAAGTCTGGAATCGAATAAACTTCCACCTGAAATCTGAATTTGAAAACCACCCCGGCCCTGTCGTGACATATCGGGTTTAAAAACTGATGTCTGAAATCGAATAAAATTCCACCCGAAATCTGAATTTGAGAACCACCCCCGCCCTGTTGTGAAAAATCGGGTTCAAAAACTGAAGTCAGACATCGACCAAAAATCGACCTGAAATCTGAATTTGAGAATTTTGGACCTTGTCGTTTTGAGAACCACCCCAGCCCTGTTGTGAAAAATCGGGGTCAAAAACTGATGTCAGAAATCGACCAAACATCGACCTGAAGTCTGCATTTGAGAACCACCCCGGTCCTGTCGTGAAAAATGGGGGTCAAAAACTGAAGTCAGAAATCGAATAAACTTCCACCCGAAATCTGAATTTGAGAACCACCTGTCGTGACATATTGGGTTTAAATACTGATGTCTGAAAACGACATCTGAAATCTGAATTTGTCATGAAAAATCTGGTTAAAAAACTGATGTCTGAAATCGAATAAACTTCCACCCGAAATCTGAATTTGAGAACCACCCTGGCCCTGTCGTGACATATTGGGTTAAAATACTGATGTCAGAAATCGAATAAAATTCCACCCGAAATCTGAATTTGAGAACCACCCCAGCCCTGTCGTGAAAAATCGGGTCAAAAACTGATGTCTGAAATCGAATAAAATTCAACCTGAAGATCTGAATTTGAGAACCACCCCAGCCCTGTCGTGAAAAATCGGGTCAAAAACTGATGTCTGAAATCGAATAAACTTCCACCCGAAATCTGAATTTGAGAACCACCTGTCGTGACATATTGGGTTTAAATACTGATGTCTGAAAACGAATAAAATTCCACCTGAAATCTGAATTTGAAAACCACCCCGGCCCTGTCGTGACATATTGGATTTAAAAACTGATGTCTGAAAACGACATCTGAAATCTGAATTTGTCATGAAAAATCTGGTTAAAAAACTGATGTCTGAAATCGAATAAACTTCCACCCGAAATCTGAATTTGAGAACCACCCTGGCCCTGTCGTGACATATTGGGTTAAAATACTGATGTCAGAAATCGAATAAAATTCCACCCGAAATCTGAATTTGAGAACCACCCCCCAGCCCTGTCGTGAAAAATCGGGTCAAAAACTGATGTCTGAAATCGAATAAAATTCAACCTGAAGATCTGAATTTGAGAACCACCCCAGCCCTGTCGTGAAAAATCGGGTCAAAAACTGATGTCTGAAATCGAATAAACTTCCACCCGAAATCTGAATTTGAGAACCACCTGTCGTGACATATTGGGTTTAAATACTGATGTCTGAAAACGAATAAAATTCCACCTGAAATCTGAATTTGACAACCACCCCTGCCCTGTCGTGACATATTGGATTTAAAAACTGATGTCTGAAATCGAATAAAATTCCACCCGAAATCTGAATTTGTCATGAAAAATCTGGTTAAAAAACTGATGTCTGAAATCGAATAAAATTCCACCCGAAATCTGAATTTGACAACCACCCCAGCCCTGTCTTGAAAAATCGGGTCAAAAACTGAAGTCTGAAATCGAATAAAATTCCACATGAAATCTGAATTTGAGAACCACCCCGGCCCTGTCGTGACATATTGGGTTTAAAAACTGATGTCTGAAAAAGAATAAAATTCCACCTGAAATCTGAATTAGAGAATCACCCCTTGGCCCTGTCGTGACATATTGCGTTTAAAAACTGATGTCTGAAATCGAATAAAATTCCACCTGAAATCTGAATTTGAGAACCACCCCACCCCTGTCGTGACATATTGGGTTTAAAAACTGATGTCTGAAATCGAATAAAATTCCACCTGAAATCTGAATTTGAGAACCACCCCCCGGCCCTGTCTTGAGAAATCGGGGTCAAAAACTGAAGTCTGAAATCGAATAAAATTCCACCTGAAATCTGAATTTCAGAACCACCCCGACCCTGTCGTGAAAAATCGGGTTAAAAAACTGATGTCTGAAATCAAGAAAAATTCCACCTGAAATCTGAATTTGAGAACCCGGCCCTGTCGTGAAAAATCTGGTTAAAAAACTGAAGTCTGAAATCGAATAAAATTCCACCCGAAATCTGAATTTGAGAACCACCCCGGCCCTGTCGTGACATATTGGGTTTAAAAACTGATGTCTGAAATCGAATAAAATTCCACCTGAAATCTGAATTTGAGAACCACCCCCCGGCCCTGTCTTGAGAAATCGGGGTCAAAAACTGAAGTCTGAAATCGAATAAAATTCCACCTGAAATCTGAATTTGAGAACCACCCCAGCCCTGTCGTGAAAAATCGGGTTAAATAACTGATGTCTGAAATCGAAGCAAAATTCCACCCGAAATCTGAATTTGAGAACCACCCCAGCCCTGTTTTGAAAAATCAGGGTCAAAACCTGAAGTCTGGAATCGAATAAACTTCCACCTGAAATCTGAATTTGAGAACCACCCCGGCCCTGTCGTGACATATCGGGTTTAAATACTGATGTCTGAAATCGAATAAAATTCCACCCGAAATCTGAATTTGAGAACCACCCCCGCCCTGTTGTGAAAAATCGGGTTCAAAAACTGAAGTCAGACATCGACCAAAAATCGACCTGAAATCTGAATTTGAGAATTTTGGACCTTGTCGTTTTGAGAACCACCCCAGCCCTGTTGTGAAAAATCGGGGTCAAAATCTGATGTCAGAAATCGACCAAACATCGACCTGAAGTCTGCATTTGAGAACCACCCCGGTCCTGTCGTGAAAAATGGGGGTCAAAAACTGAAGTCAGAAATCGACCAAACATCGACCTGAAATTTGAATTTAAGAACCACCCCCGGCCTTGTCGAGAAAAATCAGTGTCAAAAACGTGCTTGGACGTGCTAACTTATGTATTCGTGTCATATGCCGTATACTATTTTATACTTGTCAAAAGACGCTTAAATCAGCGAGAGAAAATCAAAACGTGCTTTGGCTGTTTCAATAAGTGCCTTTAAGACATATAAGACAGGTTTATCATATCTTTTAATAGTGTCCATCACTATCCATGTCTACAAATCCACAAAAACAGTGCTGCTACCGCTTACGCTCACAGGGTTTCATCACTTTGTCCACCCCATCTGTCCGTACTGAACTTGGTAGAAAGGCCTTTTCCTACTCTGCCCCATCAACCTGGAACACACAACAGCAGAATTTAAAGCTGTCCAATTCACCTAGGGAATTTTAAAATACTTCGAGACATGGAGGGAGCATCTGTGGGAACTTCCTCAAGTACCCTGTAACTTTTATGGACTCTTCTGCATTCATCACTTTAATGATTTTACTATTGCTTTGTATTTTTGTATCTCTGTATTGTTTGTTGATTATTGTCAGTCTGTAACTCTGTTGTTGAGCAGGTCCAAGCAGGCCTCTCTTGAGAAGGAGACCACGTGTCTCAATGAGATTAAATAAAGGCTAAATGAAATTAAATAAAAATTATGCAGCACAGGAACCCCCAAACTTTTCAGCCCGCGATCCCCAAAATCCCGCTGCCAGAGACTCACGACCCCCACTGTCCCTGGAGGTGTTTAAAACATAACGTTGCGCACAGCCGCGCACACGCTCTAATAGGCCCGTCCAAACCCCAGCACTAGAACAACACAAAGAACACAACAGACTTAAAGACCATAATATTATTTTATCGCAATTTAAGAAAGGCTATAGATGCAGAATACAGGTAATCTCCACGTCTTCTTTGCTTCAACCAGCACCACTTTTTTTTGACCGTGATGCATAACAATTGTATCTGAGTTGCCCGTTTTTGATGTGATGTGATGCATTTGACTGATGTCTGGTCCAAGTCAGTTTTTCTTTCTAGCTTGCAACATCCGTAGATAAATATTTTACTCAGTAACAGATGGATGTATAACTGTAGGACATTACTTTACCTCATTTAAAACATAGGCTACATAAGTAAAAGTAAAATTACTGACTTTGAAGAATACTCTTAAAAGAACAAGAACACGACAAAGCAACTCAATAACAGTTTTGTGAGTACTTGTAATGCCTTACTTCCACCACTGTGTATATGGTAGAGATGACAGCTTAATAGTCAAAAGACTCGTAACTCGGTGAAATGAGATCACAATTACCATACTAAGACGGCCTCGCAGCTACGGGCAGGTGTGGGATCAGCCCACCGTCATGTGGATCTGACCCCACAACCAGAAGTGGCCAAAAAAGTAGCAGAGATACGCTACCATTTGTAAGTTGTTATAATGGGAGTGCAAGCTCCAGCCCACCTCCAAGGCTTCTCCCTGTCCCCCTGTACCGCCTCCTTTCGTCTTGTTCAGGCAAAACAGCTGGTCTGCTCCAATTCTGCGTCCTCCTCACCGCCGCTTGCATGGCTCCGGACCTTTGAATATTCTCACCTGAGTTGAAACAGAACGTCGCGCGGGAAAATGTCAGTATTAAGTCATTGATGAATTGTCCCCGTCCATCATTTTGGAAAAAAATATATAAATAAATAAAATGATTGGATCAATTGATGCCTCTTCAACCTGCGCTAGGACCCGTGTTTATGACTCAGCTGCCAATCTGTTTTTTCACTGTTAACAGGGACTCCAGGCTGTAATGGTGCTCATTATCTTCAGTGATGAACCTGAGAGTTATACAGAGCTACATCAGGCTTCATGATTTAATGACATTTTCTTATGTCACGTTGCACTTCTGTCCATATGCATGCTCTCTCTCTCTCTCTCTCTCAATTTTAATTTCTTTGTGTGTGTGTGTGTGTGTGTGTGTGTGTGTAATTAATAGTGTGTAAATCAATAAAGCAACAGTTGATAACAGTAGAAAATAACAGGACATATCTTGCTGCAGCTCAGCTGCTGAATTTAAATTTCTCACACAGGACTCTGTCTCCAACTGTCTGTGTGGACAGAGCTGACACAGTCTGTCCTCCCTGGTCTATGGCAGTGGAGCCCAGTAAAAACTGACACTGGTTTTCCTGACCCTTGGGTCATTTTAGGAATATCATCATTCTTCTTTTCTCCAAATTAACTGTCAGGGCCTAGGTCTGACAGAAGGTTTGCAGATGAACCAGTTGCTCTTGAAATGCCCCCTTAGATGGAGCCAGCAATATCGGATCATCTGCAAACAGTAGGCATTTGATTTCAGACAGGGTAAGACCAGGGATATCAGACTGTTCCAGTGATTTAGAGGGTGGGGTTGAGATTGCAGCCCTGTTACACCCTTATACTTTGGGAAAATAATTTTCTTTCCATATTGACAATGTTTACAGCACATTTCTGATGTGTATACATACTTTTAATGATGTCATAAACTTTTCCTCCTACACCCTTCTCAATTAGTTTAAAGAACAGACCATAACTCCAAATCGAATCAAATGCTTTTTTGAAGTCTACAAAACAGGAGAAGATTTTGTTCTTGTTTTGGTGGGCGTGTTTTTTAATGAGGGTGTTGAGGTATAGTTCGATGTGTTGGTGTAAATCCAATCTGACGCTTGCTCAGGACATTATGCTCACTGAGAAAGTCTTGCAGTCTGCTGTTTCGGATGCTGCAGAGTAACTTTCCCAGGTTTCGGCTTACACATATGCCTCTGTTATTGTTTGGGTCAAATTTATTTCCATTTTTAAAGATTGGTCTGATAATTCCTTCGCTCCAGAGGTCAGGGAAATGTCCAATACTCAGAATGAGGTGAAACAATTTTGATATAGTAATGTTAAATGTATGGTCACTAAATTTCAGCATTTCATTTAAGCCACAATCAGGACCACTGGCTTTCCTCAGCTGTAGGGCCTGGATTTTAGCCAGTAGCTCAGATTCAGTTATGTGATAGTTTAAAGGGCTCTGATTGTTTGGGAGAGCGTGGGAAATTGCAACACACTGAATTCCTCCAATAAGAAACAAGCTAGAGTGATGAAAATTACTTTGCACTTACTCAGTAGGATTCTCTCTCTGCTTACTAAAAAGGAGCAGGATCACTTCACCACAGCAGAAGTTTTAACAAATAGCTGATTTTGAGGTATCAAAGTTACAAAAAAAGAATTTCCCTCTTGCTCTATTCTTTGACAAGAACCTTATGGGCCTAATTGCAGACAGGGTGAGACCAGGGATATCAGACTGTTCCAGTGATTTAGCTAATTCATCAGTATAAATGTTAAGGAGGGTGAGGTTGAGATTGCAGCCCTGTTTCACCCTTATACTTTGGGAAAATAATTTTCTTTCCATATTGACAATTTTTACAGCACGTTTCTGATGTGTATACATGCTTTTAATGATGTCATAAACTTTCCCTCCTACACCCTTCTCAATTAGTTTAAAGAACAGCCCATAACGCCAAATCGAATCAAATGCTTTTTTGAAGTCTACAAAACAGGAGAAGATTTTGTTCTTGTTTTGGTGGACGTGTTTTTTAATGAGGGTTTTGAGGGTATAGATGTGGTCTGTAGTTCGATGTGTTGGTGTAAATCCAATCTGACGCTTGCTCAGGATATTATGCTCACTGAGGAAGCCTTGCAGTCTGCTGTTTCGGATGCTGCAGAGTAACTTTCCTAGGTGTCGGCTTACACATATGCCTCTGTTATTGTTTGGGTCAAATTTATTTCCATTTTTAAAGATTGGTCTGATCATTCTTTCGCTCCAGAGGTCAGGGAAATGTCCAATACTCAGAATGAGTAATGTTAAATGTATGGTCATCTAAGCTACAATCAGGACCGCTGGCTTTCCTCAGCTGTAGGGCCTGGATTTTAGCCAGTAGCTCAGATTCGGTTATGTGATAGTTTAAAGGGCTCTGATCGTTTGGGAGAGCGTGGGAAATTGCAACACACTGAATTCCTCCAATAAGAAACAAGCTAGAGTGATGAAAATTACTCTGCACTTACTCAGTAGGATTCTCTCTCTCCTTACTCAAAAGGAGCAGGATCACTTCACCACAGCAGAAGTTTTAACAAATAGCTGATTTTGAGGTATCAAAGTTACAAAAAAAGAATTTCCCTCTTGCTCTATTCTTTGACAAGATCCTTATGGGCCTAATTGCCTACAACAGCAGTTTTCATCTCATAAAACATTCTGAAGGTTACTTATCTGACAGCAGTTAGGGTAGGTAGCACTTTTTTTGTTTGGATTTTTATTTAGCTCTTTTCCTTTCTTACATGGCTGAAGGAGAAGAAGAAAAGGATATACTGAAAAAGCCTTTTTGGAGGGATGGACTCGTTCGAAAGATGAGCAGCTTTGGTAAGTTTAACAGAATTTCACTTATCTTTGTAAGCTGTTGACTATTGTGACTTGATGAAGTCAGATTCCAAGTCCTGAACACGCCTTTGTGTGTGCATTGTGGCATGTGTGCGACCATCTGCTTGGCTGGAATCTTTGGGGAAACCTGTTGAACCCTGGTTGAGCTGTTTTTGTTCATTTGTATTTCTTGGTGGTCATATGAGAAAATGTGGCTTTCATACGTTTGTTCTTTTATTTGCTGCAGTGACATTGATTTCTGCTTCATGCAATGTCTATTTGTAATGTAGCATTCTGTCAAAATGTAGTATCAGTGTTGAGTTACGTTTTTTATTTTGTTAGTGTCTATGCTATTCTCCTAGGGTATGGATGAGTTAATGAGCAATAGTTTTTAAAAGTGGAAGAACTCTGACTGAAATTATATACAGTATATATATACATATATGTATGTATTAAATATTAATTACTGAGTACCTCTAATAAGGTATGCTGTATATAGCAACTAAGGTCAAGCAGTGATGACCTTTTTCTCCTTCAACTTTAATAAGAGAACGAAAAATAAGAAAATAAGAAAAACAAAATACCTCTGTGTACACCCAATAGTATTTCTATCTTAAAATACAATATTGTCTATGTCACTGTTACTAAATCTTCTTATTAGACGAAAGCTTATTAGCCTTATCTTAATGGCAAATACGTAATACATTGCGCCGGGACCACTTTAACATTTATTTTAATATGGACAATAAGAACCAAGCCCCTTCATATACCTTAAATATGAAAGGACAAGCCTTGGTGCTGCTGGACTACCAGACTGTGCAGGTGTATGTCAGAATGCTGTTTCTTGTGCAATGATAGAAGTTTATCACAGTTATTGAGGGAGTCCGTTGTACTCGAGGGTTCTGCACTGCTGAGCCTCCCTGACCAGGAATAAGGTGTTTAGGCTCTCTGAGTTGATGGAATGAAATGCTAAGCTGAAGTCAACAGCATCCCGACATACTGTAGGTATAAGGGTTTTCCAAGTGGGTGTGAGCTGTTTGAAAAAGATTAAGTCCTATGTGTAGTCACTATATATTTTTTATGTCACAAAATAACAGGATTGGTAAAGATCAGTGTTTGCAGCATTATTGCATTGTTAAAGCAATGAACAAATGATTTAAAGGTTAAAAACACAGCCATTACATTTATCACGATTTGGACAATGAACACCAGAAACCAGGGGGGTTCTACAAAGATTCAAGAAGTTTATTGTCATATGCACGGTAAAAACACAGCGGTTACATCATACAATGAAATTCTTACTTTGTCAGTCTCCCTTCACGCAACAGTAAAAACAAAGAATTTAAATAAAAATACAAGTTTTAAATATAAGTTGAAAGTAAAGTGCACTATGCATCATGCAAATATTGCAAATACAATTAAACATGAACAGTACTATTGCAGAGTAAATTTGCATAGTAATGAAAATATTGCACAGTAGAGCAGGGGCGAAAATCTGAAATCAAGTTTGGGGGGGTGGCATTTACATGAGAAATTCCTGAGGGGGACATCAAAACTAGTGCTGTAACACATAGGGGCCTAGCCTACACGTTGTAATATGTTAAATGTGGCTATAATTTCCATGTCAGTCTTTCTCATGAACATTATTGAACATTGTCTAGTAGAACTAGAGTCTTTCCTGCCATGTTCTACACACACACACCCACACACACACACACACACACACACACACAGAGCATGTAGGATATTTGCAGTAGAAGATGGGCTTCTATCAAAAAATGATATAAATGTAGCTTAGCGAAAGTTCAAGCAGGAAGACTGTTCTCATTCATTCATTCATTCATTCATCATTAACTTCATTCATGCTACACTCTCTCTTTCCCCTCTCTGTTCCTGTTTCGTGATCAGCTGATTATGGGCGTGTCCATTTAAGTATTAACCAACCAGAGTTAGACACGACGTCTGTGAACCAATCATCTTACTGCTGTCAAACTTTAAATCTGCTCCTCTCTCTTCCGCAGTCTTCTCATCGTTTCAGACGATTATTGCGAATGGAACATTTCCTACTCACCCTTTGTTGCATCTCGTTGTTTCATTTTCCTCAAATGTCCGACTCTGATCTCGATCAGCTCGCGGAGGATCCTGATCTCGGAGGCGATGTGTTGCCGGAAATAGCTTCCATCTCCCCGGACAGCCTGCGCAGGAGCGCTCGCCTTGCAGTTCGTGACAGTCCATCAAAAGGCGAGGCAGGATTCCTTATGTCTCAGCTTCATGGTCGTGGCATCACTCCAGCACCAGGTATTTCTCTCTCCCAGCTCCGCGAGTTGGCGGAATTATCAAATTACGAACAGGGAGAATGCTCATATTGCGCCGAGCAACCGGCTGCTTCCATCATTTCCTCTCCCGTACCAATTCGCGGTCGGAAAAGAACAAGGAAATCAGGTCCCTCGCAAGCTCCTCAGCCCAAGAGGAGAAATGTGTCTTGCCGGTCCCCCTCTCACGCAGAGCCGACTAATCCAAGACACTCATCCTCTGATAGTTTCTTATTCTCCACCTTACAGGATCTGAATAAATCTATGGGTAATATCGACGCACGCCTTCGTGCTCTGGAGAACGCTTCATTTGCCACTTCTTCCTCTGCTACAACTTCTGCAAATTCAGGCACTTCAATGTTGGATGTCACTACGCCAAGTCAGCCATCCACTATCACTCGGATTGAAGCTTCTGCACATTCACTCGCCACGGCTGTTCCAGCTCCTATTTTGGGTAGGCCTTACATTCCTCAATCAGTGTACAAATCTCCCCGGTTAAGGTCTAAAATCTTAGATGGCAAAGACATTAATCTAGTCAGCCATATCCTGCCTTCACCTGAGTGCGTTAATAGCGTCGCCACCGGCCGAAAATTTAACTGCCGTCTTTAAATCCACCGATCCCCGGCTTAATAATGATTTGAGTTTCGGGCAGTTCGTGGCAGCTTTCGGCATATACCGTGATGTTATATGCTCTGCTTTTCCCGAGAGAAGACAAGAACTCGATGCTTATTGGTCTCTCATCAGTGATCTCAATCTCAAGTATGGAAAAAACATATTCTTTCAGTACCACAAAGCTTTCTCGAGAAAAGCCGCTCTCATAGGTTCTCAAGATGGCGGCTTAAAGGGAAGTCGTGCTTTGTGGAGCTGGTGTACCATGTCGATAACTTCTACATTATAAAATTCAAAACCTACTCCTAAAATACATTGGAAGACATCACAACATTCAATGAGTACTAATAACTACTTTTTAAGGCACTCAAGCAACAAATCACAGAGAAAGCTTCAAGATATGGACATGCTGGATCATCCTCCTAGCCAACAAGCTAGCGAAGCTATGTCCGCAGCTAGCCCACTCGACTCTTCGCTTCGAGCTGCCGTGGCGGAGAGCATGTCTGAGTTCATGACTAAAGTCACGGCTGACTTGCGCAACATTGTCGCTGAGATAATGGACGAAAAGATGGCACCGCTAACCCAGATGCTGCAAGAGCACCGCGGCATGCTGGACAGTCACGGTGGTCCGATCGCCGAGGCGGAAACTCGGATCTCTTCGCTGGAGGATAGCACGGCCCCAGTCGGAGGCAGGCTTGAAGCGCTGGAGAAGCAAGTGCAAGGCTGGAGTGAGCAAATAGACGACCTGGAGAACAGAGGGAGAAGGAAGAATGGACTTGTTGGACTTCCAGAGGGGACTGAAGGAGGTAACCCGACTGAGTTTTTTGAGACCTGGCTACCTAAGATCCTGAATATCTGAACAAAATCAAGACGGATAAAATTGGAGAGGGCACATCGCTTGCTGGCACCCAAACCTCCCCCTAACCAGCGACCAAGGCCATTACTGGTGAGGTTTCATAATTTCCGGGACAAGCAGCTTGTGATGAGCGCATCGAGGGAGAAGGGGGCTAAGGATGAACCATTGAAGTGTGGAAAAGCCACGGTGATGATTTTCCAGGACTTCTTGGCCATTGTGCTTCGCAGACGCAAAAGATTTGACGAGGTAAAGAAACGCCTGAGAACCATCGGCGCGGAGTACAGCCAGCTATACCCAGCTTCTCTCAGGGTGACGTTCAGGGGATCTACTCAGACATTCCAGGACCCGGTGACTGCAGATCAGTACATTGACTCGTTGGATGTCACCTCCTTGGACAGTGGGTGAATCCCGGACAGTCCCAGCTTGATTTATAGGGTCATATACACTTAATGGGTGCAACAGATTGTGAGTATCCTCTGTTTACGCTTAAATCATATTTCTATAAGTAGGTTTTAAAGGCTAACATTGAGGTGTGGTCACTCTGCATTAAAGGCAGATTTTTTTTTTCTCTTTTGTGGTCAGGGAATCCTCTCTCT
The DNA here is from genome assembly GCF_022749685.1 of Semicossyphus pulcher. Taxonomy (NCBI): domain Eukaryota; kingdom Metazoa; phylum Chordata; class Actinopteri; order Labriformes; family Labridae; genus Semicossyphus; species Semicossyphus pulcher. The sequence continues at coordinate 21,856,780 of NW_027211692.1, read as the reverse complement.
CTCTTTAGTTTTTGAGAGTGATAGTGTTTTGTTCTAATGCCAGTGTTGGGCAAATTGTATGTTCACTTTTCTGTTATGTGTTTTTTTTTCTGTGTATGGTTTTCAACTCGGCTGACTACTCATGTTAGGGAAGTGTTTACGTATAGGTGGGACTCAGGCAAACAAGGTTTTTTTCTTTATAACAAATGACTGTTTCAACATTAAAAATATGCACCTGGAATGTTAACGGTGTCCATACACCAGTAAAACGTAAAAAAATTCTGTCCTTTCTCAAAAATGAAAAAGTTGATATTGCCTTGCTTACGGAAACTCACCTGAAGGACAATGAACATTTAAAGTTGCAACAAGGAGGTTTCAGTTAAGTATATTTCTCATCTTTCACATCAAAGAGCAGAGGCGTGGCCATTTTATTGAAAAAAAACCTGCCTTTTAAACTTGTAAGTTGTATCAGGGACTCTAATGGACGCTATGTCATTGTAAAGGGTGTACTGTATGGAGAGGAGATTGTTATTATGAATGTATACTTCCCACCAGGTCACCCAAGTGACTTTTTGACTACTGCATTTTCTAAATTGTCGGACCTGAATGTCAGAAACTCGATTGTGGGAGGTGACTTTAACCGTCATCTAAATCCTAGTTTGGACAAGTTCCCCCAGGGTCAGGTGTCTCTTTCTTCTCAGGCCAAAAATGTTACCGCCCTCTGTGAAGACTTAGATTTTGTAGATGTATGGAGAGCTCAACACCCTCAAGACAAAGAATATACCTTCTTTTCAAACGTACATAAATGCTTTACTAGAATAGACTACTTCTTTGTTCCAAAGGTTTTACTACAAAGTATAGCTTATAGCTCTACAGGAAACATAGTGGTATCTGACCATGCTGCTGTCTTTTTACAGACCTTAGAAACTCTTTTACTCAGACGAGACACTGGCGGTTTAACCCCTTTATTTTGAAGGATCATAAATTCAATCCTTATTTCACTGAGGAGTTCAAATCATTTTTATCCATTAATGCTCCTTCTACTGATGATTCTTCATTGTTATGGGAAACCTGTAAAGCTTTTTCAAGCTTATCATTTCTTCATGTGTCCAGTAAGAGATGTGGACAGGCAGAGCAAACGGTCATATTAAACTCTAAACTTAAACTTGCTGAGGAAGCCTATGTCAAAAATCCATCTACCAAGAGGCTTAAGGAAATTTCTGCAATCCGCTCCTCCCTTGACTCTCTCTTAACAAGGCACGCAGAAGTGAAAGTGAGAATTGCTAAGCAGAAAATGTATGAACATGGTGATAAAGCGGGGAAATATCTGGCATACTTAACAAGGAAGAAAGCAGACTCCCAAACAATCTCGTCATTTACAGATGGCTTTGGCAAAGAGTGTTTGGATACACCGTCCATTAACAAGACATTCAAGAACTTTTATGAAAATCTGTATAAATCAGAACATCAGTCTGACAATACAGGGGTAATGAATAATTTCTTTTCCTCCCCGAACTTACCTGCTCTCGCAGATGACCAGAAATCTGTTCTAAATGCCCCTGTTTCTAGAGATGAGGTCAAGGCCGCTGTTAAAGGACTGCAATCTGGCAAGGCCCCAGGCCCTGATGGGCTTAGTTGCGAGTTTTATAAAGAGTTTCAAGAACTGCTAGTTGACCCACTGTTCAATATGTTTAACGACTCCTTTCAAAAAGGTGTTCTTCCTTTGTCGCTGAGGGAGGCAAATATCTCTTTAATTTTGAAGAAGGACAAGCGGCCCGAGGACTGTGCCTCCTACAGGCCAATCTCCTTGCTAAATGTGGATACCAAAATCCTTTCAAAAATACTTGCGACAAGGTTGGAGGGGCTGTTGCCCTTGCTCATAAATGGGGACCAAACTGGTTTCATTATGTCGTGTAACGACATGAGAAGGCTCCTGAATATAATCCAGTTAACTCAACAAAAGTCAACATGCGGTCTGGTCATTTCTCTTGATGCAGAAAAGGCCTTTGACCGGGTCGAATGGCCTTATCTTTTTTTCACCATAAATAAATGTGGTCTAGGCGAGCACTTTATCAGATGGGTGAAGTTACTTTATAACAAACCTCTAGCTGCGGTCTTTACTAATGGCATGCGCTCTTCCAACCAGCCATTGGCCGAAGCCGTTAGGACAGACCCAGAGATACAAGGTTTAATAACTGATAACTTGATCTTTATGACCAAGTCTCTGTGCCTGCACTTATTGAAGTTATTGGTCTGTTTAGTGCCTTTGCAGGATATAAAATAAATTACAACAAATCTGAGGCGATGCCTCTGGGCAGCCTCAAGAATGTACCGTTAACTCCCTCCCCATTCCCTTTTAAATGGTCTGAGACAGGTTTCACATATTTGGGCATATATATATCACCCACCTTTGATCAAATGTACAAAAATAACTTCTCTCCCCTGTTTGAACGCATCAGACTAGATATGGAAAGATGGAATGTCCTTCCCATCTCTTGGTTGGGACGGGTTGCTCTCTTAAAAATGAACATTCTTCCTAGGTTGCTGTATCCAATTCAGATGATTCCAATTTTTTTTCCACATAAAGCCATTAACAATCTGAATAGCTGGTTCTCTTCCTTTATATGGTCTAGGAAGAAGGCGCATATCAAAATGGCAACACTTTGTTTGTCCGTCTCTGAGGGCAGTCTTGACCTCCCGGACATCAGGAAATATCAACTTAGTGCTCACCTACATTTTATAGCTGACTGGGTGCGTAATGACCCATCGTCTCAATGGTTGGATATAGAATAGTCCATGTCAAAATTTCCACTGCCGAACTTGTTGTTTCTTAAAAGGCCTCAGTCTCTTAAGAGCTCATGTAACAATACTGTCAACACCATAAAGGCCTGGTGGATCATTAGAAGTTTAGAGGGTAGATCCAAAACTACATCTGTCTTCACTCCCATTTGTGATAACCCTGATTTTATACCTGGAACTACTGACCCTGGCTTTCGGGCTTGGGCAGCTAAAGGGCTATGTAACCTGTATAATTTATTTGATGTACCTGCTTTTATGTCCTTCAGTCAACTCTCTGAAAAATACTGCATCCCTAAACAGGATTTTTTTTTCGCTACCTACAGGTTAGAGATTATGTTTGGAAGGACACTACACTTCCTACCAGTCAAAGTATTTCTTGTGTAGAGAGGCAGGTTTTTCTACAACAGTTGAGTACCTCTACAAGCACTTTCTATAGCTTGCTGAAAGAGTATGACATCACAGGGACACTTCATGTGAAGGAAACATGGGAAAAAGAACTTAATATAGAGAGAACAGATGATGATTGGTCTAATGCCTGGAAGTGCGCCCGAACCCTGAGTGTCTGTAATAGAGTTAAATCAATTCAATTTAAGATTTTACATCAGGCATACATCTCCCCCTCTCAACGTAGTAAGTTCAATGCGGGCCTCTCTCCAGTATGCATAAAGTGCAAAACAGAAACAGGGAGTCTCACCCATTGCCTATGGTATTGCAGTAAAATACAGAGGTTTTGGGAGACTATAGCTAAAGAGATTAACAAGATCTTGGCAACTGACCTAAATACAGACCCTCGAAGTTTGCTACTCGGGATTCCGAGCAGACCTACTACTGATAAATATAAGGCAAAGCTATATGATATGTTGACGTTTTGTGCACGCAAGTGTATCTCTGAGAAGGCCCCATCCAAAACTCAGTGGCAGAACACTATTATCCAGTATGTGTCTCTGGACTATTTGACGTGCGTGGTCCAGTCTAAGACCCAAGGCCACCGCAGAATTTGGGAACCTTTCCTTTTGTATATGGGCCTCGATATTTCGGTTATTATCTCCAGGGGTTACACTTGAGCCCTATTTACCTTGTTTGCTTGCTTTTTTTTTTTTTTCATTTTCCTTTTTTTTATCTTGTACCTGTACCCTGCCAGTGCTGATGTTTGGGAGCCAAGTTGTGTGTTTTTTGTCCAGTGTAATGTAATGGATCTTTGTTTGCTGTCTTTTGCTGGTCTGTTTTTCTTTTGCTCTTTCTTTCTTTCTTTCTTTCTTTAATGTTGTGTATTTGTGATGTTTATGCAAAAAAAGAAAATCAATAAATATATTGTTAAAAAAAAAGAAAAGCCGCTCTGAACATTTCACAATACAACATCCGCCTGGACTGGTCCATTCTGGACACCAAGCTCCTAGTGATGTTCGCCGGAGGAAATCAAATCATTACCTGCAGCTCATGTGGGAATTCAGGTCATTCCGCCTCCCTGTGCCCCTCAGTGCCGTTTCAGCAGTCTCTCTTCAAGCCCCCACCTCCACCCACGCCTCTACCTCTCACCGACAAACGTGGCCGTCAGGTGCATCTCTTTAATAGCACGCCGATCTGCAACAATTTCAATGAAAATGTCTGCTCATTTCCCAATTGCCTTTTTCTTCACGTTTGCAGCAGTTGCAGGGATGCCCATCCCCGGTCCGTCTGCCCACGGCGCATCGTTCCGTCTCGGAATTTTGCAAGCCAAGAGAACCGACGTGGTTTAAAGACATTCTGAACTTTCACCCTTCTACACCAATAAATGATATATATAGCAGCTGAACTGTCATCTCATCCTGATTCAGTGTTCGTGGATCACCTTCTTACAGGGCTCTCTCAGGGTTTTCAGGTTGGAGTTTTAGCTTCTCCCTCAGTTACGTACGTAACAAAAAATCTCCAGTCTGCAGCGAAAGAGCCAGAAATAGTCTCGGAACTAATAGAGAAAGAGGTTAATAAAGGTTATGTCATAGGTCCATTCAAGTCTTCTCCCTTTTCAGTATTTCGCACTAGCCCCATAGTTGTAGCTACAAGGAAATATTCAGGGAAGAAAAGATTAATTTTCGACCTGTCCGCGCCACGCTCCGGCCCCTTTGCGAGCGTTTACAGTCTTATTCCACCTGAACCTTTTTCTCTTCACTACGCATCAGTCGATAAGGCCATCAAATTGATAAAGTTAGCAGGGCAAGGGGCGTGGCTCTCCAAAGCAGATATCACCGACGCATTCAAAATTGTCCCCATTCATGCTCAATGTCTCAATGGCCTCTTTTCGGCATCAGGTGGGATTCAAAGTATTACTTCGCTGTGCGCCTGACATTCGGGTGTAGAAGTAGCCCATGCATATTCAACCTTGTTTCTGAGGCGCTTTGCTGGATCCTGTTAAACCAATTCAGGGTTCCCTCCGTTCTTCATCTGCTTGATGACTTCCTCCTGATAGATCCTCCTCACGATGGCTCAGGCTCCTCTCTAGAAAAACTAAAACATTGCTTCCAGGTTCTTTGTGTACCTCTCTCAGAAGAGAAAACTGTAGGTCCCGACACACGTCTCGAGTTTCTTGGTATCACGCTGGATACTATCGAAATGAAAGCGTCGCTCCCAGACGAAAAACTTCAGCGCATTCGTGATATTTCAAAATCGTACTGCGCAGCTGAGTACATCACAAAGCAGCAGTTACTTTCCCTTCTAGGGCATCTTAACTTTGCCATGCCTGTATCCCTCAAGGGCGTTCTTTCATATCTCGTTTACTAGAGATGTCGTCATCAGTGAATAATTTACATGGGTGCCGCTCCGACATGAGTTTTTGGTCCCTGCTGCTCGAGCACTGGAATGGCATAACCTTCTTCTATGATGACCTGGTACATTCTTCTGATGCCGCTCCATCCGTGGGTTTTGGAGGGTTCTTTCAAGGCCAGTGGTTCGCTGATCACTGGCCTCCCGCTTTCTCCGAATTCGATCAGTCCTCAGCGCTGTACGAAATTTACCCCGTTGCAGTTGCATGTCACGTGTGGGGTCAGCATTGGAAACGCAAACGTATCTCAGTGCTTTGTGATAATCAAGCTGTCGTGAGCATGATCAACAGAGGGCGCTCCTCTTCTAAAGATATCATGCCATTCCTGAGAAGCATCACATGTTCGTCCATAACTCACAACTTCATAATCACGGCCCGTCACGTGCCCGGGCATTATAATAAATCAGCTAACTCTGTTCTAAATCATGGCCCCATGATTAGCTATTTAGAGTCTTCCAAATATTATATGAGGAAAGGTTTAGCCCCCTCCACTACATGGAGTACTTTTGCCTTGTTTTGCTCCTCAAAATCAATTTATCCCCCCAGCATTATTCAGGGCACTCTTTTAGAATAGGTGCTGCCACTACTGCTGCCAATCAAGGCATCTCATCATCCTCTCTGCAACAACTTGAGAGGTGGTCTTCCTCGGCCTACACATCTTATATTCGCCCTGATATCGGCACCGTTCTTGCAAATCAAAGATCTCTGAAACCCTGAATCCTGGTAAGCTTTTCATATAACTGGTGGTGATGGAATGTGCGGTGTTGCTATGGGTTGAGGTTCACCGTTGCGTCATGTCACAAGGTCTCATGGCGGGGGATGGCATGTACACGCACCATACACTTGGTTAAAACACGTAGATCATATAGGTTTCATCACGCACCTCACGTATGAGCTATTCGGCCACTGACAGCTTAGGGTCATATGACCTTTAACACTCAGCCTTAGCGGCTCGATCAGGTCATCGGACCAGCATACACCTCATATAGGTCTATCGTGACCTCACCATGCACGGCCAATCGCTGGTCCAGGTCTATCGTGACCCCATCATGCACGGCCAATCACTGGTCAAGGTCTATCGTGACCCCCTCATGCATGGTCAATCGCTGGCCAAGGTCTATCGTGACCTCATCATGCACGGTCAATCGCTGGCCAAGGTCTATCGTGACCTCATCATGCACGGTCAATCGCTGGCCAAGGTCTCATGACCTCACTCATGCACGGCCAATCGCTGGCTTCATGTCTTGTGATCTCACTCTTGCACGTCCAATTGCTGGCTATTAATGTGAATGTAAATGTCTAATTATTGTTTCATAATGCATATCAATTATTCACGCTCTCCGTGCTTAATTCTTTAACTCTTCTTAGAATCCCGTTACAACCCGGTAAGGTAAGGCCTGCTTCATCAAAAGTGAGTATATGCTTCCTGTTATTTCTTCTCATTGTTTTGGGGGGTATTCTATCCTGCTCTCAGCCTCTACACCCCTCCAGCACACGATGACATCACGATGGAGTCTAATCGCCAAAGACTTTGCACATTTCATTTCAACTTGTAAATAAATAATTGTTCAAACGTATTAAGTCTCTCCTGATTGAACTGTCTTTCTCAACAACAAACGTCCACTCACTACTTTTATTCAAAATCAATAGGCTATCAGAATCCCAATAGACATACAATAGACTGATACTATTAAAAATGTAGGCCTATAGCCATACAATTACAATTCAGCATATTTGAATAAAAATTCAATTAGGATATAGGGCTGACCAATCGACGGCAAAAATCTGTATTATTTTTTTTTTCCTTTTTAACCACAGATGTTTGGAGAGGAGCAGATATAACACATATCTGTGTGTTTGTCATGCTCTGTACCTGGCTCAAGAAGGTCGCAATCTGTCCGGATTTCCGCGCACAATTACTGTAAAGTGTAACTACATATCTCCACAAGCTGTGAATGACATGAGCAGGAGCTGTAACTTGCGATCAGGTGATCTTAATTTATAATAATGGACTATAGTCATTTAGGCAGGTCACTGTGCTCTTCTTTGGGAGGGGCACAATGATGGTGGACTTGAAGCAGGCAGGCACATAGGCCTGAGTGAGGGACAGGTTGTAAATGTCTGCCAGCACATCAGCCAGCTCTGTTGAGCAGACCCCTCTGTTGGTCGGTGTTGAGGGCCCCAAAGCGAGCATAGAACCTGTTCAGCTCCTCTGGTAGTGTGACTTGGCTGGTTGTGGTCCCCGCACTCCTCTGCTTGTAGTCTGTGATGTGCTGCCGACCTTGCCACATGTGCTGGGTGCAGTGGTGTAGTATCCCTCCAGCTTCAGCCTGTATTGTCTCTTGGCTTTGCTGATGGACTGACCCTGCAGTGGAGCAAGAGCGTAGCATAAATGTCATCCGGGTGTACAGTATCTTGCTTGCTGATGATATCATGCAGTAGCATAGCACAGAGTAGTATAATAAACTTTTGATAGGCTAATGGTTTATATACAGAGCATGGAATATATTATCAGAACATGAGAGGCAAATGCTGGACACAATTACCACTTATGTAACTTAATGGTCTATCTGACCGCATATGCTTTATAAAAATGGAGAAACGTCTGTTTAATTTTCCAAACCAACACTTTATTTTGATAATTCCCACAAGCCTTGTGACAACTTGTAATATCAGGCAAGGGCTGTGTTTCAGTAACAATGCTGAAGTTGTAAAACTATATAAAAATATTTAAGGTCTTCTCCCTGTTAAATGCATTACAGCTCCTCAATGTGCAAGATAAAAAGGGTTGTCAGATTTCCCCAAAAACACCCTAACAAATTTGAAATGACAATCAATACAATCACCCTTAATGGTGTGTTTTAAATACCATTTTTAAATAAGTAATCATGACAACTGTATAGTGTGACACACAATGTGGTTCCAAATAATAGTATACAGCCGCAAATATAACAGAAAGACAGTCTCGTATTAAAATCAGCTTGTTTTGCTGCAAACCCGACGGTCTTGTGGTTTGCGACTGGACTCACTTCCTGCTTAACTGGGAGTACAGCGCCAGTTGATAAGATACCAAAGCTGCTACTGACTCCTACTGGGGGAAATAATGATTGCATGCAGCCAGCCCAATGCTGTAATTCAGCAGTTGAAGGGAACCATTTTGCTTCTCTTTCTACGCATTTTCAGTGTGTTGCTACATGGGTCCGCAGCCAACATACGCCGTAGGATTCTGTGTCTAATATGTTACTTTCATGGGCAAAGACAACACAGAAAAAATACTTGCAGTATCTGTATCTATATATCGCGCTGCCGATCCTGTTGCCGGGGACAGCGAGGGCTGCTAGCTTCAAAAAGGCTCTTCATGGAAAGTCTGTATTTGTCCCAACTGTGCGCCACTGCGCTCTCCAAGGTACTGGGCAGCTCCCTCACCATCCCCGGCAGCGGCAGCAGCATCAGCACCTTGGAGAGTGAACAGATGTCAGATTGTAGTGAACACAAAAGAATAAAGCCCTTTGCTGTACTATGAGAAAGGACAACTGTGCAATATGTACCATCTTATACGTCACATGTATGACGTCAGTATTATTATTATTGTTATTATTATTATTATTATTATTATTATTACTACTACTTTCTTAACCTTATTTTTATTCCAGCTATTATAAAGTATTCGAATTATTCTAATTTTACTATTGTTATCCCTGTGAGCAGCGAGAGAAGATCAACGTGCTGTGAGCAGCGAGAGAAGATCAATGTGCTTTGCTGTTTAAATAAGTGCCTTTAGGACATGTAAGACATGTTTATCTACTAATCATATCTTTTATACCTTAACCTATTATAAGTGGTAAAAATGCACTTCTTTCCACTAGAGGAGTTGAAAAACAGCATATGCCCCTCTTTAGTAAAGAAGCAGTAATGAACCAAATGAAACCACGCTGAGTGTCATAATAATGAAGTTTAAATGTTATTTGGATGTGCTCAGTTATGTATTCGTGTCATATAGCGTGTACTATTCTGTTCTTGTCAAAAGACGCTTAAATCAGCGAGAGAAGATCAAAACGTGCTTTGCTGTTTCAATAAGTGCCTTTCAGACATATAAGACATGTTTCTCTTCTTAATCATCTCCATTAGTTATTCTGAAGTGTCAAAACATTTTTGCAGCATGGGGGAAGACATAGCACCTTAACCTATAATAAGTGGTAAAAATACCCTTCTCTCGACTAGAGGACATGAAAAACAACATATGCCCTCCTTTAGTAAAGAAGCAGTAATGAACCAAATGAAACCACGCCGAGTGTCATAATAATAAAGTTTAAATGCTATTTTTGAGGTGCTTAATAGTGGATTCATGTCATATAGCGTGTACTATTCTATACTTGTCAAAAGACGCTTAAAGCAGCGAGAGAAGTTCAAAATGTGCTTTGCTGTTTCAATAAGTGCCTTTAAAACATATAAGATACTGTTCTCTTCTTAATCATCTCTGTTAGTAATTCTGAAGAGGCAAAACATTTTTATAGCATGGGGGAGGACATAGCACCTTAACCTACAACAAGTGGTAAAAATGCACTTCTTTCAAAGAGAGAAGTCGAAAAAAACAACATATGCCCCTCTTTAGTGGAGATGTAGTAAAGTGCCAAATAAAACCACGCCGACTGTCATAATAATCAAGTTTAAATGTTAATTGGATGTGCTTAATAGTGGATTCATGTCATATAGCGTCTATACTTGTGAAAAGACGCTTAAAGCAGCGAGAGAAGATCAAAATGTGCTTTCTCAGGTGAAAACGACATTTCTCTCCATAAGATCTTTATTTATGTATTTACTGTACGATGGCAATATTAAAACTAAATGAATTGAAAGAAAACCTTGTAGATTCATTATTAATGTTTTCCTCAATCTAGTGCATCGTCAGATAAATCATGCCCTATGCTGTTTATTCCATCCAGCTTCGAAAGGCCACCATACTTAACAGACATTTAGGGTTGTCGATGATCTTTCAAAACTGCACGGAACAATACACTGTCTATGAAGGAGCAGACAAAGGCTTCATTTAGAGCCTTAATATGCTTTTGGGTTGTTTGACGCCCCCTGTGGCTGTTCTAGATAAATCAAGCCCAATCTCTTGAAAGGAGATATAGACTGAAATTGAAAGTACATCCCTCAGGCTTTTCAGGTATGGCTTTCTCGTGGGCCTTGCGGGCTGGGGAGCATATCTCTTTACAATATGTCAATATGTTCATCCCAGTTCCGATTTTCATAAAATTCTACTTTCTCTGCTCTAATTGTAGCAGCCAGTCATTCCTTCAGCGTGATCTTTGACTAAAGTTAAAGTCAGTCACTCAATCTTCCCCCACTGTGTCATGCTACTGTAACATAAAGGTTATTCCCTGTCGTCAAACTCCACCATTAATCTTCACTGAGTAGTATCCTGTTCCTGTATTTCCAGCACTTTTGAGTAATGCATTTCTTTTGGCTGTTTGCAACAACTCTGGGGAGATGGAAAAAATGGCCCAAAGTTAGCTGGTCTGCATTGGCAGATTTGGAAATAATTACAGTTTTTTTATCATTACTGAAATGGCAATCAGACATGAATAATAATGCAGTTAACTCATTGTCTAATAACAAAAAAGGGAACGGTTGGTATTTCTGTTTGAAAATTAACTATTGTCATTCAAGACTATACACAGGAGAAGTGCAGAGAGGAATTAAAATGTATTCCATCTGACTTGCTGTCATGCTTACCAAAAAAAAACAATTTAATTATATTATATATTTTGTTATTTGTTTCAGGCCCTCCCTTTTCTCTCTGTTTGGGGAGAGTGCACCTCAATAACAGTAACAGGCGACAGAGAATGCTGGAACCAGGAGGCCGGCTTCAAAAGGTAAGCTGTGATGTATGTTTCCGTGTTTCAGCAATTTATCTTCGCATTTTCTGCTTTTTTCATCCAGGTTGATGACTTAGAGGTCATTCACAAATACAGAAAATAAATTCAATGTACGGGGCCACCTTAAAAGTACCTGAAACAATGTGGTTAATTTACTGAGATTAACCCATAGACTTTGTTGGGGAAACCGATAGGAGTTAATTTATTCTAAAATGAAACTGGGCTTGCCTTATGGATTAATCTTTTATACAATGACCTGGACAACCTTTACACACACTGTAAAGTGCAAGTAGGAATAATTATGTTGTCATGTTAGGTTTTAGTAGTCATATACTTGACTTGGATTTATGCACGTTTTCATCAAATTGCTTTATTTCAAATGTTAGCTGATGAATGATGTTAATGTATCTTTTACAGGTATGTGATACTATCCTGGTGCATGCCAGCACCTTGTTAGCGCAACACTCTGTTGCATGGAGAATTGTTTCAACTACATTGTATGAGGTTTCCTGATGCAGCTCTTGAAAAAGAGTGGCACATGCTCCATGTTAAACGAGCCAGAGCTCAGAAGAGAATTATACCATACTTATGAGAACAGTGAATTCTGCAGCAGCAAAGCATTGCCTCTGCAGTGTTTTATGGACACTAACCAACAGAGCACTTTCTCAGAGTCTTCAACTAACAACAAAATGTGAGAGGTGCCTCTTTACTTTGAAAAGCATCAAGACCTTCCTAAAAACACCATGACACTTGGATTGTCTGAATGCTCTGGCTAATAATTCCTGACACCAATCAGAGGGTTATTGAGAGGTTTTTGGCTCTCAGAAATAGACCACAAATAGAAAAACATGCAGGGTTTCTCAGCACATTGTCTTTCCTGAAAATAGTTGTATTATTTCCTTTAAAGCAGCAATAAGCAACTTTGATATAACAACAGTGAAATCTGTAAACTTTCTATTAAAACTATCCATACACTTTGCATACAGCTAAAAGATTTGGGTGCTTTTGAATTGTAATTTTGTTGATAAAGACACAGATTGTGCCTCTGAGTAAGGTGAGAATTTTCTTGAATCTTAGGTTTGCTGGAGTTCACTATTTTTCACTTTAGAGCACTTGACTCCCATGCCTATATCAATTGAATTATTATTATTGCTTACTGCTTTCATGTTCACTACTATTTAATGGTTTGTAAAAAAATCTGCATGTTTGGGTTATAAAATGTACTGACATGGTTGAATAAAATAATATTTTGATATTTAACTACTGAGTACAATTTTTTTTTTTATACCTTTACTTTATTTTTTGCTTTAAATAACACTGCGGATGTTTGCTGAAGTTGCTTGATGTGGCACAGCCCCACCTAGGAAATTTGCCTCCAGCCATTCTAGCTGATACTGTAGGCTATGTTCTGTCTATGTGCAGGAGATAAGCTGTCCTTCACAAATAATACAACACAGATATAGGCCTAGTGAGGTCATGTTTAAAACCACATCCTGAGTCACCAAAATGCTTTTCTCTCAGGAGAACCCCAGCCTGCATTAGAAATGGGATTGAAGGCGAGTTTCATTCCTCTGACAACTCTGGGCAAAGCTGACTTTGAAGAAGACGCCGCTGGATCTGAATCAATCATAAAACCTCACCGCAGTCAGAAAAACATGTCTGGAGAAGAAAGGATACACTTCAACGATCATGCAAGCACTGAAAAGGTGAGGAAAAGCATTTAAAAACTATTTTTAAAACTTTGTTGATCACGTCGTTCTTGCTGAGGGTTTGCTGACTATGTTGCTTGTGATCACTTTCGTGTCAAGTGGCAGCTGAGCTGTGTGTGGGAGGGAATGACAGCTAAAGAGAAACTTGTTAAATGGTAATGGTAAATGGACTGTACTTATATTGTGCTTTTCTAGTCTTTGCGACCACTCAAAGCTGCTTTTACACTACATGTCAAGTTCACCCATTCACACACTGATGGCAGAGGCTGTTAAGGACACTTCGACATGTAGCCTGAGGGGGCTGGGGATCGAACCGATTGAAAGACGACCGACTCTACCACTGAGCCACAGCCGACCCTATGTTACTATCTGAATATTCATGAGGGAAAGTTGTGGTAGCAATTGAGTTGAGGGGCCGAGGACCACGCCATTTGGACGGCCTTGATAGTTTTAAGAGGCCATGTTTTAGCCTGCAGTGTACAGCAAACTTCATTTGACATGTCTTGACGGCTTGATAGTGTGATATGTTTTTAACATCGAAAAGAAAATGCATTTATTGCAAACGACCGGCTGGCAAACACGCCTCCGACAGGGTCGGCTCCACCCTCCCCGGACTTTCTTCTGTTGTCCTCCTCTCTGGATAAAGTTAAAACGTCATAACTGAATGTCACAATGTATGCCAAGATTAGTTTACTTATTAATTGACTGTAAGGGCTATTACGGTATAGTATAGCGCATGGATAGTGGCCATCACTATCCATGCGCACAACATTGCAGTGGTATAGCTTCATCTACAAATCCACATAAACAGTGCTGCTACAGCTTACGCTTACAAAATTTGATCACTTTGTCCCCCCCATCAGTCCGTACTGAACTCGGTTGAAAGGTCTTTTCCTACTCTGCCCCATCAACCTGGAACTCACTACAGAAGAATTTTAAGGTGTTCAGCTTAATTCTAGGGAATTTTAAAATAATTTTATAAGACATGGAGAGAGCGTCTGTGGGAATGTATCATAAAACTTTTATTGACTCTTCTGCATTCATCACTTTAATGACTTACTATTGCTTTGTATCTCTGTATTGATTTTGTAGATTATTGTTGAGTATTGATAATTGTCAGTCTGTAACTCTGTGTTGTTGTTGTTGCTGTTGTCCAAGCAGGTCTCTGACCACGTGTCTAAATGAGATTAAAGGCTAAATAAAATTAATAAAAAATTATGCAGCACAGGGGTTCCCAAACTTTCAGCCCGCGACCCTCAAAATAACGGTTACAGAGACTGGCGACCCCCACTGTCCCTGGAGGTGGTTAAAGCATAACGTTGCGCACAGCCGTGCACACGCTCCAGTAGGCCTATCCAAACCCATGCACTGGAACAACACGAAGAACACAACAGCCTATCAACTATAATATTATTTTATAGTAATTTAAGAAAGGCTAGATGGAGAATACAAGTAATTTACATGTATCACTGAATAAATTATTTTAAAAGGTGATGTCTGAAGAGCAGCAGACACCTACTGCAAAGGACCTCAATACACAGTGCAGTATGTGTTTAACTCATGTGTTCATAATATGTAATTCATGGTTTTATTTTGATATTTGTGGTTTTATTTTGATGTATTTCCTGTTATACCGGAAGTGAAGTGAAGCGGTGCAGCATAGACAAGGAAACGAGGAGAAAACGGGAGAGATAAAGTGATACACAAGTAAGATACACTGATCAAAGTGTAAAGATAAATGAAACAGTATTAAGGACGAACGGTGAGAGAAAGAAAGGAGTTTAGCGCCAGTCGAGAGTGCAACAAGCTAACTATTTCATTTGTAATTGGTAAATTTGAGTTTAAAATGGTATCTTCCTGGTGCTAACAGTAATGTATTGTCTTCCTTTCTGTTTGTTTAATTTCTGTTTTAACTCTCTTACGTTGGTCCATGTATGTTGTTAAGAAGATTGTCGCAAATAAACAGCATTAGACCATCAGTCCAGGCTTGCTTAATTCAGCTGGGAGCTACACCTACATTGTTGCTTTCATGTGCAAACATACATTTTAGAATTTATTTTACTCATTATTTCCACCTTAGACTCACCTAATGAGATGGATGGGCACAATGCATGGAGCAGAGCAAGTCTATGGATGATATGGACTTGTTCACTGTGTTAACTCTCGTGTTAACACATGGTGCATTTTCCTCCATGAAGTCTTCCATCTTATAGAAACCGTATGAATCATGCCCATTTCAATTTGCGCAGTCTGTGAATAATACAGTGTCTGAAACTTACGTGAGGTGCCACTTATAAGACTCTTGCGTCAGTCCTTTCTTCTTCCCTAAGCATTGCTCCAGCACTGTCTGTATACACACCAATGCAATCGTCCCAAAGTTTATTGAAAATGTCCTCACCTGTGCTCGTCCCCTCCAGCACTACAGTCAAGCCAGTCTCCACTTCGAATAACATTTTTTTGGAGTGCGCATATATGTTCGGCAGTATGGTAACCACGTGAAAGAACAGATTTCAAAATAAAAGCAATTTTTCTTTGTCTTGCACGCCACTTAATGTCGACATGCGATTATTTGAGGAGAACACTTCCATATTTAACCAGAGAGTCTACAGTTGAATCTTTTCGTCACGGCTGTAAGTCGTGATTGTCCTGGCTGCTGGTCACTTTCTGTTTTTATACTGTTTGCCTTCATCTGATTGTCGAATCTGTGTCTTTTTCTTTGGATTTTCACTTATTTTTTAAGTTGTATCTGTAATCATCGATCTTTTCTTTGTTTCTTAATCCATAGTAAATTATTGTTTACTTGCAACACTTAGTGAGAAGGGAAAAGCAGCCGCTTAGCTTCGCCTACCCTCTCTGGCAGACCAACCACTGCTGGCTGATGGAAAACGCGTCACTAACTGGGAGCAGCTTGATTTTTTTTTTAATGCAAATATCGCCACAGACACTCAGTCCATAATAATACTATATACTGTAAATGCAAAGGCTTTCATCAGTGGGCCATAGGCTGACTTGATTCTGATGTGGAATTTAAAAATTAGAGCCCTCTACAATGGCTTACATGAGCTAATTTCCCCTGATTTCAGATGAAGATTAAAAGGAAACCCTCTGTTATCACACACTAATTTCACTTCAGAGAGATAGTACAACACCCCAGGGTGTCACTCAGATAATATCAGAATATCACTCATAGAAAATCCCTTCACTCTATTATCAGTGATGTGATACATATTAGTGTCGTATGCATATTTCCATGTGGTGAATTCAATAGCTTGCTCATTAATGAATGTATTGACTCAAAACTGCTTGTATTGTGTCAATGGTATCCTCTCACAACATTCACAGTCATACATTTCTGGTAAAATCCCATAGAAAATCCCTTCACTCCCTTATTAGTGACTTCTTGTATTAAATATGCATATTTCCATGATTTCAATAGCTTGCTCATTGATGAATATATTGAATCCAAACTGCTTTTATTTTGTCTTTAACATCCTCTCATAACTTTCAGTTTTGAGAAAAACCCTACAAAAATCCCTCAACTGAAGGCTGGTGGGCAAAAACACTAGGGAAAAACGAGTATTAGACTTTAAAGAAACTTTAAAAAACAGAACAAGCAAAAACTTGAATTCACAATCGAAGCGGCCGACACTAACTACCACTGTTGGTGAGCAGAGGATCTGGCAAAGAGTGGAAGAAAGGCCAGAGTTTTGAAACACTGCAGGCTTGAGTGTGCATGGGAAGCAGGCGTGCAGCAAGGAGTAGGAGGTCGAGAGGCTTGACCGGCTAACAAGGAGGCAGGACTGGAGTGATGAACCACGCCTTCCACACAGACACCCTTCTCTCTGCCGTACCTGCAGACAGGCAGGGGAAGGGGGGTGAGACTGAGACAAAGGGATGTTGATTCAGCTAAGGACATCTATTAATGAATTCAGCAGAGTTGTGTGTCTGTGAATACATATATGCCCTACAAGTATATATGTATATATATATCTAAATAGATCCAAGTGTCACATTCACACGGAAATGCATAAAGACTGTGGAAGGTTGCTATGTGTTGATCTGGACATTATCATTAACTTGTACTTTTATTCTCAGGAAGCTGCCATGTAACCTCATTCTGTGTATTTTCATCCTGTGGTGTTTGGAGTCTATGTGCAGCTGAGGATCCAGAGGTAGTACATGTGGGGAGGTTAGATGGATAAGGATAACTACTTTGGGGTAAAAATAAGTAGTTTAATAAGTAGAAAAAGTCTCGGATATGAGGAGTGGTCAAACTCGCTGCCGGTGCCCGGACGCCCCCCCGGGGAGGGGAGACCCTTTAAATGAGAGGTGACAACTTCTCTCGTTCTCTTGTTTCTTCCCTTCTTGTGCTACACCCTGCGTCCCGGCCGCTGACGAGCGCCTCCGCCTCCCCCTTCCTCCGTAACTTCTTCCCTTTCCCCTTTTTAAGTTTTGCCCGCGAGTAGGCCCAGAACCTGCGTGCACTCCGCCGTGCTGAAGACCTCGCGTGTCCATATTGCTCCAGTATTAGATCTGACTGCTCAAAATACAGACTCTAGTTCTCCCGGTGCTCAAGCCCCGGTGCTCGGACAGAATCTCAGTCCCGAACCCAGAAGACGCATTCAGCCTCCATCCGGCTCAGGCCGCAACGTGGGACTGACCAGCACGTCATCATCCAGAGAGACCGAACCGGCCGTGCGGCGCCGCTCCGAGGGAACCCGGGTACAAGCCCCGGCATCAGAAGCTCCGAACCACTCCAACCTGACGCTCTCCACACGCCTCATCAGCAACGCGGTTGATCCTCCTCACCCTCCGAGTAGGTCTAACTTTGGTTTTACTGTATATTGGGGTTGATGCTTTAGTCACAGATTTGTTAGGAAGGTTAGGATAAGGTTTTGGGCGATATACCTCCTAATATCTCAGCTGCTACACTTCACTCCTTTGAACAGGTTTCAATCCATCTTTCATCATATTCATCCTGTTATAATCATTTCACGTTCATCACCATATTTAGTTATCTCATGTATGTTTAGTAGTATTAGTCAATAAATTCTTCATTTATAAAGTACTGATTCAAGTGTCTTTGTGTGTGTGAAGTACTAAGCCTCTGTACACCGCGAAACGAACTCAATTCTAAACTGTAGCAACCTTCAGATTATGAGACTGAATTAAACAATTAGGTAACTAATTATATGTTTTCCCTGTTTTGTCAAAATTGGGTGGTGCCCGTTAAATACCTATGATAGGTTAAGTCTTTTAATTAACTTTAAAGTTAACTTCTCGTCAATATAGAGTGCAGGCATTCTATGACGAGTTTAATTAGTTATTAAACAATTAATCAACCGATTTACGCTACACCTGTCATGGGGGCATGGCCTGTTTTGGGGGCGGGGCTTGTGTCTGTGACGGGGTGGGGCCTAAGCCTGTGATGGGGCGTGGCTTATACCTGTCACGGGGGCGTGGTATGTTTTGAGGGCATGGCTTATACTTGTGAGGGGGACGGGTCCTTATGCCTGTCACGGGGGCGTGGCTTATACCTGTTTTGGGGGCGTGGCCTGTTCGTATAACATGGGCGGGGCTTGTTTTGGGGGCTTGGCATTGTGACGGGGGCGGGGCCTTATACCTGTCACGGGGGCGTGGCCTGCTCGTGTCACATGGGCGGGGCATGTTTGGGGGCATGGCTTATACCTGTGACAGAGGTGGGGCTTATGCCTTTAACGGGGGCGTGGCCTTTGCCTCTCACAGGGGCGTGGCCTGTACGTGTCACAAGGGCGGGGCCTCATACCTGTCACAGGGGCGTGGCTTATGCCTGTTACAGGTTGGGGCTTATACCTGTCACGGGGGCGTGGCCTGTATCTGTCACATGCCTTATACCTGTGAGGAGGTGGGGTCTGGCTCTGGATTAATTAATATCCTTCCACTACAATTTTACTTAAATATGTAGTAACTATGAACATCATGTCCACATCAGGGCTTGAACCCTGGCTCCTCCAGGTCCTAGGCCAGGGCTGTCAAAGATACGGCCCGCGGGCCAGATGCGGCCCGCCAGGAGGTCTCATCAGGCCCGCGAGACATTTTGGGGGACAGGAGGAAAAAACCAAACCGACAAAACAAAAATATAAAAATAAAAATATATATATACATATAATGTGTGTGTGTGTATATATATATATATAGAGAGAGAGAGAGAGAGAGAGAGAGAGAGAGAGGGAGACCGGCAATTTGATGCTCTTTTATCTGATCACGATATTACCCACGGGCTGCCCTCACACTGATGTCCGCTGGTCGAGCCGAGGAGCGGTGCTCAAACGCTTCTTTCAATTACGCACAGAGATCACTCAATTCATGGAACAGAGAGGAAAACAAGTGGCAGAGTAAGATAAGCCAGACAGGGTTACAGGTCTTGCTTTTTCAGTGGACATTACACAACATTTGAATGTGATTAATGTTAACATGCAGAGCCGCAACAAACTCCTCACAGAGTACTACGGCAGCATTTGTGCTTTCCAAATGAAATGTGCTCTGTGGCAGGCGCAGCTGTCCCAGCACAACCCAGTCCACTTTCCGTGTCTAAAATCTCTACCTGTGGATTACGAAAGTAGGACACGTACAGGAACATACTGTTGGGGCTCATAGGCAAGTTTAAAAGTCGATTTACTGTCTTCACTTAGCTGGAGAGGGATTACGCACGTGAGAGAGGAACTCCGAATGGAGCTGATCAAACTGCAGTGTAGCGCACCGTTCAAGTACGAATCTACATCTGATCATTTGACATTACTTTATCAAAGACATAATTTGCATCAAAGATAGTCTGCAAATTCGGGACAACATATTCATGCAAGCAGGTATTAGTAATAGTACGTGAGAGACGAAATCCAAACTGCACAGTCGGCTGGCGCACGGACATCTGAGGGACATAATGAAAATCGCCACCGCTCAGAAACTAGTTCCTGACGTCGACAGGCTGGTAGAAGTCAAAAAGTGTCAGGTGACGACCAGCAAGTGCAAATGTGACTGTTCCTTTTCCTCAGTTTCAGTTTCACATATACTGCCAGCCACAAACCTGACTGATCCCAGGGCAGCTGGTTTAACCCCAATATCAGGTCGGACTTTCTGGACAATGGGTGGCTGTTTTATAGCCTTAACCAGCAATATTTAAAATGAATAATTAATGAATCACAATGAGATTTAAACACTAAATGTATTGTTGTTTAGGTTAGTGTTAATAGGACAAAGCACTTCCCTTCTGCGGTACTGTTGTACAGTATTATGTACTATTATTATTAACCTACATTCTTTCAAATGTATCTTTAGTGAATGACAAAGACATTCAAATTTGAAATGAATATGTTGCAAGGACTGCAAGATGCTTTCTTACATTTTTTGTTGTTTATGCAAAAACATTAAATGCTCACTTATTTACTTACTTATTTCCACAAGTATCTGTTGGCTCTTATTGCATGATTTCAAATAATAAAACTGTAGTAGCCGACATATATATATATATATATATATATATATGCGTTAAGACATCATGGTGTTGGCAAAAATATTCCAGCCCCTTTGAGGTCTCATCTGAACAAATCCGGCCCCCTACCTAATATTAGTTTGACACCCCTGTCCTAGGCTGTTAGCTTATCCCCTACACTGTGTCATAGCTATAACCAAGGGAGTCTTATCTTCCTACACTCCCTTTTACAAATATACTTCTGTTTGCAGCTGGCTTGTTTGACAGCCAAATTTGCAGTTTAGCAATGTAACCTAGGGGATTCTCAGTACCACGAAGGTTGTGCTTTTTTTAACCGGGGACATCACCAAGATAACTTAACACGCCCAACAATTCCCCCTTATAAACTCCAGAGCAGGCTGTTCAAGATAAGCCTCAACCTGCATAAAAGTACCACCAACTGACTGACTATCGTGATATTGGTACCCCTGGAATGAAAGATAAAATTGCGTACTGGTTTAGGTCAGTGGTTAGATCAGTGGATAATTTATTAAAGGAGGTCTGAGACCTTCATGCCAGTCGATCCTGGATTGATTCCTGCTATCCCCACTTTCTGCCCTGTTTCCAACACTGTCTGCTCTCTTTATTTTGGGGAAATAGCACATTTTTAGCACAATTAACAAAATAAAAGAATTTCATTATAAAATCAATGAAAGTTAAAATTCTGTGATGTCATTTGAGGTTTTTGCACAACAGCCAATCATATTACACCCCTCCTTTCCTTGCTCCTGAGGTAATGTGTTGATTGGCTTGGAAAGTGTAGGCCTAATTAAGCAGACAGTGTAATTGAGTGTAATTGAGCAGATAGAGTGGACAGCTAGAGGATCATAAGGAGATATTCATTGAATTTGACAAAAGGGTTTTGGATGACAATTGTGGACTACCCCTTTGAGTCAGAATGTTACATTAGAGTATATGTGTCAAACTCAAGGCCCGCAGGCCAAATGTGGCCCGCCACGTCATTTTATGTGGCCCGCGAGAACTTAAAAGGTCTGACTGTCTTAAAAATAAATAAGTCAAAAGCGTGCATTGACCACAAACTACATTTCCCACAATGCATGCCGATTATGTTACCCGCGAAGTGACGGCATCCCACCACTAGTTGCAGTGTATCCACATCAATGCGATTTTCCCAACAAGTGGAATTGAGAAATACAAATAATGATCCCAAAATGTCCAGGAAGAGAAAAATTGATGCAGATGGAAGGCAGTTTCATGAAAGATGGGAAGGCAAATACATGTTTGTGCTTCAAGGAGAAAAACCAGTATGTCTTTTGTGTTATGAGGCAGTGTCGGTTGTCAAAGAGTACAATCTCCGTCAGCATTTTGACACGAAACATGGAGCTAAGTATGCCAAAGTTAGCCTTCAAGAAAAACAACAAATTATCCAAGAATTAAAAGGCAAACTGCGATCGCAGCAGAATGTGTTCACGAAAGCCACAACCAAAAACAATGCGGCAGTGAAAGCTAGCTTTATTGTGGCTGAAGAAATCGCCCGAGCTTCAAAGTCTTTTTCAGAGGGCGCGTTTTTGAATCAGTGCATGCTGAAGGTCTGTGAGCAGGTGTGTCCCGACCAGATACAGGACCGAGTTAAGGAACTGGCAGGAAACCTGGCAACACAGCTGGCCGAAGAGACACGCAGCTACATAGCTTTTTCATTAGCTCTTGATGAAAGCACAGACAACACGGATACAGCGCAGCTATCCATTTTTATTAGAGGCGTGAAGTCGGACCTCTCTGTCACTGAGGAGCTGCTGGATGTAGCTGCCATGCATGGGACCACAACGGGACGGGACATTTTTGATGCGGTTGAGAAGTCCGTAAGTAAAAATCCATTGCCCTGGGAAAAGTTGGTGGGATTAACTACGGACGGTGCACCTGCAATGTGTGGAGGAAAAGTGGGCTTGGTTGGACTAATGAAGGAGAAAATGCAAAAAAGTAACTGTCACACGCCTCTGATAACGTATCATTGCATTATCCATCAAGAAGCTTTGTGTGGGAAGGTGCTGGGGATGGATGATATAGTGACCACGGTCATGAAAACAGTGAACTTCATTCGGGCGCGTGGCCTGAATCACCGTCAGTTCCAGCTGTTCTTGCAGGAGATGGGCTCGGAGCACGGAGATGTGCCGTACCATACAGAAGTACAGTGGCTGAGTAGGAGCAAAGTCCTCAAACGATTTTTTGAGCTTAGGGAAGACATTGCTCTTTTCATGCAGAGTAAAGGAAAACCCTTGTCTGAATTGTCTGATCCAAAATTGCTGTGTGACTTTGCAATGTTGTGTGACATAAGCGAGTATCTTGTCCAACTGAATCAGAAGCTTCACGGACGCAAACAAGTCATCACGCAGATGTCCGACATGATCACCGCTTTCCAGCGTAAACTTGACCTATGGATGTGCCAAGTGAAACAGGACAATCTTGCCCACTTTCCTGTTTGTCAGAGCATCTCAGCCTCATTTACCGGTACTTTCTCATGTGCTCAGTTGGCTACCAAAGTGAGCCGGTTAATGAATGAGTTTGACTGGCGCTTCTCTGACTTTAGAGCACAGCACTCAGGCTTTGCCATCTTTGCCAATCCTTTCACCACGGACGTCTGCACTGCAACCCAACACCTTCAGATGGAGTTAATAGAGCTTCAAAGCGAAAGTGGCCTGAGAGTAAAGTTCCAGGATGCTGCAATCCAGGACTTTTACTGTCTACTGCCCCCTGGTTTGATGCCACAGCTTCGACTTCATGCTGCTTGTGTTCTGTCTATGTTTGGGAGCACCTATCTGTGCGAACAGATGTTTTCAATAATGAATCTAAAAAAAACAAGCAGAGATCACGCATCACTGATGACAACCTCCACGCTGTTCTACGGATTGCCTCAGCACAAGACCTAAAACCAGACATTGACAAACTGGCCACGGAAAAACGGTGTCAGACATCCAGCCAGAAAACACATAGGTAAGCATTTTTAAAAACCTAATTAAAATATAATAGAATGTATTTCAACCAAGAAGAATAGTTAAACTGTGCAACTTGCATTTTGTTTTGTTTGTTATTTTCAGAACATGATCAATGGATGAGGATGGTAGAGAGGGGGATCCACTTGGTGTGTTCAAGGACAGGCAGCATCTCCTCATCAACTTCACCTAAAAACTTGACCAATATAGTTGTGAACTGAGTCTTGAGCACTTATTTTGAGTTTATTACATATACTACTTTATATGTGTAGCAATGTATTTAATGTTTACAGGTTTATGTGTTTATGCAGACAAATGTTTACTGTCATCAAACCATCTCTCATTAGTTGGATGTATGCCCCCTGCAAGGCTGTGTGCAGCCATTTGTTTTTGTAAAATGCTACATCTGTCACACATGTTCTTAGCAGCTCACAATTGTTGGTTGTACTGTTATTCTGCCCCCTTCAACTGTGACAAAAAAGTTTTGAACAAAGTAAATGTCAAAACTTGTGTTTGATGATATTTTTCTTTATTCACTTGGATAGTTTGATCATTGACTAATGGAGTAATGTGGGTTTCTTAACCTGACAAATTAAAAGGATTTATGTTTTAATAACAGAGCAACAAGCAAACATATTTTTTTTTTACATCAATGCAAATGTAATACTTGAATAAGTAATAAATTCAGAGTTATTTAACATTGAGGGGTAGTTACATTTATTTTACATTACATTTGGTTACATTTAGTTACATTTATACTGTCTTACAGTTACATCTGGCCCTTTGAGGGCAATCCTTATGCTGATGTGGCCCTCGGTGATAATGAGTTTGACACCCCTGCATTAGAGCATCCTGTACAGACACAGATGAATACCAATACACAAGTTAGACAATCTTAAATTAATTTGGGTTGTCACTGTTACTAAAAAAACATGGTTTGAGCAGGTGTTATCAGGCTCAGAATTACAATATTTTGCCAACGTTTGTATTGTTAATTTATACAGGGAGAAAGACTTAATAAACACTGACATACAAAAACTGGAGCAGGGAGACCAAATCCGTCCATTTCTTCCCAATCCAAAAATCCCCCCTCTCCATTTCTCTCCATTTCTTTTTCGACGAATCAGACGTTTTTTTACGGTAAGTAAATCAAGTACATCAAAAGTTCTTTCTATTATTAACCTTTTTCAGAACTGCAAATTGTCTGCTATTAAAAAGGCCTAATGTTCGGCTGATTTATTCATTTCTATACCGCCGTCTGTACGACGTGGTTCATTTTGCTAGCTAAAAGCACAGCTTACTGTTGAAATTCATTAACGTTTACGTTACTCACAACACCGGTAAATCTCATGTATTAAACTTGTTATATTATCATTTAATTAGGTCATTTATTAGTCTGCTATCCTTTGTTGTCGTTCACTTTGCTTGGCAGTAACATGAGCACGCACTGTATGTACAGTAGTTAAGTGAATACATTAATGCTGGCAGTGGCTGTGCAACAGTTAATGTTACAAATGTATCGTTGGATATTAGGCTGCTTTATATAAACTAACATTCACATTTTAAACAAACAATAATAAGCCTCATTAAAGCTTTAAGACCCTGTCATCACAAAATACAGAGAGTTTCCCAATAAGCAACATGTAGATGCGAGATAGAATATACACATCAATAATGTCATAGTAGAGTGGGAAATATATATTTATTTTATCTAATCTAATTCAATAGTAATGTCTTATTGTATATAATGATATAATGAGAGGACACCATTAAGTACCTAATCTTTACTTATCATTGTCCTGTTCTGTTTTAATCTCAGGTGGCATCCACACCTTAGAAGCCTCTTCTCCCTGCATGCAGCCCACAGCAGTCCCTGCCTCCACCTGGCCTGCAACCCCCCACTCTCTCCATCCAGACTGTGTCCACCTATACCTCAGCCTATATCCAGACTCTTCCTCTTTACTGCTACTAAGGAGAGCCGGTAAGGGGGCTTGAGCGGAAAATGATACCCAAAATGTAATGATCCTATTGTATGTACTTTACATAACAAGTGATTATTATTGTTGTCCTTTTGTAGGCTGCAGATGAACATGACATCCTGGGCATGGATCATGTGGAAAGAATAACAGACACTCTAGTGTGTCACAGTTCATCTCTGCCTCACCACTCTGCACCTGCCTGCTTCAATCTGCCAATCAGACACACCCCTCTCATCAAGCCAACTCCACTCACCTGTGCTCTCTGCTCTGCTCTGGCTGCATTTTAGCCCCAGCTCCACTCTCACTCATTGCCAGATTGTTCTCGATGCTTGCACCAGACTCTCCAGAGTTTCTCTGCCTGATCTCCCGGTTTCGACCCTGCTTGCCTCCGACCATCCTGCCTGACCGATCTCCTGGTAATCCTCTCAGCCTCCCGACCACGATCCTCGCCTGTCCCTTTCTGGATTCTGCCTGTCTGCTCCCTTGGCTATCCGGTGATTACCTGATTCAGCTCTACATAGTGAGTGTCACTCTCGTCTCCTCTGTGGCATCCTGCAGTTCTGTGACTCTGATTATCCCTTCACTGAGTGAGTACAAGACTGAGTTTCACGGACGTTACTCACCAGTATCCTGGTTTGGTTCGGCTGAACCTAATCTACAATCCCCACCAGAGACTGTTAAAGGCCAGCGGCCAGAAGACAGACTGTTTTGCCTACTGCCATTGATTCCTGCTCTTGTGTCAATAAAGTTTGTTACCAACGATACCTGCCTGTCTTTGTGCTGCTATTGGGTCCAAACCAAACCCTTTACATAGTGTGTCTGATGAAATATACTGGTTTCACATGGAGAAACCAAGAGCACCTGTTAGTGGGCTCCCTGCCTCTAACATCATCGAAAGTGTGAATATGTAATGTAAATCCTAATTATAAATAGTTTATGATATTTTTTTATAGTCAATGTTATGCATGTTGCTTTAAACAATAAGTTTGACATATTTTGTACAGAATTTATTACAGTAGTTGGTTTTCTTTTTGTATTGATTCTGTTTCCGAACAATAAACAGTCGTACAGTTTTGTTCTTAAGTTTGCTGTCAGTCAACAAAATATGAATTGAATAAGGTGTTTTTTCAAATCAGTACAATCAATCATTAAAGATGAAAGTGTCCAGCACTCGCATAAAAAAATACATTGTTTGAACACCAGTAAGATTAGGATTACTGCTGGTGGAAAAACATTTGTCTGGAATGTAATTTTCAGGCCTCACATATGCCTGTCATTCTTGAATTAATGAGGTAATGATTACAGTATTGTCCAGAATAATCAAATCTACAAATAAAACCTATATACCGAGCCTAATACTTGCCTTTATACTTGCATGTTTATGACCCTTCATGCTTTAGAGTAGAGAAGATAAATAAATCTAACAGAGTACTACCTTGATATCTTACACAAAAGAAAGATAGACAACTGAATAAATACCAAACTAACTCTCCATACTGACCAAATATAATAAGACCAATAAATGTATACTTAGTGCTAATTTAAATATACTATTTGTCTAAAGTCAATCTTAACTGTATGAAGAATATATAAATATAGCACAGCAACATTCTTACACGACAGGACAGATGTTGAGACTGCTTCTTTTAAATGTGTTAATACAAATCACTCTTCCATCACCTTCAGGGTTTTAGTACTAAGTGGGAATCGAACCTACAATCTTTGCATCCAAATCAATATTCCCTAATCCAGCAGAAATTGTAAAATTGTGGAAATTGGATGAAAATTTTAGGTAGTAGTAGTACTAGGTAGCGTCTTTGCAACAGTAAAACAAAGCATAGTTTTTGTGCCTCTCTGTTATTTTTCTCATTTTCTTTCCTTTTTCCTCTCTTTCTCCTCCCTTTCTCTCTTTCTTCTTCTTCCCCCCTTCTCCCCCTTTTTCCTCTTCTCTGGGCAGCCAGGTGCCTCTGTGTCTACCTGTGTCGATGGCCAGCATGTGTTCGCTGAGTCTGTTCCTGGTTAAAGTCTCATCAGTCACGGGGCCACTGTGGACTGTCTGTTTAGTGCTGAATAACACAGCAGTTTGCTCTTAGTGTTTGTGGTCTGACAGAAGGTTTGCAGATGATCCAGTTGCTGTTGAAATGCCCTCTTAGATGGAGCCAGCAATATCAGATCATCTGCAAACAGTAGGCATTTGATGTGTGTCAGATAGGGTGAGACCAGGGATATCAGACTGTTCCAGTGATTTAGCCTATTCATCAGTATACATGTTAAAGAGGGTGGGGCTGAGACTGCAGCCCTCACTCCTCTACTTTGGGAAAATAATTCTGTTTCCATATTGGCAATTTACTGCACGTTTCATATGTGTATACATGCTTTTAATGATGTCATAAACTTTCCCTCCTAGACCCTTCTCAATTAATTTTAAGAACAGAACATAATGCCAAATCGAATCAAATGCTTTTTTGAAGTCTACAAACTAATTGTTTTGGTGGGCGTGTTTTTTAATGAGGGTGTTGAGGGAATAGATGTGGTCTGTATTCCGATGTGTTGGTGTAAATCCAATCTGACTCAGGACATTGTGCTCTGAGGAAGTCTTGCATCGGCTGTTCAGGATGCTGCAGAATAACTTTCCCAGGTTGCAGCTGACACATATGTAATTGTTTGGGCCAAATATATTTCAATTTTTAAAGATTGGTCTGATAATTCCTTCGCTCCAGAGGTCAGGGAAACGTCAAATACTCAGAATGAGGTTGAACAATTTTAATATAGTAATGTTAAATATATGGTCACTAAATTCCAGCATTTAATTTAAGATACAATCAGGACCACTGGCTTTCCTCGGCTGCAGGGCCTGGATTTTAGCCAGTAGCTCAGATTCAGTTATGTGATAGTTTAAGGGTTCTGATTGTCTTTAACGACTGTTTATAACAGTTGTAGTTTATGAAGGAGATTATTTTGGAGCAAATTTATAATGGTACTCGATTTTCAAGACGTTTTTTTCAGATTTCACCACTGTGAATAGCCAATTCTTCTTTGAATGGTTTGGTCAAAGACTGTAATTTCTTCCAGAAGTAATTAGTCAACGAACTCTACGATTAGATCTAGTTGGTGCCTGTCATGCTGTTCTTTTTTACTTCTGAGTGTTCTTCTGTATGTTTTTAGTGTTTCCCAGTACTGGAGGCGGAGCTCAGGGTTGTTGGGTTGTCTGTGTTTTTGATTTGATAACCTTCTGTGTGTTTTCCTCAGATGTCTACAGTCTGTGTCGAACCACTCCTCATTGGTTCATGTTTTTGATGTGTGGTGTTCATGCTTTTTCAGACTTGATTAGTCTGCCACATTGTACAGCCTGTTTTAGGCCGTCTTTACTGAAGGTGGAAAGAAAATGCTCCCCATGTAAGCACCTTTTGATATACATTTCTGTTAGAAATTTGACATATTTTACTCAATTTAAATATGAAATAAAAATGTTAAAGCGTGTATTAAAATAAATGTGTATTTTCATCATAATTATTTATGAAATAAAAATCAAATATGTTGCTTGAAACTCTTTTTTTTTTAACATGTATTGAATATTACCTCCACATTTCATTGTGTTAATCTGTTAATGTCTGTTTATCTTTTAATAGAATCTTTTACCATTTCATTAAAGCTTGGTTAGAGACTCATCAGCTGATCAATCTATTTGAGTAAAATATACTTTTGACTCAATTCAAATAATGAAAATCTAGTTACCACTAGAATAGTTGACTATCTGTCTGCAAAAATAGACAAAGTTTGGCTTGGTGGGGGCAATTGTAAAATTATTGTAAAATAAAATAATAATAATAATTTGAGATCCGGAGAATGTATTGGAAAAGGCATACGTGTCAAAAAAAATAAAATACATACTCATTATTTTAAGATTAATTAATTAATTAATGTTTTCCTTTTACATACATAGAATTTTACCAGAAATTGGTGCATGGAAAATTTCATTATCCTGTTCTGTTCTCATTAACTTGTGATGGCCCAAGGTATATAACAGTGGAAAAAAAGGTATCTTGACCTTGCTCTTGGCCTGTAAGTTTTGATTGAGTGGGCAAGACGCACGTTTGGCTGGGCTGAGCCCGCCCCTGTACATCGCTTTGGGCAGCCCCATTTATCATAATTGTAACTGCGTGATATCCGGCGGAGGTTTATACGAGCCGACCAATGCTTTAGCTATGCTACCGTTTGCCTGCAGTACAGTTAACTACCGGAGTGAGTGAGTAGAAGAATGAGGGTGGAGGAGTGGCAGCGTGGCTTCTTTCAGGGTGGGTAGAGATGTGTTTATCCGCACTTAAGAACAGTAGGAAGAAGGGAGACCTCTCCGTTTGACTGGCCTTGACGGTTTTAGGTGCCGGTCTTTTAGCTGCAAGCTAACGGTACAGTGAATGAGTGGACTAGCAAGACAATGGGAGCGGAGGTCTATCTGTTGCTAGGTTGGACAGGGGTGCTGATCAGATGTGAGCTGGGTGAGTAGAATACAGTGGATGAAACTGTAGGTCTACATATTTATTGTGATCCACATTCTTTGTTAAAAATCAAATATGCAGTACGGGCAAAGCACAATTCCTGAATATTGTGCTGTTTAATATGATGCTGATAGTGATATTTTGTTAACATTCTTGGTAATGTCTTAGATTACAGCTCATTATAGCATAATGACTCTGGAGTTATGGTAAAATATTTTGTACAATCGATGTGCCAGAACAATACAATAGCGGGCCATCAGGGCCAGGAAAGAAGAATGAGAAAATTCAATCGTTATAATTTAAATTATATTTTAATGGTCCATTTCCCTAACGAAGTTCATTCTCATCCCACAGATTTTTTTTTCCTCTCAGACGTGGATTCTGGTTAGCTGATCACCAGACAGGAAGAACAGGGGGAACGAGAGAGAGAACGTGACAAGAATAAATGAAGTCTTCCTTCTTGAACTTATGCAGAGCTTTTTCCCCTGAGAGGGTGGTTTTCAGAGTATGAGGAATTCCCCTCTTGCTCTATTCTTTGACAAGAACCTTATGGGCCTAACTGCCTACAAAATCAGTAATATTGTGCATCTATTTGACATTATAGGCCAAAAAAAATGCTGAAAATCCATTTCTTCGTATTCTTATATCAAAATCCGATCATTTTTTCTTCCTGTAAAACAAAATGTCACGTGTACTTACGTAAGCTAGTACAAACCAATTTCCACAAATAATATCATGACATCCGACTGTCAGTCAATCTGCAACATTTAGCCGCAGAACACCAAGAACGCTCGGTCAGTTAGCTAGCTACTGCGCTGTGGAGAACGTCTGTCTACACCCACTTCTCAACGATCAAATCAAATCCCTCTAATGGTATGTCCCACCTGCACGTCCTGTTTCACTCGGAAATATGTCACGATACAGAAGCTAGATACACTCGAAATCCCTGGTTATGATTTGGCGCTATACAAATAAAATTTGATTGATTGATTGATTGATTGAAATGCCGTTTCATCTCGACTTTTTCTTGGATTTTTATTTAGCTCTGTTCCTTTTTTACATGGCTGAAGGAGAAGAAGAAACGGATATACTGTGGGTTAGTAATGTTAATGGCACAAGAAGATACATAGTTAATAAGATGCATTAATATAAGAGAGAGACACACACAGAGAGACAGAGAGAGAGAGAAGCTTGTTGTGTCAGATCCCGACGCCCGACAGTCTAAACCTATAGCAGCATAACTATGGGCTGGTTCAAGCCTGAGCCAGCCCTAACTATAAGCTTTATCAAAGAGAAAGTTTTAAGCCTACTCTTAAATATACAGAGGGTGTCTGCCTTCCGGACCCTGACTGGTAGATTATTCCAGAGGAGGGGGGCCTGATAACTGAAGACTCCACCTCCTATACTACTCTTAGAGACTTTAGGTATCACAAGCCTGCATCCTGGCAGTGCAATGTTCTAGAGGGGTAATATGGCACTATGAGCTCTTTAAGATAATACCAAGTAATCATGATAACTGTATGGTGTGACACACACTGAATGATGACAATGTGGTTCCAAATAATACAGTCACTGTAAACATAACAGAAAGTCTCGTATTAAAATCAGATTGTTTTGCTGCTTACCCGACGGTCTTGTGCTTTACGACTGCACTCACTTCCTGCTTAACTGGGAGTACAGCGCCAGTTGATAATATACCAAAGCTGCTACTGACACCTACTGGAGAAAATAATTATTGCATGCAACAAGCACAATGCGTCAGATTCAGCAGTTAAAGGGAACCTTTTTGCTTCTCTTCCTACGCATTTTCGGTGTGTTGCTACACGGGTCCGCAGCCAACGCCGTAGGATTCTGTGTCTAATATGTGACTCTCAGTCCGTTACCGGCCAAAATGTAAGAAATACTGAACAAAGACAACACAGAAAAAAAATACTTGCAGTATCTGTATCTACATATTGCAGAAAATTGTTTTTGTTAAATATTGTGCAATTGAGTTTGTCAATATACCGTTTTATCTCTGGTAGTCATAATCCTTTGACATATTAAAATATAGCTTTCTTCTTTTCAGCCTATTACAGGCATTATGAAGTGTCTGAGCACAAATAGTGGCACCATTTTTTCTCCTCCTATGGCGAGAGTATCATAGTATGACTGTTTTTCTCTGTCTTCATTAGGCCTCCTTGACGATAGCTCTTACTAGGCCTTACTAGCCTACGACAGCATTTTTCATGTTGGTATTTAAATTGAGGTTCATTCATATCTTTTAGATTTTAAGACGTAGTGTGTTGATTTTTATTTAACTCTGTCCCTTTTTTGCAGATGTGCTTTTATTTTATTTGATATTTGATAATTGTTTGCTCCTGGTTTCAATGATGAGTTGTGATGAAGTGCAAACAAATCAGTTTATTTCACTTGATAAATGTTACTGCCAAAGACAATATTTGGTCGCCATGCGCCATGTTGAGGTTATTTTTAGACATGTAGGTGCATATAACAATAACAATAACAATAACAATAACTTTATTGATCCCCAAAGGGAAATTCACTTCTCATCATGGCATCTCATCTACCATTTACTATATTACTATATCCGAACTAAACAGCCACAAACACACACACACACACACACTCACACACACACACACACACACACACACACACACACACACACACACGCACACACACACACACACACACACATGACTCATGTGATTCATAAAAGTTTGAGTTTGAACTACGTACACACTTTCAGCACTGCTCCCTCCGGGATTTTAATGACATTTTTCTGAGTGCACTGATTCATGTATTCTTTCAACAGTAGCGTGAAGTTGTGAGCCTTCAGATTCACAAATTCAAGCAACGTTTTTTTTTTTATGGATAGCTTCAAAAAGGCTCTTTATGGAAAGTCTGTATTGTCACGACTGTGCGCTGCTGCGCTGTACCGGACAACTCCCTCCACTGTCCCCGGCAGCAGCAGCAGCACCTTGGAGAGTGAACAGCTGTCAGATTGTAGTGAACATCAAAGAATAAAGCCCTTTACTGCACTGTGAGAAAGGACATTTTGTGTTTTCAAAGGGTGATAGAAATTTATGGAAATAGCTACAACTGTGCTATATGTACCATCTTATATATCACATGTATGATGGCAGTATTTCCTACTACTATTGTTATTATTATTATTATTACTTTCTTAACCTTATTTTTATTCTAGCTATTATAAATTATTCTATCTCTTCTATTTTTACTATTGTTATCCCTGTGTTTCTGTATTCTATATTTCATGTATATAGTTCTTTGGTAAAGATGCAGCAATGTGCCAAATGAAACCACGCCAGCGTCATAATAATGTAGTTTAAATGTTATTTGGATATGCTTAATGGAGTATTCGTGTTATATAGCGTGTACTATTCTATACTTGTCAAAAGACGCTTAAATCAACGACAGAAGATCAAAACGTGCTTTGCTGTTTCAATAAGTGCATTTAAGACATATGAGACAGTATTCTCTTCTTCATCATCTGTTTTAGTAATTCTGAAGTAGGAAAACATTTTCCTAGCATGGGGGAAGACATAGTACCGTAACCTATAATAAGTGGTAAAAATGCACTTCTCTCGACTAGAGGAATCCAAAATCCACTCAGAGTCCAAAATTGAAAAAACGACAAAACCAATTTAAAAGAAATGGTCCAAATTTGTTTTTTTGTACATTTATTATTTAGATTTTTATCGCAATTAATAAAGGAATAAATTTGGACTGTCACGTGACACGGAAGTAATAGTTAAAATGTCAAAATAAAAGCCCTAAAGAACGCTAGCTGACAGACAGACAGAAGGACAGATAGATAAACAGACACAGGTAGATTACAATTTAACTTAAATCTACATTCTTATATAATTTCATGATTTTTTTTTATTTCAAAGAATCCAGAACATTTTTTGCAAGTCTGCAAAACATTTTGTTTCATCTTAACTGCAAATTAACCTTTTGGCAACCAAAGGCAATATTGGGCCTTACAGGGTAAAGGCTAAACCTTCTGTGATCTCCAATCATTGCACCTGCGCTTCTCATCTGTACATGCAAGACCTGGTTTTAGTTTGACCACTGCATTCTGCACCTGCGATGATGGAAATAACTGTACAATTTCTACAAGTACTCTCACTTTTATCTTTTAAATGTCCCACCGTAACCAAAGACGCCAGGGCTTGATGGAGAGAGAGAAATAGAAAGGCTTGTATCAGACCTCACAGAGTTCTCTTTGGAGCCACATCGGGCTTATTACATTTTTTCCACACAAAAATACTCCCTAAGACCTGTAAACTGACTTTCATGTGTATAAAAGATTTCAGCTATTTGTATAGTTACAGGTGCCCTTCACATGTTGGAAAGGAGCCTCTCTGTCTGAAACCTATGGTGCTCTCAGGTTTAAAAAAAAAAAAAGGCACAAATTTTGCATTCATTCAACATACATGTTTAGTTTTTTTCAGGTGGTTTGAGCAAGACCGGGCGATCCTAGCCGCATTTTAACTGTATAATTTTTTGTTACAGTTGTTTTATTTTGTAGATGACAAAGGCCATGTTTTAGACGAATATCCTAAATATTCAAGCAGGTTCACATCATATTGGAGTAATCTGATCACAATCTAGTGCTACTGAAACCACACTACAAACCACGGATCCAGACACCAAGATCCAAGTGGTCTCCTGAGGCATAGGAGGCTCTGAGGGACTGCTTTGGGTCTACTGACTAGAGTGTCCTGCAAGAGCCACACAGTGAGGACATCGAGGGGGTCACAGTCTGCATCACTGACTACTTGAACTTCTGTATAGATGTTGTGGCTCCTATAAAAACTGTGCGCTGCTTCCCTAACAACAAGCCCTGGATTACCAGCAATGACAAGGACATCCTTAACAGGAAAAAGAGGGCATTCAAAGAGGGAGACCGGGAAGGGCTGAAGGGCGTGCAGGGCGAGCTCAAGGACCGACTGAGAGAGGCTGAGGAGGAATACAGAAGGAAAGTGGAACAGGAGCTGCAGGACAACAACATGAGTGAGGTCTGGGACGGCATGAAAACCATCACAGGCTGCAAGAAGAAGGACAGCAACACAGCAGAGGGGGGGGGCTATTGCAGCCAGGAGCTGCCCACTCAGCTCCTCCCTCATTGATGTTGATGTATCCAAACAACATTGAAATTCATCTGAAAGATCTGAATTGAGCTGTTAATGTGTTAACATGTCAGTTCATTGAAGGAGTAAAGACAAATAGTACAAATTCACACCAGAATATTTTAAGTGCATCATTGTATTAATTGAACCAAGTATATTCAAACTTTTTTTCCCCCTACTGTATAACTATGTTAAGCTTTATCAGTAAATGTATCTTAAGTAAATAAAGGTTTATGTATGACGTGAAAAAATGACCATGCCAAAAGACTTGCGAGTCACTGTTTATTAAGGTACTGAAGTCTGTGTTTATATGAGTATATTCATACAGTCAACTCAAAGTCTGTGTCTACTCGGTCTCAAGCGTAAACATGCAACTAGAAGCAGCTGTGAAGAACTTTCATTTAGTGTGCATCAAAAATGTGTTATGTTCTTTCTCTTTGTTGATCCTGCCCTGTACACGTGTTTGTAGTGTTATCTAAGGGGAAATGTCATCTTGCTTTCTTTATTGAGGCTTATGTACAACACACACACTCAGGGAACATGTAAATATAGGCTCTTTGGGTCTTTGTGCTGTAAATCACATTGTTAGCACCAATTAAAAACTCCTCTAAGGAGGTTTAGGTTCTTTTATATATAATGTAGGATAACCAGGTGTAAACCAAATGTATGTTATTATCCTGACCTGCCAAACACTTCTTACAGTTCTGAATAGCACATTTTCACTTGTGTCCATAGACAGCACAAACCTGTCATTTTTGTGTGTAGTAGGATGTTGACAGTCATGGGGTAACTGCTTATGTTTACACAGATTTTCTGTTCGTACAAAAATTATAAACCTATGGCTCAATATTTTTTGCAGCCATACAAATAGCCTACTTTTTATTCAGTGGTAAGTAATAAAGTCACCAAATCACATATTAGAACTACATTGTATTGGACAAGAAAAAAATATAATAAACCCTATGTGCCTCCAAAGAGAACTCTGTGAAGTCTGATACAAGCCTTTCTATTTCTCTATCTCCATCAAGCCCTGGCGTCTTTGGTTACAGTGGGACATTCAAAAGATAAAAGTGAGAGTACTTGTAGAAATTATACAGTTGTTCCCATCATTGAAGGTGCAGAGTGCAGTGGTCAGACTAAAACCAGGTCTTGCATGTACAGATGAGAAGCTGACGAGAAGACGAGAAGATGAGAAGATGACACTGTTATTTTCTAATTTCAGTATGGTTGTGTGGTAACAAAGTAGACCTATATTTGATTGCTGGAAATTATCATGACTATACATTTGGATCTAGTTATTTATATTATTTATAATTTATCTATTATTATCACTATTTATTATTATTTATAGACACACCACAATAATTTCTTGGCAGCTGAAAAATACATGTTACTGTTTGTTGCCTATTATTATACACATTTGGAATATGAGTATATAAAAAGAGCCACTCAGGCCAAATGAAATGATAGAGCAATGTACTTATTACAATGGTAATATGTTGTATTATTGTTATTATTTTGCTGTTGTCATGCTAACAACAGCAGTGGGGCGGCTGTGGCCAAGTGGTAGAGTTGGTCGTCCTTCAATCGGAAGGTCGGCGGTTTGATCCCCAGCTCCCTCAGGCTACATGTCAAAGTGTCCTTGGGCAAGACACTGAACCCCAAATTGCTCCCAGTGACATAGCCAACGGGAATGAATGTTATTGGCAGTTGGGCACTTTACATAGCAGCCTCTGCCATCCTTGTGTGAATGTGATATGTAGTGTAAAAGCAGCTTTGAGTGATCGCAAAGACTAGAAAAGCGCTATATAAGTACAGTCCATTTACCATTTACCATTTACCATTATCTTAAGCCATGTTGCTGTTTATAACCTTCAGGCCAGGGTAGAGGATGGGGACCTCTGATGGTGACTTTGAAGATGCTCTATTTGGCTGGACTATGCTAACTAAACACAACTTAAAATTATATCACTTAATTAAAAAAAAATCACAAAAAATCTACAATTTTGAAAAGAAAATCGATAAACAGGAAATAAGTAAACCAAAATCTGTGATGTAGAGATTTGAAATTCAGCCCAAATTTGTCTAAAAGAAATTAGATTTTCTTTTTTAACTACCTAAAGGTTAATTTAGAGTTAAGACTTGCAAAAAAATTTCTGGACTCTTTGATATAAAAAAATAATGAAATTATATAAGAATGTAGATTTAAGTTAAATTGTAATTGCGAAACCTTTGAATTGGTTTTGTCGCTTTTTCAAGTTTGGATTCTGAGTGACAAAAGGAGAAAATGGCTCCGTACTTCCGTTTTCTCGTTTTTGGTCGAAACTGATAAAACGAGCCGTTTTCAGCAGTTTCGTTTTGGGTTATTTGATCACAAAACGGATTATCCGATGGTACCCAGACCGACCTATTTGGAGTGAATCCATTATGAAGAAAAACAATATCCTTACAGTCAAATGCTATAAATTACAATCAATCATAATGGTGAAATAAGTTAAAATATTCTATTAGGCAGTTATTACAGCAATAGCAGCATTTCCACAAAGGTCAGGGCTTACATAGTTACATTTAAGTATATCATTTAGTATCTCTCACTTGTAAATACTGTTGCAAATTTTGTATATAAATATAATTTGTGCATACCGTTACATATTTTTTCTCCACTTAGGCTATTAATATATTGCTATTATATAATTGCTATTATTTATGTTTTAATGTTATTATTTCACAATGCTGTAAGTGCTGCCACTGCACATCCTGCATGTGTATGTGACTTAAATTGACTGGGCTCTGTCCTAATCATGTTACTTCTCTCTCCTCTGCATTGTGCAGAACACATCCAGGCCACTGTGTGATAGATGCTGATGGATGGTAAGATAGAAAGATAGATAGATAGATAGATAGATAGATAGAGTTGAGAACAAAATTATTAGAGATTTTTTGAAATTTATTTTCAAAAATTTCCCATGTGCTGTTAAACAGATCAATGCATTTTGTAACACAGCTTTTCCAAACATCCTAGTTTTATTTTGGATGCTTACATTATTTTTACTTTGCACACAGAAACATGCTAATAGTCAGTTGTGTATCCTTTTAGCTGGATAACAGCATGCATTCGTTTTTTGTAGTTTGTAACAAGTCTCTGACACATCTACTGAGGAATCCTAGCCCATTCTTCTTTGGCAAATCTTTGAAGCTCCTCCAGATTTGATGGTCTTCTGGCATGGACCCTGGTCTTCAGTTCACCCCACATATTTTTAATAGGATTCATTGTCAGGGCTTTGTGCAGGCCAGTCAATAACGTTCACTTTGGTTTTCTGGAGGGAGTTCTTTACCAGGAGCGACGTATGTTTTGGGTCGTTGTCATGTTGGAAGACAAAGCGACGACCCAGACCCAGTTTTGCTGCATATCCTTCTTTCTTCATGATTCCTTCAACCTTGATGAGATTCCCAGTTCCAGACGCACTGAAGCATCCCCACAGCATGATACTCCCACCACCGTGTTTAACTGTGGGGACGGTGTTCTTTGGGTTATACGCATCTCCGTTCTTTCTCCAAACATAAGTAACATCTCTATGGCCAAAGAGCTCTAGTTTGGTCTCATCTGACAAAAGAACACGCCTACAGTATGTGATAGAAAATTCATTTTCCTGAACCCTGAAACTGTTGTATAACCTAGAATAATTCTCTGTCAGCACTGCATGCTGTTTGCATATAGGAAAAACAAGTCTAAAAGTCCCGATCAATACAGATGTCTGCATATGAACTGGCTAAACAAACATTGGCTCACACAGTATGCATAATCTTTCTCCAGATTGTCCTTAGCATACTTCAGTCTGGCTTGAAGGTGTCTCTTCTGTAGAAGTGGAGTTTTTCTAGGCCTGCATCCTTGCAGTCCATTTCTGTGCAAGGCTCTAGTGACTGTCTTGTCTGACACTACAATTCCTTACTTGGCTAAGTCATTAACTAGTGTTTTGGTAGTTGTTCTAGGGTCTTTAGACATATCTCTCATTAGTTTTCTCTCCAGAGTCTTTGAAATCTTTCACTTCCTACCTCTGCCAGACTTGTTCTGTACTGTGTGGCTCTCTCTGAATTTCCTGATGATGGCTCAATAAAAAGTTCAGTTCTTAAGGGGGCTAATAATTTTGACCCTGGTAGTTTTTGGTTTTTGTGAAATAATTTTGTTTCTTTGTGCAAAGTAAAATAATGTAAGCATCCAAAATAAAACTAGGATGTTTGGTAAAGCTGTATTAAAAAAATCATTGATCTGTTTAACAGCACTTGGGAAATTTTTGAAAAACAACTTACAATTAATAACTAATAATTTTGACCTCAACTGTAGATACTTTATTGATCCCGAGGGAAATTTAGGCATCCAGTAGCTTACAAGACATATGAAATCACACTTCTGTCAACCCAACCCCCTACCCAACCCATGGGTCAAACTATAAAATCAAAATACACACCAAATAATTTTTCTCAAACATGGTTTCTGTCATTATAGCTAGTTATTATCATGCTGATTTACATGCAAGTGTTCATTTTTCTGACAGGTTTATTTTTAATTAATTATTTGATGGACAGCTCTGTTGACAAATCCGGCTACTGCAGCCAATCACATCTGGATTAGCAGAGTGGAGGAAGAGGAAACGTAACAAAAACAATCACTACAGAACTGCCCATCTTACTTTCTTACTATAGTGACCTGAAGATAGTAACACGCCACCCACCTCATTTTTAGACCAACACGCAAATTAGCACTCACATGGGCCAATGTTAATTTGCTATTTACACCTGGCATTGCGTTAGGTGGAAAAAAGCAATGGCACGCATGCTATGGTGCTTTGCACTGAGTGTAAGATAGGGCCTTCGGTAATACCTAAACAATTCCTCAAGCCTCAGATGCCTTCTGGAAAAATTTATAGATGAAGAACCTCTATTTTGATGGCATGTACTGCACTCTCTGCACCTTAATTACATTGAAACTACATTTCTTAATCATGACACACACACAGATTTTACGGACTGTAGCGTTTGCTCTGTTCACCTCTTATAATCCGCTGCTGTGTCTCTATGGAAGCATAATCCCCCCCCTCTTCTTTAACTGCTGGTGTCTCTCTCTGCTCTCTCTCTCTTTCTTCATCATAGTTGTTGTCTATCTATATGGCATAGAAGAATGCTGTGGGATCAAATTACAATGGCCCGCTAGCTAAACAACAGTAGGCTACCTACAATCGTGATAAATCCACAATAATTGAGAATTTACACGACAGACTGACTTCTTATGTACCCTTCCTTCCTTCTATTGAGCAAGCACAACAGATAGAGTTGCGTTTCTTCTATTTGGACCTAAACACACTGTCATGTCTCTTCTCTTCCCGTTGAAACTGTCAGGCAGTGGCTGGTGAACTTAAGTGGTTGAGCGACTGAGAAAGCAGTAAATCGAATGGAGCAGGGAGGTTATCAGGAAACTTTTAGTTCCGGCAGTAGGATTTAAATTTACCATATTCTGGACTACATTTAAAACTTTTGAGGTTGTGAGGCGCCCCTCAGAACGTCGCACCCTATAGGTGACCGTCTGTATCGCCATGCCTTTCGCAGGTCCTGGATCTTCCATAAATCATCCATAAATTTCCCCCCTTACAGACCTGATTTAAATCTTGCAATAACAGGTTTAGAAACAGATATTATCACACAACCCTATTTACTTCCATTTTTCAAAGGCATCTGTCTATCGTATTGTAATCCGCTTGTTGAGGCCTTTTACTGACAAAATTTTTAAAAGGAAAACAAGTCTTCTCAAAGTACACGAAGTATAAATGAAGCACAAAAAGTAATGCATTTTTTTAACGAGTCCCGAGCTGTGATCATGCGGACTTGTTGTCTGGCTGGCTGGCTGGCCAGTGCGTTTTTGGCTCCACACCACTTACAATCAGTGAATCTTTCATTTGAAGGCTCAGAGGAGCGCTCTGATCAACGGACAGTTTAAGGATCTCTAAAATGGAGGATTTGAAAACTTCGAGCCGATTTTTCTTCAAGTCGTCATTCAGCATCAACAGCCTGTTGTTCAGACGAGAAGGAGTGATGGGTGATCAAGACTCTCCTTCTCAGTCCAAAAAACAAGGACACGTACATCTAAAGAAATGCAGTCAAGAGGAAAAGTTTGACACTGAGAAGGACTGTGAAACACCCAAAAAGTACACTGGGCCAGAGACGAAACCGGCCACTTCGCCTGGGAAAAGAGAATCAAAAAAGGGGGAGTCACAGATGCGCGGAGGCGAAAAAGGAAGCGTTGAACCTGGGAAACCTCCTTTCAGTTATAACGCTCTCATCATGATGGCGATTCGCCAAAGCCCGGAACGACGGCTCACGCTTAACGGCATCTATAAGTATATCATGTACAACTACCCATACTATCGACAGAACAGACAAGGATGGCAAAATTCAATCAGACATAACTTGAGTCTGAATAAGTGTTTCGTCAAAGTGCCGCGCCACTATGAGGATCCGGGTAAAGGCAACTACCGGATGCTGGATCCTTGCAGTGACGACGTCTTCATCGGCGACACATCAGGAAAACTCCGGCGCAGGGCCATGGCTAGCGCCAGGGCCAAGCTTGCACTTAAAAGGAGAGGAGGCCGACTATTATCCACCGGCCCTGCAACCGGCGTGACCTTGGCCGCAGCGGGTTCATGTAACTGGCCAGCACCGTTTCTGCCTCTTCAAACACCAGTGCGCACCCATCTTGGCACGGAGACTTATCCGTCAAGCTTCCCTAACTACGCCACATCGCTCTTTTCACAACGATCCAGCTTGAGTGTAACAAGTGCTGCAGACGCCGACCGGTCCATGCAGACGCACCGGGAGATGTCTTACATCGGAGTCAGTTGCGCGCAATCGTTTCGTCATCAGATTGGCACTGCCTGTGCCGCTTTCTCCACATCAATCCCTGCACGCACACTGCCACTGTCCGATCCATGCTATTTTAACATGATCTCCGGACAAGCCAGCTGCTTTTACTATCGCCAAATACCATGCGCCGCCACGTTTAGCCCGAGCCAAGACGAGCGCGCTAGATCAAATACGTTTCCGGGGCAATTTTTATCCAAGACCGGTTTCTTGGATTATGGGGGAGGCTGTAATAAAATGCCAAATTACTGCCCTCAAGTAAGTTCAAGCCCTCCTTCCACGTGGAACTCATTGTATGATTTATAACGCTGTGAATTTAGATTATGTCTGAATTTGTTATTCTAATAAATATCAGTCCAACAGCAGATATGGTCAAAAACGTATTCTTAAAGTTGTAGTTAATGACCATTTGATATGCACCTGTCAACTGAAACCGCATTCCTGTTGAGAGACAATGTTCCCTACTTTTCCCATGAAGTATTTTCCACACGTGTATGTACTTGCCAATATAAAAACAAAAGAGTTTGCGTGCATGTCATAGTTTTAGGCGTTTATCTGAAATAATGCTACTGCTAAATACCGATCTCATTTATTATTCGCCAGCATGATGACCAAGTCCTTCAAAAAGCTATATGTTGCTGAAGTTGTAGCTTGTATGAGCAACAACAGGCAAGCTATGTGAATAAAAAATGTCACATGCTTTTTTTTTGACCCAGGAGAACGTATTAAAAAATTACAATGTTAATCAACGGGCAGGATTTGATTTGTATCTTTGATCTCTAAAATGGAGGATTTCAAAACCTCGAGCCGATTTTTCTTCAAGTTTTCGTTCAGCATCAGCAGCCTGTCGTGATCGTTTGTCCCACCCTTACTTTGCTGTTCCCGGCCAAATTTGACCAGTCTGTTTTCACTGCTCTTACATTAACACAAAACCATTAATCATCACCAAACACCTTTTTAAGCTGTAAACAATGTATCAGACTATTGGTTGACATGTTTGGTTGACATGACATGTGGGCGGATGTGTGGGTGTGAATAGGGATGTTTTCCATCTGATGGATGAACATAATCTAGTGTCATATATGGCGGTCATTTTTGACCGGGAACAACACAGGTGTTACAAAACCACTGAAATATCAATGAAAGTGGTGATCAGCAATTTTATATGTTCAAATGCCTAGTGTGGAGGATATCATATGACCTTGAGGCAATCAAATGTAAAACACAATATTTATGATTGATGGAAGTTGTAAATCGGTCAGATTTAACCCGACCACGACAGGAGGGTTAAATGACAAACAGCTGATTTGATGTATTGTCCCCTATTTCATTAATCTTGCAAGTAAAAATAATACATTTCACCACTATTTTAATTAGCCATCGTGTAATTAAACGATAAATAATGTATTCTTGATTGTGTTTTCTTTTCGACTCGTTAAAAACTACTGTTATTGATATGGCATCGGTCACTCCGTGGCACACACAACAGGAATTCAGAAAC
This sequence comes from Semicossyphus pulcher, assembly GCF_022749685.1. Lineage (NCBI taxonomy): Eukaryota > Metazoa > Chordata > Actinopteri > Labriformes > Labridae > Semicossyphus > Semicossyphus pulcher. The sequence goes on along the minus strand of NW_027211692.1, from coordinate 21,813,115 downwards.
TGTTAAACTGCAAAATGTGAGAAATCTTAAGAATCCTTTTTATGCAGCCTACACGATCCTTAATCTTTTTCCTTAGATCAACTGTGTTCATGTGCACCTGGGGCTTTCTTGAGGGGACGTCTTGAAACAGTGGGAGACTGTGATTTTAGTTCCACGGTTAAACATTGGTAGTCTCATTGATCTTATTGATCTGAATTGCTTAAACCGGCGCTGACATCCCTACCTGACATCACTAAACTTTGCCTCACCTCTCCCTGTCTTTAATGTCTAACGAAATAAAAGTTTAGAGAATTTACCGGGGACACATACCTTGTGCTAGCTTTTTCTCCAGGAAGGGCATAAATCTAGGCGACATCTTCGACGTTTTCCTTAATTTTCTAGCTACCCCACACATATTCCTTTGACAGCTCGACTTTTAACTTTAGAGCTATAAATAAATCATGTATACCTCCCGAAGAATAAGCATAATCATGTTCATCACAGACACCTGGATGGCACAGTATTGTAATTAAAAATGTTCTCAAGAGTCCCTTAAGAAGCTCATGGAGTGAAGTTAAAATGCAGGCCTTATGTAAGTTCTAAATTCAGTTGTTTCAGAGTAATACAAGAAATGAAGGGTCCGTCTGTCTCTCTGTCTGCCAGAAAACCAATCTCTCGATGTAATTTACTGTGTAGGTATGGCTGCTTCCTCTGCAATCTCTTTCTCTCTGGCAATTTCGTTGAAAAAGAGGGTCAGTTTGGTTCTGCAAAGTATGAATATCACATCTTAAAACTGCATAATAATAATGATAATATAGTAAGTAAACACACGCAAAAAAAAAAATGCGTTCAAAATTGAGCTTGCCTACATATTGTCAGTTGCCCATATAATGACAAATTATTTTTAGCAAGATTTATGGTATCAAAAGTAAAAGTATTGGTTACACTTAGCACATATGCTGTAGTGTATGGTCCATGTCATTGTTGGTCATGGGCGCAGGAAATGCTGAGGATGCTGCAACATCCCCCAGAAATCAGGAAAAATAAAAACCTTCAGCTAATAAAAAAAAGTGAAGTTACCCTGGCCGTGTAATAGATTTTTTTTTTTATCTGTTACCTATCATTGGCATCTAAATAGTTTATGCTTGTGCTTATGCTTCCAGAAGAGTTATGTAACATTTACGTGTCTCAGAGAGTTGAGCGTTTTTTACTGAAAATAAAAGCTGTCGGGACGCTGATCACCCTGTCAGACAGAGCAGCAGTGAGTTCAATTACTACAGCTTTCCATGGACACTGTATGTATCACGTAGTTATGGCTGTAACAATCGACTCCGAGGAGGGGGGGGGGATCTCATGAGGAGCCAAAGAGAAGGAACGTGCGATTATGTCCTGGAGTGGAGATCATCCTACCCTGCACCCTGTCTTCCAGTGACAGAATGACACAGTCTCATAAGACATACACTGTTGTATCATTCCCTGATCTTCTCTGTGCAGGATTTGATACGTAGCCAAATGTTTGATGTTTTATGTGTTGCATAGTAAAACGCTCGAAAATTCGTTATCAAATGCTGTCGATTTGCATAAGTATTACGTCATCATTTAGACTGGCTTTCTTTCGGCACCTCCAGCTATTCCAGCCCCCTGCCCCTCGACAGCCTTTAGGAACAGTCTATATCCTAAATCAATAGGGCTTTTTATATCAAATACATATAAACTGCGATCAGAAACTAATGAAGACAAAAATACAACTTTTGAAGTGCATATTATTTTAACCGGGGGCTTCAGAGAGAGATAGAGGTAACATCAGGACGATAAAGAGAAAATAAAAATTGGCAACATGTAGCAAAGTCAAACCGGGTTCAGGATTTTTTTTTTTGTGGCGACTGAGAATGAAACGATTTAGCGAACAATGTGAATATGAGGAGGTGACTGAAAATCGAGGGAAGGGAGCATAAACATCAATGCAGAGTTATTTGAGAGCGAGTGACGGGCTATATTTTCAGTTTGGGTGTGTGCATTTATGTTCTACTCTGGGAGCAGGCTTGATTGAAAATTCTGACTGCAGCAGGAAGGAAGGATAGGCCTATCTCTCCTTCCAGCTTGCCCGAAGGCTGTTACTGTGCCATGCAGGGGGTGGGGAATGTTTTCCATAAGAGATGAGCTTTGCCATCATCCTCCAGTCTCCCACCACCTCCACAGGGTTGAGGGTCACCCCAGAGCAGAGACATGACAGGGCATTCAGGTCCAGTTTGAAGAAGCACTATATCGTTTCTGTCCGATCAGACAGAACGCGTTTTAGTGGCTGTGGGCGGATTTTTGTTATTGTTTTCAATGACAGGGACGCTTTTGCGCGCTGCTTTTCCTTTGCAGAGCGCCTCGCGTTTTTCCGCTCTGTGCGCCTAGCGTTTTTGAGGGAACGCTCCGAGCGCCTCGAGTTGAAAAAACTTCAACTCAAAGCAGAAAAGCGCCCGACGTCATGGGCGTTTTTTCTAGATACTTAACTTAAGAAGTTAAGTAAGTTATCTGTATGTAATTATGTAAATTCTCAATTATTGTTGATTTATTTAATAGGTGCTTTTGTTTAGCTAGCGGGCCATAGGCTACTCCTCTGATCCCACAGTAATATTGCGATATAGACAGACAGGCAGAAGACAATGATAAAGAAAGAGAGAAGAGAGATACCACCAGTTAATGAAGAGAGAGGGTATGAGGCGCCGATTGTAAAGTGTTGCACGAAATTTACAGCATTTATAAATGTAATAAATGTATATATAGATATAAATGTTAAATATAAATGTTAAATATAAATATTAAATATAAATCCAAATATTATATCTAAGTTGAAATGTTAAATGTTAAATCTAAATATTATATCTAAATCTAAATGTGAAATATAAATCAAAATATTACATCTAAATATAAATGTTAAATCTGAATATTATATCTAAATATAAATGTTAAATCTGAATATTATATCTACATATAAATGTTAAATATAAATATATCTAAATTTAAATGTTAAATATAAATCTCAATATTATATCTAAATCTAAATGTTAAATGTTTAATATACATGTGCAGCGCTGAAACTAAATATTAAGCTAATATGCAAATCCACGTCACAGGTTAGTGGAAGTACTGTACACTTAAATAAAAGCTGTAGCGCAAGCAAACTGCCTCTAGCCAGCAATGAATGAAGCCCGTGTGACTCGCTCCTCAATCTGTTGCCAGCTTATTTGCGGAAAACGCTGGAAGGGCCGGTTTGGCTTCAATTCAGGCTTTGAGCAATGCAACAGCATCCACCGCAGACAGAGCTCGGTAAGTTTGGTTTCTAACTCGCTAGTTTTCTAACACGCTGTCCAATGTAAGCTTGCAAAGCTAGCTAACGTTAACCCAGTAGAGACCACCTTTGCTGGGTTATGTATTGTGTCATTTCTGTCATGGCAGCTCGCGGATTGCGCTGTTGTAGGTGATTCTAATCCATTTTCTCTCAAAATACACATTTGGCAGAGGCGCCAAAACACAAGACTCAGTGTTTATGTGAATATACAGCATTTAGCTTGTGTAGCTCCCAGCCGAATTAAGCAAGCCTGGACTGATGGTCTAATGCTGTTTATTTGCGACAATCTTCTTAACAACATACATGGACCAACGTAAGAGCGAAAACAGAAATTAAACAAGCAGAAAGGAAGACAATACATTACTGTTAGCACCAGGAAGATATCATTTTAAACTCAAATTTACCAATTACAAATGAAATAGTTACCTTGCTGCCCTCTCGACTGGCGCTAAACTCCTTTCTTTCTCTCCCCGTCGTCCTTAATACTGTTCTATTTATCTTTACACTTTCATCAGTTTGTCTTACTTGTGTATCACTTTATCTCTCCCGTTTTCTCCTTGTCTCCTTGTCTATGTTTACACTGCTGCACCGCTTCACTTCACTTCCGGTATAACAGGAAATATATCAAAATAAAACCACAAATATCAAAATAAAACCATGAATTACATATTATGAACACATGAATTAAACACATACTGCACTGTGTATTGAGGTCCTTTACACTCCCACCAAATTATTTAAGTCTCAAAACACAAATAATGAAATGACCCTTGTACAAAACACTTTTACAATACATTTATACTGAAAACTTTTAAGTGTTTTAACCTTACACTTATTACTTAAGAGGCCTCTAAGAGCAGAACTAACTTATGAACTGGACGTTCTACCACAGATACTTTACTTGTGCGTTCACCCTTTTTGTTCAGATTTCTATCTCCTAGGCATATCTTGACTCTTCGTACGAGTCCATCTTTGTCAGATACTGTCTCTGAGACTCTTCCTAGTCTCCAAACAGACCTTGGTTGTGTCTCATCAGTGTCTATGACTATGTCACCTGGTTGAATGTTTCTCTTAGGCGTGTGCCATCTTTGTCTGACCATGATGTTAAAGAGGTACTCCTTCCGCCACCGGCTCCAAAACTGCTCTGCCAGATACTGCACTTGGCGCCATCTTTTTCGTCCATATAAATCCTCTCTGACAAACTTGCCTGGAGGAGGTAGACCAGCTGTGTCCTTCATGGTGATGAGGTGATTTGGAGTGAGTGGTTCCAAACTATTTAGATCGTTCAGATTGTCCGTTGTGAGAGGCCGACTGTTTACGATTGCCGTGACTTCATACAATAAGGTCCTTAGGGAAGTGTCATTGAGTCTGCCAGGGGAGAGTGAGAGTGTAGCATTGACAACATTTCTTACAGTCCTTATTTGTCGCTCCCACACTCCACCTGCATGACTTGCATGAGGTGCATTCAAGACAAAATCACATTGTTTTTCTGCAAGGAAGGTTGCCAGTCTTTCAGCATCAACTTCCTTTAGAGCTGTATTTAGTTCGTTTTTGGCACCTACGAAATTGGTACCTTGGTCACACTTAATTTGTCTGACTGAGCCTCGCACTGCAATAAAGCAACGTAGTCCATTGATAAAGGAGTCAGTCGACAGATCATCTAACATCTCCACATGAATTGCGCGAGAGCAGAAACACGTAAAGAGCAGTCCATATCTTTTGTTTTCTTTTCGTCCTTGTTTGGTCATGAATGGGCCGAAACAATACATGCCACAGTACGTGAACAGTGAAGAGGGCTCCACTCGCTCACTCCATTTTTTGTCCTTCCACAGGTCTCCTTAGTTTCCGACAGACTACGCACTTGTGAATGTAGGATGAGACGGCTTGACTTAATCCAGGGATCCAATAGCCATTTGAACGGATTTCATTGATGGTAAAGCCTTTACCCTGGTGTTTAACCCTTTCATGGTAGTGTGCGATTATCAATTTGGTGACATGATGCTCTTTAGGAATGACTGTCGGATACTTGACTGAGTTAGGAAGGGCTGAACAGCGTAGTCTTCCTCCCACCTTGATCACAGCATCCTTGTCCAAAAAGACATCAAGATGATGTGGCCTGTTGTTACTTGGTAGCAGATTTCCCTTGCTTAGTGCCTTTATTTCTTCTTGATATGCTTGTTTTTGCAGGTCTTTGATGATCACGAGCTCTGCCTTTTGTCGTTCACTTACAGTAGAGTGTGCATTTGATTTGTCCTTTAGGAGTCGCCTTCGGAGACGTGCTACAGCGCTGACCAGGGCCGGCCCGTGGCATAGGCAGTATAGGCAAATGCTAAGGGCGCCGTCAATCCAGGGGGCACCACAAATGGGGGAAGAAAAAAAGTGTAACTTAAAACTTGTTGGTATTATTATATGTTAATATGAAAATAATAAACCCACATTAATTTAACTGCATAGCAAAGCCTATTAAATAGTAATAATAATAATAATAATAATAATAATAATGATGATACGTTACTTTCCGAAGACGATACTGATAAGGTACGAACAGAGTTGGTACACAGAGTTCCATTTCACATTGAAAACAGCTTCACATTCCCTGAACAAAAGGACGGACGAAGGTGTCAACATGTGTATTTTAACAGACTTGCCATCATAAGCATAAACCATGTGGTCTCAAAACAGTTGTCATATGATGATGTTGTTGATGACTTTGCTGCAAGAAAGACCAGGAGAGTAAAGCTGTAGCAAGTGATGTGAGGTTGAGGAGGTTAATTTTTTGTCAATACTGGTTTCTTATTTTGTGCAGTGCCTTATTTATATTGTATTTATAATTTATTTTATATCACTTGTTTACACTTTTTATTTTATGGGTATTTAAATCTTATACTTTATCTAAGCTATTTATATTGTATTTCATATATTCATTTCATATTTCTTTCTTTCTAATTCTAAGTATTTTGATTGGCAATTGCTTTCTTTAAATAAAAGATTGTCCAAGACAAAGCTATTCAGTTTCTTGTGAGTATATGTACACTAGCAGTGGAATTTACTGCGATGCAAAGGGGGCGCCACCTAAAATCTTGCCTAGGGCACCAAATTGGTTAGGGCCTCCTAGGACTCCTTTGTTCATTAGTCTTTGTTTGCAATGTTAGAGCCTTTCTAACTTCTTGGTCTCCTACAGGAAGTTCCAGAATCTCTTTTGCTGGAGGATTTATTTCCTTTTCCCACAGGAACTTTGGACCCATGAGACAAGTGGATGACAGCAGCTCATCCACTGTTGTTCCCCTAGACGCATAGTCTGCAGGGTTTTCATTGGTGGGGACATAAAACCATTGTTGGGGCGTTGTGCTATTGCGAATCTTTTGCACTCTGTTTGCAACGAATGTGTGAAAACGCCTCGCTTCATTATTTATGTACCCTAGGACAACTTTAGAGTCTGTCCAAAAGAACTCTTCAACATCACTATAAACTAGCTCATCTCTTAGCATGTTACTCACTGTTGCGAGACTGTTGCTGCTGTCAGCTCTAGCCTTGGAATAGTGATGACCTTTGTGGGAGACACCCGAGACTTCCCCATGATGAAAGCACAGTGAACGTCTCCATCCTTGTTTTTTAGCCTCAGATAAGTACATTGTCCATAGCCAGTGGTGCTTGCATCTGAGAAATGATGCAGTTCCCTTTTCACCACCTTTCCAAAGTTGGCAGGCTCATAACATCTGGCTACCTGTACTTTCTCCAGATTGACGAGATCATTTCTCCATCGCTCCCACCGTGGTCTCAGCTGTTCAGGCAGCGGGTCATCCCAGCCACTACCTTCACGACACATTTCTTGCAGTATCCCTTTTCCACAGAGAAGACAGGGGGCGACAAATCCCAAGGGGTCGTATATCGACGCAACAGTGGATAGTATTCCACGCCGTGTGGGAGGTTGATCTTTCTTTGTTATGTTAAATGTGAAGCAATCCCTTTCAAGGTTCCAGTGAATGCCAAGCGCTTTCTCTGTTTGCATCTCACTGAACGCAAGGTCCTTTGTTTTGGTGTCTGTGGCATTTTCTGATGCTGGTATACTGTTTAAAACAGCATTGTTGTTTGATAGAAACTTATGTAGCCAGAGACCGCCCTTAGCACATAATTCACGAGCCTCTCGTGCCAGCTGTATGGCCTTTTCTACTGTCTCCACACTTGTCACTCCATCATCCACGTAAAAGTCTCTGACGATGAACTGTGCACCTAATGGATATACAAGGCTGTTCTCTTTGGCTAAGTGTTTCAATCCATAATTTGCACATCCTGGCGAAGAGGCTGCACCAAAGAGATGTACTGTCATCCTGTACTCTTGTGGTGTAGTGTTTAGGTCTCCATTTTTCCACCATAAGAAGCAGAGGTAGTTGCGATCGTTCTCTTGGACTTTAAACTGATGGAACATTTTTTCTATGTCACACATCAAGGCCACTTCATGCTGTCGAAAGCGTACAAGGACACCAGTTAAATTTTTTGTCATGTCTGGTCCAGACAGAAGGTGCTCATTAAGGTTGGTTCCATTATGCTTGGCTGAGCAGTCAAAGACAACGCGCAACTTTTCTGGTTTCTTTGGGTGATAAATACCGTGGTGCGGTAGGTACCATTTCTCACCAGGAGGTCCATCATCCCGAACTTCCTCGACGTCACCTCTTTTGATGATGTCATTCAGCTACTTAACGTAATCATCCTTATATTTCTCATTTCTGGAGAATTTCCTCTTGAGGTGGCTAAGTCTGACCTCTGCGAGATGTCTGTTAAGGGCATATATGGCCTTTCCTTAAAGGGCAATGGCATTATGTAATGTCCTTGTTCATTTTGCTTTATGCCTTCTTTAAGTTTGTTGAGGAAAATGATATCATCCTGAGACACTGATTTCCACTGATTTCTTTGAAGTCTCTTTCTAAAGCACGAATTGCATCCATGGGAGTTACTGGGGGGATTTCCTTTACAGCAACACGGTGACAAAAGCTGTTCATCATATCTGTTTTAAGGGTAGGTGCTACACTGCCGACTATGCTCCAGCCTAGATCTGTTTGCACAGCATAAGGCTCATCATCTTTGCCTAGTATCACTCGTCTACGGGCTAGTGCTCTGGCACAGTTGTAGCCTATCAAGAGACCTACTTCACAACTGAGGAGTGGCGGGACTTCATCTACGATTGGTGATAGGTGACTCCAGAGTTTAGCCGTTTCACAGGTTGGTATGTGTCCTCTGTTTACAGGTATACAATCCTTTGTGTACGCAGCAGGGAGGTGGATGTGTGTTGCAGAGCTGTAACCCCTCACCTGGAGACCGGACACCCTTTCACTATTTACAACTGCATTCTCTCCCATCATTGTCGTTTGTTTTAGTTTCACTGGACTAGCATTAATCTGCAGATCACGACTCACTTCTTGATCAATGAAAGCGGTGTCACTTTGAGTGTCTAATAAAGCATAGACAAGTTTTTCTTTGTGTGGGCTTGCAGCAGATGACACCCAAACTGGAACTATCATTGAAGTGCTAGCAGACTGTCCTTCCTTAGCAACATTAAGTGACATAACAGCCGTTGTCTCTGTGGTGTTAGTTTGTTTTGCATTTTCCGTATTCACATGCCATTCTCCTTTTGTAGTCTGTGGTTTGAAGTAGTTATCATCGTGAAGGCAGGTTGGGTGCCTTCTCTTGCAGGTGTCACAGGTGAGTCGACGTTGACAATCCTTTGCCATGTGACCTTGTCTCAAGCAGCCATAACACAGTTTGTTATCCTTAACATATGTCCTTCTTCCCCCAGTGATTTTTTCATCAGGTTTGGACACTTGTGGAGCTGATGTGTGTTTTTGCACAACATGCATGGAGATCCCACGTTTGCTCCGGTAAGTTGTTGTTTGTCACAGTGTACGTCTGTTTTTATACTGAAGACACTTGCCCTGTTTCTCTTGTTGTCCCTTTGATTCCCTTTGTCACTGAATGACTCTGAAGAACGAAGAGCGTAGATGGAGGTGACTGGGTTGCAGGCGACTTCTGCCTCCAACATCAGAAATGCAACAAAATCCTTGAAACTGGGAAACTCCTTCCCTTCCATTAGGGCTTTGGTAACCTGGTGGTTCCATCTTGCAGCTGCCCACTCAGGCAGTTTCTGAATGAGTCTTTGATTCTCTTCGCAATCGTTAAGTATCTCCAGGCCCTTTACATGAGGCATAGCTAGCAGACAAGCATTTGTAAAGTCTGCAAAGTTTCTTAGTCCTTCTACATCTTTAGACTGTATTTTTGGCCAGCTTGATAACTTCTCTCTAAATGCCCTTTGAATTACAAATGCCTGGCCATATCGCTGGTTGAGTTTTTTCCAGGCGTCTTGGTAAGCTTCCTGATCATTTCTGAAAAAGGTGCCTTATAGGCATTTACGAGCTGGACCAGTAACATACTTCTGCAAATAATACAGCTTATCAGCAACAGAAATGCCCCTTTTGTCTATTAATGACATAAAGCTGGCTTTCCATTCAATAAAATGGATTGGCTCACCACTGAACACTGTCGGCTCTGGTATGGGAAGTCTGTTCATTGCTATTCTGTCCTGAACGGCTTGTGCTAGTTGAGAGACGTCAGGGGGCGCAGATAACATGGCTGTGTTAGATGGGTGTGGTGCAGGGGGCTGAGATACAGAATATGAGCGCACCTGCTCACTCTTGGCTGACTGGAAATCACCTATTTCTCTGTTATAGGCTTCAAATCTGGCTCTAGCTGCCTCTACGTCTCGTTCAGCTTGCAAGCTCTCCAGCTCAGACCTTTGAATTTCCAGCTCTTTCTTGTGCTGCTCTTCTAGAGCTTTTATCTTTTCCATTTGCTTACCTTCCTCTTGCAGAATCTTGTATTCTGCCTCCTTTGCTGCCAGCTCGGCCGCTGCATCAGCCCGTTTGGATGCGATGTGTGACGATGAAGAATGATGGGTGCTGTTTGACCGTGCAGCAGTAGAACCGTAAATGGAAACTGCATAGTCTTGTTCGAGCAGCTCACGAAGACGACATTTTTCATTTTCTGCATCAAAATCTCCGTTGATACCCGTTAATCTTTCATATATGATTTTGATAATGTCATGAGTTACTGCTTCACATGCATCAATTTTCCGCCTTAAATCAGCTGTTGGTGCTCCAAGATTTCTTATTTCAATAAAGAGTTTCAAAATGTCATTTTTTCCTTTATCTATAATTTCTGCAAGCGATGACAGGTCGTCGTCATTTATGTCTGACTTTAGTTTTTCCCTGGCCTGACGTGCTTGGATTTTCCACTGTTCATATAAGTTGGTAAGCCTTTTTTCTTTTTTGCTAGCTTCTTCCATCTGATGAGCAAGCATTTTTTCTGTTGCAGAGCTGTGAAGTTCGTCTGTAGTGCTCTGTGTTTTACATTGTAAATCCTTCAACATTTTTTCTTTACATTCAATTGTCTCTTTAATGTCCTGTCTTGTAATTTCACTTGCATTTTTAAGCAAGCATTTATGATCCTCAATTTCCTTTAGTAGACATTCAATCTTTTCATTAATGTCGTCATTCATTTTGAGTGCAACATTCGTTTACTTCTTCATTGGTTCAGTTTCCAGGTCAACTTCTGCCACCTGCTGTCCATGGCGGTTACTACACCTTGCAACGTTGAGATCCCGTTGTACAACGTGGCGGCGGTTGGCCAAGCTCTTACTGTAGCTCCCAGCCGAATTAAGCAAGCCTGGACTGATGGTCTAATGCTGTTTATTTGCGACAATCTTCTTAACAACATACATGGACCAACGTAAGAGCTAAAACAGAAATTAATCAAGCAGAAAGGAAGACAATACATTACTGTTAGCACCAGGAAGATATCATTTTAAACTCAAATTTACCAATTACAAATGAAATAGTTACCTTGTTGCCCTCTCGACTGGCGTTAAACTCCTTTCTTTCTCTCCCTGTTCGTCCTTAATACTGTTTCATTTATCTTTACACTTTCATCAGTTTGTCTTACTTGTGTATCACTTTATCTCTCCCGTTTTCTCCTTGTCTCCTTGTCTATGTTTACACTGCTGCACCGCTTCACTTCACTTCCGGTATAACAGGAAATATATCAAAATAAAACCACAAACATCAAAATAAAACCATGAATTAAACACATACTGCACTGTGTATTGAGGTCCTTTACAGCTTGAGAGCCATATAGCCTATGTAGCTAATGTAATCCTTAAAAGGAAGTAAACAATGCAGAAATGATAACACAGCACAGGAGAGAAACAAGAGATAAGTATAACAGAGAGTAGAGTTTAACGGGAGTTTAGCTCCAGTCGAGAGTGGCATCTAATAATTTTTTGTTATTTTATGTATTTACTTGCTTTCCAGTGCTGACAGGTTCTAGTGTATTATTTTGCCTTGTGTTTATTTAATTTCTGTTTAGCTTTTACGTTGATCTATGAACTCCTGAAGAAACTGAATACGGATAGACCATCAGTCCTAGCTTACTTCTCTTCCACTGGAAGCTATAGCATGCAGTGTGTTAAAACTTTAGAAACGCATACAGATACAGCTGCTGCACAGATTGAAATAAAAAACAAAGACAGATAGAATTTAGAAGGTAGATAGACATTAGAGTGTCGGTGTAAAGTTGATTAGCTGAAAAGCCCCCTCACTGGCCCAGGTAAATGCATGCTGTGAGTCAGGAGGAATTGGTGCTATACATGTCTAAATGTTTTTTGGAGATGCTCCAGCAGCTCAGTGATGTAACGTTATGATCTGATCTGTTGAATTAAAATCCCTCTTTTCTCTTTCATGTCTCCTGTAGTGATGCTGTCATCATCCTGCTCCCTGGCTGTCCAGCTGCTCCATGCAGATCCTCTCATGTCAACTATGGACATCTCTTCAGCAGTCCTCTGCAAAAGCCCTCACAATTTACAACTGTCTTTTGGAACATGTTTCGGTACAAGTTCATTCATCAGTTAGCCAGTAACCAATGCATTGTAGTTACACATAGCTGCGATCATTTGTCTTATATACTTCTTTTGATGAGCCAGTTACTGAACACAGTTGCATAGTTTTCAGTCACGTGACACGCGCAAACAATGAACCAACATGGCATCTAACGCTGGACTCCGGTCACTTTTCCTCATTTCTCCTCATGAATCTTTGAATCACCTATCAACGAATGAAAAACAAAGATATGAAGACAAACTTCAGGTTTTGAGCACTGTGATCCATATTCAACACCAGCGGGCATATTTCATTAAAACCCACAAAGTCCCTGCCAGAGCTCCACTATGTTTACATGTATCTTGTGGAGAATCCGTCACCTCACACCAGGGGTGTCAAACTCATATTAGGTAGGGGGCCGGATTTGTTCAGATGAGACTTCAAAGGGGCTGGAATATTTTTGCCAACATCATGATGTCTTAACACATATATATATATATATATATATATAATGTCGGCTACTACAGTTTTATTATTTGAAATCATGCAATAAGAGCCAACAGATACTTGTAGAAATCACTGAGCATTTAATGTTGTTGCATAAACAACAAAAAATGTAAGAAAGCATCTTGCAGTCCTTGCAACATATTAACAAAGATTCATTTCAAATTTGAATGTCTTTGTCATTCACTAAAGATACATTTGAAAGAATGTAGGTTAATAATAATAGTACATAATACTGTACAACAGTACAGCAGAAGGGAAGTGCTTTGTCCTATTAACACTACTCTAAACAACAATACATTTAGTGTTTAAATCTCATTCTGATTCATTAATTATTCATTTTAAATATTGCTGGTTAACCGACCTGAAATCGGGGTTAAACCAGCTGCCCTGGGATCAGTCAGGTTTGTGGCTGGCAGTATATGTGAAACTGAAACTGAGGAAAAGGAACAGTCACATTTGCACTTGCTGGTCGTCACCTGACACTTTTTGACTTCTACCAGCCTGTCGACGTCAGGAACTAGTTTCTGAGCGGTGGCGATTTTCATTATGTCCCTCAGATGTCCGTGCGCCAGCCGACTGTGCAGTTTGGATTTCGTCTCTCACGTACTATTACTAATACCTGCTTGCATGAATATGTTGTCCCGAATTTGCAGACTATCTTTGATGCAAATTATGTCTTTGATAAAGTAATGTCAAATGATCAGATGTAGATTCGTACTTAAACGGTGCGCTACACTGCAGTTTGATCAGCTCCATTCGGAGTTCCTCTCTCACGTGCGTAATCCCTCTCCAGCTAAGTGAAGACAGTAAATCGACTTTTAAACTTGCCTATGAGCCCCAACAGTATGTTCTTGTACGTGTCCTACTTTCGTAATCCATAGGTAGATACTTTAGACACGGGAAGTGGACTGAGTTGTGCTGGGACAGCTGCGCCTGCCACAGAGCACATTTCATTTGGAAAGCACAAATGCTGCCGTAGTACTCTGTGACGAGTTTGTTGCGGCTCTGCATGTTAACATTAATCACATTCAAATGTTGTGTAATGTCCACTGAAAAAGCAAGACCTGTAACCCTGTCTGGCTTATCTTACTCTGCCACTTGTTTTCCTCTCTGTGCCATGAATTGAGTGATCTCTGTGCGTAATTGAAAGAAGCGTTTGAGCATATATATATATATATATATACACACACACACACACACACACATATGAGAGAGAGAGAGAGAGGGAGACCGGCAATTTGATGCTCTTTTATCTGATCACGATATTACCCACGGGCTGCCCTCACACTGATGTCCGCTGGTCGAGCCGAGGAGCGGTGTATATATGTATACACACACACACACACACATATATATGTGTATATATATATTTTGTATTTATTTTATTTTTATATTTTTGTTTTGTTGGTTTGGTTTTTTCTTCCTGTCCCCCAAAATGTCTCGCGGGCCTGATGAGACCTCCTGGCGGGCCGCATCTGGCCCGCGGGCCGTATCTTGGACATCCAACACATCCAACACATACTAGGCTTACACTAAATGTAAAATAAAATAGGCAACAGACATTTCAAGGGCAGTTAAAACGTTAAGAACTTTATTTTTCAATCCTGTGTAACAAACATGCCATTTATTATTTCCAGTTTTTTTATTTCATCGCCAGAGGACTGCTTTAATTTCAAGTGTTTGTTTTCCAGCCTTTGATAACAAAATGAACATGCCCTTTTCCAAAATGTAATTTTAAGGGCCTATTTTCAAACTCAAATAAAAGCAAGCATCCAAAAACTGAACTAAAAAAAAAACTAAAGATAAGGCACATTGTAGTTTAAAGGACAGGAAGCTTCTTATTCAATAACATTCCTGAGCAGAAATGTGACTGTATAGTCCACAGCCTTTTTAAACCATGTGTACAGGTTTGTTTCTCTAAGGCACAATTGGAAAGGCCTATTTAAAATAACTGCATATCATAGAAATAGATTCAAACAATCCTAGCAATTTGCAGAGACGCACAGAATTAACACATTAACACAAACTTCACTAACACCATGCAGTAACAGCTGTCAAGACAGATAACAACAGTAGCTTAGGTACAAGCTCTGAAATTACAGTTTACCATTTACACCAGCCCAAATCCAGTGTCATTTGTGTTGACACATGCCGTCAAGTCTTTCTTAAATGTTAGGAAGTCTTGATAGTGGGCAGGAAGACGGAGTGTCTCAAAGCATGTGGATGATTTTGGTAGGCTACCATGGATCACTTCCACTGTGAGGGCACTGGTAGGAACTTCCCATCCAACCCAGAACTTCATGAGTGCCTTCAGGTCATCAGTGGATGCTATAAAATATATATAAAATATGTTCACAGTAAAGGAGAATGCTGCTCTTTGTATACATTCTGCTTATTGTTGTTGAATATAAAATAAAACAAGATTTTTTTAAGTATTGCAATGTAGTTGAAACTGCTCAAAACAAGTCAGAGCCATACTGTTACACTCATGTAACGTATTTAATCAAAATGAATAACCTGAGAAACCACTGCACTTGCATGTTGACCTCAGGGACAGCGTCTCAGACCAAGAAATGGCTTTTATTGCATTCTATAAAGCACGCTATGTAGGGTGGGCAAGTCCTCTGCAATGCAGACTTGAAGATACATTTTTTTCCCCTTTTAGTTCATTTTGAATTTGTCATGTGCAGTCTTTTTCTAACAAAGAACCCTTACCCTGACCCTAACCCAGAACATTAACGTTTTGTTCTAATAACTAGGTGATCCTGCCATCGGAGAGGTAGTGAACGGTTTCCTGTTTTCCAGAGTCATGCAGAAGCTGAAAGACGCGTTTAAGTTGAACTTTGGTACAGTGTCTTCAATTACCTATTCAAATTAATTGGAGTGTCTTCAAGCTGTTATTTTCCTAATGCCATCTGTATGTATGTCTTCTGGAAAAGAAAACAAAGTAACAAGATAATAATGAACAAAAAGAAACTTAACACCAAAAACTCAGCTGTGAGCAGGGACCAGGAATAATATTCCCTTTAAATAAGCACACGAACCCAACAGCTGAATATTAAACTAAATAAACCACAAAAGAAAATATTTAACCCAAACGAATAAACCCAAATAAACGAAGACAGAAAGGAATTAATCAAATCAGTAAGAGTTGTGGTGGGATGGAAAACCCGGAGCTGCGTGGGCACACGGCAGAATTACTGTGTCCCTTTAATCTACATGTAGACCACGCGGCAGCAGAAAAGACGGCGGAGACGAGGCGACCGCACCAGGGCTGGGGGGCCGTGGACAGCCGTCCTTCATGATGCCCAGCTGGTAGTCCGCGTCACCGAGCCGTGGCAGCGCAGCCCCACACAGAGCGCAGGGGGAAGAGGAGAGACAAACTGTGGCCTCAGCAGCTACAGCAGGACAGAGCAGGACAAATTCAACACGAGGACAATAAGCCAGCAGACGTCGGTAACAAAAGAGCCAGCTTACCCGAGCGAAGAGAGCTTAACCCCTGGCCCAAAACACCTTCACGGTTTCCTGGTGAGGGCAGAGAGCAGACTCCACACTCCTCAACCTCCTCACAAAGCGGCACCAATCAACACGGCCGACACGCTGTGGAGCCACAAAATCACCGCAGCTGTAACACCATGATGCACAATAAAATCAGTCTCTAAGTATAGCAACACTCACGCCTACCGTACACATCCCGCTTGGGGCAAACAACCGGAGCACGCCAGCAAGCCCTCTCTCAGTGAACGCCAGGCAATAGTGTGCGCACCCGCGAAAGCGCGACTAATAACAGGTGGCACCACTGCGTAATCAGGCACAGGTGGTATTGATTGAGTGGAGGTGGAGCAGCACTCAATCTGCCACATTCGCATACTCGGGCTTCTAGAAAAACATACATACAAACAAAAATAAAGAAAAGAGGGGGGGAATTACTGTTTTAATCCACCATTGAGGCTATTAGCGCGTCGGGGTCGGGCACCTCCGCTCCGCGTTGTTGTCTGGCATCGAAACAATGATTGGCTCGCTTTACATTATTCACAACTTAACAGGCCGAATCACTGTGACTGTACGCTAATGACAATATTCCTTTCCGGGTGGAAACTCACAGTTTAGACACATCGGGTTTCTACTCCGAAGTTAGAGGGAAGCATGGTCCCTACCAGTGCGTCCACTGCGAAAATTCCCCAATTTTCTCTCATTATTTACCCAGTGTTCGTGGTTTAAGGCCCAGTGTTTCATTTGTGTATTTTTGTAGACATTTCTAGCTAGATTTACATGCCCACCTACAATGAAGTATCAGCGTAGTTACATTTGAAGACATTTTTAATGTTTTAAACTGTGTGATTAATGTACCCTATATGAACTGACACTCTGACGGTGAGAAGAGCTGCACGTGAAATGGTAGACGAAGTTAGCTGGAAACTGAAATGAAAATTAGCCAAACTTTGTGTAAGCTAGATTAGCTCCTGCGGTCATGCACTTGTGTTTCATACATGTATTTATTATCATACCCACTAAACAGTAACTGTAGAGTTTACTTAACATTTGGTTTTTCACCAGCAACAACCACAAACTCACCTGTTGGCCGCTCATTTTGCTGTCGTTAGCAATGGCTGTATGGTCGACAGCCTGTAGTACGCCACCATCCTCTGGTGGGCAGTGGCTCCTGGTGCGTTTACGGACTGTTGGTTTACTTTCAGTCTATGATTGAAATAGACTCATAGCGCCCCCTGCTGATGGGCGAATTACTATTACCCAAAAGTCACGTGATTGTTTTTGTACTTGTAAGATATGTTTTTTGTACTCGAGGATTTATGTTTTTGTACCCGTAAGATATATATTTTTTATTTTTGTACTTGTAAGACATTCTCCATTTGTTTCTGAAGCGTGATGTATTGTGTATTTGTTTTATAGGTATGTTTTGTATTTGCAAAACAAAATACATTAGTTTGTTAATGGTGTTTTGTATTTACAAACCATACAATGTTTGTTTGTGAATGGTAGGGCATTTGTGAAACATGTTTAGTTTGTTTGTTAAGTTTTGGCAGGAAATTAGCTCCATACTCTGACTTCTTGCACAGCCATAAAGTTCCATAAATCCCACAGAGACAGATTATTTGTCCAAACTTTGAATGAAAAAATCCCCAAAAGTCTCCAATAACACAAACAGGTGAAGTTAAGCTCAGTGTCAGTGTCTGTGTTGACGTCTAGCACACAGCCAGCAGGATCCACCTGTCAATCAAGTGATCCGGCCCCTATGATTTAAGGATTTAATATAATTAAAATGGGTGTGTTATAAAAAAAATCACCCCCCTATCTTGAACAATAAAATTAGCTATTTACCAGGCTGTAAACATGTTTATTTCTACTGTAAAAATTGGCATTTTCCCACCTGCTGTGATGTTATTTCTTGTTTTACTGGAGTCAAGCCAGCCTCCACTTCGAATAACAGTCAAGCCAGCCGCCACGTTTTTTGGAGTGCGCATATATGCTCTGCAGTACGGTAACAGTGTGAAAGAACTGATTTCAAACCAGTCAGTACCATTTGCCTCACGCAGTGCAACACATCTCCTTCACATAGAGTTGAGTTGGGCAGGGAAAAATCAGAGTATACCCACTACAATAAACTAGACTACACCACTGCTTGTAATGCTTTCTTTTGCTCTCAGCTTTAGTACATTATTCATTCCACCAAGGCACAACTTTTCTGTTTCCAGTAATTGTACTCATGGGTGTGCTCTTAGATGCAGCATTCAACATTAGTTAAGTAACTACAGAAACACATTCCTCTATATTTCCATCCATTGATATTGAGTTAGCTTCCTCTATACAGCACTGTTGGAATTTTCCCCAGTCGGCTTTTCCAAAGCACCATTTTTTAAACATGTATCTTTTTTGGGCTTGCACATTAACATTTAGGGAACAGCAAATTGGAAGATGATCACTTCCTATTGTCACGGTCACCAGCTAGCTCCGCGTATTTCGCTTCAATTCATATGTCCTGGTTCTGTCGCCGGTCTAGGTATGTCCAGAGCGCGGCGCCGTACATATATTAATTAGGAGATGCAACAAAATTGGCCGTACTCTAAATACAAGGGAGTGGACTTACCTGTCTAACCTAGCCACCCATGGACCACCGCTCCACATGCGATGTTCCCAGACGGTAGCATCTTCCACGTTTCCCAGCCTCGTCTCCTGGCCCTTGGCCAGCTCCCGCCTTCTCACAGTGTTCCGCCTGTTTCAGTTCAGTAATTGTGCGACGAAGTTGTCCGACTTGCTCTGAAAACTCAACTGCGCAAGGCTTTTAAGTCCCGTGGGAGTGAGGCGGTCGCAGTTTTCAGGGCCAGGCACCGCAGTTGCTCTCCACCATAGACTGTATAAAAAGATGGACGACATGACAGCTCTCTAAAAGTGAAGCCAAAACATTTCGGGCGCCCCCTGCTGACTGGCTGCAGTATAAGTCATAAGGCCCGCCTCCTCCATGTTAACAGGTGGGACATGGGTCAAACTATAAAATCAAAATACACGGCTGATACATTTTTCTCAAACATAGTTTATGTCATTATAACTAGTTATTATCATGGTCAATCAGTTCTGGGTGAGCAGAGTGGAGGACGATCCACGAGTGGAAACGTAACTAAAACGATCACTGCAGTCATTGAAGTTTCCATACCTGTGAACATTAACCTCAGACCAACACAGAGAAGCTATTCTGCTGTTAAACACGCCGGTGTGCGGGATCCTTGCTGTTTTTTTGGTAAGTTAAGTGTGTGTTTGGGTTAGCGGAAGTGGCTACGTCATCATTATTTATTAAACTTGAAGTGAAGTGAAATGAAGTGTCAGACAGACACCAAACAGTTTTATCAAAGTACTGTTATTCACAATGTAATGCTTTACTCATTCCTCATGAACACTCTCTTAATAAACATAAATGCAATGACGTTTATATCGAAATAACTAACAAAAGCCCTGAATAAAATAATGAGAACTTATGAAATCCAATTAAAATAATAATGATAGTAACCACAACAACAACAACACTTCAATTTACAGTGAGGTGTTGATATTATAGATGCTTGATGAGGCAAGCAGCAAACTTTATGACTCCTCCCCCGACTGCAATCGGCTACTCTTGCCTGTTGTTAAAGCCCCTGGAAACCCAAATTCACAAAATCCTTCTCACTATGCAATTTAAAGTCTTATGTACATACTTGTAAGCATGTTAAAAGTTTTAGAAATGACTTCTAATCCAAACTGGAGTTATTGCCATTCTTACTTTGTTAACTTCCCTGACGCTGGGGTTAAATTGGGCGTGGTCAGTGAAGATATTTATGTCGTCATAAATTTTCTGGAACCAATCCTGAAATAATCAACAGCAGTTGCCCCGCCCTCACAGGTGCAATAACAATTCTGGGCTGGCAAACAATCCCTCTCTCTGAGTCTGCGCTAATTCGTGTCCACATACCTTGAACCTCTGCATATACCTGTTGCAGTTACCTACCTAACGATCGCCTTTTTTCCCCATCATGCCTGTGTGTGCTGTCCCCGGGTGCACATCCACCATCTAAGATTACAACGTGTCATTTCTAAATGCGGCGGACTTGGAGAAGCAGCAGTGTTTCCGCCACATACATTTAATGAATTGTTGCAGCCGCTGCTTCAGAAGTTGTATTTGAACGACTCTTTGGAGATTTCCGCTGCAAATCAACGATCGTCCATCCTCTCCTCATTGAGGAAGACCACTGAAACAGTGAACTCGTGAAGTCTTGGCAACCACATAAACAACAGCGGAACCAGTTTACTTCTAATGGCAAAAGAGGGTCCGCTCCGCATCGCTGACATCGGCATACATATGCAGTTCTAATACGGAGTGTAAACAATCCACGTCCCCATATCAGCTGTGCGCTCAGTATCAAACTTTCAGCTCCCTGGCGATCTCCCTCCAGCAAGCTGCACAATATTATACTGAAATGAGGAGATATTGTCTGTCTAACTCCGTACCTCCCTCCTGTAAATACATTGATTATCGCGCTTTATAAAGCTTATATAAGGAGATGTCATTTGGTAACGATCGATCGTTTAGATCGCTACGCCATTAATAACGTCCCTCGTGCACACGCGACTCACGTGAGGACTGAATTGCGAAAGAGAAAATATGTAACTTTTGTGACTTAATTAAACAGACTGCTGATGAAGACAGTCAACACAGCAGACAGAGAGACAGACAGAAGCGGGGGCGGGGGGGTTGAGCGGGGCCAGTAGTGGTGCAGGGAGCAGAGGTGCAGGTGTGTTGGGGGACTGAAGCAAAGTGATCAGATTTAAGTAGTTTGTGAATTAAAACTTAATGAGGTGAAGAAGAAAGTATACAATTAAAGTATGGAAGTAAGAAATAACCATCTAGAAAGAGGGTAAGTCTTCATGTTATATGCTTCTCACAGAAATCATTGATATATGAGATTGAAATCAATTAATCACAAAGCCTGTAATTAATTAGATTCATTTTTTTAATCACCTGACAGCAATAGTTTTGATATGTTCACATGCGCACATACCTGGGTGGTACAACAAACCCTCTACCCTGCTGCTGAAAAAAATCCTAGAGGAAACACTGCTTTCCCATGCGCCTTTGTTGTGTTGACAGTTGTCATGAGAACTCAGGCGGACCCC
The DNA here is from genome assembly GCF_022749685.1 of Semicossyphus pulcher. Taxonomy (NCBI): domain Eukaryota; kingdom Metazoa; phylum Chordata; class Actinopteri; order Labriformes; family Labridae; genus Semicossyphus; species Semicossyphus pulcher. Next base: position 21,791,704 of record NW_027211692.1, on the reverse strand, counting down.
GGCAGGTGTCAATCAACACGGGAGCTGCCACGCCTACACAGTCTGAGAAATTGTCTGCACAGCCAAACGAGCTGTTTTTCCAAGAAGATTTTCTAGTGGTTCTGAACGTTTATTTTCCCTCAGATTTTTGTGGATGCTTTATGACACACTCACAACTGATATCATATATGCATTTTTGCTATTTCAAGCTGAGTTTCCAGGGGCTTTAAGGCGAGCCGGCAGTTATCTCGAACAAGCCTATTGTCATCCTGTCACTCAGTTCCACCCCGACAGTGATTCATCTGTACCGTGAAACTATGCTAGAACTTACATTAACATTCCATTCAAATTAACATGCTATGTTTCTAGATACCAATGTTAAATCTAAGAGAGTATTTGTGTTTAAGTCTAAACGTGTCCCTTTTCCATCATTAAAGGGGCTATGTAAGATTTCACATGAATACATCAATCAAATTTAATTTTTTTTGCCAGTGTGTGAAGGGATAGTAGAAGAACTGATCAATTGAGACCTTCCCCAACTTCCTCCATTGCCCCTAACAGCCTGTGAGCTGATTTATATGTAAAGCACTAGGGACTCGTTCGCGAATACCTTTGCTGAGAGCTCATTCTCCGCCACTACAGTCAACAGTGTGCAACGTGAGATAACGCAAGCCGTCATGGAGATGTGGATAATGCCAACAAACGACAGCACCCACAACAACACCAACACAAACTACACACAAGAATAAAAAATAAAGTTTTAACTAGTGAAGACCCGTCTCGCCAAATAGCAATGTGACCGAGACGTCAGGGGGAAAACTAGAGTCAACATCGGCAGGGTATGCGAATCATGGAGACCTTCGATTGCTTTTGGGGATCAAAACAGACCCATTGTATCTGCTGTATGAAGGGAGCTCTATCTGTTCTGCATTCTTTCGCTTATAGGCCTATTAGCTCTCTGGGGCAAAGTCTGGCTGTCACTTGCTCCGCCCATCAACACTTGTCATCTCTTTCTCCGTTTTTGAACTTTGCATTTCCTGGTTTATTCTCTTTAGAGCTTCAGCATGAGAAATATTATTTCGTATTTCTGTACCTCCTTTGCTTTGACCTTGACTGCACACCCCCAAAACGCAGCGCTATGTTCAGTCCCCACAGCATTTCAATTTAGCATCTTTTGCACATTTCATGTTCATCTCCACATTTAGCACATCTTTGTTTACTGTGACACTGTTGATCTACATGTCCCATTTTCTGACATTTAAAGCACCGTATCGGGTTAGGAATATATTCATGTACTCTAAATTAATCCAACACATTTTGGCCTCTTTAGGAAGCATGTTCTCAAACTGCACCATCATAGACAGACTATCCTTCTTCACGCCACCTTTGCTTGTCTGGAATGTCTTGACATCTATTACATTTCCCCCTCTGATTTCTTTAACTTCATCCTCAGTCATTTCTAACGCTCTTCTCCATTACTGCTTTGACTGACCAGTCTGCCCTTCGGCCACTCCTCTCCTGTCTTTCCTTTTTCCTATTAAGTGCAAAATCCCATTCCATATCATCATTCCATCCTTCTGAACTTTCACCCATTTTACACTCACAGTACAGTTGATTACAATTAAACATGATTTCCTGAACTCAGCGTCTCCCAACCACACTCTCCTTCCCTGCTGCTACCTACACCATTTTCACGGCCTGCGCTTTGCTGAGGACCTCTGCAGAATCGACAGGGAAAATCGGAAGAAGCTGTGGCCAGTGGTGGAAGCGGCCCGAAAGGAGGGAAAAGTGTCGTGGGAGGACGCGGCTTCAATGAAAATCGAGAGATACTTCCTCCATTCTAATCATACAAAACTGTTATGAAGGTGAAGAATAAAAGACAATTAATAAGGATATCCCTGCAGTTCAGGTATGGGGAAGGTTAGTGACTCTAAAGATGTTACATAGCTTTCTTGGTCTTTTTCGTTTCAGTCCTGTTTTCAGACCGTGGGGATAAAAAGTAGCATTTAAGCATTACACTCTTCCCCAGTTTGGGTAGAAGAGAAAAACTAATATTGTGGTTAGGAAAGTTCCCTAATGCCATCCTTTTAATTGGTGGTTACTTTAACATTGCCCTGGATAATATGATTGACAGATGGCCATCAAGGCAAAATAACACAAGTGCTTATTTAAAGCTTTTCATGCAAAGATTCAACCAAATACGTATTTGTGTAACAATCTGCCTAGACAAAAGAGAACCCAAAAGCACGACAACAGACTAGGAATCAAAGTAAATAAAATATATTTACTTACAATAAATTCACAGATCAAAAGACACAAAAATAATATGAAGAAAACCTGAACTCACCCTGATATCAAACCTGACTTCTAAATAAACCGAAAAGCTCTCATGAAAGGAATAAAACTCTGAACAAGAAAACCAAAAGACCTATCAAAATACAGAACTAAAAATCACTTAAGAGGAGAACTCTAACCTAGAAAACAAAATACCTAAATCTAATAAAGAAATGAAAATCACTCTAAATAGAGCAAAACCTGACAAGTTATTTAAACAAAGAAAATCTCTGAGATGACAAAATTGCAGAAACAAAAATAGTCTCTTATCTAGAACTCTCACAGACCTTTCTTGGAACAGGAACATGGAACATGGAACATGGATCAAGGGATTTGCTGGGACGACTGACATAGAGACAAGTACGAACTGGCACAGGACAAAGGGAGACGCCACTATTTAAACATGAGAAAGAGAATGACAGGTGAAACCGATTAGGGAGGGGCCAGACAATCACCAGACGCGGGAAACACAGGGGTAGGAAGTAAAGTGCTCTGAAACAAGAGGGAACAGGGTTACTTTCAAAATAAAACAGGAAATGACAAAACATGAAAGAACGAGACAAAAATGGTAACTTAACTAAAGGAAAATGACGAGGCATGACAATTTGGAGAGAAAAGTTTCTGAATATACACGGTCAAACATGACAAGATCCACTCAATCTAGAATTGATTATTGGGTAATTTCCAAAAATCTTGAAGAAAATACAACAACACAAATTCTGACCATTCCGCTAATAGATCACAAAGCTATTCACATTCATATTCCTTTGTTCCCCTCCTCATGTAATTTCCATAATTCACACTGGAAATTAAATAGTTTCTGTATTAAAATATGAAGTTGTAAGAGTTGAAATAAAGAGATTGATACAGCGGTACTGGATTGAGGCTCAAACTGATAAAAATATTGTACTAAATGAGAGCTTATGAAATTTGAAATTGCCGAGTACCGAAGGAAATACAGTTCTGATCTAGCCAAATCCAGGAGAAAAGATGAAGAGAATGTAATATCCATCATCACCTCTCTTTCCCCAAAAGCCTCCTGAGAATCTCTCAACAAATGAAAAAGAAACTCTTATTGATTATCAAAATAAGCTTGATAATATGTATAGACTTAAAGCAGAGGGTGCCTTTATTAGATCGAGACAAAAATGGATGGAAAAGGGGGAGCAACATTGTGCGTATTTTTTTAAATTAGAAAGATTTCACTCAAAAGTTAACTCTATTCAACAACTTAGAAGTGAATTAGTAAAAAGTAAATGTGAATTACTGGCAGTGAAAGAGTCTGTTTTTCACTGTTTTTCAAACATTCCTGTCAAAGATACAGTGACATATTTTGGGATTTCTATTAACAAAAATAAAAAAAACAGAAGTAAATTGAATTTTACACCAATCATAGAAAAAGTACAAAGGAAATTCAACCAGTGGCTTTTAAGGGATCTTTCTTTCAAAGGCAGACCTTTAATAACAGAAGCAGAGGGCATCTTACCTATGTTGCTCTCCCTTTACATATTGACAATAAGACTATCCAAGAAATAGATATGCTTTTCAATTTCCTATGGAAAAATAAAACACATTACATAAAGAAATCAGTTGTTATGAATACATATGAAAATGGAGGCCAAGACTTTCTTGACTTCAATACTCTGAACAACACTTTTAAGATAAACTGGATGATCCAATTTTAAAAAAAATCCAGATTCAATGTGGAACTGTATTTCTTATCATATATTCTCTCAAGTTGGTTGATTAAAATTTCTATAGAGTGCAATTATAAAATTGAAAAGATTCCTGTTCGTCTCTTTAACCACAAACAAGTATTGCTTGCATGGTCTATGATATATAAGCATAATTTCTCTCCGCACTGTGATTCTCTATGGAACAATATGGACATACTTTACAAAAGAAGATCTCTAAACAGTATGCTATAGTCTTCGATGCTATCCCATCTGGTGTATCTGTGCTGTTAAGAAGTTATATACCAGCTTCTGTTCTTGATATTTCCTCTCTGATGTAGCTGAGTCACCCATTGCTGTAACCCATCTGGTCGTTATAACAACCGTAAGATCCATGCTCTGTTTCAATGTGATATTGTTTCTGCATCACCTGGAACAACTTTTTGGAATAGTCGTGTGAACAATTTATGCTGGAAAAAAGTATAGGCTCTCCCACAAAATGTTTTCTAGGTCAATAAGGTTAAAGAAGTTTCATTTAAAATAATTAATCGATGCTACCCTGTTAGATCCTTTTTTGTTAAATTCAAGCTGGATATTAATTTAAACTGTACCTTTTGTGACTCCCATAGTGAAAATGTTGTCCATCTATTCTGGAAATGTATACATGCCCGTAAACTGTGGCAAGATATTTGTAGGTTTATTTTGGATAGTATCGTGTCAGATTTTGTTCTTGTATTGGAAAATGTTTTTTTTTGTTTTGTCAGGTTAAGCACAGTATTTGAAAAAGAATAGAAACTATATTATTCATCAAATTTGATTTCATGCTAAGTTTTATATTCACAAATGCAAATTTGCTCACGTAAAACCTAATTTCTTTGCATTTAAGAAAGAAATGGAACTATATGTCCAGACAATAACCTCATCAATGAACAAAAAAGCAATTAAGTCGGTAAACCTGTGCTCCCAATTTAATGTTTTTATTTAAGATGCTTTTTCTTACTAATTTGTGTTGACCCCTGGCATCCTTTTGTCTTATTTGCTCTTTCTATTCCTATAATTAGTTTGTTTTGTTTGTATAATGTATTTTTTGTGTTCATATACTTATGATAAAACAATTGTCAATGTATATTTCCAGCACTGTAAGTTATTGAAAGAAATAAAGCTTTGGCAAAAAAATAATAATAAATAAATCGGCGCCCCATACACTTCCGGGTCGTTTCACTCAGTTTGGAATCTTCCTATGCAACACTGGTTCCAGCAGCCGAAGTTCTATATCACCCGGAAGTAGCTAACTCCACGCGCCTTTAGCTGAATCGTTGCAGATACAAAGGCACCCTTCGGAGAAGAGCGGGATCAAATCTGAGAAAACAGTCTTTATAAACCATGTAAGTATCTATAATGATAGTCTGTCTATGGCAAAGAAGGCACTATCGATCACAGGACCTGATATCCGAAACACAGCAGCCCGTAGTTAACAGTTACAATGTTAACAGGGCTAGCATTTACGGAGTTAGCAATGCTAGCCACAGGAACCAAGGCCAGTTAGCTGGAGTTGATAAACCCTTTGCATCCTGTTTGCTTTACTACGCTAAACTTATTTACGAAACGCTTTTGGGGAGAAATTGTGAAGTTACGGGTCAAAATGTACACAATTGTGTTTCGTAAAGATAAAAGTTAAATGCATTTCCCTTTTTGTGATTAGCTTAGGGTGACAATATTTTCAAACCTCCAAATAGGGACACTTTGATTTTACCGCAAACCCATATGAATGAGCTCATGGTTCAACTGGATATTTCATCAGTGCACCCATGTGCCTCAGCAAATGAAAAATCATGTCGCCAAAGAGTATTTATTTCCAGATCGGTAATTTCTATTGACAGATTATAGAAATATAGAATTTGTGGAAAGGGACGTGGATTTTAGGAATGGCAAGTGTTCTGGTTTTCGTTTGTAATATGCTTGTAGCCTGAGTAATATTGACCAATCACGTAGCAGCAGGCTGCGACATATGCAGGAAAAACAGTCTGGGTGGAGAGCAAAAGCAGGCGGATCCCATCAGCGTCATCTGACAATGATTTACCTTCTTATTAATCTCTATAAACAGAGGTCTGTATGTAAGTTCAGCCAACAAGTCGAACTAGATCTAAAATTCAACTTGAGATAAATTCCGTTGACGCTGTGTCACCAAAGCTGATGAGTGTTCAGATTTCCCGACCATCTTGAATGCATCATCAGATGATCAATCCGACCTCGGTTCAACAAATGAGCATTTTAAAAGTAGTTTTCTTCTCCTCTTGAGGACAGACGGGACAAAGCATTTTTTCTTTATACTAATCTACATCATGATGTTTAAATTTCGGCAAAGGTAAGAACCGTTACTTAAAGTAAATCACAGGAAAAGCGGGTTCTTTTTCTGTAAACAATGCAGCACGCGGAAAAGGAAGTCTTGACTGGAAGTCGTTTTAACAAAAACAAGGTAGACCTGGAAATACCTTGAGGCCAATGTAACTTAAACAGATGAATGGAAACATAAAAATGGCGTGACAGCCTACCTAAGATTAGCAAGGGAAGCAACAGCCGCACACCATTTGATTGTCACATGTTCAAACAAATTACTATTGAACTTTGGCTGGTGATGCGTTAGTGATGTTTTCTATTGGTTGAAACAGCAACAGCCTTGGCAACGACATTGATTGACATATATACAGATGAATCAGTGTTGCATCTTTTCTATTTCAAATGGTCAAAACCGGGACAAGGCCTGATCAATATTACTGTTTCAGAGATATTTGTTAGGACTCGGGACAAGGAGCTTGAAACGAGACCAGATTTTATCGGCACGTATGGTAACCCTAGATTAACAACATTTTTATATATAATATTCTTATATATATATATATATATATATAATATTCGGGTTGGAGAAGCTTTCGGTCTTCTCTAAAAGGCGAATCGATCGCCTTGGTTATAATGTCGTAACCGTATTGGAAGAAGCAGACCCCACCCACCACCCCTTAAGTAAAACATCACCATAGGATACACCCCATTATACCGATAAATCACTCGCAGTGATTTTGAGTCGAGTGGCGAGTACTTCTACGTCAGCTAGCACAAGCAAAACATACCTGGATACCTTATATGAATCACTTCATCATAATTGTTAAAAAGGCAATTGTGTTAGTTTAACCGGCTTATTTGTCCCATTAAGTTTTGACCGGATTCATTTGGATGTTAACACATTTTCCCAGTCGGGAGTGACGTGGAGAGAGTACTTTTGTCTCAGTCCATGTTGTAAAATAAAAAGAGCAACATATTAAAATTGCAACACGCCTTATAAAGAAATTCCCCATTATTTTAATCTTAAACATTTCACACACACACACGGATCAGATCATTTTATGGATCTGCAAAAATCCAAGCTACAAAGTGCTTCATAAAGACGGCATTAAAAAACAGGCAGGTCATCAAAACAAATTGTAATCTACAAAAAATATTTGTCACTGTATGTCTACAGTGAACACAATATATGCTTACTGTTCATAAAGGGATTTCTGTGTATCTTTGTGTTTCACTGCTTCACGTGCAGCACGTGTAAGTCACTACGAAATAACAGTGAGCTTTCTTTTTGGGATTAGGTCTTCAGTTTTTGGGCCCCACACTATGCAATGAAACCAAGTGTGTGGATTACTGCTGGTTTAAAATAAATACTTCAGTCATTAACGATAAGTGACCAATTGTTATCACAAACATCCACCAGCTTGTACTTTTAAAAGAAAAGCCGACATGATTAGAGTGAAAGTGGAAACGTGGAAGCCCTGTTTGATACAAAGTAGCTAGTGTAATAGTGAAATACGTACACCTCGCATAGAAATATTTAAAAAAGCGTGGGCTGTTGTATAGTTATAGAGCGGATCTACGTGGTCTGATACACCTATTTGCAGCACTATGTGTAAGCTAGCTCTGCAGCAGCTGCTAATATCCCCAAACTTAACGTTCTGTCACTGCATCGATACATGATCATCAACTTCTGCATCACGCTACATCAAGTCCACACCTTTAACTGTACATCAGAATAAAACACAACACATTGTGTTGACTCTTTTCACTGTAACTCTACGTTGGGATTTAGTGGAAGTAACACTGTATTTCACGTGTATTTCAGGATTGTTGAACTTTACCTCAGTCCCGTGGATCACCTGCGTGCCGAATCGTGTGGGGTGATCTATACAGATCATGGATCAACTGTGATCTGATACACCACTACTTGAGTCATAGTCAAGTTATAGGCCATTTCAATTTCTGTCGGACTACTGTATAGGGAGATATTACACTTGCATTGAGATTCATTCACAATTCTTTGCATTCCAGCCTTAAGTGTGTGTGAAAAGTTTAAGATTGAAATGATGGGGGATTTTTTTATAGGCGTGTCACAATTTCAATATGTGTCAGACTATATAGGGAGATATCACGCTTGCATTTAGATTCATTCACAGTTCTTTGCATTCCTGGCTGAAGTATGTGTGAACTTTTTAAGATTAAAATGTTGGGCTTTGCATTCCAGACTGAAGTGTGTGTGAAAAGTTTAAGATTGAAATGTTGGGGGATTTCTTTATTTGTTTCAATGAACATCGGTGCAATGCGGCCTTGTTGTTATAGACACCGCAGTCGTGTATCCCTGCTGGCGTGCAGCATCGCACTCCTCGTGCATTATAATGGTGGGGTACATCGAGGTAAGGGGGCATTCGATGTGATTGGCTGCACCGATCACCATCCACCTGTTGAACACAGCTGAAACAAACAAGTCACATAAAACTTTGTGTAAGGGTAAATGTTTCCTTTTGTGTGTGTTTTCCAGAAAGGAATGAGTCATCTGATGCTAAAAATAGCTTGTGTGCTCAACTCTTAGCTTAGCTTTAACACTGTTGAATGTGTACTTTATTACGTTCTGTAGTGGTTGAAAGAGCCTTTGTAATACATAAGGGAGTTCCATGCCTATAAATGTCTTACTTATCCTGTATATACTGTGTCGTAAAATTGCAATTAAAACACACCCAATTAGGGTAACACAAAAGCAATAAGATATGCAATGATTTGAACAAAAGACTGGCACACTTAAAAAAAAAAACAATAATTCAATAAAACTGATAACCACTCAGAAGATTGTTCCACTGTTTTCTAGTGGAAAAATAGGTGTGGGCTGAAGCCGAGTTAATAGTTAACATAGTTAATCCATTTCTCCCTGATTTTTCCACCGGGGATAAAAAAAAGTATTTCTGATTCTGATTTACAATATAATATTAATTGGTTGTAATTTCAGAAACATTTACTGTTCGTATGCCAGACAAATGCCATTGTGCTATTGTGATCATACTTTTTATTATACAAATTTTAATCATTGATTTGCATCGTTTTTCAGGAGTCTGTTAACAAAGCCCAAGTCAGAGATGACCCCAGAGGAGCTCCAGAAAAGAGAGGAAGAGGAGTTCAACACTGGCCCTCTGTCTGTACTTACCCAGTCTGTGAAGAACAACACTCAGGTCCTCATTAATTGCCGAAACAACAAAAAGCTGCTTGGTAGAGTCAAGGCTTTTGACAGGTACTGAGTAGTTTTGTGATATATCATACTTGTGTTATAACATTTAATTTATGATGGTATTTTTACTGATGTAACCCAAAACTTTCATGGTTATTTTGATGTTTTTGACCACATTTGACTGTGCTGACTTTGGGTTGGGTTTAACTGTCCTGGTTTATTACTAAAGACATTACCCTAATTAAAGAACAGTACGTCGTATTTCATCATTATAATTGTTCTTCATTCTCTATTGTATTGAAATATGCTAACAAAACTACTTAAAGTATTTTACACCTCTGCTGTAACTGCACACAGTGGCTCGTTCCGTCCTGTTTCATTTTATTTCTCTCTCCCAGTATCTGTCTTCTTTGTTGACTTTCATCATGAGCTGTGCGTTTTACAAAGTCTCCCAACTAATTTTCAGCTGCAATTCCATTTTCACAGCAGCAGGTGAATTGCTTGTTGTTAAAAACATTGCATTTTGAAACAAGCCAAGATCACTGTGGAACTGAATCAGCACTACCCACATACCCATGTGTAAATTCCTTTAAATAGTTCCATAAAAACATCAATATTTAACAGGAGACATTGCATCAGAATCAGTGAATTTGCAGGAAGGACATGCCATCGCACGTACGCACACGCACACACAGAAACAGAGAAGCCCGATGGCTGTGTGTGTTTGTGTGTGTGTTTCTCTGCTTTGCAAGTGGTACTGCATTGTGTTCAAGTATTTAACGCAGCCTTTGAGGCATTGAGTTAATCTGTTTTAGTACACAGCTGCATTAAATTAAATACTTGATTTGGATTGGTTAATTCTGAGGTCTGCTGTTTACTATAGCAGATCAAGGCTATGAAGAACAGATCGTTGCCAGGGATGCGGCTCTAATCACACTATCTGGAAGACTTACTGTAATCATATCAGTCTGCCGAAAGAAGTCCAGTAAATTTGACGTAGGTCTGTTTACAGTAGGAAAAGAGGAAAGACGAAAACTGCGGAGAGAAATCAATTGAGGTTAAAAGACGCAAAAACTGTAGGCTAGGACAGACTTCTACAAAACTGAAGATGGCACATGACGTAAACATTAAACGGAAGAAAGTATGGGATATGGTGAATCAAAAAGAAAATGTCATCAAACCCTGACAGTGAAGAGTCAGAAAGCCTCAATCAGGTGCTGCGCTGATTTTTGCCATCCTGTTCACCTTCTCCTTTTTCTCCATCAGTGGAAAAAATGCTGCGCACCCTTTTTGGGTTCCATTCCCCTATAACAACCTGCTTACTATACATTATACCTTACCTTACTCAATGCCTCAACTCAAATTGGTGAATGCCACATATTTTTTTTTACAATCAAGTGCTGCACTAAAGAATGAACCTGTTAACATAACATTGTTCCAATATTTTACCTCCTCACTATTGATGCAGGCACTGCAACATGGTCTTGGAGAATGTGAAAGAGATGTGGACAGAAGTGCCCAAGAGTGGAAAGGGAAAGAAGAAGTCTAAGCCAGTGAATAAGGACCGCTACATTTCTAAAATGTTCCTGAGGGGTGACTCTGTCATCATCGTGCTGAGAAATCCTCTTATCACAGGGAAATGAACTCTCTCTGTGCTAATCTGAACCCTTCTCAGAGCCTTATTCTTATCTTGTTTGTTGACTTATTTGAAGGCAAATTAGAAGGACTACAATTATTGGAAACATGTTTTTTTAATTAAAGTTGAAACTCAGCTGTCATAATTGGATAAAACATCTGAACTCTAGGAGAGTCATTCATGTCTAAGAATGCCAGGTTTTGCAATATGAAGAGAAGTCTTCTGTATTTTCATTCAAGAAATTAAAGTGATGACTAGATTCAAATGTTTTCTGTATTGTTTTATTGTTTTGCTTTAAGCTTCCAAGTGTCTTTCAGCTTGAAAAATAGGCTCAATAAAAACAATGCGCAGTTCTGCACTATCAGCAAAGCTTGACCAATTTTGTGAAAGGACTGGCAGGTAAACGTAAGGCTGAAGCTGAATCTATACCAAACCTCACAACTACTAAAACGAAGGCAAGGAAATATGAAGAGTCTTATCTCTCCCTGGGCTACACCTGTACAATTGTAGATCATGAAGAGAGACCACAGTGTTTGTGTGCCTTAACGTATTAGCTTCTGAAAGCATAAAGCTGAGTACGTTTTTTGAAGACAGGAAAAGGAAATTTCTAAGCTAAGAACAAATCCATTTAAATGTTTCATATCGGTGAAAGTATGAGGCCACAGCGCCAGTTTTGTAACTCTTTATTTGTAGTCACAAGGGGTAGTAGGTTATTTGATTTTTCACACAAAAAATTAAAGCAATAGGTTAGGAATATCACATCTTCATAGTTCCTCATACCCACATAGTCTAGAATCCTAGTCTATATTCAAAAAGAATTTTTGATGTGTTGCTTTTTCTCTGTCTAGTATTCTCATTTTGCAGAAATTAGTCACATTTTCCCTAGTATTCTAAGGTGTTTCTATGGGGGTTGCAATATGAATAAAATGTTTTAATCTCAACTTCATCCAAACTAAATATCCATGACACTTGTTCACACACACTCTCATCTGTTCCTCTCACTCTCACGCACGCACACTAGTACTACAGCAATTTCGTTATGATACACAAACCGCTGGATTTTGTACAAAAATTAGCTTAGATGTTACTTTTAAAGTATAAAATTAGTTTGACTGGCAGTGGCCAACTGAGCAACCAATAGGAGAAGTGAAACATCGTGCACCTGCATTTCAAAGGGCAAAGATGTTTGCAAACAAGTCAAATTTCAATCAAATCACATTTTAGTTGTATAGCGCCAAATCCACCAAAGTAACCAAAGTTATCTCAAGGCACTTTACAAAAATACGTCTAGACCGTACTCCTTGTTTTAAATTATATTATTTAGAGAGATATCCAAACAAATCCACCATGAGCAGTACTTTGACATTTGGAAAACCCTTTTTTTTAATTTACAGTTTTTCACAAACTACTAAGAAGACTAAAAAGTGATGGACATTACTGCTATATGTAAAAGGTTGTATGCAAGAAAGGTTTTGTGTTTTTCCCCAAGTCCCCTTTCTACAACCCCTGGCAAAAATTATGGAATCACCAGTCTCGGAGGATGTTCATTCAGTTGTTTAATTTTGTAGAAAAAAAGCAGATCACAGACATGACACAAAACTAAAGTCATTTCAAATGGCAACTCTCTGGCTTTAAGAAACACTAAAAGAAATCAAGAAAAAAAAATGCGGTAGTCAGTAACAGTTACTTCTTTAGACCAAGCAGAGGGAAAAAATTATGGAATCACTCAATTCTGAGGAAAAAATTATGGAATCACCCTGTAAATTTCCATTCCCAAAACTAACACCTGCATCAGATTAGATCTGCTCATTAGTCTGCAGTTAAACAGGAGTGATCACACCTTGGAGAGCTGTTGCACCAAGTGGACTGACATGAATCATGGCTCCAACACAAGAGATGTCAATTGAAACAAAGGAGAGGATTATCAAACTTCTTAAAGAAGGTAAATCATCACGCAATGTTGCAAAAGATGTTGGTTGTTCACAGTCAGCTGTGTCTAAAATCTGGACCAAGTACAAACAACATGGGAAGGTTGTTAAAGGCAAGCATACTGGTAGACCAAGGAAGACATCAAAGCGTCAAGACAGAAAACTTAAAGCAATATGTCTTGAAAACAGAAAATGCACAGAAAAACAAATGAGGAACAAATGGGAGGAAACTGGAGTCAACGTCTGTGACCGAACTGTAAGAAACCGCCTAAAGGAAATGGGATTTACATACAGGAAAGCTAAACGAAAGCCATCATTAACACCTAAACAGAAAAAAACAAGGTTACAATGGGCTAAGGAAAGGCAATCGTGGATGACTGGATGACTGGATGAAAGTCATATTCAGTGATGAATTGCGAATCTGCATTGGGCAAGGTGATGATGCTGGAACTTTTGTTTGGTGCCGTTCCAATGAGATTTATGAAGACGACTGCCTGAAGAAAACATGCAAATTTCCACAGTCATTGATGATATGGGGCTGCATGTCAGGTAAAGGCACTGGGGAGATGGCTGTCATTACATCTTCAATAAATGCACAAGTTTACGTTGACATTTTGGACACTTTTCTTATCCCATCAATTGAAAGGGCGTTTGGGGATGATGAAATCATTTTTCAGGATGATAATGCATCTTGCCATAGAGCAAAAACTGTGAAAACATTCATTGAAGAAAGACACATAAGGTCAATGTCATGGCCTGCAAATAGTCCGGATCTCAATCCAATTGAAAATCTGTGGTGGAAGTTGAAGAAAATGGTCCATGACAAGGCACCAACCTGCAAAGCTGATCTGGCAAAAGCAATCAGAGAAAGTTGGAGCCAGATTGATGAAGAGTACTGTTTGTCACTCATTAAGTCCATGCCTCTGAGACTGCAAGCTGTTATAAAAGCCAGAGGTGGTGCAACAAAGTACTAGTGGTGTGTTGAAGTGTTCTTTTGTTGTTGTTTTTTTTTCATGATTCCATAATTTTTTCCTCAAAATTTAGTGATTCCATAATTTTTTCCCTCTGCTTGGTCTAAAAAAGTAACTGTTACTGACTACTGCATTTTTTTTTTCTTGATTTCTTTTAGTGTTTCTTCAAGCCAGAGAGTTGCCATTTGAAATGACTTTAGTTTTGTGTCATGTCTGTGATCTGCTTTTTTTCTACAAAATTAAACAACTGAATGAACATCCTCCGAGACTGGTGATTCCATAATTTTTGCCAGGGGTTGTATTAGCAAAGTGATGTACTACAGTGAATGAAATGTGTACAGCGAACCTTCAATTACCTTCTCTTCCCTGAATGTCCTGATGATGGTGGCCACAGGGAATCGGCTCAATTTGGCTGTACTCTTTGTCCTGCTTCCCTCATTGTCATCCCATGAACAAGAACATGGTCTATGATTGTTTCTCGAATTTCATCTGAAATGACTGTTCTTGATTTAGCTTTTCATCGCCCTCGTCCTTGTCCTTTTCCTTATTCTCCTTGTCCTCTTCCTCATCCTCCCCCTCCTCGTCAGCCACCTCTTACTGTATACGTACTCTACCTCCTCTGCCTCTCAGATTGATTCCATCCATTGTTGGTATCAACATTCAATGCACCCTGAACTGACCTATTTATATTCTGTACAATTGGTTTGATCACATCATAAGAAACAAGTGTGAACAATTTTGAGTTGTGAGTAAATCATGACAGCTGTGTTATACTTGTGTATAACTTTTGCCAGCCATGTTAACCATTTTGCAACACGTGCATCACAGTGCAGAATGTGTTTTAGTGACTGAGAATGTGTTTTGCCAAAAGAGTGGTTGGTTCGACAAATGGGTTTAGGCCACTGAGCATTTGGTTCAGAGAATGAGCTTAAGTGTTTTAGCAATTGTGAAAAACTGTAACAGGCAGAAACCATGAGCAGAACCAGGCTCATGTTGAACAGCCATCTGCCTCGAATAATGCCAATAATAATGGTACAAATGTGTAAAATTAGCAAGAACAGCATAGTAATGATGAAAGGCTGATATTAATAATTGTAACAGTTGAAGTCAACAGGTCTATTATTAGCATTAGCAACTATAATAATGATGAGTTGTTGCAGTCTGAGTTGAGCAGGAGGGTATACTACGAAGTAGGGTTTGCGGTTATCGAGGTAACTTCAGGGTTAACTCCGAGTTTTCAGTACTATGAAGGTGGTTCACTTTTACCGGGGTAGATCGCCATGATAACTTATGCTGATTAATTAACTAATTAATTGATTAAAGGCTATACCTCCCATACTACTCTCAGAGACTTTAGTTACCACAAGCAGGCCTGCATCCTGGGAGCGCAATGTTCTAGAGGGGTAATATGGCATCAATGAGCTCTTAAAGATATGATGCTGCCTGACCATTAAGAGGTTTGAAAGTGAGAAGAAGGATTTTAAATTCTATTCTTCTTTTACAGGAAGCCAGTGTAGAGAGGCTAATACAGGAGAACTTCTTAGTTCTTGTCAGTACTCGTGCTGCAGCATTTTGTACCAGCTGAAGAGTCTTTAGAGACTTATTGGAGTAGCCTTATGATAACGAATTACAATAATCCAACCTAGAAGTAATGAATGCATGGACTAATTTTTCTGCATTGTTTTGAGATAGGATGTCTTATTTTTGATATGTTGCGAAGGTGAAAAAAGGCTGTCCTTGAAATTTGTTTTATGTGGGAGATGACGGACATATCCTGATCTTCTAGTTTAGATAGCTGATTGGTTTTATCGGGCTTCACTGATAAGTATAATTTGGTATCATCTGCATAACAATTAAAAATTAACGGAGTGTTTCCTCATGATATTACTGCGAGCACAGAACCTTGACCATGACTAACTTTGGTGTGCATAGAGGACACGTCATGAACATTAACTGAGATCGATCTGATAAATAAGATTTAAACCAACACGTTACAGATTCTGTAATAAGGGCTGGGTATCGATTTGGATTTACCAATTCGATTAGATTCGATTCACAAGGCTCTGATTCGATGATTTCCGATCCGATTCGATTCAATATCAATTTTTTTGTTCAGGGTATTTCAATTACAGTATCAATCAGTACCTCTAACCTGGTGCATTATTAAAATGTTTTATGTTTATATTAAGAATTGACCCCAAGGAAGTTACATCATGTACTTTTTATACAACATGACCAACATACAGTCATCAACACAATATTAACATTTTTAAGGTTTGCACATTCCCTACCTGGTTTTAACAACATCTGATTAATATCAGTATGAACAACAACTCAAATCACCAGCCAGCTAGTGTAAATACCAATTAAGGTTGCTACAAACATGTAAACATCTAATTCCTCAGTAAAACCTAACTTTGCTGAGATTGTCTCATTAAGCATTTGTGCAATGTGCATTTGAAAATGAAAAGGCTTGGATTTGCCTTGGAGAATAGTGCAATAAATCAGGGTTTTTTGAGAACATGTTGAAAAACAGTAATGTTGTACAACTGTGGAAATTGTAAACTGTAAAGTCCATGAAATTAAAGCCCTTTCACGGCTGCTTGCTCACATCTTGGGGATTGTAAAATTTTTCTGCAAGTAAAGGTACTGATCTACATGTTGTGGAGTGAGGCAGGTCCTTTTTGCGGTAACAATGTCGCCGGCAGTTGAGAACACTCTCTCAGAAGGGACACTGGTCCCAGGGACACAAAGATACCGATTTGCTTGGCGAGAGAAGAGGGGATACTCCCCATGCACCCTCCACCAAGTCAGTGGAGTTACATCGAGTGGAACAGGTTTTACTTCCCTGTAACTGTTCAGTTCTTCCCGTGCCTTTTCAGTCAAAGTCTTCTGTGGTACTGTGGCTTTTGGTGCATAGGCTGTTCCAAGTAGAGACATGAAGGCACTGGAAGAAGATTCCTTTGACCTCTTTGGTGGAGTGGGAGCAGAAACCACTCCAACAGGACCAAGGGAGTTGTCTTCCTGGTGTACAGGAACAGTTTCCTCAATTCCATCACCATCAGATTCTTGCTGTTGAAAGATTTTAAAAAAACATTTTAAAAAATTGTTACACCTAACACTCCTAATACTGTAGTGTACAGCAATAGTCAGTGACTTTAATCAATAGCTTACATCAGCTCTTGTTTGCAAAACATGAGACACGAGGCTCCAGTCATCAGTGATGTAGTGAGACGTTATTGTCAAGTATTAATCCGTTGCTGTCACACGTTATGGCAACTCTTTCTGCTGACTTCAGTGAAGCTGCGACGCTGTGTCTGACATCTGCACAATTGTTTGCGTGTCGGTAAAAGATAGCGTGGCTCCAGTATGTTAATGAAGCTTTGGAAGCCACCATTTTCTACAATGCTGTACGAGCGTATGTCCTTGCATTTAAAAGTTGCTACGGCGGCAGTTATTTTTTCAGCATGTGGAGAATTGGGCTGGAACTGACATATACAGTGGGGCAAAAAAGTATTTAGTCAGCCACCAATTGTGCAAGTTCTCCCACTTAAAAAGATGAGAGAGGCCTTTTTCCATCATAGGTATACCTCAACTATAAGAGACAAAATGAGAAAAAAAAATCCAGAAAATCACATTGTCTGATTTTTAAAGAATTTATTTGCAAATTATGGTGGAAAATAAGTATTTGGTCAATAACAAAAGTTCATCTCAATACTTACTCGTTATATACCCTTTGTTGGCAATGACAGAGGTCAAACGTTTTCTGTAAGTCTTCACAAGGTTTTCACACACTGTTGCTGGTATTTTGGCCCATTCCTCCATGCAGATCTCCTCTAGAGCAGTGATGTTTTGGGCCTGTCGCTGGGCAACACGGACTTTCAACTCCCTCCACAGATTTTCTATGGGGTTGAGATCTGGAGACTGGCTAGGCCACTCCAGGACCTTGAAATGCTTCTTACGAAGCCACTCCTTCGTTGCCCGGGCGCTGTGTTTGGGATCATTGTCATGCTGAAAGACCCAGCCACGTTTCATCTTCAATGCCCTTGCTGATGGAAGGAGGTTTTCACTCAAAATCTCACGATACATGGCCCCATTCATTCTTTCCTTTACACGGATCAGTCGTCCTGGTCCCCTTGCAGAAAAACAGCCCCAAAGCATGGTGTTTCCACTCCCATGCTTCACAGTAGGTATGGTGTTCTTTGGATGCAACTCGGCATTCTTTCTCCTCCAAACACGACGAGTTGAGTTTTTACCAAAAAGTTCTATTTTGGTTTCATCTGACCATATGACATTCTCCCAATCCTCTTCTGGATCATCCAAATGCTCTCTAGCAAACTTCAGACGGGCCTGGACATGTACTGGCTTAAGCAGGGGGACACGTCTGGCACTGTAGGATTTGAGTCCCTGGCGGCGTAGTGTGTTACTGATGGTAGCCTTTGTTACTTTGGTCCCAGCTCTCTGCCGGTCAGTCACTAGGTCCCCCCGTGTGGTTCTGGGATTTTTGTTCACCGTTCTTGTGATCATTTTGACCCCACGGGGTGAGATCTTGCGTGGAGCCCCAGATCGAGGGAGATTATCAGTGGTCTTCCATTTTCTAATAATTGCTCCCACAGTTGATTTCTTCACACCAAGCTGCTTACCTATTACAGATTCAGTCTTCCCAGCCTGGTGCAGGTCTACAATTTTGTTTCTGGTGTCCTTTGACAGCTCTTTGGTCTTGGCCATAGTGGAGTTTGGAGTGTGACTGTTTGAGGTTGTGGACAGGTGTCTTTTATACTGATAACGAGTTCAAACAGGTGCCATTAATACAGGTAACGAGTGGAGGACAGAGGAGCCTCTTAAAGAAGAAGTTACAGGTCTGTGAGAGCCAGAAATCTTGCTTGTTTGTAGGTGACCAAATACTTATTTTACCGATGAATTTACCAATTAATTCATTAAAAATCCTACAATGTGATTTCCTGGATTATTTCCCCCCATTCTGTCTCTCATAGTTGAAGTGTACCTATAATATTATAGGCATCTCTCATCTTTTTAAGTGGGAGAACTTGCACAATTGGCTGACTAAATACTTTTTTGCCCCACTGTAAATGCCTTATCCAGTGAGCTTTTGCTGCAGAGGTGTTTTGCTGTTAGTGTACCTGGATGTCTCGTTAAATGGTTTCAGAGATTTGTGGTGTTTCCACAGTATATGACCTCTATTTTGCACAGCTTGCAAACTGCTTTGCTTTTATCCAGGTCTTGTGTTTCTTTGTGTGTTTTAAATCCAAATGCAACCATACATCTGTTGTGTATTCGTAACACTGATTAACTACAGCAGTCGAGGTCTCTTCAAACCCTGCTTTATATTCCAAGACATGTCAACAAAACTGTCTTCTGACGCCGGGAACACACCGGCTGCCGAAGCGCTGCGAAGCGTCGCGCAACGAAAATCGCGCGCGAGCCGGAGCACTTCCGTTTACACCAGAGGCGCATTTCTCCGCGCCGGTCGACAAGCGCCTCTGCTCCTCAGCTGTCGTTTACTCACATTCAGAGCTGTTTTCATGTTTTCATCATGCTCTCTCTCTCTCTGTTTGCGTGTGTGTGATGTCTCTGTGGCTGGATGCTGAATAGGTTTCGTTGCAACAGGTGCACACTCAGCATCCGGTGTTGGGTCAGGTGCACTGGGCACTTCAGCACTGTAGTCTGACACATACAATGGGATTAGATGATGTCTGTTTCTCCTGATGGTGCCATGTGGTCCTTCCACAAAGTACGAGCAAGGGGTGGAGTGAGTGGACACCACAGTCCCTAAGGTCTTTGTGTCTGTAACCCACACCTTCTGTCCTGGTTTGAGTTGGCTTACATGTTTAGCTCGGTGCCTCCTGTTGAAATTTGCAGAGTCCATACTTTTCCTCTCCCTGTCCGTTCCTGTGACCACAGCTTGGTCTGGTAGATAATTGCTGCTGTTAAGAGTGAATATATCTGTCCCCAGTTTCTGCCATGGTCTCTCTGGGAGCTGACTGGGCAGTAGTGACTCAGCAGGGTTGGTTCGTTCCTTTATGCAGGTTCTGCAGTTAAGTATGAGCTCACTTAACTGACTGCTCGTCCCTGGCCCCCAGACTGTTTCTCTTGCCCACCCCTTGCATTTTATTATGCCCTGGTGTCCTTGATGCAATTTCTCTAGCACAAAGTTGCGCATGGCTGAGGGGATTACTAGTCTAGTGCCTCTGGGTAGCAAATTGTCTTAAACAGTAAGGACCGCTTTGTCTGGCCAGTAGGTTTTTATTACTCCTTTCAGCTGGTTTAGATCTGGCAAGCCCTCCTAACATAGAGTCATCACTTCAAAGCATACGCTTTCCACTTTTATCTGTTCTCGTAGTTCTGTTTGGTATGTAGGGCTTGCAGGCAGGTTGGCTAGAACTAAATGTATGTAGATGTTTGTATCCTCCATGAGATTTGTCTCTGAGATGCTGAGGTCTTTCGTTTGGCTTACAGGAGCACGTGATAATGTGTCCGCTGTGTGTAAGCTTTTGCCTGGCACATGTGAGTAATTGTAGGCCATGAGCCTGGGGCAAAACCTCTGGATTCTAGGAGGAAGTTCTGTCAGTGCCTGGGTTCCCAGCAGGCTCACAAGGGGCTTGTCATCTGTTTCAGTGTGGAAATGTCTGCCTATCAGAAAATCTCTATACCGCTCACATCCCCAGGTAAGGCCCAATGCCTCTTTCTCCACTTGCTCTGTTTCTGTGAGTGAGCGTGATGCATATGCTACAGGTCCCCACTGTTCTCCCTCTTTTTGTAGGAGGACCGCCCCAAGTCCATAGGATGACGCGTCAGCTGACACTTTACAGTCCATGTTGGGGTCATAGAGTAACAGCAGGGGGGTAGACAACAGTTCTTTTCTTAGGTGATCAAATGCGTGCTGTTGTGCGGGGACCCAGTGGTTTTTCTCTCAGGGGTTTATCCTTTTCTGCTAAATTGGGTACATACTTCCCCAACTTATTCATCATCCTGAGAAAACAACGAAGCTCACAGACATTAGATGGCTCCTGTAGCTCTTTGATAGCCCTTGTCTTTGCTGGGTCCGCACTCACACCGTCTGCTGATATGACTTGGCCCAGAAATTTGACTGTGCTCTTGTCAGGCCACACTTCTCCATGTTAAGTGTGACGCCGGCCTTCTGCAGTCTGTTCAACACCGTGCAAAGTCTGGCGTCATACTGTTCCTGGTCAACTCCCCAGACCAGGATGTCATCCATGAGGCACACAGCTCCTTCCAGCCCTTCCAGAAGCTCTTACATTCTCTGCTGAAAATGTTCAGGGGCAGAAGCAATCCCAAATGGCAGCCTATTAAAACAATAGTGGCCAAAGGGAGGGATAAAGGCTGTGTATTTGGCTAATTCAGGGGACAATGGGATCTGCCAAAATCCATTGTTTGCGTCGAGTTTGCTGAAGATCTGTGCTCCCGCAGCTGTCCAAGGGTTTGTTCTACTGATGCTGGCATATATTTCTCCCTGCAGACTGCATCGTTAAGGTGAGTCAGGTCCTCGACATATGCAGACAGATTCTGTTTTGGTCGGTCAAAAGGAACGCCACCTGGCCTGAGTTTGATGGTGTATGGTCCTAGTCCTTGACACCGCTTTGAATAGTGTTCAGTGTTCCTTTGTCAATACTGTCTGTTCTGTCCTGCTGACTAGGACAGTGTGTAGGTCTCTGACCACATATATATTTTTTTGTAGGGTGAGTTCTCTTGATACATGCCTAGCACTTGAAGTACAGTTCCTCCAGGGCCAAACAACGGTCTGTCTGATTTGAATCAAATAGGTAAACAATGAGAGAGTGAAACGGAGCACACGTATTGCATCAGGTGAGTGTATTGCGTCATTTCCTGTTTTCTCGCTGCTACTGTGTTGTCCTGTGCTGTTTGTAGCTGTTGCTAGAGCTCGAGCTAAATCGCTGTTATTAATATCACTGCGGTTATTCAGCTGCTGTGTACTTAAACCAGTGGTTCTCAAACTTTTTCTGTCAAGCCCCCCCTTGGAGAAAAAAAAATGTCCAGGCCCCCCCTCGACCCCCCCCCCCCCCCCCCCCAAAAAATGTCACAAATGGGTGAAGTTAAACTTTTATTGAAAGAAAGTGAAGATCGTGACCGTTCTTTTCACTTTTCTCTTAGTAATTTGCTGTGCAAAAAAACCCAACTATTTCAATTGCTTCATCAGACTTTTTCAAATAGAAATATAATAAAATGTGCAATAACTTTTTCAGAACAATAACAAGTTCACAAGTTCAATCGGCGCTTAAAAAAAACAGTGTTTCCGCTACATACATTTTGCTGTGGCGGCCCTGAAACAGTGACAGGAGTCACAGGACGTCAATCACACGTGAAGTTGTGGCGACCAAATAAACAAGAGCGGGACCAGTTTACTCCTCACAGTTTTCTAACGAGTAAGAGGGTCCGACATCGGACGCTCTCCGTCAGCACACAATCATATGCAGTTCTGTTATGCAATCATATTGTGTACCTCTGTACGTCCCTACTGTAAATGCATTGATTGTCGCTGTTTATAAAGCTTATAAAAAGGTGCAGATGTCATTTGGTAACAATCGATCGCTCGTTTTGATCGCTACGTCATTAATAACGTCCCTCGTGCACACGCGGCTCACGTGCTGTTTTGAATTGCGAGAGGAAATATTTAACTTTTGTAACTTAGTTAAACAGACAGCTGATGAGGGTAGTCAACAAAGCAGACAGAGAGACAGACAGAAAGAGGGGGGCGGGGCAAGCAGCTGTGCAGAGAGCAGAGGTACAGGTGTGTTGGGGGAGAGAAGGAAAGCAAAGTGATCAGATTAAAGTAGATTGTGAATTAAAACTTAATGAGGTGAAGAAAAGAGTACAATTTGAGTGTGGAAGTCTACATGTGATGTGCTTCTCACAGAGATCATTGACATATGCGAGTGCAACGTGTTTGTGTACTGTACCACCCGAAAATGAGTCTGGGTTGTCCGACGTCAAAACATAGTTCCGCCTGCTACATTTTCCAAACGTTGGCACGCCCCCCCTGTCATTCCACCGCGCCCCCCAGAGGGGGCGCGCCCCACAGTTTGAGAATCACTGACTTAAACAGACACTAGTTTTCATCAAGCACTGTCGTTGCGACATATCTGCTAAACCCTTAACTTTATACTCGCTTAGCCGTTAGGTTAGCAGCTAGCTTAATCCATTGAAATGGCTTCTCCTTCTCCCTCCTGCTCTTCTGATCTGCCTTGTTCGGTGTGTCAGATGTTTAGCTCTACCTCGACCTCCTTTACGGATAAGGGTACTTGTATGAAATGTAGTATTTTTGGAGCTATGGAGGCGAGGATCACAGAATGAAAACCAAGCATTGCTAGCTGCTGTAGTCAGCAGCAAGCCCCCAGGGCCGGTAGCCGGTGCGGGCCGACCTAGCGTAGCTTCTCCCCCGGCAACTCCCGAGCAGCCGGGATGCAGTGGCTGGGTTACTCTCAGAGGGAAGCATAGCCGCAAGACGAAGCACACGGTTCACCACCAATCAGTTCATGTTTCGAGCAAGTTTTCCCCACTCAACAACACACCCGCTGAGAAACCAACTCTGGTTATTGGCAGTGAAATGTATTCCTGGGGCCGGAGTGGGCGACATCGAGTCCAATTTAAAACTGCTGACAAAGGATAATCGTAAATTTGATAAGATTGTAATTCATGTCGGCGTTAATGACTCCCGGTTACGCCAATCGGAAGTCACTAAAATTAATGTTGAGTCGGTGTGTGCATTTGCAAAGACGATGTCGGACTCCGTAGTTTTCTCTGGACCCCTGCCCAATCTGACGAGTGATGACATGTATAGCAGCATGTCATCATTCAACCACTGGCTGTCGAGGTGGTGCACAGCAAACGATGTGTGAGTTTTTCACACCCAGCTTGGAAAGCTTTACAGCCTGTTTTATTTGTGATAGTATACCACCCTCCTGGCGCATACTCTGATTTTCTAACTGAATTCTCAGAGTTTTTATCAGATTTAGTCCTGAGTTCAGATAAAATAATTATTGTAGGGGACTTCAATATTCATGTAAATGTTGATAATGATAGTCCTAGCATGTAATTTATGTCCCTTTTGGACTCTATTGGTTTCACTCAAAGTGTAAACCAGCCTACTCACTGCTTTAACCACACCCTCGACCTTCTAGCTTATGGCCTTGAAACCGAAAACTTAATTGTCTTCCGACAAAATCCTCTTTTATCAGATCACTATCTAGTAACTTTCGATGTCCTATAACTGACTACTGTCCAGTTAACAAAAATGTATTCACAAGATGTTTGTCTGATAGGACTGTAGCTCAATTTAAGGAAACAATTCCAGCTGCTTTTAATTCTTTACCACATCTGTTTACTACAGAAAGCTCTTATGCTAATGTTAGTCCCTCTCAGCTTGATCAGTTTGTTGATAGTACTGCAGGTTTGCTGAGAAGTACTCTAGATTCGATTGCACCCTTAAAAAAGAAGATTATCAAACAACACAGGCTAGCTCCATGGTATGACTCAGAAACTCGTAACTTGAAGCAAATGTCGCGTAAATTAGAAAGAATGTGGCGATCCACCAAAACAGAAGAGTCTCGTTTAATCTGGCAAAATAGTCTTAATAAATACAGGGAGGCCATACGGCATGCTCGAGGTGTCTACTACTCCTCTCTCATAGAAGAACATAAAAACAATCCCAGGTACCTTTTCAGCACTGTAGCCAGGCTGACAGAGAGTCACAGCTCCATTGAGCCAAGTATTCCTATAGGCCTCAGCAGTGATGATTTCATGAGCTTCTTTAATGACAAAATCCTAAAGATTGGAGATGTATCTTTGGAAACTGCTCAAAAACCTGATGTTTACCTTGACTGTTTTTCTCCAATTGACCTTCCTGAGCTAAATTCTCTGATATCTTCATCTAAACCATCAACCTGTCTTTTAGACCCGATTCCAACCAAACTACTTAAGGAAGTCTTTCCCTCAATTAGCACTTCTTTACTAGATATGATCAATATGTCTTTATCGACTGGCTATGTACCCCAGTCTTTTAAACTAGCTGTAATTAAGCCACTACGTAAAAAGCCTACCCTAGATTCAGGCACCGTAGCTAACTATAGACCTATATCTAACCTTCCTTTCATCTCAAAGATCCTTGAGAAAGCAGTCGCTAATCAATTATGTGACTTTCTTCATATCAACAGTTTCTTTGAGGACTTTCAGTCAGGATTTAGAGTCCACCATAGCACTGAGGCAGCACTTGTGCGAGTTTCAAATGATCTATTTACTGCTTCAGACAGAGGACTTCTCTCTGTACTCGTCCTGTTAGATCTTAGTGCCGCTTTCGACACGATAGACCATCACATCCTGTTACAGAGACTAGAACATTTAATTGGCATTACAGGATCTGCATTAAGTTGGTTTAAATCTTATGTATCAGATCGATCTCAGTTTGTTAATGTTCATGATGTGTCCTCTATGCACACCAAAGTTAGTCATGGAGTTCCACAAGGTTCTGTGCTCCGACCGATTCTTTTTTACCTTATATATGCTTCCTCTTGGTAATATCATGAGGAAACACTCCATTAATTTTCATTGTTATGAAGATGATACTCAATTATACTTATCAATGAAGCCAGATGAAACCAATCAGCTATCTAAACTAGAAGCATGCCTTAAGGACATAAAGATCTGGATGACTAGAAACTTTCTGCTGCTTAATTCAGACAAAACTGAAGTTATTGTGCTCGGCCCAAAACACCTCAGAGATTCTTTCTCTAATGATATAACTGCCCTAGATGGCATCAGCCTGGCATCCAGCACTACTGTTAGGAATCTGGGAGTTCTATTTGATCAGGATATGTCCTTCATCTCCCACATAAAACAAATATCAAGGACAGCCTTTCATCTTCGCAAAATAGCAAAAATCTGACACATCTTGTCTCATCTTGTCTCCATACATTCGTTACTTCCAGGTTGGATTATTGTAACTCGTTACTATCAGGTTGCTCTGATAAGTCACTAAAAACTCTTCAGCTGGTACAAAATACTACAGCACGTGTGCTGACAAGAACTAGGAAGAGAGATCACATCTCTCCTGTATTAGCCTCTCTGCACTGGCTTCCTGTAAAATCTAGAATAGAATTTAAAATCCTTCTTCTTACTTACAAAGCTCTTAATGGTCAGGCACCATCATATCTTAAAGAGCTCATAGTGCCATATTACCCCTCTTGAACATTGCGCTCCAAAGATGCAGGCCTGCTTGTGGTACCTAAAGTCTCTAAGAGTAGTGTTGGAGGTATAGCCTTCAATTACCAGGCCCCCCTCCTCTGGAACAATCTACCAGTCAAGGTCCGGGAGGCAGACACCCTCTCTTCTTTTAAGAGTAGACTTAAAACTTTCCTCTTTGATAAAGCTTATAGTTAGGGCTGGCTCAGGCTTGGACCAGCCCATAGTTATGCTGCTATAGATTTAGACTGCCGGGGGGATCTGACACACCAAGCTTCTCTCTCTCTCTCTCTCTCTCTCTCTCTCTCTCTCTCCCACTCTCTCTCTCTCCGTCATATTAATGCAGCTCATTAACTCTGTATCTTCTGGTCCCATTAACATTACTAACCATATATCTTCCTGGGAGTTCTCGTGCTCCCTTGTCCTGTAGGTGCCTGGGGATCGTTGCTGCAGACCACCTGCTGCTGTGGACCTGCTCAACTGCAACAACTACTAACATCAGTCTTCCCCATAGTATCATTATTGTTGCTGCTAATGCTAATAGTAGACCTGTTGACTTCAACTGTTACAATTACAATTACCTCAGCCTTTATCATTACTCTGCTTCTCTCGCTAATTTATTTATTTATTTATTTTGCTAATCTTCACCCTAGTCTACCACTATTATTGGCATTGTAACCATAAGTATGTGTCTGTTGTTGTTGTAACAAGGACATATGTTGTTGTTGTAACAAGAACATATGTTGTTGTTGCTCTCTTTGCCTGTCTCTATCCTGAATCTCCTTCTATCCCATTTTCGGTCCATCCAGTCGAGGCAGATGGCTGTTCAACATGGTCTGTGTTCCAACGATCCAGACTGAGACTGCTGCATTGTAGGGGCTTGTTTTCAATCAATCAATCAATCAAACTTTATTTATATAGCACTTTTCATACATTAAAAACGCAACACAAAGTGCTTCACAAACAATAAAAATAAAAAGGGATCACAACCCACGGCCACAGGGAGCGATGCCATCACAGAGACCCCCGACCCAGACAGACCGGGGTGGACTCCACACATGGTGCAGAGCCCCCCAGTCCTCCAGGCCCGAGGGGTCTCCAGGACGACGCCCCAGCAGGCAGACCAGACACACCTCCCAGTGTGGAGGCCCCCCATGAGGAAGCACTGGAGCTAAAAACTAAAAACTCAGCTAAAAGACAATAGAGTAAAAGGACCTAAAAGCTAAAAGACAATAGAATAAAAGGACCTAAAATCTAAACAACAATAGAATAAAAGGACCTAAAAGCTAAATGACAATAGAATAAAAGGATCTAAAAGCTAACAGACAATAGGACAGGATAAAAACAGGCCTGACTTAAAAGGGTTAATGAAGTCAGTTAAAGGCCAAACTAAAAAGGTGGGTCTTGAGCCTCCTTTTAAAAACATCAACAGTCTCTGCAGTCCTGATGCCCTCTGGCAGGCTATTCCAAGGCTGCGGCCCATAATGGCTGAATGCAGCCTCCCCGTGGGTTTTAGTTCTAACTTTTGGATTGATTAAAAGGGTAGGTGCCAGAGGACCTCAGGATCCACGAGGGTTGATATGATAAAAGCAGGTCAGATAAATAAGATGGTCCAAGACCGTTAAGACACTTAAAAACTAATAAAAGCACCTTAAAATCGATCCTGAAACACACGGGGTGCCAATGCAGCGATTCTAAAATCGGTGTAATGTGCTCCCACCCTCTGGTCCTCGTCAGCACACGTGCGGCTGAGTTCTGGAGTAATTGTAAATTATAGATAGTCTTTTTGGGAAGACCAGAGAGCAGGGCATTACAGTAGTCTAAATGACAGGAGATAAAAGCATGCATCAGCACCTCCGTGTTAGCCTAAGAGAGAAACGGGCGGACTCTGGCAATGTTCTTAAGATGATAGAAACCTATCTTTGTTACATTTTTGATGTGAGGGATAAAACTGAGCTCAGAGTCAAAAATGACGCCCAGGTTCTTAACAGATAGCCAGGATTTAAAATCTTGTAGTTTTGGTAAAAGTTTCTCTCTCTTGCCTTCAGGTTTTATATGGCTTGGGGGTTTTGTTTAGCCATTTTTTTCGGTTTCTTTGATTTAGCAGAGACAACAACATCACAATGTTTGGTCTTACGCCTAAGGTCTGTCACTGAGTGAGTGAGTGAGTGAGTGAGAGAGACACCTCAAAGGCCAACCGAGGTCTGGCTAATCAGAATACATTAATTTCTGTTGGCCCATTAGCCATTAGCATGCATCCTCGAAATACATGCAAGTGAATGGAAGCCCTGATGGAAATGCCTGGCTTTGAAGCTTTCTCTTCATTTCGTCCTAACAGTTGACTGGACAATATATTTTAATTCTTTTTTTTTTTCTTGTAATTCTTACCTGAGTCTATTTGGCCTTTAAGTGCATGAGAGTTAAGATAAGATAAGATAATCCTTTATTGATGCCCCAGAGGGAAATTCGGGTGTTACAGCAGTACCAAGACAAAATAGCAAGTCAATGAATACAGTATAAAAAAATAAACAAGTATACAAGTTATACAATTATGAGTAAGTGACAAGATAAAGTAAAGTGACAAGTCAAAGTGACAGTTGTGAACATGTGATCACAGGAACCAGTATTTCCAGTAGTTGTTTTTTTTTATAAAAAAAAATCAAAAAACCCGACTACCCTTGTGTCTATCAACTAAAACAGTATGTTGCAGAAATGGCTGTATCTCCAAAACTACAAGGAGTTAAGTCAAATGCTTGGTATCATTGGATTCAGAACAACTTAAATCAATATTTGCATTGATTCAGTGTAGATCAGATATTAAGCAAATGAGTGTTAAAATTTTTTTTTTTTTAATAACTTTATCGCCTAACTAAAATCCTTGATCATCCGGTCGACATTGCAAGTGACATTGGCAAACTTATCACATCCCTCTGTCAACAATATCATTGCAAGGCGCAGCATGTGTCTGATAGCATGTGTTAGTGTATATGGATGTATGTTTATGTGGCGATGAGTATGGTGAGGGCAGGGGCTTGAAAATATTTTCATCTACCAAAGCAGGCCCTGCAGAAAAGGTTTGGGAACCACTGTTCTACCTATACTTTTTTCCTTTCATCTCACTGATCTTTTATATCTATTTCACAGGGTTCCCATTTGCCCAGAAAACTTTGAAAAACCTCGAAATTTAGAGTTTTCCATTCTTGGAAACACCTGGAAATTGATTAAAATGACCAAATATCCTGGAAATAATTTATGTTGTCCTGGAAAATTTGTAACTGTATTTTAGCCCCTCACTCAGATCGCCTATGTAAACCTAGGTGCGTATTTTTGTTTGAAACTTGACTGTTAGTAGGATAAGCTGTGCGGTATGACAGGTATGGCACGCAATGTCTCTTCCTAGTCATGGCTGTATTTTTAAACCCATTATGTTTCTGATTTTTGACCCTTCCTTTGAGGTTGCAGCAGATTGTAAACAATGTGAAGTCAGCAGCTAATAGTTCGCTTACAGAACAACAGTATATTCCTGTAAGTATGAGCACACATGTCATTTTATGTTCAGCATGTTAAGTAAAATGGATGGTTTGATAGGATAATATTATTGCGATGCTAATTTCCATTCGGCAACCAAAACATCGGATCTTTTGACTTAAAACTACTTGAAGACTAGGGGCGGCTGTGGCTCAGTGGTAGAGTCGGTCATCTTTCAAAAGGTCGGAGGTTTGATCACATCACCTCAGGCTACATGTCGAAGTGTCCTTGGGCAAGACACTGAACCCCAAATTGCTCCTGGTGGCATAGCCAACGGGTATGAATGTGAAAATTGATTGACAGTTTGACGGGCACTTTACATAGCAGCCTCTGCCATCAGTATATGAATGTGTGTGTGAATGTGATATGTAGTGTAAAAGCAGCTTTGAGTGGTCGCTATAAAAATACAGTCCATTTACCATTCACCATGATGACATATTCCAATGACAGCTAGCTGGTAGCACAAGTTTGGGTTTCAGCCGCTTCAACTCCAGTCCAGGCTCCCTCAGCTGTCAAAGGCGCAATCGAGTCCTGCAAGCGATATAAGATTGCTGCCTTGAGACACTTTCTAACCAACTGAAAGACGAAGTATGACACCTGAATATTATGAACCTTCTTTTTTCATTGCTATGTTCTTTCACTTCAGACTGGACATAGGTGTAACTTGGATAGATGTAGGCTTAATGAAACTGCATGGGTGTGTGTGTACTGAAAATGCACAGATTATGCAATTCAATTGCAATGCAATTGTTTCTTTAAATTTAGATTTTTGCACTTAATTCTACCCTCACTTGCCACTTCATTAGGTACACAGTTCAATACAACAGTGCTACCATGGATTCTGCTTTGATGAAGTTTATTTTTTGTTGACTTTGTTTTGCTGAGTCAGAAGTGTGTAAATTAAATAATGTTTATTACTGAGGCCATAGTTAAAGGTGGTGTTGTACTGAACTAAATTATATTGAGATGTGTCTCTAATTTTTTTACCTCCCTATTTACATATATGAGGGGGCCGGAGTATTAGGAACACCTGTGAATATAATGCAGCTCAGTACAGCTCTATGACCATGACGCTGAAATATCATTGAATTAACACCTTTATGACCGCTTAGAAAAGGCCTGTACATTACAGGCAACATAAAAGCAAATCTTATGGCTGAGCTGGTGTAATGGATTACATTAGATTTTTCAGGTGTTCCTAATGTAGTGGCGGGTGAGTGTAGTGAAACTTTGCCATGGCAATTAATGTACTACAAAATATATGATGAGGTCAATTCAAGTCAATGCGTCTCGAATGACTTGGGTTAAATGTGTCAGTACTAGGCCTACCGGTAAATTATATGACCGTTTATGAGCAAGTACTGTCCTGCATCATCAAGGCAAACTCCTGGAAACTGTCCTTGAAAAGTCCTGGAAAATGATTATGAATTGATTGATTCAAATGATTCTTGTTTTATCTATTAATATATTTACATCTGATATATCAGAAAATGCCTCAACAAAAACTTTTTGTTCTTATTTCTGGTAATTCATTCCAGCCTCCTCAGCCCCTTTACTACCTCAGGCTGTCACACTTTTGGCTCTCCCCTAACAGCATCTTAGGTGTCGGGCTTGAATTCAGTCAGCAACACTCAATATGAAACTGACGTTTAGAGGTTCACTACATTATTGATGACACCAGATGTGCTGACTGTCACTTCACACCCTCATCTCGCTTCATTTCAGGCTGCTCCCCTCTACTGCCAAGTCCCTCAAGACCACTTTGTTAATAGCTTGACAGCTAATCTCAGTTTACTTTTTCTCTAATAGCTGGACCTAATCCCTGCCCCTTGATGCTCTCAAATTTAAATAATAAAAAGCTAGACTATATTTTAAATTTTTTAAAACCGATTAATGGCATTGAACTCAATATTCTCTTATAAACATGTTAATTATGCCCAAATTTCCTTAATGCTACGATATACTAGAGACCTTACATCATTAGATTGGATGCATCATACCATGCATTACATAACACTTGTTATGGTTTGTGTTTTTTGTGTTTTGGTGGTCTTTGTATTTTTCCTCTGTTCTCCTCCTTTTCCCTCTCCCCTTTGTGTTTTAGTGTGTTTGTGGCAGGAGGCGTGGCTGGCCTACTTTCTGCTCTCCCAGGCTGCAGTTGAGGCACACCTGTTTCTCATTGACAAGTAATCAACCTGTCCATATAAGCCTTGTCAACTTGCCAGATAATTCCGTCCTGTCTTACATTTGTGCCTTGCTGCGTTTTGCCAGTCAACTTTTTTTGGCCAGCGTATCTCCTGCCACCCCCACCTAAAGTTTTTTTTGGGCGTTTTTGCATTTTTCTGTGTACGCCTGTTTTTTGCTTTGCCTGATTATCATAAAACCAACTTAAACTGAGCCCTTGTGTCTCCGCTACTGTCTGGTCAAAGTCAATATTGAAAACGTGTCAACACTTGACACACACTTACAGAACTTCTTTCATTATTAACTGAAGCTCAATCTGTATGTCCATATTCCTCACTGATTTACAGCTCTCAGGTGAAGCTTGCTGGGTTAGAAAGGAGAACACAGCCACCAGGACACTCAACCTGAGCACTGTATTTGAAATGCAGTGACCTTTCATGACTGATGTATTGGTGCCTATTGCACTCCTGATCCCAGAAAATCTTAACTCATTCCAATATTTCAGGAGATTATGCTGCAGTGCTTGGAAAACTTTAAAACTTTTAGACTATCAGCTCAAGGGATAAGGAAACAACCAACACATCAATCAACTACTAAAGATAAACATAGATTTCATTGGGGAAATTAACTTGTTATAACAGCTCAAAGTAAAGGACATGGGTAAAACAAGTGATAGACAAAAATGCAAGGACAAAATTACATTAAGATAGGATAATAATGATAATAGTCCAGTTTTGACATGGCCAAGTGAGGACATGCGCCGAAGCTTCTTTACTGAACTTCCGCATATTTTCAGAAATATAGCAATTGAGGTTTTTTGTATCGGCTCACACTGTTTCTGAAAACAATCAACTAATTCTCCATGTCTGGAAAGAGTAAGATCCGCGGGGGAAGCAGCAAGTGAACAAAACCGGTCGACCACTCTGTGCTAGCTAGCTAAACAACAGGTAACATGATGGAGCACTGGGGACGTAATGATCGCTGATGAATGACCACTATCCGCAGTGAGGTGAACGCGCTACAGGAGGAAATCTTGGCCGAATTTCTTACAACAGCTCTTACTATGCGTGAGGAAATTATTAAGGAGCTTCACTCTACAATGACCAATGACTTCAATACAAACAACAGTGACCGAACATGCAAACAAAATGGATACGCTTGAAACCTCACAAAATGAAGTTACGGACAGGCTGGCGGAGCTGGAGACTTGATGTGCTGCTCTGGCCGCAGACAATACGAAGCTCAAAGTTGCAGTGGATGACCAGGAAAATCGCTCTCGTAAACAGAACATACATGTGGTTGGTTTACCTGAGGACGAAGAGTGCAACAATCCAACTGCCTTCATCAGACCTTTCCTTAAGGTAATTCTGGGTGAGGAAACCTTCGCCAACACACTGATTATAGACAGAGCTCACCGCACCATAGCAGCCAGACCACCTCCAGGCAAACTACGAGAGCTTTGCTAGTGCAGTTGCCCGTCCTCCAGACTTTTTTTCCCCAGGACTCTTTAAGTAAGCCTATTGTTATTTCTATACTGGAGTAGTTTGGTAGATTTTCAGGGTACACACTGAACTGTCAGAAAAGTTAGTTTTTTCCTATAAACCCACCAGCCGCAAGGATGCCTTACTCCCTTTTTCCTTTTAAATGTATGAATAATGGGTTTAAATACCGGGGAACTCATTCCCCCATATTTTTAATGAAAATTTCCTTGCATTAAACGCTGTATTTTAACCATTGGTCCACTCTGTCCCTTTTGTTAGCTGGCCGAAATAATCAAATTTTGACACCTCTTTCAATATATCCCAGTATTTATTTGAAAAAAGCTTCTTACAAAATTTGACCAGACCATATCCTCTTTTTTTATGGGAAAACAAGCCGTGCCGCATTAAAAAAGTGTATCTCCAGTGGCCCAAGTCGAAGGGTGGAATGGGCCTCCTGAATTTTCTAAATTACTATTGGGCTTGCAATATTAAAAAAATCCTTTACTGGTCCTATCCAGATGGAGCTGTCCTCTTCTCGGCAGTCTCTGTACTCCTTAGTATGCTTAGTTACTTGTCTATCAGTTCCACTCCTACTGTTACACACACTTTAAAGGTTTGGACTTTTCAACAGACCATCCTGTTACTCCCCAATATGTCATAATCCCCTGTTAAACCATCGTGCATTGATCTCACCTTCCAAACCTGGTTTAACAAGGGGAAGATCATCTTTACAGCAAAGTTACTTTTTTATCATTTGCAGCCCTGTCCGAAAGATTTAATTTGCCTGGATCTCATCTATTTCGTTGTTTCAGGTTGAGACATTTTTTGCAAAAGCAATTTCCAGAATTTCCAAACCAGCCTACTCACTCTGAAATAGATTTCATTCTCCCTTTGAACCCCAATGTAAAGAACATAATCTCAATTGTACACACAGAAATAAATTCCATTAAATCTGAAACTCTCAACAACATTAAAGTCACTTGGGAGCAGGATTTGGGGGTGGAGCTGACTGATGGGATGTGGGAGACTACACGGGCTGGTTCACACCTCCTCAATATGTGCCAGACATAGTCTTACACAATGTATAATTTTGCATCGCATTCATTATACTGATGCCAGACTAGCAAGGATCTTTCCTGGCACAAGTGACACATGTAATCGCTGTGGATAGTCACCTGCGGACCTGGTCCAAATGTTTTTGACCTGCCCCGGCTTATCTGAATACAGATATCTTTAAATCCTTTAGCGATATATGTCATGTGTCATGAGTTATTCTAGTTTAGTTATGTTGTTGATTTTTATTTTGGTGTTTTGATATTATTCAAGTCATGTTGGAAAATTGCAAGACCTAATAAACAGTTAACCTAAAAAAGAATGATAACAATAAATATATACACTATGTACACCTTTCACTTATCACTAGATGGTTACTAGCTACTTTTTAAAGTTCAAATATTAAAGTGATTTTAATATAATCTGATTGAAATGTTGTTCTTTTAAAATTTTAAATAAAAAGAAAACTTACTTATGGCCTGTGTTCACTTTGGCGAGGCAGCACCTATTTTCTATACAAACCAATGCTGTTCAGCATTTTCGGCACTCTCAGAGCACTCTCAGTTGACTTGAACTGTGTAATGGTAAAATGTCAAATAAAGAAATTTGTGTTCTCTGTGAAAACATGAGCATAGTAGAACATATGAGAAATACTAGGTTTAACCTGCCAGTGGAAAGAACAAACCAGGGGCGTTTTGGGGTGAACACATCTGGGGTTTAGTCAAATACAACTGGGGCTAACCTCAGACCTTGTAGGGTGGTCCTGGGGCAGTGGAGGGTTGTTGATTTTATAGCCATAATTAAATTGTTTATCTTCTCAGAAAATAACAAAACTCTTTCTCAATCTCATACTCACACAAACACAATACAGCACTCTTTCAGTTATCAAACTATCTCTCTCTCACACACTCACACTAGCTGTTTCCATTACTAATCCTGGTTCTGCTATTCATCTGCACTACCACTGGCTGTGCTGCTACACTCTGGAAAACTATTCATTAACAGTGTTGTGACCAAGTCATTTTCAAGTAAGTCTCAAGTCATTTGGTCCAAGTCTCGACTCATTTTTTCTTGGGCAAGTCAAGTCAAGTTGAGTCTTTAGTTAAGTCAAGTCCCGAGTCAAGTCACTTTTTTTCCACCCAAGATACAGCACTCTGCTACACAAGGTATTAATAGCCTGGGTTATAATGATATTATTGGCCATTTTATATAACCTGTTCAAAAAGTATGACAATGAATTGTATCTGTATTATCTTGGCAGAGGCGCATGATGAGCAGCTGAACTTAACACTCAGGCTCCCAGCAGCCTCTAGGTTTTCACACCTTCACATGAGGGCCCCTCCCCCTGGCCAGGTCTGTAAAACCGGAAGACCACCATTGTTTTTGGAGTCTTTTGTTCTGAAGCTCAGAAGCTCTCCACTGCCCTCCAAGAAGGTTGGAGCTGCTGCTGCAGTTCCCTCCAATTCAACAGCTCTCATGGCTTGCTAACAGAGCAAGGCCTCAGCAGCGATGCGAGATCCTGCTGAAAAGTTTACCGGTTTACTTAGCACGAACTAGTAACCGTAGTTTAGCAGCAGCTGAAAGAGTCTGCCCGCTTTTCAAGTAAGGACAATGGAGTAGAGATGGCAGCTCTCGTTCACTTCAGTGACCCGGATCTTCGGATCTCGTTCAGCTGAAAGATTCGTTCATTACATTCGTTTACCAGGTCGTTCAGTGACATTTCCGGTTTACCCGTAACTCACTCACTCTCACTCCTTCATGAACGATGACGGCTCCCAGTGCATTACTGGTCTTCATCACAATATAACAGTTACTTGGCCCAACTATATTCAAAAGAAATATTTAAAAATAAACATTCATGTGTTATCTCATCTTGCTGTTGTGTCACTGTTTATTTTTGAGCTGTTGTAATACTGGTTCTAGTATTGTACTTTACTTTATTTCAGACACATAAGTCCATATCTGTTCAAAACACAATACATGAAATAAAAGACGAAGACAACAACTTCAGCATAGTAGTTATATATTATATATTATATATTATACAGTTATATATTAACGTTGAACTTCCATTATAAAACATGGCGACCTTCTATTAATAAAGTAATTTTGTTTGTGTTCATCAGTGCTGTAAACATATGTGAACTGCTGATGTGTGCAAGATATACCCCCGCCGCCTTAGTTTGTCATGGTCGAGGATCAGAATGTCTGACCTGTTGGGACTCATTTCGTCAAACTGTATTTGCTAGTGTGAAGGTTCTCAGTAATCCAGGTCATTGTAATTTTAATATGCTTCTAATATGAGAAAAGCATCCCTTAACAGAGGCAATGGCCACCGATCTCCCAACTACAATGCAGTGTCAGATAAGGTTGGACCATAATAGCTCTTTAAAATTTGACAATCAATAACAATGACTGATCTTGATTTGTTGCCACAATAAGGTCGCGTTCTGTCTTTTTTTTTTCGCACACAATTACTATAAAAAATAAAGTACGTCTCTCCACATTCTGGAATGACACGAGCAGGAGCTGTAACCTGCGATCAGTTCATCATAGTTTATAACGCAGCGCGGGGAGAACACAGACGTTTAATAACGTGGACCTGTGTTCAGATCTGTCTGTCTGTCTGTCAACAGAGACTGCAGTCTGCTGTGTGCTACATATATTTTACACAGAGCTGTAGATGATAATCAGGCTTCATGATCAAACTTTTATATCACGTCATCACTTCAGTCCGCGATGACCCGCTCCCTCCCTCCCTCTGTGCAGGTGCTCTCTCCCTCTCAGTGCTGCGAGTCGGCGTCACCCTTTTTATTATATGTTGTTTTTAAAGTTTAATGGAGGTGAATGAGGCTCCTTGTATATTCACAGGGCCTTAGGATGTAATATATTTAATCAGAGTCTCCCCCAACACTGCTGTATGAAAAAAATTTAACGAACGATACCAGACAATTGTATTTTTTCCAATTTTTTAAACCAATTAATATCTGCAATATTAATATAAGAGGCCCGTGCCAATTAATAAAAATATCATTAGATCTCATGCACATCTTACTCCTCCTCACTCCTCCCTCACTCTCACTCGTTCATGAGCGAAGACGGCTCCCATTGCATTCACTGGTCTACTTGGCCCAACTTACCCATTACAAAACCTTCTGACATTATAATTTCTAAATAGATAAACGTAGTTTAGTTTGTGTTCATCTGTCAGTGGTTTACACATCTGTGAATTGACTTATATGCACAGATGCACCTAATCGGGTCGCTTCGTTCACAAAGACCATTCTCGTTTAGTGAACGAGAGAGAGAGACACAGAGAGAGAGAGAGAGACATTTGGTCAAGCGATACGTTCAGTCGTTCTCCTAACCAATGATGGTCATTTGATACATTTGATTTGATACAAACAGCCCTCCTCTAAAAGGCAATTGGCTCGTGCTAACATCAATCAGTCTAGTTTTCTAAAAGAAGAAGGGAGGCACTGGGGAGCTGCGAGCGGAGCCAAGTGAACGAAAGGAACAAATTTGATGCATGGAAGTGAACGGATCATTCCGTTCTCTGAAAGGATTCGTTATTTTTGAACGAATCGTTCAGGACCGAAACATCTCTACAATGGAGCAAGGAAGGACCAGTTTCCCTCCAACTGGACACCAACACAATGACTGCAACTTTCTTCACCATAACCACTGCTCCCCCAGCCCGATTGAGCAACAGGATCGACGGACTAACAAGCTGCAACACAGCACAGCAACGCCTTTCCGTCCATGGTCTGGTAACGTAACATCTGGGCAAAGCTAGAATAACCCACAGTACCGGCTAAGCAGGAATGTTTACTGTATTGTAATGTTATTGATTTGATTTGTTACAGAGTTGTATTGTTGTAATGTCTGTTTAGGTATCGATTGTATTTGAGGTTACTTATGCTTACACAAAGACAAAGTCTGCATGCTAAGTTAATCTCTCTATTTCCTAACCCGTAACTCTTAAGACTTACACACATACTATATTGTTGGACTGACCTTTGGACCTTTTGAACAGACTAAACAGCCAGGGATTCAACCTTATGGTTCTTTTTCTGGGTCTCAACCCTTCCCATGTGCTTAGTGTAAGTTGGTTGAGACAAGGGACAGCATTCAGTGGCTATCTTTGAGTTGGCTATTTTATGAGTTCTTTGTCTCCCCTATTTGCCACTTAAGCCATGTGGCCTCTTAATGGATACAACCTCCATTTCGGTCTCTGCCTGTCCTGAGACAGACATGCCCTTTTCCCTCTCTCTCTCTCTTTCTCTCTCTCTCTCTTTACTTCTGCTTTTGTTGTCTTTTTCAATAAATCATTGTGTGGAATAAAATGCTGTCTGTTTAATGTTGCACAAGAATGAATACTGCCAACCTCTTCTGCGTTTGAACTCCAAATCCTTCAACCTACTAGCTATCAATAATTGGGTTATAGTTATGAAGTTAATTATTATTTAGAGTCTATATTGATAGTCTAGTACACTTCATGAGACTGGGGTAATTTGATGGTTATTTTCTTAACTTTGTTAAGTGGTGCCCCATACAGAGGTGATTTAATGTAGATTAAATCATATCATTTATATAATTAATAATTATTTTTAATAATTGTACATTTCTTTTAATAGCCATTTTTAATACCTCCTTTTACTTACGGAATCTGACTTAGAGGTATAGTCCAGTCCCAACACATGCTGCACAGTACCACTCCTCCGTGCATGCTCACACGTTCAAGCTTTATTTCTTCAGTGTGCGCAGCGCCAGTGTCCACATAGGCTTAAAAACAACCACAGCGAATGAAAAAACTGCCCATCCCTCCATTGCCAACTACGGCTTACACTACAAAGACTGTTAAACCGATGAAGACAAATGAGGAAAAAGCAAGCTAAATAGAAAGAGTTGGACCGAGACCAAAACAAAACGAGACTGGAGCGGCATCTCCGAGGTGGAGAGAGGGAGCTGAAAGGATAAAGAAGTGATGCTGAGTTCTGCTTGACAAGTAATTACCCCAACTTACTATTCTGCTGTATTTGTTTCACATTGCTAAGATGTCTGCGGTCATTATGACGTTGTGTTACGTAGTGTCCAGCGGCTGGATTTTGACAGCAGGAGACTGAGGCAAAGACATCCCTTACACTGTGGACCCAGGCAGCATGGTCCTCAGAGTAACAAGCGTGATAGAAAAATGGCAGTCTTTTATAGCCTGCTGCTACTCTTTTGGACGTAACCAGGGCTTGACATTAACTTTTTTGCTCACCGGCCACCGTGGCTAGTGGTTTTCCAAAGTTACTAGCCACTCAACATTTTCACTAGCCACAATTTTTTTTCTTCACCTTGTTACAGCCAAACGTCCTACAGTCAGCGCAGCAATATTATTTTCTTCGTTGGATCATATTCCGGCAATCTTGACCTGACCTTTTAGTCTTTTCCTTGTCTTTGTCCACACTATTTTCTGTTTCATCAAGTTTTCTTCTCTGTTGTCTCCTCTCTGGGCTTTGATACACCTGTTATTTGCAGCCACATGATGACACATGATTCTTCACAGGGGCTTCATGTGTGGTCACTGGCGAGCAAACGCAAGGCAGTACTCTGTGCAGGTAGTGCTCATGTCCCGCTCTGTATGCAAATGATCACGAACACTCGTCCACCTTAATAAGACTTGAAAAAACATCATATAATACAAAACACTGTGATGCAGACTCGCAGCACAGAGAGGGGGAGCGCTGCTGCGCAGGCGCTCAGAGGGAGGGAATGGGTGAGTATGGACTGAAGGGATGACGTGAGCTTTTGATCATGAAGCCTGATGCTCCTCTACAGCTCTGTGTTTATCAGTGAAATATGTAAAGTACTCAGCATATGGACATATGCCAGCATGTGGAGAGTTTATACTTAATAGTACCTGTGAACGGAAATACAAACAGATTGCGACGTTATTGAGCCAGGTAGAAAGACAGACCTGTGTCATATCTGCTCCTCTCCTAACATCTGTCTCCTCCCTGTGCGGCATGATAACTGATAAACTATGCTTTGATCACCTCTGGTTCATTTCATTCACAGCTTGTGGATGTAGTTTATGCTTTATCAAGGTATATTACAGAAATACAGGGACAGATCGCGGCCCTATTAAGTCAGGGGAAGAGCATCAGAAACACACACAGATTGTTGTCATCAACTGCATGATTATAAATTGCTCACTGCTGGATTACATTGTTAGAAATTCTAATAAACTGCTCATAGATCCCACTCTGGATCATCTCTCTTTGACCTGCACCGTCTCTCGCTCTCATCGGTTCGGGATAGTTCCGTATTAAAACATTAAAAGCAGTCTCCTTACTGACGAAAAAAGAATGCCACCCGCCAAAGTGGCTAGTAAGAGCGACTGAGTTGCCCTCCCATTTGTGACTTGAACAAACATTTCAGTTATCTATTGCCCATTCCTACAATAGTTAATCGATAACTTCAAATAGACATTTGCAAAATGCAGAACTTGACTTAATAAAACTAGCAAACTAAATGTTAGTTTCTCATTTCAGGCTGGCCTCCAATCATCTCCAGTTGAAGGTGCAAAACACACAATATTAATACACAATAAAATATTTTAAACTTCTGGTTTGTGTCTTATTATTAACCATACTGCCTTGTACTGTTATACAAAATACAAGTAATACAAACATAGGTAAGGAAGACCATCTTCATTACACTAGCATTAGCTTGTTCCCAATGCGGCTGCTGTTTAATGTTTAATTGTTTAATGTTGTTTCATGGCAGAGTGGCTGAAAATATCTCTGTGAAGTGTCCAGGCATTGTTACTGTTTCGGACTTTCTCCTGATAGTTATGTGCCTGTGCTCTCACGGCTAAATGTTCTCAACATCAGTGTGTCACTGCTTATTTGGCACAGTTTTTCCACAGTTGCTGTGTCACTAATTAGAATTAATAAGCCAATTAGAATTAGCTGTAGATTACTGTTCACAGCTAAAACACTGATTCTGCTGGTTTGATGTGATCTGATTCAATAGTATCAGCTGCAGTTGTTGTCATTTCACGTTTTTACCAGTGTTTCCGCCATATTGTATACCTGGATTCTTCGGTTGCTGTGGTTACTAGCCTGCTCGCGCATAATAGCCTCCTCTGTGGGGAGGGCTTTGGAGGCAGGACTGAGCGCTGCCAAGCGAGGGGGAGGGACCTGAAGGTTGTGATCTTTCCAATACTGAAGCAAAGTCCACTCTCTTCTTCATCTTACTTACTGCAGCTTTATCGGGGGGAGGGGCACCCATGAACACAATGGATCAGACTTGGAACAGCAGCGACAGTCTGAGTGGACCAAAGAAATGAGAAAGAAAAGGAGTGAACGGGAAAAAGAGGAACAAGAAGAAGCATTGAGCAGAATGGAAATGTCACTGCCTGACATACAAGAAGAGCTGAAAGAATTGGAAACAGTGCTTGCAATGAAGGAAGAAGCAGCCTGCCAAATAACAGTAAGTTAAAACAGGTTGGAAGGCCAAAGGAGTGGCCCCAAGAGAGTCCAGGGGGAACGTCAGCATACCAAAATGCACCAGGACCAATGCGAGTGGGCCTAAGCAGCATGTTAGAGCCAGTAAACACTGAAATGGAGAGTATTAAACAAATATTGAAAGATATGGAAGAAAGAATACTAAGACAAGCAGAGTTCATGGAGAGAAGTGGACAGGTCACTCTGCATGCACCCCGATGAAGATTGTTTGAGTCTAAGGTATGGGAGAAACTTTCCAAAAACGTATGGTACCAATAGTAAGGTTCGCAGAAATTGTAGTGACCGATGAGGTGTACCAAGGTCCTCCTGAAGAGGACCGAAAAACAGCCTACACAACTCATGCCACTGGTGGCTAAAGGGCAATGCCCATCCGGCTATGCCATTGTCTTCTTGGATATGATAGTCCTGGCTGATTTGCAACAATTATGGAGAGAGCAAACTAGTGGATCACAGAGGAATGGCCTCTGTTTTCAGAGCACATTGTTCCCAACACATTGTTGTTGGAACAGTACAGGAAACAAGCAGCTGGCGAAAAAGCTCACACAGCTGCAGCTGGAAGAACTATTCAAGTCAAGGAAAGACTAAGGGCCCAATCAGTTAGGTGATATCTGCTATACCACCTACAACCAGGGTATCTGAGTCACTCAGCACACCTGCACGTCCTTTACCCAGTGCACCCCAGGCTATGGAGACTCCCGTCCGACCTACCACTTCCAGAGATACAAGGAGGGGTTGCAAGAGGACAGGAGACCTATCTGAGTACCAGAGAGTTTTTTTTTTGATTTAGCTTGATCCCTGCGGCAAAACGCTTGCCACCAAGAAAAAGAACAGAAGTAAAAGTAAAATGTATGCAGATCCTAATTGAAGCAGAGTTTGGCAATGATGACTAATGAAAAACTAAACAAAATCATCATCATCAGACTCAATTAGGATTTTAGTTTTTGTCTCTCATCTACTATAACAGGCACATAGATGACTGTAAATATTAATTCTAAAAT
The DNA here is from genome assembly GCF_022749685.1 of Semicossyphus pulcher. Lineage (NCBI taxonomy): Eukaryota > Metazoa > Chordata > Actinopteri > Labriformes > Labridae > Semicossyphus > Semicossyphus pulcher. The sequence continues at coordinate 21,748,652 of NW_027211692.1, read as the reverse complement.
CCTTTAAATTATTGTTTTTTTTATTTTATTTATTTAAATCATTGTAAATACTACATTCCCTTACTTAATTTTTTTTTTTTAAAAAGAAACAGTTGAATCACTTGATATGTCTTCATCATGTTTTTGTGATATACCTGTCAGACTGTAGTTGGCTGTTGACAAAAAAATCTTAAAGAAAACAATACATTTGATTTTATTTAGCTCAATTTTAAATGATTATGACACAGACGTAGTATGTTTTTTGCTGTTTTGAATTATACTCTCTGATTATAGATGTGGCTCTTAAAAGAGCCTTTGTTTGACGTAGAGGCTGCTACGTAAAGTGCCAAACTGTCAATCAGATATCACATTCATACCCGTTGGCTATGCCACCGGGAGCAATTTTGGGATTCAGTGTCTTGCCCAAGGACACTTTGAAATGTAGCCTGAGGGAGCTGGGGATTGAACCTCCAGCCTTCTGATTGAAGGACAACCGACTCTACCACTGAGCCACAGCTGCCCCAGCTAGGTAAGAGCCTTTGGTAGGAAAAGCTGACGATCCACACTTACTTCTCCATTGCACACTAGGATATGATGAAAAACATGATCACAAGGACCACGAAACATGTTGGGATGAACTGACCAATAAAAAGGCATACTCTATCATTGACCAAGACATTTACATAACCTGCCTTACATAAGGCAATATCCACTCGAAACCGCACCAGCTGGAAGGAATCAAGCCCACAATTGATGGTTGGGTTGCAGCAGGAGTCTTGGCAGAAACAAAGAGCACCAATTTAACACACCAATTTTTACAATCAAGAAAACACAATCAAATGATTATTGACTGGTGCATGATCTGAGGGCCGTTAACTCGTTGAAGCTGAAACACCACTTGTTCCAGATCCACACACTTCCACCTGACACAAAATGGTACATTGTCCTTGATTTAAGTTCAGCCTTTATTAGTGTACTAGTGCACCCAGTATCTGTTTGCATTTACTTACCAAGTAAAACAATATGTTACCCCAAGGATCCTTACCCCTCGATTCCACAGGATCCGTCTCTGGCGCGTTCCGTGTGCGCCACAGCCTCCAGAGTTGATCGCATCCTTCCAAGTCAATGATCGTGATTCCATAGCACACGCCGCGGTCCGTCTCCGGCACTCTGCTCCGCTGAAACATTTAAACATGCTTCAAGCTCAACAGAGCAGATTGTTCCAAACAGGAAGTCACACACGAAAGCAGCATACAGCATCCGGTCATTTCAAAATAAAACACCATGTTCAGACCGGTACAGGCTCCCGTTTTTTCTGTCTATTTTGAGATCAACACACTGAAATCTCGAAAAAAAGTACACTTTTAATAAGTAGTGTACTCCTCCATGGTAGAAGCACAAAAATCACGGAATGATTTCCAAATGAGCAGATAATCAACCTCGGATGTGCAAACTGAACTGTAGTTAAGGTGTTGCTCTGTTAGCATTGATGTTATCACGTGATTTCTCAATTCTCGTGCCATAATGTAGTTCTCCCGTGATCTTGTGATCTCGCAAATCCAGCTGGTTGGGCCAGTGCTCCGCTCCGCTGCGCTGCGGACCAGACACGCTTCCTGTGGGTGAAGGTTCGTGCCGCTGACAGACCAGAAATGCGGCGCAGAGGGAATGTGCCGGAAACGGATCCTGTGGGATCGAGGGGTTAATCAATCAATCAATCAATCAATCAAATTTTATTTGTATAGCGCCAAATCATAACCAGGGTTATCTCGAGACACTTTACAGAAAGAGCAGGTCTAGACCGACTCTTTGTTAAGTTATTTAAAGAGAGGCCCAACATGAATCCACCATGAGTAGCACTTAGCAATTCGGCACATTGGCAAGGAAAAACTTCCTTTTAACAGGCAGAAACCTCGAGCAGAACCAGACTCATGTTGAACAGCCATCTGCCTCGACTGGATGGGTCGAAAATGGGATAGAAGGAGATGCAGGATAGAGACAGGCAAAGATAGCAACAACAACATATGTTCTTGTTACCACAACAACATATGTCCTTGTTACATGAACAACAACAGACACATACTTATGGTTACAATGCCAATAATTGTGGTAGACTAGGGTGAAGATTGACTAAATAAATAAATAAATAAATAAATAAATTAGCGAGAGAAGCAGAGTAATGATAAAGGCTGAGGTAATCGTAATTGTAACAGTTGAAGTCAACAGGTCTACTATTAGCATTAGCAGCAACAATAATGATAGCAGCAACAATAATGATACTATGGGGAAGGCTGATGTTAGTAGTTGTTGCAGTCGAGCAGGTCCACAGCAGCAGGTGGTCTGCAGCAACGATCCCCAGGAACCTTCAAGACAAGGGAGCACAAGAACTCCCGGGAAGATATGTGGTTAGTAATGTTAATGGGACCAGAAGATACAGAGTTAATGAGCTGCATTAATATGACAGAGAGAGAGAGAGAGAGAGAGAGAGACCGAGAGCGCGAGAGAGAGAGTCAGAGAGTCAGAGAGAGAGAGAGAGAGAGAGAAGCTTGGTGTGTCAGATACCTCCAACACTACTCTTAGACACTTTAGGTACCACAAGCAGGCCTGCATCCTGGGAGCGCAATGTTCTAGGGGGGTAATATGGCACTATGAGCTCTTTAAGATATGATGGTGCCTGACCATTAAGAGCTTTGTAAGTAAGAAGAAGGATTTTAAATTCTATTCTAGATTTTACAGGAAGCCAGTGCAGAGAGGCTAATACAGGAGAGATGTGATCTCTCTTCCTAGTTCTTGTCAGCACGCGTGCTGCAGCATTTTGTACCAGCTGCAGAGTTTTTAGTGACTTATTAGGGCAGCCTGATAGTAACGAGTTACAATAATCCAACCTGGAAGTAACGAATGCATGGACTAGTTTTTCTGCATCGTTTTGAGACAAGATGTGTCTCATGAATGATTTTTGTTATTTTGCGAAGATGAAAGAAGGCTGTCCTTGATATTTGTTTTATGTGGGAGATGAAGGACATATCCTGATCAAATGGAACTCCCAGATTCCTAACAGTAGTGCTGGATGCCAGGCTGATGCCATCTAGGGCAGCTATATCATTAGAGAAAGAATCTCTAAGGTGTTTTGGGCCGAGCACAATAACTTCAGTTTTGTCTGAATTAAGTAGCAGAAAGTTTCTAGTCATCCAGATCTTTATGTCCTTAAGGCATGCTTCTAGTTTAGATAGCTGATTGGTTTTGTCTGGCTTCATAGATAAGTATAATTGAGTATCATCTGCATAACAATGAAAATTAATGGAGTGTTTCCTCATGATATTACCCAGAGGAAGCATATATAAGGTAAAAAGAATCGGTCCGAGCACAGAACCTTGTGGAACTCCATGACTAACTTTGGTTTGCATAGAGGACACATCATGAACATTAACGAACTGAAATCGATCTGATAGATAAGATTTAAACCAACTTAGTGCAGATCCTGTAATGCCAATTAAATGTTCTAATCTCTGTAACAGGATGTGATGGTCTATCGTGTCGAAAGCGGCACTAAGATCTAACAGGACGAGTACAGAGAGAAGTCCTCTGTCTGAAGCAGCAAGTAGATCATTTGAAACTCGCACACATGCTGTCTCAGTGCTATGGTGGACTCTAAATCCTGACTGCAAGTCCTCAAATAAACTGTTGTTATGAAGAAAGTCACATAATTGATTAGCGACTGCTTTCTCAAGGATCTTTGAGATAAAAGGAAGGTTAGATATAGGTCTATAGTTAGCTAAGGTGCCTGAATCAAGGGTAGGCTTTTTAAGAAGTGGCTTAATTACAGCTAGTTTAAAAGACTGGGGTACATAGCCCGTCGATAAAGACATATTGATCATATCTAGTAAAGAAGTGCTAATTGAGGGAAAGACTTCCTTAAGCAGCTTGGTTGGAATCGGGTCTAAAAGACAGGTTGATGGTTTAGACGAAGATATCAGAGAATTTAGCTCAGGAAGGTCAATTGGAGAAAAACAGTCAAGGTAAACATCAGGTTTTTGAGCAGTTTCCAAAGATATATCTGCACCAGTTAACGGCAGGAGGTTACATATTTTGTCTCTAATCTTTAGGATTTTGTCATTAAAGAAGCTCATGAAATCATCACTGCTGAGGCCTATAGGAATACTTGGCTCAGTGGAGCTGTGACTCTCTGTCAGCCTGAAAAGGTACCTGGGATTGTTTTTATTTTCTTCTATGAGGGAGGAGTAGTAGACACCTCGAGCATGCCGTAGGGCCTTCCTGTATTTATTAAGACTATTTTGCCAGTGCAAACGAGACTCTTCTGTTTTGGTGGATCGCCACATTCTTTCAAATTTACGCAACATTTGCTTCAAGATACGAGTTTCTGAGTCATACCATGGAGCTAGCCTCTGTCGTTTAATAATCTTCTTTTTTAAGGGGGCAATCAAGTCTAGAGTACTTCTCAGCAAACCTGCAGTACTATCAACAAACTGATCAAGCTGAGAGGGACTAACATTAGCATAAGAGCTTTCTGTAGTAAACAGATGTGGTAAAGAATTAAAAGCAGCTGGAATTGTTTCCTTAAATTGAGCTACAGTCCTATCAGACAAACATCTTGTGAGTACATTTTTGTTAACTGGACAGGAGTCGGTTATAGGACATCGAATGTTACTAAATAGTGATCTGATAAAAGAGGATTTTGTGGGAAGACAATTAAGTTTTCGGTTTCAAGGCCATAAGCTAGAACAAGGTCGAGGGTGTGGTTAAAGCGGTGAGTAGGCTGGTTTACACTTTGAGTGAAACCAATAGAGTCCAAAAGGGACATAAATGCCATGCTAAGACTATCATTATCAACATCTACATGAATATTGAAGTCCCCTACAATAATTATTTTATCTGAACTCAGGACTAAATCTGATAAAAACTCTGAGAATTCAGTTAGAAAATCAGAGTATGCGCCAGGAGGGCAGTATACTATCACAAATAAAACAGGCTGTAAAGTTTTCCAAGCTGGGTGTGAAAAAGTCAGAACAAGGCTTTCAAAAGAGCTGAAACTAAGTTTTGGTCTAGGGTTGATTAGAAGACTAGAACTGAAAATAGCTGCCACTCCACCACCTCAACCAGTGTCTCGAGGAATATGAGTATTAAGATGACTGGGAGGAGTGGATTCATTTAAGCTGACATATTCTTCCTGACACAGCCAAGTCTCAGTTAAAGAGAGTAAATCAATATGATAATCTGATATCAGATCGTTCACTAATAGAGCTTTAATGGAGTCCGACATCGTCTTTGCAAATGCACACACCGACTCAACATTAATTTTAGTGACTTCCGATTGGCGTAACCGGGAGTCATTAACGCCAACATGAATTACAATCTTATCAAATTTACGATTATCCTTTGTCAGCAGTTTTAAATTGGACTCGATGTCGCCCACTCTGGCCCCAGGAATACATTTCACTATGGCCGCTGGCTTCGCTAACTTCACGTTTCTGACTATGGAGATGCCAATAACCAGAGTTGGTTTCTCAGCGGGTGTGTCGCTGAGTGGGGAAAACTTGTTCGAAAAGTGAAGTGGTTGGTGGTGTGCTTCGTCTTGCGGCTATGCTTCCCTCTGAGAGTAACCCAGCCACTGCATCCCGGCTGCTCGGGAGTTACCGGGGGAGAAGCTACGCTAGGTCGGCCCACACCAGCTACTGGCCCTGGGGGCTTCCTGCTGACTACAGCAGCTAGCGATGCTTGGTTTCCCAAGGTGCAGAGCCGCGTCTCTAATTCCGTGATCCTCGCCTCCATAGCTCCAAAAATACTACATTTAATACAAGTACCCATATCCGTAAAGGAGGTCGAGGTAGAGCTAAACATCTGACACACCGAACAGGGCAGATCAGGAGAGCAGGAGGGAGAAGGAGAAGCCATTTCAATGGATTAAGCTAGCTGCTAACCTAACGGCTAAGCGAGTATAAAGTTAAGGGTTTAGCAGATATGACGCTAATGCAACAACGAGAGTGCTTGATGAAAACTAGTGTCTGTTTAAGTACACAGCAGCTGAATAACCGCATTGATGATAATAACAGCAGATTAATTGTTTTAGCTCGAGCTCTAGCAACAGCTACAAACAGCACAGGACAACACAGTAGCAGCGAGAAAACAGGAAATGACGCAATACACTCACCTGACGCAATACGCCCACACACGGGGCGGCTGTCACAATCACAAAACACTACAGCCCAGCACTTGGTACTGCTTCTTCTTCGTCTTTCGTTTACTGGCGGATCGCAAACAACGTTCAGGTGCATACCGCCACCTACTGTACAAGAGTGTGTAGCGTCATATCCCCGCCTTTAAATTCTGTCCATCAATTGTGTCTCTCTCAGAAAGCTGAATAATGCTTTCCTTACATCTCGGATCTTTTCTCTTTCCCCTTCTGTTCCTAAAATTCCAGCCAGACTCCATTCCTGCTGCGCTGCTCTGACTTTCCCCTGAAGCCTCTCTCTCTCTGATGCATATTTTACACAGTGTATTATTATATGTTCCCAATTTTCTTTTACACCACATCTCTCACACTTGTCAGTATTCTTTTTCCCTATTACATTCATTATGTCATTTAGCCCGGTATGGCCAAATCTAAGCCTCATCATGATGATCTCCTCTCTTCGGTTCCTTCCTTTAAAGATTTTTGTTATGACTGATTTTTGTATGCTGTGATATTTTCTTCCTTTTTGATCATCTTCCCACCTTTTCTGCCAAATTTCCATGCCTATTGCCTTTATTATTGTTTAACCCTCTACTTTTCCGTAAGGTATTGTGACTGTTATATTCTTTTCCAGCGCCCTTTTTGCTAGGTTATCAGCCACCTCATTTCCCTTCACCCCTGTGTGAGCTGGCACCCAGCAGAACTGTACCTCAATGCCATCCCTGTGAAGTCTGAGCAAGCTGTGCTGTATTTCAATGAACAAATCTTCCCTGATGATGTTTTTTGACTGTAAACTTTCCAAAATAGCACCTGAATCTGTGCATATCACCACCCTATCTGGTCGGATCTCCTCCACCCACTGAAGACTGATAATTGCTGCCACCATTTCTGCTGTGAATACTGACAAGTGATCGGATAGGCGTTTTGAGATGCATACTCCAAATTTTGGTATATATACCCCTGCTCCCACACACCCCTTTGTTCTTAGATCCATCTGATAGTTGTAATAACTGGTTCTTAGGTATTCACTCGTTCTCTCACCCACTTCATTCAGTCTCCATTCTTTCTTCATATTGCTAACACTCATATCCATCTTAGCTTCAGGGTAAATCCATGGGGGAGTCATACTAACTGGGCTGGGCTGAGAGAATTCTAGAGCATCAATTCCATACTTTTTGGCCCATTCATTTCCTTTCCATCCAAACCCTCTCCCCTTAAAACTGGAATATTCCCAGCAGTTTTGAATTACTTGTGCAGCTGGATTTTTTCCCCTACTTCCTTTAAGCTTGATCCAGTAAACTAAAGCAACCCTTTCCCTTCATAACTCCAAAGGTGTCTCTCCTACTTCTATTAACAGAGCATTAACAGGGGTTGTTTTCATAGCATTGTTAATTCCATGTCAAGTGTTGTTGTGAAGCTTTCTTTCTTCTTCCTTACGTCTCCATATTCACTAAGAATTCTCTCCTTTTGCTGCCTATGCTTAGCATCCAGGTTTTCACCGCTATGCACAGCCGCAAGTGTCTCACCTATCACATCCGCCTTTTCTTTGTTTGTTATAACCAACCACTGACCACGCTGGGATTTTAACGGATCTTCTTTTCCCACTCATTTTCTTAAACATTTCCCAAACATTTTGTAATTTTATTTCTCTTCCAATAGATGAACAATAGTTTCTCCATGTTTTCTTTTTTGCCTTTTTTATTATCCTACGGGCCACCGCCCTTTTCCTTTTGTTATCTATAAGGTTCTCTGTTGACATATTTTTTCTTAACATTCTAAGAGCCTTGTTTCTATCTTTAATTGCTCTGCTGGGTTCATCATCCCACCACGGAACTACTTTTACCTCACCTTTTGTTGTTATTTTTGGAATGCAAAGATTCGCAGCATTTAAGATATGCTCAGCAACTTGACTAGCACATTCCTCTATGTTTCCTTCAAGTGTTACCATGTGTGCAGTTTTATCTGACACCTGAGTAAGATCTAGTATTGATACTGTTCCTCTATTTACATTCATTCTGGTTCCTTTTCCATCATTAATACAAACCAGATACCGCTCATCCATCATTTCCTCAACTATACTCCCATTATTGTCTGTAAGATTACTGCCCCATAAACGGTTATGTGCATTGAAATCCCCACACCATATTTCTTTTGTATGTACTGTACCTGCTATCTCTTTAAACATGTCACTGGATAAGTTCCTGCATGGATTATAGAAGTTTATTATCTTCAAATTTCTTTCTTTCCTTGAGCTACAGAGCTCCACTACAACTCACTCTATTTCTTTAGGCGAGGTGATCTCTCTGTAGGCCAACCCCTCTTTGATAAATGTGGCACATCCTCCTCCACTATGGTTATCATCTCTGTCATGTCTAACTGCACTGAATCCAGGGATTCTAAAATCTATCTGTGGTCTCAACCACGTTTCCTGAACACAAATAACATCTGGAACTACTTCCAGATCATAAATATATATTTTAAGCTCTTGACTGTTCGCTATCAGACTTCTGGCATTCCACTGAAGTATGTGTTTTGTGTTGTGTTGTGTTTTCTTCTGCTTCAGTTGCTGTCAACAGTGTATGTATCTGATCTGCTTTAATTTCTTTCATGTCCAGGAACTTTCCTGCTGCCTCTACAATTGTCTTGATTTTATCACTTTTCTTCTTCATGTTTACTGCTACATTTATGGCATGGCAGATAAAAGCCACAAAGTTCTCTTTTTTCACTACCATGGTACTATCATCCACTTTACATTTGTGTGTGTATGTACTTTGCTCTGATACAGAGGGCACTCGCATGTTGGTCTGATTATCTTGAGTGCTTATTCTCTGCACTGTATCCCTCTGTCTCTTTTCACTGACATCCATACTGTGTGCTCCCTCCCTTCTTACTCTCTTTAGAGCTTCTGCATATGAGACATTCTCCATTATTTTGACTCTCTGGGCTTCTCTCTGGCCCCCCTTCCGTTCAAATTCAATCATTACTTTCATCTCATCTCTTTGTTTTGGCTCCTCCTGCATTGGCTTTTTTGGAGAAGTCTGTGTCTTCTTATTATGACTTTGTGGGTTTTCACTTTCTTCTGACCAACTCCTCGCTCTTTCCTGCCTATCTCTATGCGCTCTTTTCATTCTAGCAGATCTAGAAATCATCCACTCCATTTCATTCTCATTGTTTCCCCCTGAGGACAAAGACATGACGCTACAGTCAAAGTACAGTTTATGTAATCCGCCAAACAATTTTCGATCCTACTGCCAACCGAGTCTGCTTCCTCTTCCGGGGTCTCACCCACTTGGTACTGTTTGGAATAATCTTCCTATCTCTGAGATCCATTACCTCTTGCCGTTGCTTCAGGACATCTTTATTTTATTTTCTTAAAACAACTTGTTCATGCTTTTGATCTGTGTGTACTTCAAACTGTATCAATTATTCTGTATGTTTGTGTAACGACCCAGGTCACTGTATTTATTGTAAAAAATCTGCTTGTACAAAACTGAGGGGTGGGGTGTGGGTGTGGGTGAGTGAGGGTGAGGGTGAGCGAAATGTTTGTACTGCTGTGTATGTTGGTATAGTGTTGTTTTTGGTTAGTTTGTTTGTACATGTTTTATAATTTTGTATTTGTGTTTATAGGACCCCCTCGAAAATGAGATGCTGCATCTCAAGGGGCTATCCTTTGAATAAATAAATTGAAATTGAAAAATATATATATGTTTTTCAGTCAAAGGGCCAGCTGAGGTTATCAGCAGATATCAAAAAGTCATGAAAAGCTTCAGCAGTGTCCGCACGATGACTGAAACCTTCCGGCTCAATGGTGTGGACCGGGGAACCATCAAGATGACGGCTCCAGTTGCAGAGCAGATTGTGGACCCTGAGACCTTCAGGAGCCTGAAGTTTGATCCAGCAACTGAGACCCTGCTGGGCTTTGCTAAGAGATGTGCAACCCACATTACCCCTGAGAAAAAAACCGTTGTAGAGGACATGAAATCCAGAGGCCAACTCCTTCCCTTGTTGATAAAGTATTAACAATGCCATTATGTTATCTATTTTGTTCAGTTAAAATTCTGTTAAGTTTTTTTATACTGGAAGATTGAAAATGCCAGTTTAGCAACAAAAGAGCAAGTTCATATTGACCTGTGTAGATTTTAAGTTTGCGATCCTTATGTACACAGCAAACGCTCTGTTGTTGTCTAATTTCAGTACATTTGTTCTGAGCCTTGACAAATGTAGTAAGTAAATCTTTATGGAGTTATTTATTTTGAGGTTTTATTGGTGGCATAATAGTAATTGCCAGTTTCTATTGTATTTACTATATGGCATGATTATATTCTCTTTTAGTCTTATCAGCTTGACAGCTGTTTACCTTTCTAAATCCTACGCCTGATGATGCAGGCTAGACAGACTATTTTCAGTGTTTATATAAGCATGTCATACAGTATAACAAATGCATAGATATATGGTAAAAAATCTGTGCGATACTTTACACACCAAAAATCTCTGTCAGCTGTACAATAGCAAGTTTCGGCAGTATATTTGTTCTTAGCCTCCAACAAACTTGAAAAAATCTTTGAAGAGGTCCATTATTAAAGGAGATATTTCTACCTGTGCTTTCTTTGTTCTTCTTGCACTGAATGGGAATAGAACCTGTGTATCTAAATAGACCTCTATTTTTCAAGGTGTAACCCATCACGTCTGTTGGTTGCAGTAGTTTAGTATTTACTAAGCGTGAAGAAGAGGCAACTTTTAGAATAGGGAACCTGTGTGGGTTAATAATTGTCAAACTACTAGTGAATTAGTTGTAAGCAAGACCTCACTTTAGAACGGTCAACATATTGTAAGTTAGAAAGTCTTAGACTTATTTGTACTCTGTTAACACTTAGAATTGTGTGATGTGTTACACAAGAATAGACATATTTATCAAGTGTTATTAAGGGAGAATGACTATATTCGAGGTACTTCCACCTTTAAACATGTTAAGATGGTAGTTAATGTACAACAACTTCCTTACTTGCCGTCAATAAAGAGTAATTAGGAGATTATTGAGGGAAAAGCCTTAGTTAATGGCCTCGTAGTTGTAGAATATGGTCAAGTAGAATAAGGTGTTAATGAGTGCTTTATAGTGACTAATTAAGAGCCAATATGCTACTCATATGCATAAGCACCCGAAAATACCTGAATATAAAGTGTTACCATTGTCTTTGCAACAGAAAAATGTTGACAAATTTTTCCTCTAATCAATTAAACGATTATTGCCAGATTTTACCTGCTTCTGTCACAAGATTGCCTACCTGGGAGGAGTTTGATTCAGTCTCTCTCTGCATTCAAGTCCACAACTAATCACCAACGACCACTGAGATTTATTTAAACTTCTCTTCCCGTCAGGTGTTAATTAACTACGTCAGCATCCAAGTGTCGTTTTACACAAAAATGTGTTTTCTGATACATTGATGTCATAACCGAGTTTTCAACCAAATTTTAACGTTTAAATTCTGTTTGGTCCTCACTGGGGATTATCAAATCACTTTCAATTCATTTCTATAGGCTACTTCCACCCTTGAGGCCACTTCCCTGAAATGATAAATGGCTGTTTTGTGATTTACATGGAATCACAACTGAAATGGACTTCAAATTAATCAAATCACTTAATAATTTATTACTTCATCCCTCAATTTTCAGGCATTTTTATCCCCTCTGCTTTAATCTTTTAATTTTTGTCAATCCACCCCTCATAAGTGTGGGCAGTGTTTACGTTTTAAGTTGTCACCATCTCCTCTTTTATCCCCATCACTCGCCACCTGGCCTGTCTGCTCTGACACCCCAGCGTGGCTCTGCTGAAAAACAAACAGCAGTAGTGGCTCCATTTACAGTGCCCTATCGATCCACTGAATGGTGTAGAGTTGCTCGGAGGGTCGAGTCTAGATGCATGACTGATGGCTATCATAAGCACACTTCCCCCCCTCTTATCGCTTACCTTTTGAATAAAACATCTGCCTTCCTGCTCATGGATCATTCAACCCCCAAAATCTGAAGGGATACTTCTCGGGGTGTCTTTGACATGAGTGAGGTTACATGAGAAAGGTGCATGGTGAAACCCAACAAATGAGGTCCCCAGAGTTTGTTTATTTTTTTTTATTTTCAGGCATCTTTAAATAGACCCACTTGCTATTTTATAGTACTGGGATCCCTGAACTTTAATTGTTTTGAGATGAGATTTTATCTGAAACCAATACTTTTACAACAGACTTACACATGAACAAAATAATCTTGGCTAACACCATAACACCTCGTTGTATCTCATGTCACAAGCCTTATTTACGCAGAGATTTCATAACAGCACCCGATGAAGCCACTGTTATGTGTCTCTATACTTTTACACTGAACCAAATTGCTGTCCCACTTAGTGATTTTGAAGCTATAGCATTGCAACGTAAACAAGCAAGTTTTAAAAAGGCTTAAAAAGGCTTATAAAAGCGACTACCATCACACAGCAGTGTTGTAGAGATGGCTCCAGTTTTTTGAGGCCCTATACAAAATTAGTTTGGGCTACAACTGCTGGACAACATGATGGCTCTATATTAAACTGCTAAATTTACTAATATGTCTGACTTTGGGCCCTATTTAGACGGCGGAAGGCACACAGTCTACAGCCTATGGCGCTAAGTGATTAAGGGTATGTCTGACGCACTTTTGCTAGTTACACAGCACACATTCTGGGCGCAAACCGAGGTGCAAGGCGCAAAGAGGTGGGCTTAAGTCCCTGGAAAATAATTCATAGGTGTGTTTTTGGCATAACATGAATCAAACCAATCAAAGTGTCCATAAACTGGACTCCGACCAGCATATTTAACTTATTTCCTTCCACTGTGTCCACTGTGAAAAAGACAAAGGTTAGTGTACGATATGTCGAATCACGAATGGATGTTAAAGGCCCTGGAAACTCAACTTCAAATAGCAAAAATGCATATATGATCCATATATCCACAAAAATCTGAGTGAAAATAAACATTCACAACCATTAGAAAACCTTGTTGAAAAACCGCTCATTTGGCTGTTCAGACCGTTCCTCAGGACTTTGTAGGTGTGGCAGATCCTATGCTGATTGACACCTGCCGATGCGCCTGTCCGCGTTCTCATGGCAACTGTCAACACAACAATGGCGCACGGGAAAGCAGTGTTTCCTCTAGGATTTTCAGCAGCAGGGTAGAGGGTTTGTTGTACCACCCAGGTATGTGCGCATGTGCACATCATATCAAAACTATTGCTGTCAGTTGTTATTACTGACATAGCGATCAAAACGATCGATCGTTAGCAAATGACATCACCTTTAATAAGTGTAGCAGGATGAGATGCCTCATCTGTGCATCTGTGGTCCTCGTCAGCCGATCGCTGTCTGAGGGCACCCTATAAAGCAGGGGTACTCAATTAAACTTGTGTAAGCGACGTGGGTGCATGAAAAAATCAGTCCAACACTCTGGGTTTTACTCAAAACTTTAAGTGCAGTTAAAACACAGCTCACTCAAGCCATTACCTACCAATCTTCTTCTCTCACCCTTCAATCCTCCAGCTGGCTAAACAGTGCCCACTAGCTGGCAGACCTGATACCAGAATATGCACTTAACATTAATGTAACCCTTACACCATGAACTCAGTGTATGTAAACAAAATAGAATACAACCACAACCATATAATTCACTTGAATATGAAACTAACTATTAACTTTCCTTATTTCAGTTTAAACCTGTGAATCACAATTTCACTTACATATCTTCCCCCCCATACAAAAGAAGCATCCCAGCTTCAAGACAGCTGAGATTACACATACATTTAACCCTATAATAAACAGTTGAAAGATGCACAACAGGAATAACATACAAATATGTATATGAAACAAACACATTCTCACCCTATTTTTTTTTTTTCTCTGTCCCTAAGGTTTCACCTTGCTCATATATGCATGTCCAAAATCAGAAACGAGCAACAGTTCATTCATCATGCATGTAACGCATTGGGGGATGCACACAGTGACCCGACTTGGTCCTTATTCCAGTAAAGGGCTGTACTCCAGGAGGAAGTTCATAGGAATGTCCGGCGGCTGCATTGTTTCCCACCTGTGTTGTGGTAGCAGCGGCCCTCTGAGGTACAGGGAATACATTTGTAGGAGCCCTAGTTGGAGGTACAGAGCACCTACGTGTGAATGAGTAAACATAGGGTCTAGAGCCTGAGAGTGCAGTGAGCTGAGGGGGACCTGGATTGTTTCCTGGTGCAGCTTGCCCAGGGGATGAAACTTAAACACTGTCAGCCGACCAGGCAGAGCGATAAGGCTTCAGACGATTGTAGTGAATGACTTTAGGTTTAGCCCTAGGGTCCCGTTGGCCCAAAAGTTTATAGTCCACTCCGATATCACCTGTGTCTGAATCTAACCGTTGCAACACTCTGAAAGGGCCAGCCCACTTAGGTGACAGTTTTTTTGTCTAACCAGGACAGGAAGGTCAACCCACACTAAATCACCTGGCTTGTAAGCTGTGTGTTTCATCCGTCCATCATAGTAGTGCTATTGTTGCGCCCCTGCTTCTTCAATGTTATAAGCAACAGAGTGAAACGCAGCGCAAAGTCTCTCTAAAACTGAACTGGCATATTCACTAGGAACTGGCAACTGAACCTTGTGGTATGTCTACAAGGAGGTGATCAGCAGGCAGACAGGCCTCTCTACCATGAGTCAGGAAGAAAGGAGTGTGTTTGGTGGAGGAGTGAACAGTTGCGTTGTATGCAAATTCAACCGGTCTCAGGTGGTCGTCCCATTCACCTCCTCTGGTGAACAGATATTTTGCCAACTGGTCCTTAATGGTCCTGTTTGCCTGTTCCACCATGCCATCTGACATTGCATGATAAGGAGATGTCCTTGTTTTATGTATTCCCAGCCGGGAGCACAGTTCTTTGACAAGATCAGAGTCAAACTGACGGCCTTGGTCAGTGTGCAAACTTTGAGGCACACCGTGGTGGCTGATGAAATCTTCAAACAAACATTTAGCCACAGTGGTTGCTCGTTGATCAGGAAGTGCATACAAGTTGAGGTACTTTGTGAAATAGTCCATCACCACAAGTACATACCTATTACCACGACGTGTGAGTGGCAGTTCAGTCAGATCTGCTGCAATTTTCTCAAAAGGCCTGGATGTGACTATGTTTTGCATAGGGGCCTGCTGGTGCGGTGTTTGTGGTCATCGTGCTTCACAGGCTGTGCATTCCAGACACCAGTTATGTCCCGAGTCATGTGAGGCCAAAAGTACCTGACTTGTGCCCTTTGCAATGTTTTTTGTGCACTGAAATGTCCAGACAGTGAATGTCCATGTAAAGTTTGAAAAACCTCCTTCTGTAACATTCTAGGGACTACAATCTGCAAAACAGTGTCACCTGGTGGAGGTCTGACTTTGCGGCACAGGAGACCACACACAAGGGTAAATTTAGGAAACTCTCTCCAGTACTGTCTCATATCAGATGAAGCAGCTCTAATCTGTGAGAATGGTGGCCTAAGGTCAGTCATCACCCAATCCATGACTGCTTGCAACTCAGGATCATCTTTTTGAACTTGGATGAGGTACTGTCTGTCCATATTTAGGAGTGAATTGCACATAGTGACAGCTGCAGTTTGTTGTGAAGCACACTGCATGAAGTCCATAGCAGTTGAAGCAATGGTTGCAGTCTTTGTGCAGGGTGCCAGTTTAGGTGCTGGAGTGCACGTGACTGACTCCGCTGGGTCAGTCTGAGTGTGAATGGAAACACATCTCACCTGATTGGCTGCTAGCACGTGGGTGGTGTCTTCAGCTGTCAAAGGACGATGGGACATAGAGTCAGCATTGGCGTGTTTTGTGCCTTGCCTGTATTCAATTGTCCAGTCATAGGGATCAATTTGCAGAGCCCATCTGGCCCTGCGACCTGTGGGATCACAATCCAGCGCCATCTTCCTTAGGGGGAGAAGTTGTTTGTAATCTGTGATGATGCGAAAGGGGTGACCTGTCAAATATTGGCGAAAGTGACAGATGGCCCATATAATAGCCCACAGTTCCCTGTCATACGTCGGCCATCGTCTCTGTTTTATTCAAAATGCGGCTGCCATATGCAATGAGGCTTTCACTGTTCACACCATTCATTTGTGATAGAACACATCCGATGGCTGTGTTGGAGGCATCTGTGAAGAGCAGAAACTCATGTGAGAAATCTGGGTAGGACAGGATGGGTGTGTTACACAGAGCATGGCGGAGGCTTTCAAATGCCCTCTGCTCACTTTCAGTCCATATAAATGTCTTTCCTTTCTGTGTGAGAGCATGTAGGGATTCAGACATTTTAGAAAACTGGTAAATGAAGCGCCGGTAGTAAGAGCATTACCCAAGAAATGCTCTCACTTCAGTGGAATTTGTAGGCACAGGCCAGTCTCTCACTTTCTCAATGTTTTTTAGGTCAGGTTTTAGACCTGTAGCTGAGACAACATGTCCAAGGAATGTCACTTCTTGTTGCGCAAAGCAGCATTTGGAGGGTTTGAGTTTCAGGTTGGCAGCTCTGAGTCAATCTAACACCTCTTTTAAATGCTGCAGATGGGCAGAGAAGTTGGGGCTGTACACTATAATGTCATCAAGGTATACCAGGCATGTTTTCCATGAGAGACCTTGTAACACAAGCTGCATCAGATGTAGAAAAATGGGGGGTGCATTCACCAAGCCCATGGGCATCACACGAAACTGGTAAAGTCCTCTTCCTGTGGTAAAAGCTGTCTTTGCTTTGTCTTGTTCCTCCAGTTGCACTTGCCAGTAACCTGATGAAAGATCCATTGTGCTGAACACTGATGAGCCTCTGAGGGTATCCAAGGTGTCGTCTGTTCGGGGTAAAGGGTGTGCATCCTTTACAGTGACTGCATTCAAGCCTCTGTAATCCACACAAAAACGCCATGTGCCATCTTTTTTTCTGACCATCACCACAGGTGCTGGCCAGGGGCTGTGGCTCACTTCCACTATTCCCTTTTCCAACATCCACATGTGACTGAATCAGAGTTTGCATTTTTGGAGAAGTGCGATATGCACGCTTCCTAACTGGGGGTGTATTGTTTATGTAAATTTTGTGTTTGACAATGTCTGTGTTACCATAGTCAGTGCTGGTCTTACTAAACACATCTTGGTAAGATGAGAGCAAGTCGTGTAAGTCAGTCCTCTCTGCACTTGTCAGATCTATACACTTGACATCAAAAGGCAGTTTGGTTGACGGTGTGACTTTAGTCGACAGACTGGATGGCGGTGCTCGGCAAGTGGACACATTACATACAGGGGCTGAATCATGGATTATCTCAGTGTCAGTTACTGACCCAATGTATCCAGACTTTGTCCAGTCACTGCTTGTGACATGACAAACTTCTTTTTAATGGGCCTTTTTGCTAGAGAAGGGATTTACATTTTTGTTTCCTCACTGATAAAAGAAACGGTGGAGCCTGTATCTAACATTATGTGCATATCAGTACCCTCAACAATAGCATTTACATAGGAGGTGAAGTCTCTACTTTGGGGATTGCCATATCTGCACTACCACTAGGAGTCGGTGGTGTACTGATGTTGTCTGTTATTTCCGTGAGGCAGACATCTGGGGCTCCCAGAGAGGTAGCTGATGAGCACCCCGCATCATCAGCTAATGGCCGTTTCCCTGTTGATATCTGCCCTGATCCTTGTAGCCACTCTTGGTGGGGCACTGTTGGTCCCAATCCTTTGGTTGATGTGTTTGGCCTTTGTCCCCATACTCTTGGAATGAAACATGCTTGACTTGGGCTTCGGCGGTGAGAGTCATAGTAGCGACTGTTAGGAGAGGGTTGTCTCCCTCTCTGTTCTTCATAAGGGCTAAAGGCATTGTCGTGGTAGTAGTGGTCTTCTCTGTAAGGCTGTTGGTACCTGTCAGGTTCCCTGTGGGTGTAATCCGGGTGGTGGCGAGGAGTCCTCTGAGAATAGCGTTCTGGAGAAGAGTGATGTGCATGGGTATACCTTGATGGTGAGCTCCATTCATTTCTGGACCTATCTGGGCTCCTCCCATATGGTGAGGGAGATCTGTGCAAACGCACTTGTGTGTGTCTGTCCCGGTGGGGATCAATACTTCGCTCATTCAGCTTTATTTTAAGTGCAGCCACATCCATACTTAAGTCTTTAACAGTAGCAGTGAGGTTCTGGACAGTCTTTCTGAGTTATGTGTCATTTTCATGTACGGAATTAACTGACTGCATTGTGCCAATCTGTTAGTGACATTAGCTGGGGACACTGGCATGACTAATCCAGCTGCTTGGCGAGCCCGTTCAGCTTGGGAGGCTACTTCAAAAGCCTCAGTGAAAGTTTTCACTCCTCTTTCATTAACCTTTACTTGGAGTTCCTGATCCAGACCAGCAAGGAAACAAGACAGTTTCATATATTCTGTAGCATTCTGCTCAAAATCCGGGAAAGCTTCTTTCACAAGCCTGCATACATCCGCAGCATAGACTTCCATTGCTTCATTAGGCAGTTTATGACGGGCATTAGGGAACGTTTGAAACGATGCAATTACATCTTTTTGGCAAAATGCCGTCTGCAAGTGTTTCTTTGCTTCAGTATAAGAGGCCTGGGTTCTCTGGGGAAGATTATCCCGCACAATGAAAAGTTCTGATGGTAGTCTAGTAGGTAACTCGGCTGCTAACACTGTATCCAGATCCACCCCACTGTCCTTGTAACGTGCCTCTTGAATTACCTCATAGCAGCGAGCCCACAGGTCAAAAGACTCACGGCCATCGTTGTTAAATGGTGGCGGCAACAGAATGCCCCTTGGCGTCCCTTGTGATCCGCTGGATGGCGGTAAACCTTGCGCTGGAGCTCCGCTTGTGCTCATGCTGGCTCGTTGCTGCTCGGTTTTCTCTACTGCTCTCATTTTAGAGCACACCATGTCTACTTTTCCCTAACTCACTTATTTTCTCCCACTGTGTCTCTGTAACTCTCTTGTCGGCTTGGCTGGCTCTTCAGTCTGTATCTGTATTCTCACCCACCCACTGGGTCAGTCGCGATCTGATTGACAGATTTGATTGGCTGACTAGCGTCACGTGTGATGATTTACAACGAATTAATTGGTCTGCGACTTTCTTGGACCCCCAAATCACTACCACAAAGACAAAGAGCTGCGCAGGTTAAAATAGATGCGCTTGTCAAAACTGTAAATAGGACCGGGTCCGGAGACGACGGCAGTTGGGTCCGGATCCGGACTGCGGTCCGCCGTTTGGGGACCGCTGCTATAAAGAGAGGTATGTGTCATCTTGTCGCCCTCTTTGCTCTTTGGCTCGTAGACCCTGCCCACTTCTGGGTTTCCCTGCTCCCGTCCGCTCGCTTCCACCGGTACAGGTAGGTTGGCTGCTGCTACCTTGTTTGAATTAAATATCCCTTGTTGCGCTACTTGCTTATTTTAGACGCTGCCGTGTGGATCTCTCTTGGCTGGAGTCGCGGCTGTTTGGCTCTTTTGTGGCACGAGCGTGAAGGCTCTCTCCTCCTCCTCCTCTCCCTCTGAGGCGCGAGCGGATACTGCCGTTTGGTATGTATGCCCCACAATAATTATGTTGGCATGTAGCTGTAGCTAGCAGTATTAACACAACTCATTGTTTTCTTTATTGTGATTGCTCGCTCTGCTTTGTGTGTCTCTCTTTTTGTGTGTATACTGTGTTAACCACCAGCCCCCCATTTGCATTGGCTACATGTCGAAGTGTCCTTGGGCAAGACAATGAACCCCATATTGCTCTCGGTGGCATAGCCAACGGGTATGAATGTGTGTGTGAACAGGTGAATGTGACATGTAGTGTAAAAGCAGCTTTGAGTGGTCGCAAAGACTAGAAAAGCGCCGTATAAGTTCAGTCCATTTACCATTTAGTTATCAGTTACCTTAAGTTATGGTCTTTTCTGCTACTGATATTTCTTTTTTTGGTTTAAGTAAATTCGGTATTAGTTGAGGTGATCAGTTGGTCCCCTTAATTAATATAATTTGTTCTCTTTAGTTTTGTTTCATTTCTTTATTGCTTATTTGGCAGCATGTTATATTGGTTCATTTATTAGTTTAGTTTGTGCATTGGTGGCTGCCAAACCCACAGTTTTGATACCTTTGTATTATATTCTTTTGGGTACACATTGGGCACATCTTCCTCAATGAGGACAGGGTGGACGACTGTTGCTTTGGAGCAGAAATCTACAAAGAGTCGTTTAATTACAACTTTATAGAAATCTGAAGCGGCAGCAACAATTTACTAAATGTATGTAGGGGAAACACTGCTGCTTCTCCAAGTCCACCGCTGTTGGAAAACAAAAGAGTGACACGTTGTCATCTCCGATGGTGAATGTGACCGGGGACAGCACACACAGGAATGATGGGGGGGGGGAAGGCGATCGTTAGGTAGCTAATTGCAAGAGGTATGTGTAGAGACGTTCAGGGTATGTCGACACGAGTTAGCTCAGACTCGGAGAAGAAGATTGAGCGTGAGCCGAGAAGTGTTATTGCACCTTTGAGGGCGGGACATCTGCAGTTGACTGGTTCAAGGAAATTTATTACGTAATAAATTCCTAACTTAACCACGCCCAATTCAACCCTGATGTCAGGGAAGTTATCAAAGAAAGTATGGCAATAACTTTTCTAAAAAGTTTTAGATGCTGACAAGTATGTACATAAGACCCTAAATTACATAGTTAAAAGAATTTTGTGGATTTGGGTTTCAATGGGCTTTAAAGCCACTGAAGCAATGCCACTGCCTAACAGAAACGAAAATGAAAAGAGGCATGCTGTGTACATTTACGCACGAGGCAGCTGCTGGATCACATGGCTGTATTCTCGTGCCAAATGGACAACGGCGTAATGGGACTAACTGGACAGTGTTTTACTATCTGTGGGCACAATAGTCGGTGCCACAGGTAGTTTTACTTGAGTATGGTAATTAATTTACCTCCAAGTTGCATGTGTCTGAGTGTCTGGGTTTCTGCTGTATTATAGCGTGCGTCTGAATAAGCGTGCAGTATGGAGTGCTTTGTGTTGGTCTGAGTAGTTTTTGGCCCATGCGCGGCTGGAGCAGGAATCTCCTTGAGGTGAAGCAGCTGTGTGGAGGCAAC
This sequence comes from Semicossyphus pulcher, assembly GCF_022749685.1. NCBI lineage: Eukaryota > Metazoa > Chordata > Actinopteri > Labriformes > Labridae > Semicossyphus > Semicossyphus pulcher. Next base: position 21,727,367 of record NW_027211692.1, on the reverse strand, counting down.
GCTTTTGTGCTTCCCCATGTGAGTGACAGAGACTTGTGTTGCGAACTCTCCGATGTATGTCCATAGTGCGCCCTCTAAATAGCAAACACAGACTGCGCCATAGACTTCAGACTTTTTCAGGTTTTTGTTGGTCTAAGGTGCAGTGGCTCTCCGCGTCCTCTAGATAGCAACGCGCCACCCGTTTGCCTGACCACAGCTCATTTCAAAACCAAGACACCCACGGGCACTAATGGTGGCGCAAGATCACTTGCTATTTACACAATGTGTGCGCTGGGCGTGAAAATGGCGACTGCCCCGGATGGAAGATGGGGCCCTTTGTCTTCTCACAAACACTTTTCTCTCTCAAAGACATTCTTTTTGTCAGCTTAAAGCCCCTGGAAACTCAGCTTGAAATAGCAAAAATGCATATATGATATCAGTTGTGAGTGTGTCATAAAGCATCCACAAAAATCTGAGTGAAAATAAACATTCAGAACCACTAGAAAATCTTCTTAAAAAACAGCTCGTTTGGCTGTGCAGACAATTTCTCAGGACTGTGTAGGCGTGGCAGCTCCCGTGTTGATTGACACCTGCTGGGGTCCGCCTGAGTTCTCATGGCAACTGTCAACACAACAATGGCGCATGGGAAAGCAGTGTTTCCTCTAGGATTTTTTTCAGCAGCAGGGTAGAGGGTGTTGTACCACCCAGGCATGTGCACATCATATCAAAACTATTGCTGTCAGGTGATTAAAAGAATGAATCTAATTAATTACAGGCTTTGTAATTAATTGATTTCAATTAATCTCATATATCAATGATTTCTGTGAGAAGCACATACCATGTAGACTTACCCTCTTTCTAGATGGTTATTTCTTACTTCCACACTTTAATTGTACTTTCCTCTTCACCTCATTAAGTTTTAATTCACAAACTACTTTAACCTGATCACTTTGCTTCAGTCCCCCAACACACCTGCACCTCTGCTCCCTGCACCACTTCTGGCCCCGCTCAACCCCCCCGCCCCCGCTTCTGTCTCTCTGTCTGCTGTGTTGACTGTCTTCATCAGCAGTCTGTTTAATTAACTTACTGTTTAAGTCACAAAAGTTAAATATTTTCTCTTTCGCAATTCAGTTCTCACAGCACGTGAGTCGTGTGTGCACGAGGGACGTTATTAATGACGTAGTGATCTAACCGATCGATCGTTACCAAATGACATCTCCTTATATAAGCTTTATAAAGCGCGACTATAAAACTGCGGTCAAGCCAGCCGTGGTTCGCGTTTCCTTGGTCAAATCAGCCGCACCTTTTTTTCCAGTGGGCAAATGCACTAACATTTATGGTAATCGTAATGAAACCGCTCTGAAGAGCTGCTGGTAGTGAATTTCGGGCAGACTGTGGTCTCACAATCAGACCCATGAAACATACGATACTTTTACAGTAATTATTCCCGGTAATAAACTGAAGGTATCACGAAGGTATCCTTCCGGATTTCAAAGTAAAAGACGACGTGAGAAAAAAAACAAAAAAACATTGTTTCCATAAGTAGTCCAAGATACATATACTGCTGAACTAAGTACTACCTAGAGTACTTGCATGAATAATATGGAGTACTTTTACTGTGTACTTTTCGAGTAATCCTGTGCCAAAATCCTTAACACAGAGTCAATATAAGGATACTTCACTCAACTTTCATGTGGAATAAAAAACCTTATTTTCCATAAGTAGTCCAAGATTCATATACTGCTGAGCTAAGTACTTCCTAGACTACTTGCATGCATAATATGGAGTACTTTTACTGTGTACTTTTCGAGAAATACTTTGTCAAAATCCTTAACAGAGAGCAAGAATAAGGATACTTCACCCAACTTTGATGTGGAATAAAAACCTTATTTTCCATAAGTAGTCCAAGATTCATATACTGCTGAACTAAGTACTTCCTAGACTACATACCTTGCTTCTGTAAAAGAGCACTGAAATATGTATCCAAACAAATAGCTTGTGTTACATTTTTAAACCAAACTACTATTAACTTGACAACTCCTCCATTATCATGGCTACCATAATAGCTAATAAAAACTACACCTGGACACTTATCGTGGATCATCAAAATACCTATTACATGTACCCCTTACACAATAATAATAACCATAATAATAATAATAATAATAATACACTTTATTAACTTTTTATAATTAATTAATCAATCAATTACTATTTCAAATTAATAATAGGCCTGCATTCAACCAACTGCGAGTTTTTTAATTACGCCAGAAAGCGCATGAATTACTATCTCATGCGCGAGATAGTAAGTCGCGCGCAAGTTAAAAAAAACAAAACATCCATGTCACCGCCAGGGCCCCGTACCCTATTTTAGGTGTGCCACACGGGCTTTCCTGCCATTTTGTCATTGACATAAATCTTCTCCACCATTACGTTTTGTTGTTGTTGTTGTTTTTGTCTCTATCTTTTTATTTTCTTTTTTTCTCTCGGTGATACCGGTTGGTTGTCTTACACGATCAATCATCAAATGTATGCCAATGAACCCGCCTCTTCACCCCTCTGGCAGACATTTTGAGGTTCTGATCGAGCGCACTTGAGCTTTGACGACAAGGGATGTTTGCGTTCATTAGTTCGCATTTTTAAAGGTTATATTAACTGTTCAATTAAGAATTCTCGATGACCCATCGTCAAGGGTAGGTATACCTGCTTTTTACTTCCAAAGTTAGGGAAAATTTTTGTGAATTAGTGAATGTCATTGATATGCCTAGGCCTTCCTATCATTGGTGTTGTTATATGCTATAACTTCTATACATTTAAATTGTCTGTATACATAGAAAATGAATGGTCCAGTATACTATATGTTTTTTAAATAGGCCCTACATGTTAAAAGGCTAGGGCTAGGTATAGGTGCTAAGTTAAGGCGCATCCTTCGGCTCCTCCTTCATGGCGGCTGCCTACATCAACCACAAACAGTTAAAGTTATTAATCTAAATGGTTTAAGAAACGTGTAAGCATTGTTTGGGTTAGGATCTGGTGAAATATCCAAATTCATGGGCTCTGCGTGGTATTTGTACAGGTATTGCTGACCTGCGGACACGGTTCTATTAGGAGTCCTGAAGATTGCGGCCATTAATCATTAACATGTATGGCGACTCCAGATTATAGCGTGAGCGTCAGCACCGATTAACTCACAACTCATTAACTCATAAGCATTAGCCTGTAATAACTTAATAATTTATGGTTATTTTGCTATAGCATGGATTCAGTGTAGACCTGTGTAGTGTAGACCTATATTGCTAATACCACAGCATTCATTAACTAATTCGCTATCTACCTTTTCAACAGTACTCTTCATTTTTTACATCATGTTATGTATCATTTCTGTAACTTCTATTCATTACTTTCTTTACAGATTATTTTCTTTCTCAACATTTGGGAGGGTAAGTGTTAATGTTATTTGCAAATGTATTGATTGCTTAAACAAATAAAAATAAAAACATAACATTTGCATTTTCTTCCTTTGCTTGAATAGTCCAGACAATTGTTGATAAGTGCAGTCTTATGAATTCTCTGTATAGTGTATTTTTCTTTTTGCAGGCGTTTTGCAATCCCTTTGTAATCCATGGACAGTTGCTATATTTCAGTTTCCTTGTATATTCTTTAATTGGACAGCATTTGTCATATAATTGCTTAAATACCCCCAAAAATATTTCATATGCATTGTCCACATTGTTTTCTTGATATATTGCCTCCCAATTCTGTGCCAGTAACTCATTCCTGAATGCGTCCATTGATTCCCCTGACCTCATTCTTCTGTACTCTATTTGTTTGTCTGTCTTTTTGTTCCTGTAATTATAATCATAGATAATAAAAACTGGTAGATGGTCACTGATGTCATTAATTAGAATACCACTTATTGTTTTGTCTTCGATGTCATTAGTGTATATGTTGTCAATCAAAGTGGCACAAATGAATGTGATTCTGGTGGGTCTGGTGATTTTTGGAAAAAGACTCAAACTGTACATTGTATTGATAAATTCATCTGTTGTTTTATGCTTATATGGATTTAATATGTCAATGTTGAAATCCCCACATATGAAAACAACTTTGTTGCTTTTTTTTTAAAACACCCATCCTCTGATAATGTCAGTATTTGTACCTGGTGTCCTGTATATGCAGCTAACTATAATATTCTTATTTTTTTTACATATTTCAATGGTCAGACATCCTAATAGGTTGTCAACCACAGTTGTCATACTTCCCAGTACTTTGTAATTCAGGTTTTTATCCACATATATGGCAACTCCTCCTCCACCTTTGTTTTTCCTATTTATATTCCTTAACTCATAACCCTCCAGCTCAAAGTCCATCCCTTTTTCAGTATTGATCCAGGTTTCTGTTATTGCAATTATGCTAAATGGCTGTGAAAATGTCTGTAAATATTCCTTAATGTTATTGAAGTTGGCGTAGAGGCTTCTGCTGTTGAAATGGATAATTGATAGATTGTCCTTTGCTTTAATGTTCTGATTGTATTGTTCTTCACTGTAGTAAGTGCAATTGTTGTTAATGCTATGGGAAAAAATATTATCAGGGTCTACAATCTGTTCCAAATCCTGTGAATTGTGTTCAGTGAATTCAAAAGTTCTCAGTTCCAGATAATCTTGATCATTTATCCTCTCAGTTAAGTGCTTATTATTATTTCCAGATGAAGTTGAATGAGTTCTGTCGGTGTGTGTCATGGTCGTGTATGGATGGTTGTTAACCTAATAGTCCCGTTCATGTTGGTCATTCATATGGTTCCAGCTCCTCCATCCTCCTGATAACCAGCACTTTGTCTTGTTGCCCGTTCAGCTTTATAAATATTTTACGGTTGTTCATCCAGGTGTTCATTATTTTCCCCTCCTTCTTCAGGTAGCGTGCTTTTCTCGCAATTTCAGCATTGTGTTTAGTTAGATGGTCATTCATGAAAACATTTGTTCCCTTTAGTTTCCTTCCCCGTTTTAGTAGTGCCAACTTGTGCTTCCTATTAACAAATCGGAGAATAATAGCCGATTTGTGGGTGGCACAGGGTGACACGCCTCGATGTTATTGCAGTCCAGTTATATCCCTTTGGACTCCAGGAAAGCAGCAACCTGTTCCTCCGTGGATCTGACGTCCAGCTCGTCAGGCTCCTCCCCACTGATGCCGCTCACTGCCCGAGCGTATGTGCAGGGTTTTACTTGGAGCCCTGTGACGATCACGTCATTCATCCGGGTGTACTGTTCCAGGTCTGCCACCCTGCTCTCCAAAAATGCAAGCCGCTTATCCTTTTCTGCATTCTGGATGCGGCGCTTTTTAACCTCCTCGACCAACTCCAGAATACTCCTCTGCTGCAGCCTGACAGCAGAGATTTCTTTTACCAGAAAGTCGAGCGACTTTTTGATGTCCTCGATTTCCTCAACCGTCGGGGCCTTCTTTGGTCCCATATAGCCAGATAATATGGTATGGTATGGCCAGCTGTTAACTCAGCGGTTAGTTAGTTTGTCGGCAACTATCCACAGTCCGTTGTTCTTAATCTGTGTCGTGAGCCAGGCAGGGTCGAACCGGAGGTTTCAGCAGGTAGTCCATTCAACAATTTCTGATGTAAATTGATGCAGCAAAAACAGATAATCAGCCTTTTCCTCCTCCTTCGCTCCTCTTCCTTGTCAAAACCTGGTGGCTACATTACCCACAATGCCAATCTACCACTTAAAGTACACATTCCACTAGCTACATGCATCCACCAGTCCTCTACCACAGGAATGTGTCTGTGTCCTGTGGCATGCAGAGGTGCTCAGAGAGATCTTGCAGGCAGATAAATTCACACAATATACAAAACACAGGAAAGGCAACCATTGTCAATTAGTGTCCTTATCAACCAGTTCTTGTTGATCCACTTTGTTTTGTCTGAGCGTTGTTCAGTCCATAAGAAAGTGTTTATTTGTTAATCCCTTGTTGTGCACTAATGTGCACATGCATTCCTATCAGAGACTTTAGGAAACATGTTACAGAAATATAAGTCTAACACGATAATGTAAAATAATTGAGGTAATAGAATACGTATTAATTAAGGGTTCGGCCTATAGGTTTAGGAATTGTCTGTTTCTTGAACAACTGAAATTCAGAGAGTCACAGAACTGTAGTATCTGTAGGCAAAGGGGGGATGAGAGGGAGAGTGGGCAGATAGCCACTCATCCTCTCTGTACATTTAGAATCAACAATCAACATTAAGCATCAGTCCAGTAACTTCAGTTGGTTATTACACATAACATATTAGTAAATGTACATTTTAATCATAAAGTTCTTTATTTTCATACAGTTTTTGGATATCTCCATCTTGTTGCTCGAGTGAGTCTTTTGATGTTAGCCAGAAATCAAGGAAAGTCGTCCTCCTACAAGAGCCATAAATTAGCTGGCTTCACTTGTCGTTATTGACCCAGAGGTCATGTGAACAGGAAGAAAAAAATTTTTTTTTTGTTAAGGAGTTAATGATTTTAATTCTTCATCATCGGATCATCCGCTACAGCTACAACAGTGAACCCGATTGATCAACATCGTAACATTATGACTGTATATCTGAATTCCCTTATTCTGTATGTAAATGTATTATTAAAGTGCCAACAGCCATTCCTACAAAATCAAAGAAACTGTGATATTAGCTTTTGCCAAGCCATACTGCCAACAATGGCAAAATAAAAGTGTTACATTAGTCCTACATTGTAATTACAATAACAAGTACAAAGGTATATAGTGCAGTTTGGGCCAACTAGCTGAAACAGTGCAGAGTAATGCAGCAAGTTCTTAAGGCATTATATTCACAGACAGAAAATATTTAAGAACTTGAGGAAAAAAGCCTTCAATAATGCCTGCCCCCTGTTGAGATGAGTTTGTACACATGTATCATCAAGTCATTTTTGAGAGTCTGCAACCTGGGCGACAGTTTACCATGTTCCAGACCAAGTAAAATCTTCTGAGTGAATTCAAAAGTGTTGGTGAGTTCTTTGGGATAGCTGAGGTGTAGTGCATACATAAGTCCAAACATTACCAGGAAGGCATCAGCAAGTCTGGAGAGGCTGATCACAATGTCACTTTCAATGACGACAGAGACTTTCACAGGCTGGTATTGAACTGGACTTGTGTCACAGTCACTAATGACTGTAAGGAGGGCCATGGCAACATTTTCAACCTCTGGCTCATCAGACTCGTCCTGAATTAATGACAGAGATACCAATTACAAACAAATCCACAGTGTCTTCAACTATCAGATTAAGTTTAATTCTTTTTTCAATCCATTTTAATGATTTTTCCAATTTAAGAATTTTTTTGACAATTATCTCTCCTGCTGTGCAAAGGTAAGTATTTGCTATTGAGACAAATTTATTATACTGTTATTTACTATAATTTTAACAGTTTTGTTTAGGCCCGATAGCAAGGTAAGGGATAAGGAACCATAGACTGTAGACATGACAGCTCCCTAAAAGTGAAGCCAAAACATTTCAAGCGCCCCCTGCTGACTGGTTGCAGTATAGGTCATAAAGCCCGCCTCATCCATGTTAAAAGATGGGACATGATCGTCGCACTGATCACAGGCTCAACTCCTGGTCTGCCGATCATTTGGTGCATGTCATTCCCCACTCTCTCCTCCCAACATTTCCTGTCTATCTTCTGCTGTCCTATCAATTAAAGGCAAAATGCCCCAAAAATAATCTTTGAAAGTCGAAGCCATACAGATTTTGTCTTTGTCTTTGTTGTCAGTGTTAAAAAAAGCATTTAACCACAGCCTCTAGACAAACTATATGGATGGATTGAACATGGGTAAGTGTAAAAAAACATGGATTTTGATGAACCTTTCACTTAAGTCATTCAAGGAAACTCACTGTGCAGGTTCTGAAAAATCCAGAGACTTCCTCATGCAGATATAAAGGAAGGGCATGTAGAACAGTGGTACGCCTTGTGTTGATGTCATGTAATTCCTATAACGATAAAAATAGACATGCTGTTGCCTGTGAAGTTTACTGAACAAACCTAACTTTAAACAGTCCAATCAGATCATATCCACAAACAACCTATCCAAATCTTCAATACAATGTGACTAATAGCAAAAACACAGTGGCCTAATCTTAGATTTTAAAATCTCATTGGAATCATTGAACCTGTTACATATTAAGGAGGTTCAACCTATGAAATGTATAATAATTTATTCACCTGTTCATCGTGGATTTTAAATATTTCAGCCAAAGCATCAGCAGTCTTCCCAGTTTTGGATGCCTTCTGTCTGAATAAGGTCATCAATCGGGGAAGATGGCGGTCACGCTCGGAGTAGAATGTGTTGGGCAGGTTCAAGTTTGTAATCCGTTGGAACTCTGCATACACCTAAATTTAAAAACAGAGCAAAAAGACAAAGCTTAAAGATTAATAAAACTACAGTAAGTGAAAGTGATAATTGTGGTTCTTCCCCAAAACAGTGGTATTTTCTCCTCCATTCAAGTGTAATAAATCATCCAAGTTCAATCCGTCTGCTCCTTCCCTGTAGCTAGAACGAGAGCGTCACCTAGTCTATCAGAGACAGAGACAAAGCAGTTCAACCACTTTGGAAGCAAGAGGGCTATAGAAGAGCGTGGATAATAAATCCCTAACAAGTGTGATTGTGGTGTCCTATGGTTCAGATCCACTTTCGACCATTCAGTTTGGATAAAAACAGTCCAGGTGAAGCACTCATTATCACCACAGGCAAGGAGCTGACTGGTAAAACTTAGAGGATCTATTACAATCCTATAGAGCAGTAAATAGCCACTATGTAAGTAAGAACCACAATTAGTGCTTTAAAAAGTATGTTATTAACAAAGGAAAAACAGAAAAAATAAAACTAATCTGTATTACCTCAGACTCCATTTTTAGAGCAGGCCAGAGGTCCATGAGCTCATTCACTGGTGGGCAGGTCTTCACTATGGTCTGTCGCCGCAGGGCAAATGTGGACTGCATCATATTTCTAATGAGGGGTAGGTTCTTCTCTGATTTTTTGACTTCTTCAACAATTTTCTGCCTCAAGTGCTCAAGACTTGAAGGGTCCTCTCCTTGGGGAAAGTTGGGTAGAAAGTCTTTTGATTTTCCTTTTTGTCTTTTGTTTATTAAATCTAAGCATCTAAGTCTGCATCTGGGTCCTCACCTTTTTTGTTTAAACCGAAACCGTGACAAGTTGCAGTTTGGAGTTGTTTCCTCCTTTATTAAATGGGTTAAATTATTATATCACAACCCTAAAGCATCTGTAGTAAAAATAACGCAGGAAATACCCCCTTTTCAACTTCAGAGAGGTACAAGGCAGGGCTGCCCTCTGTCTCATTTGACTTTTTCACAGGTACTTCAACCTTTAGCAATTGCTATAAGACAAAATGACAACATAGTAGGCATAAAGACTGGCGGTGTGGAGAGGGTCCAAAATTACCACTCGCCAAATGCTGGTAAAAATCTAATTTGGCGACTAATATGAATGAGTTCAGGCTCCAGGGGCGGGTGCTCCCATCACTACAAAACATACTTTAAGTTGCTGACTAAGTTTTGTTTTGTAACGACTCCACACGTCGCTGGCGCGTGTCCGTGAATAATTGTAACGCAATCCTTTAATTGACCCTACCTGACCACCGTCGGTGCCCTCACTTCCGTTATTGAGCTTGCACAGCAGTGCATCAACAATCTGTAAAGTATGAGTTTACACTTTAACTGATACTGCATGTAGCAGGTTACTAACAGAGCAGCTGTTAGAAACATGAACTAATCGTTGGCAGACCGTGGGCTTTCTCTGCTATTCCTCTTTTGGACAGTCACACAGCCAACCTGGCAACCCGATGTTGTGCCACGGCTCTACGGGGGATGCCAAACGGGCACCTGACACTACATTAGCTGTCCGCGCCAGCTAATGGGGACTTGCTAGCTACAACAGCTAATTATTGAGTTTCCATGGTGTGGAGACACATTTCTACTTCACTTAGCCTCGCCATCACTGCACGTAAACTACAGTATTAACGTGTACCATTGTCACTACGGGAGGCAGAGGAGAAGCTAAACACCTGACAGACCTAGCAGGAGGCAGCAGAGCTACAGTACAGTCACTAGCAGAACTGCAGAGCTTGTAAATGACTGTCGGATGATGTTGCAGTGATGAAATAAGTACTCAAGCAAAAGAGTAATATCGGAGTGTAATAATACTCCATTACAAACAAAAGCCCTGCAATAAAAACTTAAACAAGAGTTAAAATGACTAGGATCAAAATATTCTTACAGTACCATAACTTATGGTAGCCTACTCATTGTGCAGGATGGCCTATTTCAGAATAATATGTTTAATATCAGTGGATTATTATCTAAATGTGGAGCTGATGACTTTTTTATTTTTCTTTAAATTCAGTGGAATAAAAGTAAAGATAAATACACAGGCAAAGTACATGACCTCAATATTGCATTGCTACTATAAATTCAGTACTAAAGTAAATGTTTATTTTTAGCACTGTTTATTATTGACATTCTATGTAATAACGTTTTTATGGCTGGTTAAACAAATATTCTGGTCGGTAACATTTTTTGGCTAACCCGCCAATGGCAGGTAGACATAAAAGTAAATTTTGGACCCTGGGTGTGAAACATAAACTGCTTCTATAGGCAGATGATATTTTGCTATTGTCCAGAAGCCCCACAACAACTGTGCCTCACATCCTTACCTTAGTCGACTCTTTTTCAGGCGCATCAGGATACAAAATAAACTGGTCGAAGTCTGAGGCAATGTTCCTGTCAAAATCCTACCCACCTAGTATTAGGCAGGGATGGCAATTTACATAACATCTGATTTAACATATCTGGGTATCAAGCTCACTCCACAGTTGGACGACATTATGACAAACAATCTTCTCCCATTAATTCAGAAAATAGAACCTATGTTGCAAAACTGGACCAAATTAGGCTACTCTCTTTTGGTTAAAATTATTATTTTAATGATGGTAATATTTATAGTTATATGCTACCATTATCTTACCACGTAACGCATTCTTGAAATCTAATGAGGCTATATGAAACTTTATATTGGCTTGTAAAAAACCATATATAAATCGGACAAAACTTTTTGCAGCAATAGAGGTTGGGGGCCTGGTCCTTCCTCATATAGACTGGTATCATTATGCTTTTTGCCGACAACAGCTATCGAAAATATATATGGAAGCTGAACAAGCTCCAATGTAGGTATCTATGGAGAAAGACTTAACACATCCTCATCCTATCCAGGCACTTAAACCAGGGGCGTTATCCCTTCTAACAATCCAGTCCTTACATTCTCACAGGAAACATGGAAAATCTCATATAAGGTAATGGGCTCAAATCCCAACTTTACACTTAAAACTTCACTATGGCATAATACAACCCTTAAAATAAGTAAATATACATTTTATTGGGCTGGATGGTTAACGGAAATCAACGTATGTCCTTTGAACAACTAAGGAAGAAGTACACACTCCCAACTAGGGTTTTTTGGAAATACTTGCAGCTGCAGAGCTAAGACTCTTATATCTAGAACTGAAATACAGAACAGGCTAGAACAAGACTGCCACTCAAGAAAGAAAACGGCAAGCTTTTAGGGCCTTCCTGTATTTATTAAGACTATTTTGCCAGAGTAAACAAGACTCTTCTGTTTTGGTGGATCGCCACATTCTTTCAAATTTAAGCGACATTTGCTTCAGGTTACGAGTTTCTGAGTCATACCATGGAGCTAACCTCTGTCGTTTAATAATCTTCTTTTTTATGGGGGCAATCAAATCTAGAGTACTTCTCAGCGAACCTGCAGTACTATCAATAAACCGATCAAGCTGAGAGGGACCAACATTAGAATAAGAGCTTTCTGTAGTAAAGAGCTGTGGTAAAGAATTAAAAGCAGCTGGAATTGCTTCCTTAAATTTAGCTACAGCCCTATCACACAATCATCCTGTGAGTACATTTTTGTTAACTGGAGAGTCGTCGGTTAATAGGACATCGAATGTTACTTTATGTGATCCGATAAAAGTGGATTTTGTGGAAAGACAAGAAGAGAACAAGGTCAAGGGTGTGGTTAAAGCGGTGAGTAGGCTGGTTTACACTTTGAGTGAAGCCGATAGTCCAAAAGGGATATAGATGCCATGCTAAGACTATCATTATCAACATCTACATGAATATTGAAGTCACCTGCAATAATTATTTTATCTGTACTAAGGACTAAATCTGATAAAAACTCTGAGAATTCAGTTAGAAAATCAGAATATGGGCCAGGAGGGCAGTATACTATCACAAATAAAATAGGCTGTAAAGTTTTCCAGGCTGGGTGTGAAAAACTCAGAACAAGGCTTTCAAAAGAGCTGAAACGAAGTTTTGGTCTAGAGTTGATTAGAAGACCAGGATTGAAAATAGCTGCCTCAACCAGTGTCTCGAGGAATATGAGTATTAAGATGACTGGGAGGATTCGATTCATTTAGGCTAACATATTCTTCCTGACACAGCCAAGTGTCAGTTAAAGAGAATAAATCAATATGATAATCTGACATCAGATCGTTTTCGAGCTGTAGATGACAGGGATCTGATATTTAACAGACCACATTTAATTCTCATATTTTTTGGCGTAACTTCAGTGGTTGTTGTAATTTTAATTACATTTTTTTTATTTACTCCTTTTTTATATAAGTTTTAATTAACTGTAATAAAAGGCCTGAGTCGGGGGGGAGACACAGTCTCTATAACATGCACACTGTGGCTGGGAAACTGCTCATGGGGAAGCGCAGAGGAGCGCGTAGGACTACAGCTCTGAGTCCTGGTCTTAACTCTGGCTTGTCAGGTTTTACGACCAACAAACTTAGCCATATTACGAGACAAAAGAGCTGCACCATCCAAAGTGGGATGAATGCCATCTCTTCTGATCAGACCAGGCTTTCCCCAGAATGTCTGCCAGTTATCCATGAAGCCCACATTGTTTGCTGGGCACCACCTAATTAAATGGTAAATGGACTGTACTTATATAGCGCTTTTCTAGTCTTTGCGACCACTCAAAGCTGCTTTTACACTACATATCACATTCACACACACATTCGCACACTGATAGCAGAGGCTGCTACCATAAATTGCCCAACAGTCAATCAGTTTTCACATTCATAAGCGTTGGCTATGCCACTGGGAGCAATTTGGGGTTCAGTGTCTTGCCCAAGGATGCTTCGACATGTAGCCTGAGGGAGCTGGGGATCGGACGTCCGACTTTCCGATTGAAAGACGACCAACTCTATCACTGAGCCACAGCCCCCCAATTAGTCACTATAAAGCACTTATTAACACCTTATTCTGCGTGACCATATTCTACAACTACTAGGCCATTAACTAAGGGTTTTCCCTCAATAACCTCCTAATTACTGCTTATTAATAGCAAGTAAGGAAGTTGTTGTACATTAACTACCATCTTAAAATGCTTTTTTTCAAGGTGTAACCCTGCACGCCTGTTGGTTGCAGTAGTTGTGTGCTGTAACAGATTTACCAAGTGTGAAGAGGAGACAACTTTAGAAAAGGGAACTTGTGTGGGTTAATAAGTGTCAAACTACTAGTGAATTAGTGATGAGCAAGACCTCACTTTAGAATTATATAGGGCTGTTGATCGATAAAAAAAAAAAAAGGAACTAATTCATCGCACAACTTGCTTTATTTTCTTCTTGAGAATGAAGCTTGTAGTAATGGATATTTAAATCTAAAATCAGGAAATTAATGTAGAATCAACACAAAATAAAAATATTTAAGCTAAAATACTATTGTTTAAAAGCATATTTTTTTAACTTAAAACAAATTCTCTCCTGTGAACTACAGATTTCCAATAAAACCCTCAAGGCCATCACAATTGACTGTCAGCTTGAAAGGCATAGACTGTTTCTTATATCTACTAAAATAAATAATAACAAAACCCAGGCCTATAAGTGCCAGTTGAATTTCAAAACCATCATAGTCCTTTTTCATCTTTAGCCAGGATGGTTCGGTGTGGCGGTTGTCACAGCACTGCCGTGGTGAGCGAGCTGCCCGATTGGCCGCTGTCCTCTTCCTGCCCGCTGCCCAGGCCAGCCCCGCCTGCCACTGACTGCCTGCACAGTGCTGCTGCGCACGGGACAAGAGGGGAGAGGAGAGAGAGCTGCTGGCAGAGGAGCCGTCAACAGCGATTACTCTGAGCAGCATACATGGGAATGAATTACAATACAATATATTTTACTGGTCTGAAAAAGAAAAAAGTCGCCAAAAGGGAGAGAGAGAAAGTTGCTAAATTGGCAACACTCACAGGAATTGCCACAGGAAGTAAACACAGCTGCGTTAATTGCGTTATTTTTTTTTAAGGCGTTAAATATTTCAAATTAATCGCAAAAAATAACACGTTTATTTTGACAGCACAAGTAATATATTGTAAGTGAGAAATACTTAATTTAGAGTTTTTTGGACTCTATTAACACTTGTAATTGTGTGTTTTGTCAACACAAGAATAGGCCATATATATCAAGTGTCAATAAGGGAGAATGACTATTCTTCCGGTACTACCACCTTATAAAGCCCTTTCTGTGCAAAGCATATTAAGATGGTAATTAATGTACAACAAGCAATCTTTATCTGCTATTAATAAGCAGTAATTAGGAGGTTATTGAGGGAAACCCTTAGGTAATGGCCTAGTAGTTGTAGAATATGGTCATGCAAAATAGGGTGTTAAGAAGTGCTTTATAATGACTAATTAAGAGTCAATATGCTACTAATATGCATGCTAATAATCAACTAATTAATAATGAATATGTTTAGACACTCTTTGTTTCAACAGTCTGGAAAAGAAGACAATCAATCACCAATGGTGATATCTTCAGAAAAGTGAAGTTTGATTACAGTCTGTGCTAGCCCCTGCACTTCCTGACACACACAGCTGACATACGCCATGAAAACACTTCACGGCATGTGCAGGAAAACAATGTCCTCTAGTCTACAACATGAACGGCACTTTGATGTTTCCATAATATAATATTTTCTTTTATTTGTTGTCTCTTCTACAAACCGCTGGGGCTGTGCTGACCAGCATCCACTGTATGTAGTACAATTACTAATGATAAGTATCTCATACAACCTGACTTCAAACAAACCAAACTATCCCTTTAATATAAAGTATTACCACATTTTTTAATATAAACAATATATAAGCCTTATCTCAGCATTTTCACATCTTCACCACCAAAACATGTAAACCACAAAAAAAACAATGCATATACAACCCCTGGCAAAAATTATGGAATCACCAGTCTCGGAGGATGTTCATTCAGTTGTTTAATTTTGTAGAAAAAAAGCAGATCACAGACATGACACAAAACTAAAGTCATTTCAAATGGCAACTCTCTGGCTTGAAGAAACACTAAAAGAAATCAAGAAAAAAAAATGCAGTAGTCAGTAACAGTTACTTTTTTAGACCAAGCAGAGGGAAAAAATTATGGAATCACTCAATTTTGAGGAAAAAATTATGGAATCATGAAAAAAAAACAACAACAAAAGAACACTTCAACACACCACTAGTACTTTGTTGCACCACCTCTGGCTTTTATAACAGCTCGCAGTCTCAGAGGCATGGACTTAATGAGTGACAAACAGTACTCTTCATCAATCTGGCTCCAACTTTCTCTGATTGCTTTTGCCAGATCAGCTTTGCAGGTTGGTGCCTTGTCATGGACCATTTTCTTCAACTTCCACCACAGATTTTCAATTGGATTGAGATCCGGACTATTTGCAGGCCATGACATTGACCTTATGTGTCTTTCTTCAATGAATGTTTTCACAGTTTTTGCTCTATGGCAAGATGCATTATCATCCTGAAAAATGATTTCATCATCCCCAAACGCCCTTTCAATTGATGGGATAAGAAAAGTGTCCAAAATGTCAACGTAAACTTGTGCATTTATTGAAGATGTAATGACAGCCATCTCCCCAGTGCCTTTACCTGACATGCAGCCCCATATCATCAATGACTGTGGAAATTTGCATGTTTTCTTCAGGCAGTCGTCTTCATAAATCTCATTGGAACGTCACCAAACAAAAGTTCCAGCGTCATCACCTTGCCCAATGCAGATTCGCAATTCATCACTGAATATGACTTTCATCCAGTCATCCACAGTCCACGATTGCCTTTCCTTAGCCCATTGTAACCTTGTTTTTTTCTGTTTAGGTGTTAATGATGGCTTTCGTTTAGCTTTCCTGTATGTAAATCCCATTTCCTTTAGGCGGTTTCTTACAGTTCGGTCACAGACGTTGACTCCAGTTTCCTCCCATTTGTTCCTCATTTGTTTTTCTGTGCATTTTCTGTTTTCAAGACATATTGCTTTAAGTTTTCTGTCTTGACGCTTTGATGTCTTCCTTGGTCTACCAGTATGCTTGCCTTTAACAACCTTCCCATGTTGTTTGTACTTGGTCCAGATTTTAGACACAGCTGACTGTGAACAACCAACATCTTTTGCAACATTGCGTGATGATTTACCTTCTTTAAGAAGTTTGATAATCCTCTCCTTTGTTTCAATTGACATCTCTTGTGTTGGAGCCATGATTCATGTCAGTCCACTTGGTGCAACAGCTCTCCAAGGTGTGATCACTCCTGTTTAACTGCAGACTAATGAGCAGATCTAATCTGATGCAGGTGTTAGTTTTGGGAATGGAAATTTACAGGGTGATTCCATAATTCTTTCCTCAGAATTGAGTGATTCCATAATTTTTTCCCTCTGCTTGGTCTAAAGAAGTAACTGTTACTGACTAACGCATTTTTTTTTCTTGATTTCTTTTAGTGTTTCTTCAAGCCAGAGAGTTGCCATTTGAAATGACTTTAGTTTTGTGTCATGTCTGTGATCTGCTTTTTTTCTACAAAATTAAACAACTGAATGAACATCCTCCGAGACTGGTGATTCCATAATTTTTGCCAGGGGTTGTACATCACACTCACGACCCAAATACCGTTCCTCTCCAACAAGGACACCCAACTTTTTCTTATTCACTTACTGAAACGTCACCAAAGCAATTATTTAATTTATGTCAAACAAAAGGACTACATATTCACAGATCTTTTTCATTAAGTAAGTGCTAGTACCCCCCCCCCCCCCCCCCCAACATGACTTCTAACTGAGCAAGCATGTTTTAATACGGCGGGTATGTGGATTTCCAATGTTTTGAAATAAGTTTCTTAAATACAATTGAGGAAATAAGAATAATCCAACTCTGTGGAAACTGCACGCTGTCAAATGTCTTGAAAAATAGAAAGAAACTGGCCTCGGATAACCAGTGCTTTGTTTCAAACCAAGCTTTCTTAATTTTCTTATTTTACAGACTGTAATTATATTTTAAACAATTATAGTTAACTTTAACTCTTGTACAATATGTTCTGTTCATTATTTTAGATTGAATTAAACGCAGATCTTTACTGATAGTAATATTGTGATATTCCAACATTCCTGCCATCTTTCATCAATGTCCTCCCTTTTAAAGTTTTGATTCCAGAAACCTCTAGATTGCAACAAAGTGTCAGAATATTATTTCTGTAAAACTCTTTGAACTTTACATGTTAATTAATTACCTGTTTCTGAATAAAATATTATTTCCTCTAAATCTCTGTGCTCTCCGATTGAATGTAGGTCAAAGGTTTTAAGTAAACTTTAAAGCTTCATATACCTGATATACAAATGTATACCAGAGGTCGTCTCATAGCAAGAGGTGCCTGGTTTGAATCTGCCAGCCAGCTGAGGCCTGTCTGTTTGGAGTTTGCATAGACAAATGGTTAGGATACACAGGTAATATATTGCTTTTGATAGAAGAAGATGCAGAAAGTCTATTAATGTTTTGGCCTTCTTGTGACAAATGCAGTTTGGGTGGTGTTTACATTATATTTGGCAGTTGTGTTCTAAGTTTGACCGTTGAAAGTAGCCTATTCAAAGCAGAAAATGTGCAATAGGATTTGGCCTTTATGTTTCTCTGAAATTTTTTGGAGAGTAACCTACTCAAATAATGCTTTTTTTTTTATTGTGTTCAGGTACAATGCTTTGTCCTCCTTAAATAAACATATGCATTGCTTTTTACTCTGATATTACCCACACACAGTAAAGGTCAAGGCAACGACACTCACATTTGCAGTTCCGGAATCCGGGTATTTCCTATGCGAACATGAACGCATCATGGGATTGAGCCTACTTTGCGGCTGGGAGGTTGGGCCAAACTCCAATGAATTTACCATACAGACCAACCGAGTGAGCGGAGAAAAGTCTACAACAGAAACACGGCTTTATTTTAGCCTAAAGAATGAGATTTTAAGTTTTGGTTTGGCTCTGATCCTTTTCGGTTTCACGTCTTTAGCTCGTATAACAAATGTGGGATAGTGATTGGAGTTCCTCGTTCCACTACTGTATCTTCTCTCTACCCTCCCTCCCCCTCCTACCGCTTTACCACACAACCAGGAAATCGTCGAGGTGTGCTCCTTTATACTGCTGGTGGCTACACCGTATTCGGGTGTAGATGCTTGTTTTCCGCCGAATTTTGTCCTTTTTTAATATCACTAGTTTGACTTTTAAAGCAGGGCTTCAGGTCTGAAGTTAGCCAAACTTGCCCACGAGGAGAGGATCTCCACTCTGGCCGAACAATGAGGTGGGTAAAATAGCGCAAATCCTTTCATCTTCACTGTGTTTCCATGCTACACTTTGTGTTTCGATCACACGTTTCACAAAAGCAACTGTTCAATTGTGACCGTATATGGTTTCTTTGAGTTCTGCCAAGCACTTTAATCCCCACAGCAGTGGTTAACAACCTATCAAAGCGTATTTCTTACTCAGAAATAACTCGAGCGTCTGGCTGTTTTGGCGTTGTTTTAAACACAGGCCACACATGAAACTGTGTAGCAGGTATTTGTGACACCTGCTAGCAAAAAAACTTTATGTCTTTTGTGTCAGGAAGTATGTGTTTGCAAAGTCGTACTGGAAGCCCAGTCATAACTGTTTTAGTGTGGCATCTTCTAAGAAAGTATTTTCAAATTGGGATTCTTGAGCAGGTTTTGTATCTGCTTCAAACACTCCATTTTTACTCTCCTCTTACTCCACGAGCTGTAGAACTTTAAATGATTGGGCCTAAACAGAACCACTATCGTGCAATTCAAAAAAAGGGTGAAAAAATATCAGTGAATTGTTTAAAGGCACTTCAGCAGGGTGGGTTTTTCTTTCACAAAGAAGGCACGTTAACTGCACAATGTCCACTTCACCACCCTGCTGCTCCATAAATACATTTTCTTTCTGTATATATGGTGGCATGTATTCCACAACCCCCCAGTATACATATTTCCACTATTTTCTCCCTCAGGGAATACAGAGTTTTGCACCAGGAGAAAAAGTGCTCCATGGAAAGCTCATTGTCCACAAATTCCACATCCTGTCACAGCCTGTGCAGTTGGCAAATTACTTGCTTTGAAGCATTCCTGCCGGATCGGACTTCTCTGGGCTTACTATTTTTCCTAACTATTTATTCTAAACATATCTTCCTCCACTTGTGTCAAGGAACACCATTTATCTTGTAAAAGCTTCATAGATGCAAGTTTAAATGTGGACTATGTGGTACAGAATAGTGGGGTTGATAACCTATGTGACAATGATTTTTTTAAATCCAAAACGCATTGCGCTGTCCTTTCTGTAACAATATATCTAAGCTCAGCACATGGATCCAGGTTTGTATTTGTTATTCACATACTTTGGCATAGTAACTTTGTCACAGACAGAGAAATGCATTGAACTTACACTTTTAATGAGGGTGCTGATAAAGTCAATGCAATAGTTGGCAAAGATTACAGTTTTAACAGACTTGACATAATAAAAAGCCAGTTAAGCCAGCAAAACAAAATAATTAATAGAATTCTTAGAGGAAAAGGCTTGTGTTTAATTTTGCTTCTTGGTATATAATAAAAACTATTACACGTTGTGCAATATGATAATCAAACTGCCTTGTGTTTAAATTCAATTTAGCAGGCGCTTTTGTCCAACATACATCATAGAGTTCTTCTACAACATCTACAACCATAAACACTCCAGCAATTGGACTGCATCAAAGACTTACTATGTAAATATTTAAGCATAGAAGCTTTTTGTCTGTATTTGGGTATCTTCATGCCCTTCAAAGTGGCACCTCCCAGCAGTTAATGTAGTTTTTGATCTGTTTGATGATTGTAGGTCTTATTTACTGCTCCTGCTATCCCTCCATTTTGGCCTTGACAGCCTGTGTCAACTTGTATAATAGGAAGAGACTGGAATATGGCTCCACTCATGTTCATTGTCATTCATGCCTGTGGTATGTGAGTGTTGATGCAGAAGGGCAGTCAGTTGGTCAAAAGTTCAACAATTTGACCCATTTGAGGAATCCTCTTGTTCCATCTCTTTTCTACAACTGTATTGTCACTGACCACTTTAGTGCAAATAAGTTGGCTTGAAGAAGATGCTAGTGAAATTTTGAGAAGATCGACAAATGTGTTTGGTTATAGCTCTCGAATATTTACATTTTTGACTGACATCCGGGGTCAGCCCTACACATGGGTCTGTATGTGACTGACTGACTGACAGTGTGAGTGAGTGACGGTACTTTCAGAGCCAAATAAAGTAAAAAAGAGATAACGGCCCGGGAAATGCTTCAAAATAATAGCATTGTGTACAAACGAGGGGAGTCAGAATTCCAGATCGGGCTTTTACATTGAAAAAGCACAAGTGTTCTACCAATCTACTTCACTCTCCATGCCTGTGACTTTTACTACAGGAATAAATTTAAATATTGCTGTCAGAGATCAATAGGACTGATCACAATTAATTTTCACTGTCTATTTTGGCAGAGAACCACGCACTGCTCGCGGTAAAAATAGTCGAGCCTCCTATTCTCTACATTTTTGGCATGTGAGTCTCGCGTGTATCACGCCAGCAGTGTGAGGACTCTCCTCTATTTTCATGCATTTAAAATGAAAATGAACACATCCCGCAGCCGTCATGCACACGCCACACTTCCAGTGTTGCCCACAAAAGCGCACATTGACTTGATGTGGTCAGCCACACTAGTTTTTTTTTAAAGATTATTTTTTGGGATTTTTTTATCATTTTTATATAGGACAGCTTAAGAGAGACAGGGATTTTGGGGAGTAGAGAGTGGGGGATGACATGCACCAAATGATTGTCAGACCAGGAGTCGAACCTGCGATCAGTGCGTCGAGGACTTTAGCCTCTGTACATGGGGCGCCTGCTTTACCAACTGAGCTAAACCAGCGCCCCCACATACTAGGTTTTGACCTAGTACTGTTGAATTTCAAATGATCATGTTTATAAATTTCCTTTCGTATTCTTTTCTTCCCACGTTTATCTCTGAGTAATGGCTGTGTTTTTTGCGCTGCAAGATCTTACCTATTTGATTATGTGGCACAGGCAGTGCATCTGCAGGCAGTGCATTATTCACTATTCCTGTCGGAGCTGACTCCTAACTTCCACTTATGATTCACTGTCTGGGTCTCTGTGATTAAAAGACCTGTCCTATCTGACATGGGCGGTACAACTGCCTCAGACTCACTAATTATACTTATGACGTAAGCATACACATACACTCACAGGTGTAAAATGTCTACTTGACAAACTGTTTGTAACCTATCAAGTTCCTTGTACTCAGTTTAAGCCCTACATGCCTAGGAGCAATGCTTTTCTTACACTCTTGCATGAGCATTTTCTTGATCAGGCTTAAATGCATGGAAATGGTCTCCCTTGTTTCTCAGCTCCAGCTTTTCTAGTGCCTTGGCAGTAACTTGAAAGAAATGCAGCTCTAACGGTGATCTTTACATTTGTTACTGTCCGCTTCCCCCTCTGTTAAAATGTCCCAACAGACCAGTAGCTGTCTTTAAAGACATTCAGGTATATAACGGTCTATGTCTATTAAAGGCAAAAGTGATGAAACTGATTGGTGTTATTACAAGCAGCATGTTCATGCCATAGTGTTGTAATGTTCACATAAACAAGTGTGCTGAGATGCAGATTTTTCATGTCCCCACTTGTCATTCCCCCCAACACATAAATAGGCAATTATGCTGACGTGCCTCTTGGATTAGACACTACACTACACTACACTACAGTAGTTGCTCAACATAAAAAAAAACTACTTTTGTCTTTGTACTTAGTTACAATCCAGTTTCCTCTGAGTTCTCCTCTGAGTAATACTTAACCTTTCCCCAACTAACTTGTTGGTTGTGTCTCACCCATATTAAAATTGTTTACTGAGCTTGGTGTTTTAAATTTGATGTTTAACTTTTACTGGAAATTTGAATAATATCTTCAATTGATAGAAACTGAATTGTAGACTATAATCTATAAATAGTAATTTCCAGCTTCTCAAATGTCAAAGAATATGCATTTTTCACTAAGTTCATAAGTATTTAGTCAAAAGAAATGATTATTGATAGTTAAACTTTCGAAATGATTCTTAAGTGCACCATTACTGTGATAGAAATTTTCTGGAAACATTAACTGCTTTAATACAACTAGAGATGGTAAAGGGATACCTTAATCTAAATGATAGAACAAAATCCCTGACAGTCAACAAATCAGATCAGAAAAACTCAGGGTACAATTTGCCATCTGGTTTACCCTAATAAGTAATTAATGTCCTAATAGCAAGGTTCTTCATTATAATAGTTGAAAACATGAAGGAAACATTTCTTTTGAGATTGACTCTTTCCAAGATAAGCATAGCCATATACTGAAGGACAGAAAAATACATCTGTTAGTTGATCTCAAAACTAAATTGGGTGTTCTCGCCTCCCATTGCACTAAGATTCTTGGTTATAGAACTTAGAGTTACAAGCAGAACATATTAGCCTGATACTCAGTCTTCTGTGCCTTTTGTTTCACTTTAGTATATCAGAAAGAGGTTTATTTATGTTCATTAATTTCTTGCTACACAGGGGGATTTGATAGTTGATGTAAAAGAACCTGTACAGCTGCCTTGATCTTATCCATGCACGCCTTTTTCTTCCTAGTATTCTGATGCAATTTTTCATGGACGTAGGAACGTAGAAAGAAGGCCAAAGGCGTCCCCAAATGAGCATGAGCTCCTATCTATTGGACATCCCATCAGTCTAAAGCAATATAATCTATGAAGCTCTGTTTATAAGATTGTCCTTCCAACCAGTGAAATAACCTCCCTGGGAACTTGCACCAGACATTAATAAAACCACTGAACAAATCTGATATGTGGGTGACTATTCAAGGGTCTGAAACCAGGATAAAATGTTTTTCTTTATGTTAACATGCAAGACTTCTCTTCTGGCAAGCACCTTGCTATCACCTTTGTAAAACAAAGAAGAAATGTGGAGCAGTTTCCACTGAGACAGAATGAAGTGAAAGACATTTACGAACCATGTGGTCTTTTTCTATAGCAAAGCAGAATGAGAATGAATGGAGAGGCTGGTCTAACAACGTAGTGAAACCTGAGCTTGTGGGCAGAAATGCTGCTGTGATATATTATATGGTCAGCACTGCTCATGGTTCCATGGATACATTGGGTTCATCAGGGGTCCACTCCTTAATGGAATGTAATGGATGCTAGTTCGTATTAGGGCTGGGTTTGGCAAGAATCTCACAATTGCGATACTTTGCAATACTCAACATAATTTACTGAAAATGTACATAATTTACTTTTATACACATCATATGAAAGTAAAGTGAAAATATTCTTAATGTGTCACTATAATCAAATGTAGATGCCGCAACATGAAAATAAAATATTTAGTGTTCTTACTGTGTCACTAAAGACTGAAGAACTCATAGGAAAATAAGGTGCATACAAAAAGTTTTATGTGCAACTGAACTGAAATAAGTATGGCTGCTATATTATTACAATGTTTCCCACACATAGACGACACCAGGAGAGGTCACCCAGGTATATTATTATGTTTCTTACTTTATCTGTTCAAGATCTTCATCCACCATTGATTTATTAATGAATATACTCCCTTCGCGCTGTGCCCCTCCTGCACCCGTTCCGAGCAGCATACATGCTCGTCAGACAAACACAAATACAGAGAGAAGTCCACCGGTACATCCTTCCTGTCTCCTGTTAAATATGGACCTAGTTATGGCGCTGTTTTAAAGCTTTGAAGTGCTGATGTCACCCAGAACCATGTCAGCTTTGGATCACTTTGATGCACACATCTTTAAATATGAGCCTCCTTCACAACATGGAGTCGCAATGAAAAATGCCCCTTATGTCTTTTTAATTACTTTGTCAAACTTAACTCTTGATAATGCAAACGGAGCAGACATATTGTGATCGAGAAACGGGTAGAGGGACATGCTGCTATTTAACAGCATTTCAGTTAAGGCAGAGCTGTAGGTGTGTGGAGAAACGGGGTTATCTGTGTGGTGTCTTGTTAGTGCGATCGTAGGTTTGTCATTTAAATCCTTTGTATCTGCTTTGGCTGCATAACCGAAGTGTGGTTCGGTGTCTACTTTGATTTTTCCCCCCTGCTCTTCTGCAGTAATGCCGGCAGTTACGGATGCAGGGAAGAAACCAGCCTACTAGCGTTACAGCAACATCTACAGGAGCGGAGGTTGTTCTAATCACAGGAATTTGAGTGAAATATTAGGGCGTCTTAAATCCATTTAATGTATCGATATGAGGGTCGGGAAAATCGATACATTATCGTGAAAATGAAATATCGCGATACTTTGCTTTATTGATGTTTTTGCACAGCCCTAGTTTGTATAAAATTAGCTGGATGCATTTATATCTTTCAGGTCCTTAGATCATAAATTAACTTATCTGGGGTGATTGTTATTGCTGATACACAGGGGCTTTTATTAAATGGTAAATGGTAAATGGACTGTACTTGTATAGCGCTTTTCTAGTCTTTGCAACCACTCAAAGCTGCTTTTACACTACATATCACATTCGGGCATTCACAAACTGATGGGAGAGGCTGCTACGTAAAGTGCCCTACTGTCAATCAGATATCACATTCATACCCGTTGGCTATGCTAACGGCAGCAGTTTGGGGTTCAGTGTCTTGCCCAAGGACACTTCGACGTGTAACCTGAGGGAGCTGTGGATCGAACCTCCGACCTTCCGATTGAAAGACGACTGACTTTACCACTGAGCCACAGATTAAACAATATTGGAGAAGCCAAGCAAATGATCAGCAAATCAGCAGTTTTATTTAATCATTATTAGGCACCACTTAAACTCAAGGTAGAAAGAAGAGATAACATTGCTACAGGAGAGTATTACCATATTGTAAGTAAGTGTTTATAGCTATAGTAAATGTTTACTATGAATGAACAAACAATGAAAATATCAATACCTACAGATGGCAAACGTTAAAAACAGTTAAATAAAATTAACAAATTTCAACTCTGAGTTAAGTGAAAACATTTTTCTTCATGTGCAAGGGAAAGATAGCACAAGCTACAGCAGCAGACTGTGGATGTTCTTCAGAGAATTAGGCCTGGTCGAGGAGGATGGGCTCAAACCTGTAAAAGGATCTGAGCACCGTGAGGGGGACAGAGGTGAGATGGTTCCAAATTTGGAGTGTTCCACTCATGCCCCCCCAACACACACGCACGCACACACACACACGCACACGCACACACACACACAAAGACGACTACCCGGCTTGGCTCTTTCTGTAAAAAACAGTTCTTGTATATGTGTTAATATTATGCTCAATCACAAGGCTAGAACCTGTGCAACAAGAAACAGCATGTGTAAAATGACAAAAATGAGGAAGTAAAGTTGGCAGAGGAAAAAGGCTAAAGAGGGTTGATAGGTGTCCTTTTTTAAGCTAAAACTCCCTTTTAGCCTTTAGTAGGTAGGAACAATATAAAAAAAACAATATGCTTTCCGAAATTTAAATGTTTTTTTAAATTGCTTTAATGGATATTTCCTTTCTGTTTCATACATTACACTCTACATACATTACAGAGCCCTTACAATAATTTGCAACAGTGTTAAGATTCCATTATGTGTTTGTGTTCTCCTTCAACCTGATATTTAAAGAAAAACAACTGCATCGATAGGAAGTCTATTTTTGAGTCTGACCTGTGGACTACACATTGACATTTACGGGACAGTTGGCTCTCACAGCTCAACAGTAACAGTATTTTGCAGTTTGGCAGTGTGAAAGCTTATCTTGCACCAACTTTCCCTCTTTCCCAAGATATGACATGACATTTATGTTGTACTGGCAGTCGTGGATCCAGCTTAACATCGCTGACAGCCATATACAAGGCCTGAGGGTGGTATACACTTGGCATGTCCAAGTCATTATCAGACATCAATTATTTAACAGATATCATGGCCTATGTTCAGTGTGCATAATCGATGCCAATAATCGACGCTTTTAAAATGAAATAAATCCTCATCAAATGATCTGCATTTTCATATTGCGAAAGATTTTTTTCATTTTGATATTTATCTTCATGGAATCTACATGTGGAAAAGGAAAGAGAAGCTGCCTCAAATCTTTATTTCCAAAGAAAATTAATTATCTAGACTAAGACTAAAAAGTCACAAGACTAAAAAGAGTTGTAAAAGTTGATTTTCTCATGCTAGATTTGCTAAATCCTTGCAGTCCACGTGTCAGAATATTGTATACAGAAGAGCATTCATGTACTGGCTTTTTTCCCTCTTTGCTCTTTGCAACTTCCACTTCCCTTTTTCACTTCTGTCTGCAGGTTGTGTTGGTCAGTGATGTGAATTTCTCACGTGTCTTGTGTCAGCTATGTAGGTGCTGTGGTGGAAAAGGCAAATTTTTCACTCTTTACTTAAGGATGATTTCTCACTTTATACATACAGACAACACCGATAAGCCACAACATTATAACCACTGACAGGTGAAATAAGTAACATTGATTATCTCGTTACAATGGCACCTGGCAGTGGGTAGGATAAAAGTAAAGCGGCGACAGGTCATGGGCGGCCAAGGCTCACTAACACATATGGGGAATAAAGGCTAGCCCGTGTGGTCAGATCCAACAGAACAGCTACTGTAGCTAAAATTGCAAAAAAAAAAGCTAATGCTGGTTCTGATAGAAAGGTGTCAGAACACACAGTGCATCACAGTTTGGTGCAGACTTGCAGCACAGAGGAGGGGAGAGCTGCTGCGCAGTCTGAGGAAGGGAGGGAACGTGAGTTTGGAGTGAAATGATCACGTGATATGAAACTTAGTTTCATCATGAAACCTGATACTCCTCCACAGCTCTGTATTTTATAGAGAAACATATGAACTACACAGCATATGGAGATATGACAGCATGTCGAGATGTAGTTTATACTTTATAGTGACTGAGCGGAAATACGGACGGATCGCAACATTATTGAGCAAGGTACAGAGCATTCTGTCTCCACGTCTGTCTCCTCCCTGTGCAGCATGTTAATGCTGATAAACTACGCGTGGATCACTTCCGATTCATCTTATCCACTGCATGTCGAGATTTTAGGCTTTATAAAGGATGTTTACGGAAATACGGACGGATCGCGACCCTATTAAGTCAGTGGCAGAGCATGAGATACACACACGCACGCACGCACGCACGCACGCACACACACACACACACACACACACACACAGATCTGTGTCCTAAGATACAGTCTCCTTCCTGAATGAATTCAGACACGATCTGTCTGTATTTCTGTCCTTGTGACCGTGATTTATGTGCATGCTTGTCAATGATCAAGGCTTCGCACCTGCCCTCCGATGGCTCTGCCAAGGGAAATTTGTTTAGGAATTGATGAGCACAACTGAAATTTAAAATTTGTTAATGTTTCGCCAGAATCAAATTTTTGAACCAGCTCTATTTTAGAACTGGTTCTCGATGCACAACCTGAAACACAACACAGTTCAAGATGTTGACTTGGCCTCCAAATTCCCCAGATCTCAATCCAATCTACCATCTGTGGGATGTGCTGGACAAACAAGTCCGATCCATGGAGGCCCCACCTCACAACTTACTGGACTTATTTGACATTATAAATGTATAACACTTGACTGTCATCCTTGACATGTGGTCTCTTTTAAATGGTTAGTGGACTGTGCTTTTATAGGGTTTTTCCAATTTTCCATTCACACACACATTCATACACTAACATCTAACACTTATTTAGTGCCATACAAGGCTTCTGATAAACTTATCACACACTAATCAGTAGGGCTGATAACTAATGTGAGGCAAATTGACATCAAGCTGCTACTTTATTGTCGCTTGGCGCAAAAGGAGTACTCGCCATTTTCTCATTTTCCATCACTGATCTACAACAAAAATCTGTGCTCTCATAAAGGGCTGCACTAATGTAATGTAAGACAGTGTGAATTGACCGCTGAGGTGCAGTTGGTGTCACCTGCCTGTAAACTGTGAACATGCATACGACGCTTCTGCTGTCACAGATCATGTAAGTGGGATGATCAAGGCAGGCTTTTACTTATGCGGGGCAGCTTTTCAGTGTGTGTTTTGCTGTTATTAGCGGCACCTCTTCCCAGTATTTGGGACTTATATATATGTCCCA
Organism: Semicossyphus pulcher; assembly: GCF_022749685.1. Lineage (NCBI taxonomy): Eukaryota > Metazoa > Chordata > Actinopteri > Labriformes > Labridae > Semicossyphus > Semicossyphus pulcher. The sequence goes on along the minus strand of NW_027211692.1, from coordinate 21,698,783 downwards.
AATATAAAAAGTATAATTCGTAAATTGTATATGTACATAAAACACAGTGCATTTATCTGGTGTAATTCCCTGTATTCCTTATATTGAAATAAACATTGCAGTACAAAAAATTGCAATGTCACTTTGTTGTTTTTTTTAAAGACGTGCAGTCCTACTAATCACACACATCCACACAACGCAGACTATGCCTCCAGGAGTTTTAGGTACGACTGCAAGGCGACAAAGTGGTTTGCTTATACAGAGAAACAGAAACAAAGTGTCCTATTGTCATTACCTGTCTGTTTAATGTGATATTTGAATTTAAGGAAAGAAGATAAACCTTATATATCAGTGTTTGTTATCTAACGTCTGTTATTTAAATTTGACACCTACTTCTCAAGGTGTCTGAATCAAGCTGTGAAAGAAAGATTTCTCTACTGATGAGACTTAAAACTGCATGAATGTTTTTGTTTGATTGCTCTAGCTTGTAAAGTGTTGTGCGTGAGTTGGTTTCACTCTTTACCACTGCCTGTTGGCCACAGAGATAGACACCTTGTCCTGATGGCAAGACTGGTGGTATTGTAATCTCCTTGAGGAGAAAGAAGCCTCGTGAAACAGAAGGGACTGAGCGGCTACAATGGAGGCAGATACATTGTATTTCTGTACTTAAAGTTGAGACAGAACACTAAAAGTTTGTCATGTGTTAGCTCCAGGTCTAATAAATGTATATCATTCATCTCAGTAAAACTCCCATGATTCACAGGTTTTCCTATAATTTACTGTCCTTTAGCTGCTCTAGCCTGGCATTTTTTCTAATTATGCCCTTAAGTTATTTGATATACAGGTAACAGTGCATAAATTACACTAAGAAGCATGCCATAGCAGGTCTTTTACTTTAATCATTTGATTGAAGGAGAATGTTGAGGAAAATAGGGAAGAGTTGTAAAGGAGCGTAAGGGGAGGGTCAGGTAAACAGAGGATGAGGACAGCGGAAGACAGAGCCACTGGGCCTGACTGTACTTGCCAGAACATTTTGGGAAAATCTCTCAGAGCACAGCCTTATACAGACATCTTCAAGAGAGCATGTTTCCCGGCTGTGCTCTGCGATTTCCTGTTAACCCCTCCCTGACCAAGAAACAACAGAGGTATGAAGAACTCACTCTAACTGTATTAACAGAAAGTGAAGACAGTCCGTGTTCACTTTTGATAGTGTTTTGAAAATGAATTTGCAAATTGCATGTCATCTTTATTATAATTTCCTTTTATGAAGTCCTCTGTTGTATTCGGCACGTCCTTTGTTGCAGGTATTTTTAAGGTTGATGACTCAAATCCCTCCCAAAGCATCAGCCAGAAACCTATTTGTGTCTAAGGAAAAACCTCTTAAGCCACTGTTCACTTAGCTAGCTTAGTCCCACAGCCAATACCAGTGTGCTCGGAAGTAGACTGGTGGTCTTTTTCTTATGTAGGAGAAGAATTTATTGTTTATGAGAACGCCTTTCGTTGTGGTTTTCCAGTACCAAAGCATAGTCAGTTGGCAGTATTTTGCAGTCTGGTAGAACCTGGGGTCAGGGCATAGACACGTGGCAGGTTGACAGGTGTAAGAGCGTGTACAAGCCCCTGTCTTTTAGCATGCGTCACACACTTTTAGAGTCTCTGTGGCCGTACTAGCGTTATCAATTATGTAGATGCTCACTCTCAGTCTTGTTTCTGGGTCCTAGATTTCTCTTCCATTAAATATGCATCCATTTCCCAGTCCTAAGTCTCTGTCCCCTCCCAGTTCCCATAAGCCATTCCTGCTTTGCACAGCATGCTTGATGCAGATGAGGTCAGAGAGTGCTGCAGTGTTATCCATTAAAACCGAGTTTGTTTTAACTTGCTTAAAGACACTGATTGGTATTCGATGTTGATTGTAAATGGACTGAAGATGGACGGTGCCTTCAGGCCACCTTCTCTAGTTATTTAAAGTCCTTTATTTACACAGTATTGTTGGTTTTTACCCTTTTTATAGTTTCAGAATTTTGTGTTTTGTTTTTTTGCCTTTAAGCCTAGTTCAAATATTAAAACTTAATTTCTATGCTATAGAATTGTGAATTGAATTGTAAATTATGCGTCCCGAGGTACTGAGAATCTGAATTTGTAGTATTTCACTTTCGTTATTCACTCTTTATTTAAGGTTCATAACGTTGTAAGCTGAGAAGTAAATAAATTCAATTTTGTATGAACCTGATTTAAATTATGGTTATATGAAATTTTGGAACCTGTGAGTGTATCGACATCGATTGTTCAGGCTGAGGCAGACCTTATTAGGCAGTGCTGGCAGCAGGAAGTGGGTTGTGGCTTATGTGCTGTGTCAAAGGAAGTAGCAGATTGTATCATGGGTGGGACAGATGGAGGGAGTAGGGGAGAGGTGGAGGAGATGGATTAAGGGACCAAGTAGAGAAAGGGGGGCGGCTAGTAAAAACACTCAAACCAACAGTCAGCCACCTTTTGTTCCTCTGTGTCTCTGTTCCCGTCCACCTTTAGTGATCAGTGTCAGTATTTTTTTTCTTGTTCCAATTTACACTTGTATGGGCTATTTGTATGTGCTGTATTTGTTTTTATAAAGTTACTGAATCGTTTCCCACAATAAACAATTAGTTGATCTTTAGTTCTCAGCGTCTGAAACACACTCTGTAGCCTCCATCTCTGCTACCTTCACTTGCATGTGTGCAGGCATTCCTGAATGTGTTGAATCTTGTATGTTTTCTGTGTGGGACTATAAAGCAATCTTTTGTCTTTGATCTTACAGCAGACATTTTCTTAGTGTGTGGAGATGAATGTCGAGGATAAAGCAGCTTTAAGATTCAAAAGGCTTGTCTCCCTTATGGAGCTCCGTACAACTCCCTGTCTTTGGCCTGCGTTGTTTTCCAGTCTCCAATCTTTGTTTGGAATCAAACTTATTTCAGTTAAACCTCTCAAGCTCCCCGTTGCCGCTCACATCAAATTCAAAACCCTGTTGCTTGTTTATAGAACAACTCCCATCACAACAGGGCCCCAAGTCGCTAAGAAGCTAAAGAAGAAGCTAAAGACCCAGCTCTTTTATGAACACCTCTCCACTTAAAGCTCATGTGAGGAGTTTTTTGTTAGCTATGAAACAGACTGAAATTAATTCTGATTACTCTATATGGGCTACAAAAGCAAACCAGACCATCAGCGACAAGACTGATTATTGCTATATAATTATTTTTAATGCCTGAAACAGCTGGCTGGGGGTAGGTGTCAGATGAAGCGATTAACTGCAAGCTGCCTTCGTTTACATTTTCCAGGGCAGAAATTTAAAGTGAGTTATACATTTGACTGCTAAAGAAAGCAGGATGAGAGTTAAGAGTTAAAAACCACCACTTAAGCATGTACAGGACAAAATCAGCAAAGAGATAAGGGGTACGGCTTTGTCCACAAAGAAAGCCAAAATCAACACAAACTGAAAATTCCTCATAGCAGCTTTAATGATATTGATGCTATTGATGACGGTGACATTGAGGATGTGGTTTATGTTGATTAGGATACTCATGATGATGACGACTATACTGACTTTGTTGATGTTGTTGATTTGAAAAAAGCCCTGTGTAATGCCTGTTGGCATCTGTGTCCGATCGCACTTGAAGCTGTTTGTTGGCACATAGTGACTTTGTTCCCTCCTGTCTTGATTGTTTGTGTTGTATTAACTCTCAGATGTCATCGCTTTGGACAAAAGCGTCTGCTAAATGAAATTGTAACAAATCAACACTTGCTGCATTCCTATGTCTTTTACGTCTGGAAAGCTATGAAGTATCCTCTATGCTTTGCGTCGATTTTACTGCTGCAATAATTACTCAATAGATTTATTAGTCTAACAAAGGTCGAGGCAAAACTTGTGCAGCTTTCCAGGAGCTGAATTGGTTTATGTTAGAATCCCCTGAGCTTTCATCATTCACAAGGTATTTAACAGGAGCCGGAATATATTTGTGGGGTCTTCTCCACTCCAAAACAAACGGACACAGTGATGAAAACTTGTAAAGAGACCCATCAAAGGAGGCTTTAACATGCCCCAAAACTCATGAAACTTGTCACACACATAAGGGTGGCGAAAAATTTGATATTTTATGGGCATGAGTTCAGCAAAATGGCTCCATTGCGCCCTGTAGAAAATTTCAAAAAAGGGTCCTCATAGAGGTTACTTTTAACTACATTTATCATATTTGGTAAGTATACACTCAATCAATCAATCAATCAAATTTTATTTGTACAGCGCCAAATCATAACCAAAGTTATCTCAAGACATATTACACATCTTTTTTTATATAATTTAGAGAGAGCAAAAATATCTTGTCAATGGCAGAGGTCAGAGGAGAATGGCCAGACTGGTTTCAAGCTGATAGGCCACAGTAACTCAAATAACCCTCTTTACAATCAAGGTATGCAGATTAGCATCTCTGAACACACAACACGTTGAACTTTGAAGCAGATGCGCTACAGCAACAGACGACAACCCCGGATGACACTCCTGTCAGCTAAGAACAGGAAACTGAGGCTACAGTTCGCACGGGCTCACTAAAATTGGACAATAGAAGACTGGAAAAACATTGCCTGGTCTGATGAGTCTTGATTTCTGCTGCGACATTTAGGGTAGGGTCAGAATTTGGCTAACATGAAAGCATGGGTCCATCTTGCCTTGTATCAACGTTTCAGGCTGGTGGTGGTGGTGTAATGGTGTGGGTGATATTTTCTTGGCACACTTTGAGCCCCTTTTGTACCAATTGAGCGTCTTTTAAATGCCACAGCCTACCTGAGTATTGTTGCTGACCATGTCAATCCGTTTATGACCACAGTGTACCCATCTTCTGATGGCTACTTCCAGCAGCATAACGCGCCATGTCACAAAGCTGAAATCATTTCAAACTGAGTACAGTGAACTCATTGTCATGTTCAAGAAACCAGATAGCCTCCACAGTCACCAGATCTTGATCCAATTGAGCACCTTTGGGATGTGGTGAAATGGGAGATACACATCATGGATGTGCAGCCGACAAATGTCAATATAGACCAAAATCTCTGAGGAATGTTTCCAGCACCTTGCTGAATCTATGCCACGATTTGGCTGGTGAGTGTATATATCCAGTCAAGATGCACAAAAAAGCCTATTGCACCCATACCTAAAACCAAACAGGAAGTCAGCCATTTTGCTTTGAATTTTATAATAAGTTCCTGTTTTTGGCTGTTACAGGGTCCATACTTCAATGAACTCCTCATAGGGACTTAATTCGATCTTCTCCAAATCTGGTCAGTGTGTTGACGAGACATTGAAGACTAAAATTATTAAAAGCTAGAGTTGGAGCATTGGTTTAGCTCAGTTGGTAGAGCAGACTGCCCATGTATAGAGACTATAGTCCTTGACGTACTGATCGCAGGTTCCACTCCCGTTCTGCCAAATATTTGATGTAGCCGCCACTCTCTACTCCCCACATTTCCTGTTTATCTTCAGCTTTCCTATATAATAAAGGCAAAAGGCAAAAAACTCGAGTTTTCATCACAGGGCCTGGTCGTGGGTCAAACTTTGTTTTTTGGCATTTTGCAAAACTGAAAATCATTGTCACTCTCACATATAATCTTCAATCTACTTTATATTTGACATGTATGATAAGAGTCCCAGCCTAAACACAACTACTGCATCTTGTTTATTGATATTATAACTAGAAATATAGATATTATTATTACTTAATATTTAATTAACATTTATATATTTCTATTTGTGCATGAGAGCGATCACTCTAAACAAGTCTGTCTGTCACTGTAAACAAGGAATCCTGTCTACAGGTCACAGGAGCTGAGCGCACCTGCTGGGCATTAATAAAAAAAGGTCTTATCTCTTACGTCCGACTTAGCTTCGACACACAAACCAACAAACTGGGCTATGACTTCACTAAACTGAAATTTATACAGCGGAACAACATGTCTCATGCTCAAATGACCACCTTGTGCTCCACGTTCACGCTGTCCTGCATGCACCCTCTCTCTCTCGCTCTCTCTCGCTCTCTCTCGCTGAGAGAGTGCAGTAATACTAATATTAATGAATGTATATGAAACGGGATAAATTTCACTGAAATCCCTGATGAGCCTCTCTAGCCACAGAGCACTGTCATCACAGCGCTGGCATCTCGTGCGCTTGTGGCATCGATGAGAGGGGCTGGTGCCGCTGACTTGTCCCGCCGGTAATGCCTTTACCAAAATGACCAATAATGGTTTGGATGGCTGGTTTAGCATATTTCTATAGCGCATAGGGGACGGAGTTATTATGAAATAGTGATATTTTTTGGTTGAAAATATATCTGACTTCAGCAGATTTTACCGGCAAAAAGGGTAATTACCGGATAACAGAAACCCTGGTGTATGTATAATTTTTAGTATTTTGTTGAATGTTAAATGTTAAAGCTGCTACTACAATCTAATTTCCCCTCGGGTTTAAATAAAGTCAGCCATCCATCCATCCAGCCGGCCATCCAGCCAGTCAGTGATGACTAGAGGAATCCTGGAAGCAGCAGGGTGTGCATGAGCCACAGGATTTGCTGCAGCCACGGGCTGTGCACCTGTAGGTATTGCTATCAGCACGACCCAAATTTATATGTACTATAATAAAGTAGAATAGGATATATTACTTTATAAAATAGATAAAATCAAACACAAAACAGCCTTATAGATAATAGTTAATATATATAGACGCATTCAAGTTTTCGTGTTAAATGTAGAGCCCGACCAGTTTATCAGTCAACCGATTTTATTGGCCGATATTCGCACTTCGCAGATATATCGGTATCGGCATAGGAGTCCTCCAATATATATCTACATTTAATTTCAACAGTGCTGCGGGTTAAAGCCAGTTCACCTACTGACATGCAGAGGGCGCAATTTTAACTCCAACAGCGTGAGAGCAAAGCTCTCATTCATGAAAATAAAATACAGCTGAAGTCAAGAAATGAAACAGCCACCTCACTCATGGTTACAACCATAAACCTGCACAAAAATGACAATTACCAACATATGCAGAACATATGTTGTAAACAGACACATTAAAAACACTAAAAAAATATTGTTTTGCATTTTGAAACATAAATAGCAAACTTAACAACTTAAACTACTCAGTCAGCACTCGGCTGCAGGCATGATGGGAAATCAGGACGTCACTATCGCTGCCATAGTGCGCGTCACAGCTGAGCAGAGCAGCACCCACAGTGAAAGGAAGCTTCATCTTTCCCATACAGAACGAAACTTTGTGAACAACAAACTCATGTTAAAATCACAGTAATCAGCCAAAGAAAGCTTGCTTTCAGAGCACCGCTGTTTCTACCCTCTGCGCAGACACCTCCGTATTACTCCGCAGGAAGATTCAGGGTTTTGTTTTAATAAGCCATCGTCGCGCTGCTGCCAGGTGTGTGCATCTGTCTACTCCGCCTGCAGCACACCTGCAGCTCCTTCCAGCAGTGAGACACAAGCGCACGGACTGTTGTCATTCACAGAACGGCAAAAGAAGACGTTTTGTGAAGTCCCTTTCACGTCTCATAAAGATGTTAAAGTTACAATGTTACGGTGTTACAGACAGACAGAGAGCAGAGCAGAGAGACAGCCATGTCACCGTGATGCTACGTTTTGATTGAGTCCCACCTAGGGATGGGTACCGTATTCTGTACTTTTATAGGTACTGACCGAATTCCGTTGGTACTACCGAGTACCGATTCACGTAAAATCAAACGGTACCATGTTTCGGTACCTAAACGCATCCTCGTGACTGTGAGGGAGTGGAAGAGTAGGCGATTTTCCATGCCGGACTTGAACACAGCATTGCACGCACAAGAGCGTAATGACGTCAGTAGCCGCAGGTTCAGTCAACAAAGCAAGCATGGCTGATAGAAAGCGCTCGAAAGTATGGCTCCACTTTTCAAAATGCGATGCAGATTACGCTCGCTGCAATATTTGTTGCGCGAAGTGCAGGCCAGCGGCGGGAATACTTCCAATCTGAGGAAGCACCTGGTTAAGCACAAGATTTTTATCAAGGCTAAAGAGTGCACAATTTTCGACAGCCTCAGATCTACGGCTACAACTCGTGCATTCGGCACCGTTTGCACGCCTGCACCCGTTAGCGATTCGTCGCCTGCAGCCAGCAACATGGGAGAAGAAATGGCCTTAACATTTGGTGATGGCAACAGCGACAATGACGATGCAAGTGAGGCATCATCATCTTCGTCTGCTCCAGGTAAATAAGCCCAGTGTTTAAGATGACGTTAGCTTGGCATTTTAACTTGCATTAGTTATCATTATCAGCTCGGTTCCTCGTACTTTGTAACGTAAATGTAAATACTTGTTTTCATTTACAGGTCCGTCGGACCCATTGTCAACCCGCCCTAAAGTTAAAGTGAGAGCTGCAACGGTGACTCCCTTTACAAAAGCCAAGGAGACGGCCTTTTACCGTCAGAGGGCAGATGAGTGTCACAGGGCAGTGACTGCTGTGGAGCTGGGTTTTAATTTGTGCATTATTAAGAAAAAACACTGCGTAGTTGTAGTTAAGGCTTCATGTTGAAGAAATTTGTGAAACAACTGCGATGTTACAATACAAACAGTTGGATGTTGTTTTGATATATTTGTCTAAGTTTATAAAATGAGAAATAAATATGTTAAATACAAAAAAATTGAGATTGTATTATTAAACAAATTAACATTTATTACCACATAAACACACACAAAAGTACCGAAAATTGGTACCGTTGAGTACCGATATCGATTCCCAGGTACCGGGTATCGGTTCAAATGTGAAAGGTACCCATCCCTAGTCCCACCTGAGGCTCCAGACCACTGCCCCGAGATAGACAGTCCATGGGTGTCCAAAATGCCCCAAACAGAGCAGAATAACAAGAATAGAAACACAGATGAAGGCCAGATCCTCTGCAGATACAGACACCAGCTCACACTTCTCCTCGATTATGATGTTGATTAAGAGGGAATATTTAATATGGAAAATCCTGCTCATTAAGCCTTTTATTACTATTATTAACAGTATCAGTCTGTCAAATGAGCTGGTCTGTGTTTAGTGAAGGTGGGAAAAACAAGAAAATCATTTTTTGTTCCTACTTTTGTGTGTTTTTGTGTTATACTCACTTCTATTTAATTTGGTATTTTATTTTAGTGCTATTTAAGCTGCTACATAAACACTATTTTATTTGAACTTTGTATGTCATGCAAATGTGACAATAACTTTTTAGATTTTGAATTTTAATATTTTAATTTCAGATATATTTTGAACATATGTGAATATATCGGCCGATATATTGATATCGACATTTGATGAAAACCGGCATCGGCCCCATAAATCTGATATCGGTCGGGCTCTAGTTAGATGTACAAAAAAGGCAGAGCAAAAAGTGCAAAAATATTTTGTCCAAATCAGTTTTTGTTGGTTTGGCATGGGCAGATTTGTTGTACAGCCTGCTCGAGGTAGGTAGGAAATATTTATATCTTTCTGTGGAACAGTGGGATGGAGGAGTCTGTTGCTTAAATTTGCTTCAGTCATTCAGTCATTCTCCATAATAGTGAACAGTTTCTCCTGTATTCTGGTCTCATCCACCTCTTCCAAGCTGTCGAACTGCAGGCCCACAACAGACTCAGCCTTCTTAATCGGTTTATTCAGTCTGTTTGCATCCTTTGCTGTGATGCCTGCACCACATGCACAACAGCAAAGAAGATCGTGCTTGCAACAACAGACTGATAAAACATGGAGCATTTTGCTACAAACATTAAATGACCTAAGCCTCCTGAGTAAGTAAAGCAGCTCAGAAGCAGAATCAGAATCAAGTTTATTGCCAAGTAGGTTTACAAGGAATTTGACTTGGTGTTTAGGGCTGGGTATCGATAAGGATTTCTCAATTCGATTCACAAGGTCCCCATTCGTTTTGATTTCCGAATCAATTCGATTTAGGGGTATTTCAGTTACAGTATTAATGCACCTCTAATCTGGTGCATTATCAAAATTTGTAATGTTTTCAATAAGATTTGACCCCAAAAAGTTACATCATGTCCTTTTTATTTAACATGACAAGCACATAGCAATCAACACAATATTAACAATTTAAGTAGAAGCTTATGAACTTTTTTTCCAGTTTCAGATTTTTTTTGTCTGTATATCTTGCTCATGGTTTTGATTAAACGAACTGGGCTTCAACTTGCGCAACATTTGGCCACGAGACCTCATAGCGCGAAGAACTTAACCACAGGAGACTAAGAGTTATGGGGAAAGGCATATTATAACAACATGACGAAAATACACTTGCGGTCAAAGCCGACGCTAATAGAGAGTAACGTAAACATCAGTTTAAAACTAACTTACATATACATGAATACACGATAAACACACACACACAATAAAAATAGTCCATCAGCGATCACTGATGTGCCCAACAGCTGAACCAGGAAAACAGGTCAGAAGCAGCTCAGAACGAGGAAGCTGAGGAGGAGCTGTTTAATAATGAACTTGTTGTTGGCAGTAGATGGCAGTGATAATGGTGAGGATGACTATGTTGGGGAGAAGGATAGTGGCCTGTAATGGCCTGTCATTTACCATATTAAGGTAAGCTGTAATGTTTATATTTAAGGCAATATCTTATATTGATTAGTTCGGATTTTGCCTGCAGCTGAGCTTTAAAAACAAAAAGAAGATATTTGACTGTGCAGGAATGCCGTTAATGTTTATGCCTATCTGGAGTGTACAAGATTTGTTTTGTTTAACCTTTATTCATCCCCCAGAAGGGAAATCTGTAACTTGTTTTTACTTTATGACATGTGTTTAGGCTATATTTGTCCTGTGGTACTTGACTGGCCACACATTGCACACATTAAAATTGAGATTTGTAGGATTACATGTCCTTGACGATAAGTTAACTTTGATAAATGGAGGGCCTTTTATAAGCCTACTGTAATTTACTGTTTACATTACATTGCACAAATTAAAATTGAGATTTGTAGGACTACATGTCCTTGACGATAAGTTAACTTTGATAAATGGAGGGCCTTTTATAAGCCTACTGTAATTTACTGTAATACACTTTTGTATTAAGAGGATATGCGTACCAATAAATATGTTTGCAGGAAACAAACTGATACAGTGCTGCTGTGTAAACCATGATTCATTAAAATCAACTGTGCAATCAGAGCGGATCATAGAACAATGAGGCTGCATACTAAATGTGTACAGAGGAAATTAGAAATAATGCCCTGTCTCCAACAAATGCCTGCTTTATATAAAGGCCTGGTAATTGTAAAGTGGTTCTGTGAACATTCCTAAAGATTTGACAGCTGACACAGCTGAGCAGAACGTCATCAGTAAAATAATTAAAGTAGTAAAGGAAAGTAATAAATAAAGTAAAAAAATGTCCCTCTTCTGTCCTCGTGTCTCTTACTCACATCTCTCATTTAATTCGTCACTAGGAGGAGCTAAGATGTAAGGAAATGGCACGGGTAAGGGACGCAGGATGCGCAAATTAATGTAATGAGAAGGACCCCTTGTACTCCCTCTGGATCCTAGCGAACGCTTCCAGTTCGTTCATCTTATTTGCCAAGGACCAGACGTTCCCCATAATGATTACAGGGATGCAGGGTTTAAACCTCCATTTCTTGGTTTGACGCAAGCTCTGCACCCCCTCCTTCTCCTTCTTATCACCTCCGATATTTCTCTTCGACAAAAACACTTGGTTGTCCCAGGGCGATCAGCTGGTCGCAGGACAGCAGCGTTGTTGTTGCCATGGCTACCTGTGATCAGGAGCAATTCCAGTAGTAAAAATAAGAGTTTACCAAACCACTAAAGTGCTTTTTGTTTATACTATAGTTAGTATAGTATATAGTATATATAGTATAGCAAAAAAACAGTGCACAGTAGGCCTCTGATACATAAAAATAGTATTAAAGTAAGTATGAAAGTACATTGAAAATAAGCTACAAACTAGTTAACTACTACAAACTAAGTTAAGAAAATAGCCATCTAATTACCTCAGTCTCATGAAGTATACTAGACTATCAATATAGACTCTGATTAATAATTAACTGAATAACTATAGCCCAATTATTGATAGCTAGTAGGTTGAAGGATTTGGAGTTCAAATGCAGAAGAGGTTGGCAGTATTCATTCTTGTGCAACATTTAACAGACAGCATTTTTTTCAACACAATGATTTATTTAAAAAGACAATAAAAGCAGAAGTAAAAAACACCAAACATAATCTAACTAACGCTACTATTTGAGTGAGTGAGTGAGTGAGTGAGTGAGTGAGTGAGTGAGTGAGTGAGTGAGTGAGTGAGTGAGTGAGTGAGTGAGTGAGTGAGTGAGTGAGTGAGTGAGTGAGTGAGTGAGTGAGTGAGTGAGTGAGTGAGTGAGTGAGTGAGTGAGTGAGTGAGTGAGTGAGTGAGTAAAAGGGCATGTCTGTCTCAGGACAGGCAGAGACCGAAATGGAGGTTGTGTCCATCAAGAGACCACATGGCTTAAGTGGCAAATAGGGGAGACAAAGAAATAGAATGGCCGACTCAAGGATGGCCACTGAATGCTGTCCTTTGTCTCAACCAACTTACACTAAGCACATGGGAAGGGTCGAGACCCAGAAAAAGAACCATAAGGTTGAATCCCTGGCTGTTTGGTCTGGTCAAAGGGTCAAAAGGTCAGTCCAAAATATTGTATGTGTGTAAGTCTTAAGAGTGCCGGGTTAGGAAAGAGGGAGGTTAATTTAGCATGCAGACTTTGTCTTTGTAAGTATAAGTAACCTCAACTACAATCAATACCTGACTAAACAGACATTACAACAATACAACTCAGTAACAAATCAAATCAATAACATTACAATACAGTAAACATTCCTGCTAAACCGGTACTGCGAGTTATTCTAGCTTTGCCCAGATATTACATTACCAGACCATGGACGGAAAGGCGTTGCTGTTCTGTGTTGCAGCTTGTTAGGCCGACGATCCTGTTGCTCAACCGGGTTGGGGGAGCAGTGGTTCTGGTGAAGAAATTTGCAGTCGTTGTCGGTGTCCAGTTGGAGGGAAACTGGTCCTTTGTTGCTCCATTATCCTTACTTGAAAAGTTAGCCGGCAGACTCTTTTATCTGCTGCTAAACTACGGTTACTAGTTTGTGCTGAGTAAACTGGTAATCTTTTCAGCAGGATCTCGCATCGCTGCTGAGGCCTTGCTCGGTTAGCAAGCCATGAGAGCTGTTAAATTAGAGGGATCTGCGGCAGCAGCTCCAACCTTCTTGTAGGGCAGTGGAGAGCTTCTGAGCTTCAGAACAAAAGAACCCAAAAACAATGGTGGTCTTTGAGTTTGAGTTTGAGTGTTTAGCTGCCATTTTGAAGAGTCAGTTTAAAGTCCATAAATGAAGATATTGGAGATGCAGTGAATCCCAACATTAGACATCCTGTTCAGACCTGGTATCAACATGTGGTTTTTGATGATCAGATGACAAATTGACGCACAACAGCATAATCAATCCACATAAAATAAAGGCAATAAGTCTGTGTTACCTTATTTGACAGAAATCTCTGCATTTCCCCGTTATTTCTGATCATTTGGTTAAAATGTCTATTATGCTTAAGAGTAAATGAGAACACAATTTACAAAACTGGTTAAAAAAATGAATTGCCTAAAAAATTTGAAGAGGGGGAGGTTTGTGGAGAGCAGGCACGTGCACAGATAGGACCCAATAGGGGCTTGAGCCCTTGCCCTTGTGTCCCCAGAGTCGAAAAGTGCCCTTAATTTAAAAAAATTGAAAATATTTTATTCTACCAAATATAAAGACTGAAATGTAAAGTAGTAATAAGGTATGTATACGTTTAGTGGAAATGTATGATATGTTTGAATGCCATTAAATTGCATCCTTCCTAACTGTCTTTCTCAAAGAAACCACTGATCTAATGAGATTGAATTCGTCTAAACAACTGAACACTGACTGACTGCATAACTTTCATGAAAACATGTCAAATCTGTGGTTTCTTTGTGGAATCAAGTGGTTAGGTAGAATATAAACAGTTCCCATGTTATCAACATAACGTGTGATTACGGATGGCGGCGACGTCATCAGGGTGGGAATGAGTGCATGTTGGTGGGGCAAGTGCCCCTTTTTTTTTTTGAGTGGATCGTGGATAGAAGTACTACACTTTTTTTTTTTTTTTTTTTTTTACATATTATGCAACTTCCTACTTCCACTCAGCAACATTTCAGAGGGAAATATATTACTTTTTTACTACATTGATAAAATTAGTAACTAGTCTATAACTTTACAAATTATGATTTTTCCACAGAAAAGACAATCAGATGAGGACAGAGATAATTAAGTAAAGATAAATAAAAAATCCAAACATCATGTTGGGCTGTTGTTAAGTAGGATATTTTTCACAGACTTTTTAAATGATAAAGAATAAAGTTTAACCAGATGAGGAGGCAATGAATTCCAAATCTTGGAACCTCTGTATGTGATACGAAATTGCAATGAAGTCGTTCGTGACTGCGGGGGCCTGAGTTCAAATGCTTCTTGGGTGGAGTCATTGTGAAACTGATTGTTAGCGCTTAAAAGATTGTGAAAAAAGGGGGGAAGTGTTTTATTTAATGAACCATGTACAAATTGAGCAACTTGGAAGTTGTTTATTTGATAAATATTAAGTATGCCAAGTTTGCAAAACAGAGGTAAAAGCTGACTTTTGGGACCTGAGGAGGCAATGATTCTCACCGCTTGTTTTTGCAACCGAATAATCGGTTGCTGTTTAGTTTGGTGACTACTTGCCCAGGCAATGTTGCAGTAACTAATGAAAGAATAAATCATAGAATAATATAGGTTGAGGGAGACTTTTATGTTTAAGAGATAACACTTCTTCCAATTCTTCCAATATTTTTTGCAATTTTGGATGTAATGAGTGAAATGTGAGGTTTCCAAGATTGACGAGAAAACGAGTTGATTTGGCATTGACTATTGGGACATTATCAATCAACACAGATATGTTCTCAGGATACTTTTTCAAATTGTGACCAAACAAAATAAAATTTGTTTTCTTAATGTTTAATGGTGTCATCAGCATATAACATTTTTGAAAGCTGCTCAGATGCATTGGGAAAATCATTAATATATATAAGAAACAGCAATGGCCCAAGGATTGATCCCTGGGGCACACCACCTTTCATCACAAGAGGAGGAGAATTCACTCCTTTAAATGCAACAAACTGTAGTCTGTGTTCCAGATAATTAGTGAACCACATCAACGCCTGATCTAGTCCCAAATGTTTTAGTTTTTGTTATAAAATATGGTGATCTACGTCTATAAAAAATTCCTAAGCTGGATTCTTTCTTATCCTTTACTCTATATAGCTCATTTGTAAGATGGGTAATAGCTATGTTAGTAGACCATGATTTCCTGAAACCATATTGATGATTTATATTATATTTTATTCAGAATGACCAACCGACCCACGCTAAACTCACAGATCCACGTGATGAAGTGTCGGTCAATCCGTCCTTGGTGTGTTCAGACCTGTAGTTAAGGCTGTCCACATGTTGCTACCAGGTCTGAACCATAAGGCAAGGCAAGGCAAGGCAAGTTTATTTATATAGCACATTTCAGCAACAAGACAATTCAAAGTGCTTTACATAGAACAACAAAGGCAAAGAAACGCATCATAAACAGGACATTAAAAAGCAAAGTGAAGAAAAGCAGCTAAAATAGAAGCAAAAAGTTAAAAAAAAAAAAAAAAAAAATAAGGGTAAAAGCTACAGTGCAGATATAAATAATTTAGAATAGTTATTAAAATAAAAGTATTAAAATAGTTTAATAAAAGGCAGCTGTGAACAAGTGGGTCTTCAGGCTTGATTTAAAAGAAGAAAGTGTTTCAGCAGACCTGCATGATTCTGGGAGTTTGTTCCAGATATACGGAGCATAAAAACTGAATGCTGCTTCTCCATGTTTGGTTCTGACTCTGGGGACAGAAAGCATAGACTGTATGAAAAGATGGACGCCCTAAAAGTGAAGCCAAAACAATTCGGGCGCCCCCTGCTGACTGGCTGCAGTATAGGTCATAAAGCCCGCCTCCTCAATGTTTACAGGTGGGACATGGGTCAAACTATAAAATCAAAATACACGCCAGATAGATTTTTCTCTAACATGGTTTCTGTCAGAATAGCTAGTTATTATCATGGTGATTCCCGTCCAAGTGTTCATTTTTCTGACAAGTTTATTTTTAATGAGTTATTTGATGCTGTCAAAATGAGGATTGACGGCCCCTTTTGACAAATTCGGCTCCTGCAGCCAATCAGTTCCAGGCGAGCAGAGCGGAGGACGATCCGCGAGTGGAAACGTAACTAAAACAATCACTACAGTCATTGTTTCCATACCTGTGAACGATAACCTCAGACCAACACAGAGAAGCTATTCTGCTGTTAAACACGCCAGTGTGCGGGATCTTTGCTGTTTTTTCGGTAAGTTAAGTGTGTGTTTGGGTTAGCGGAAGTGGCTACGGCCGCTTCACTCGCCGATCTCTACTGCACAGTCTCCATATGACGTCACCGTCGCAAGATGGCAGCGCCTATCACAGGGGCTATTTTGGCATCAATTTCGTACAATGGGAGCAGATGGAGATGCTTTGTCCATCTATATATACAGTCATTGGTCTGAACAGCCTCAAAGATGCATTCAGACCCAATCACTCAGGCCGCATATGGAGTGTTCGGGGACGCATTTACCCATATACGTCTGGCAGTGTATAAGCACATGTGTCCTGGGCCACATTAAGCACCGCCCACTCTCCCCATATCCACAGCAACGATCATGTGACTACGGGGAGACCACTCGCCTCTCATTCCTGTCGGATTTAACATTTCTCTGCTGTATTTCTTGAAAATCTTATTTTTCAAGTCATTCCTAGTAGTGGAGCAGATAAGTCACATGGCGGCCATCTTGAAAAATGGCCGCCAACTTGAAATTTCAATTGGCTGGGACAGTTTTCTTGTCAAGTGACCCATGGAGACTGCTCATGCCAATTTTCATGCTTGTATCACCAAATGCACGATTCTGCCTAAAATCAGCTCTTAGCCGCTCCACTATAGCAGGTGTGAACATATGCATTACAGCAGGGTGTGCATTAAAACACAGACAGATTGTGTCTGTATTTATTCAGTAAGACTTTCTTTATACAGGACGATCCCAAACTGACGAGGGAGGAGGAGAGACGGATAAGAGTTGTGATTTATGAGGAGTTTATCACAGTTGATCACAGTTTATGATGATTTGATTCAGCAGTCAGCACTTCAGAATCACGCAGCCCAGTGAGACGGACATGTCATAGGCCCTATTCAGACCTGGAATTATCCACATCATCATATGTGTCCTGGGTGATCCGATCACAAGTGGTCAGCTCTAAGCACAGCAGTTCAAACTTAGCATTAACAATCCCCTGGAATGCGTCTTCAGTGACCACTTGTGATCTGATCTCACTTTCCCACTCTTTATGCAAATGGTCACAGAGACATTTCTGAACAGATTGTTGGCTGCACTTGCATACACATCATTTTATAGAGTGGATTGTGGTCTGCAGAAAAAACGGTCCATAGGTAGAGCAAAAGCAGACACCTAAGCCTGCTGATACGTCATACGTTGGTCTGTACTACTTGGACCACACTTCTCATATCAAACACCAGTCTTGCGTAGACATTTTTATGTAGAATCTGTAAATAGAGATCAGGATCTCACTAATGCACATTCATACACCTATGTCTATGCCTTAGGGAGCAATTTGGAGTTCGGTGGAGGACACTTCTACTTGTAGACTGTTAGCAGTCAGGGATTGAACTGCCAACCTTCCAATATCGAGATGACCCACTCAACCACTGAACCACAGCCACCCCCTGATTTGTCAGAACTAAAGTTAAAATATTGTTTCTTTGTCTCTTCCAGTGAGTCAAGTATTTGCCAGGCCCGGGCCACTGTGATGATCTATGACGATGGTAATAAGAAGTGGCTGCCAGCCGGTGCTGGGCCCCAGGCCTTCAGCAGAGTTCAGATCTACCACAACCCTTCCACCAATGCCTTTAGGATAGTGGGACGCAAGATGCAGACCGACCAGCAGGTACATCTGCAAGTTCTTGGCTCGCTGTTTATCTGACTTTGGGTGTGTGTGTCAGACTTTGCTTCTGGAAATGTCAATCCTGCATGTGTATTTTATTTATGTCTTGTGTCTTTTATTTATGTCTTGTGTCTTATGTCATGTGGCCTGTGGGTTTATTGGTCTCCTGCTGGCACCAAGAGTAAATGAATAAGAATGCATGATTCAGATAGTCTATTATTCTATTTGCCTATTTATTTAGATTAACACTGTCTGATACCACATTATAGCTGTTTTAAAACTGCCCACTGCAAAGTATACTACAGACAATTGCAGAAGGCAGTGTGCACTACATCCCTGCTTAAATTCAGGCAGACTCTCACTTTGGGCTCAAATTGTTCCACTAACACTATTCAGCGTGACTTGTAAGCGTAAATTCTAACAAGGTATTGTGGTTGTGGAAGGAGTACAGAAGCAGCCCAGAGTTGTCCATTGTAGAGAACATGCGAGAACATGGAGGAAAAAAAATTGCTGTGTTGTTTTAAACATGCTCATGGTATTATACGAGGAATATAAAGAGTTTTCACCAATGTAGGGTAATTCGGTCAATTCATTATTTAATAATGAATTAGTCGTAGAATGCCTGCACTCTATTTTGACTATTAGACATTAAAGTTGAACTTTAATTAAAGATTAAAAAGATTTAATTAAATTAATTAATTTAATTTTTATGGTAGGTATTTAACAGGGCACCACCCTATTTTGATAAAACTGGGAAACTTATAATTAGTTACCTAATTATTTGAATTAAATCTCATAATCTGAAGGTTGCTACAATTGAGAATTGAGTTCGTTTCGCGGTGTACAGAGGCTTAGGTGCAACTCGTCAGCTGCCGGGTCGAAGGGGATGCAGGGAAATGCAGGGTGGAAAGAAGCAAGAGTGTAAGAGAGGGCAAGAGCGTAAGAAAGTAAGGACATAAGAGAGTAAGTGCGGGATCTTGGGGTGTCGTCTATTATTTGAAGGGTCTCTTCTCCCGAGAGCAGTGTTCAAGCAAAACGGCACGAAGTTGACCACTTCTTTGTCCAAAGCGTCCTTATTAAATAAACAATTTCTTCCTAAATTTAAAGTAGTTAATCTCATCATCTCAGCTGCGTGTAGACTCCAAACATCACTCTCAAATATTGTTCACAAATTTGTCTATATCTGTGTTAGTGAGCACAAAGAATTGATGAATCAACATTTTCTCTGTCCTGGATTAGCTTTGTTTCACCCCTCCCTTCTCCTCTCTGTTTGAGGAAGAGGGGGGGAGTGCTGGACAGCAGAGACCTGCACACACTCCTGCGTGTCTTTTCAGGAGTTTGGGGTGCAAGTTCTCTCTTGCTGTGTCACAGTCCTTTAGTGAAGCATTTGGTTAATAATCATACACATATTATTCTAAATGCAAAAATATAAAACAAAGCCACAATCAACTCATTGAAGTTCAATGGAGTGTGTCTCAAAATTTACATCCTGTCTCTGTGGAATGTTGAAACAAATGGGGAAGAGGGTTGTAAACCCGCCTCTGATTCCATTAGTGTTCACTTTGATCCAGAGCAGAGCTAGCGGTCTAGCTCTCTTCCTGGTGGGGTCAAATGACCAGGTCAGGCCTGGATCAGGCCCATCCTGAATCTTAAATTCATATTAAGATTACAACTAGATACAGTAAGACTTTAAGATGAGCTACATATTATCAGAGGTTTAAATTACAGGTGTAAGCTAATTGAGGAGAAATATTATTGCTGAGCCATGTGATATAAACATTCAGAATAAACACATTGCAAGAGACTGCATTTATCGCGATTAATAAAAAACACTATTTCATTTACATGCACCATGTATTCACATCCGCATGTGAAAATTTGCTCTTTCTGAGGGCCTCCCAGGTATATTAGGCAACTTATTCAATCATGTTTCTTTTTGGCTGACTGCAGGGGTCAGCCCTTCACATGGGTCTGTATGTGACTGACTGAGTGTACATTTAGAGCCATAGAGAGAGAGTGTTGCGACGTGACTCTCTGTCTACATGGCTCTGTATAATTTGTTCGGGGAGAAGGCGGGGCTACTCCTCCGCTGCTCGTCCGCTGTCCTCACCTATAGTACATCTGCAGCGCGCATATCCAGGGCTTCTTTCGGGTCCTTTTTTCAAAGGTTTCCATGGGTTGGTCTTGGAAAGGCCCTGGGAACTCAACTTTAAATAGCAAAAATACATCTATGATATCAGAGTTGAGTGTGTCATAAAGTATCCACAAAAATCTGAGTGAAAATAAACGTTCAGAACCACTAGAAAACCTCGATGAAAAACGGCTCATTTGGCTGTTCAGACCATTTCTCAGGACTGTGTTGGCGGTTTGTTGTACCACCCAGGTATGTGTGCATGAGCACATCATATCAAAACTATTGCTGTCAGGTGTTTAAAAATATGAATCTAATTCATTGCAGGCTTTCTAATCAATTGATTTCAGTTAATCTCACATATCAATGATATCTGTGAGAAGCACATCCCATGTAGACTTACCCTCTTCCTAGATGGTTATTTCTTACTTCCACACTTTAATTGTACTCTCTTCTTCACCTCATTAAGTTTTAATTCACAAACTACTTTAATCACTTTGCTCCAACACACCTGCACCTCTGTTCTCAGCACTGCTACTGGCCCCGCCCCCCTCCCTTTGTGTCTGTCACTCTGTCTGCTGTGTTAACTGCCTTGATCAGCAATCTGTTTAATTAAGTCACAAAAGTTACATATTTTTTCTCGCAATTCAGTTCTCTCAGGAAGTGAGCCGCGTGTGCACGAGGGACGTTATTAATGACGTAGCGATCAAAACGATCAATCGTCACGAAATGACATTACAAGCTTGACATCATAAGCTTTATAAACCGCAACAATCAATGTATTTACAGTAGGGACGTATGGAGTTAGATAGATAATATAGACAATATGGCCTCAGTATGAGGTTGTGCAGCTTGCTGGAGGGAGGTCGCCAGGGAGCTGAAATGTTTGATACTGAGCGCACAGCTGACATAGGCATGAATATTATTTCCATTGCGTAATAGAACTGCATATGTGTGCCGATGTCAGCGATGCGGAACAGACCCTCTTTTACCGTTAGAAGTAAACTGGTCCTGCTGTAGTTTATTTGGTTACCGAGACTTCACGTGTGATTGATGTCCTGTGACTCCTGTCACTGTTTCAATGCTCTTCCTCAGTGAGGAGAGGATGTACGACGGTTGCTTTGGAGCAGAAATCTCGTTTAATTACATCTTCATAGAAATCTGAAGCAGCGGCGTCAACAAGTCACTAAATGTATGTGGCAGAAACACTGCTGCTTCTCCAAGTCCACTGCAGTTGGAAAATAAACAAATGACAGATTGTCATCTCCAATGGTGGATGTGCGTCCGGGGACAGCACACACAGGCATGATGGGGGGGGGGGAAGGCAATGTTAGGTAGCTAATTGCAACAGGTATGTGCAGAGACATTCAGGGTATGGGGAAATGAGTTAGCTCACACTCAGACAGAGGAAGATTGATCGCCGAGAAGTGTTATTGCACCTGTGAGGCGGGACACCTGCAGTTGATTGGTTTAAGGAAATTTATGACGAAATAAATATCTAACATTACCACGCCCAATTCAACCCTGATGTCAGGGAAGTTAACAAAGAAAGAATGGCAATAACTCGAGTATAGATTAAAACTAATTTCTAAAACGTTTAAGATGCTTACTGGTATGTACATAAGACCCTAAATTACATAGTTAGAAGGATTTTGTGGTTTTGGGTTTAAACGATCTTATTTACATTAGAAACGGGACCTTAATTAACACACAGCAAAAACCACCTTATGAGCCGAGACAAAGACACGGAGAGCGGCCTAGGGGGAGAGAGGGACAGATCACACCCAAGTCACGTCTGTTACATGATGTTATTTATTTATTTTTACTAACATATATACATTTGGCCTGCGGGAGACTTATGAATATGTTTTTATTTCAAAGAAAATTAAGCAGGAACTGCAATAAGGAGCCAGTGTTGCCCACAAAAGTGCACATTGACATGATGCGGTCTGCAACATACTAGGTTTTCATCTAGTCTTGTTTACATTTACATCTTGCATCCCACTTTAATTGTTGAACAAACAGCGCTGAAAACACAAGTGGAACTCTTGTTTTAAGATATTTCATTCAGGCATTCAGGGTTCTCAAACAGACAGCTTACTTAATTCAAAACACAAACAGTTTATCAAAGCTTCACCTGTAATACTACTTTTTACAGTCTTTCCAGTAATTTCCTAAGTCTGTCCTAACTGCCTTACTTGTCTAATTGACAGTTTAGAAATACCACTGGTTGCCTTGGCAGCTGAACTTACAACCTTTTTTGAGTGCATCTTGCTTTCAATGATATTCACACTGATGGGGTCTCTTCTCCTCTTTTCTGCACTGTGGAATCCAGAGTCTGTTAAATAGACAATAAAATGGTGTGTCAGCACATTCAGGCAATGTTAAATGCCAGAGCATTATTTTTTCCATGTATTTTGGCTTAACGCCACCTGCTGGATGTAGTATAATCCAGGATAATCGGATAAAAGAATAAAGTGGATACAATAATTTTAATTGTAAGCAGGGATGTTGGTTTGTCGGATTTTTAATAGATTTTTCTGCTTTCTAGTGAGAACACAGCTTAAAGGTGTAATAACTGGGATTCTCCTAGAAAAATAAAATGTAGACTTTTTCAAATATAATATTATATGATATAAATCATCACTGGGCCTCGATACATGTGTGAGTGTGTGTGCAGACACTTTTGAAACCCTTCGCTTTGCATGGCATGTTTTCAGGAGGGGCGCTGTTGTGGTTCCCTGAGCCAATCACAGCGTATAGGTGAGTGTAGGAGTGGTTCAAATGCTAGCGCAAAGGTAGCCGGTGGTTAGCATGCTAGTGCAACGATAAACGCCGGTTAGCATGCTAGCACAAAGGTAACTGTGATGCTGTCGGTGTTGGCTCAAGAGAGTGAGCTTCTGGTGACGAAGAGTGCAGGAGGAGGGGCCCAATTTGAATGTGTTGGTGACAAAATCCAAGGAAAAATCCTACTTATTATACCTTTTAAGGAAGCTATCAATTGTTTATTGACCTGCTCTTGGTTTTAATTTAAACCGTATTTATGTATTTGATCTTAAGATTCACCCAAAGATCTATGGGGGATTTCATGTAAATTCGAAAAGATTTTGTAAGAAAATTGTAGTCAATTCTGTGACAGAAAAAAATACCTCAACTTGTTTTAAAAAAATGTTTTGGATTTCTGTTCTGGCCCTTGTATTGCATACTAACTTTAATTCGCTTGGCTATACTGTAGCATGTGACAGTTGTGTTCGATTTGTTTATGCTTTTGTTGTAACAATATTAAAGTGGTCCTTTTGCAGGCACATATAAAATGTTCCTTGTACTGATCATCCATCTTCTTTCTTCCCCAGGTGGTTATTAACTGTCCAATTGTTAAAGGTCTCAAGTATAACCAGGCAACACCAAATTTCCACCAATGGCGGGATGCCCGGCAGGTGTGGGGGCTCAACTTTGGGAGCAAGGAGGATGCTGCCCTATTTGCCAATGGCATGTCTCATGCTCTGGAGGTGCTTAATTCCATGTCAGATGCAGGTAAATGAGTTCTGACTAGATTGCCAGTTTGGTCAGTATTTGTAGCTACTTGGATTGCTAGTTACGCTTAGTAAACGAATGGTAAAAAAGCCCTGTGATTGGTTTGAAAAAAGATGCCAGAAAGCATACAATAAGTGCTTCTTTCAAACCGTTCAAAATTCAAAATTGGCCTTTAAGTGTTTGTGAAGCACAACAGCATTATCAATCTCGGTACAATAAATACATAAAGGCAATATGTCATCTTATTTGACAGAAATATATGCATTTTCTGTCATTTCTGATCGTTTGGTTAAAATGTCTATTATGCTTGAGTAAATTACATTTACAAGAGTAAATTAAAACCCAATTTACAAAACCGGTTAAGAAAAATGTAATTACATACATTTGAAGAGGGGGAGGGAAGTGAGTTAAAGGGAGAGGGGTGTGGAGTTTGGAGAAGGGAGGCAGTCAGTGAAGGAAAAATAGCCTACATTAAGTACTACACTTTTTATTTGATACATTTTATGCAACTTCCTACTTCTACTCAGCAACATTTCAGAGGGAGTTATAGCCAATTAGCCTACTTTTTACTGCATTGATAAGTTACTAGTAACTTTACAAATTAAGATTTTTCCATGTAAAATGTACACGTGAAGCTGAAACAACTAGTCTATTGAAAACGTATTGGCAACTAGGCTATATTAATAATTAACTTTTCAGATAGGCGTCATGGTGCCGTCGCTGACATTTTCATGCAGTGATCCGTTGTCAAGATATTATTGTCTCCCCGTGATGACAATGACATGCTGAACAGAGGCTACCAAACAGGAGGCCAGTATGCCGCTACTACTGCATTGGTTAGCCAGGACAATACATCCCCTTTCTTGCTGTTCTCCCATGCGGCAGACAGGCTGGAGGGAGGGTGGACCTCCCCTCCGCCAGCTCAGAAACTGTTGCGGTTCCCAGGATTTTTCCCTCCTCTTGAACCAACAATGGTCAAGGATCGCCTGCCCATGTTCCCGGACTTTGTTTCGGAGTTTTGGACATGGAACAAACTTGTCTACCTACACCGGTGTTCCTGACTATGGAGGGTATTAGAATCTTGATGGAGCTGAAAAAGCTGAATTTTTTTCTTTTCTAGTTTTGCAACCACTCAAAGTGCTTTTTCACTACAGGTCACATTCACCCATTCACACACTGATGGCAGAGGCTACTATGTAAAGTGCCCAACTGTCAATCAGTCATCACATTCAGACACAGATGGCTATGCCACCGTGAGCAATTTGGGGTTCAGTGTCTTGCCCAAGGACCACAAACCCCAAACCTTCCAATTGAAAGAAGACCGACTCTACCACTGAGTCACAGCCCCCATGTGTCTAGCAGAGCTAGAGGGCAGCACTGTCTGCGGGTTTGGGCTCCCAGCAGGTGAAACTACAACCACCCGGTCACACTCCATGCCACTTGACTTGAAGCTTGGAGCAAAACCAGGCCTCAAGAGTAGTTCAGCACCAAGGAGGAAGAAGCTACATACCTCCTAGCTCCAGTACTGAGTTGAGAGGGGCACCAGCAGCAGGGAGACACTGCTGTCCCTCATTTGTTGCCGCTTCCATGTTCTGATCAGGGGTGAAGTCCCAAAAGGCATTGCACTCCCCTAACACATGCTCTTTTGTTGCCTCAGGTTGTAGCCACCAGTTTGGGTGCATTTCTCAGGTGACCACAAAAAGTGTTTCCAATTTTTGCAGTTCAGTAAATGTGCCTCCAGTTCACTGTGTGAATGATGTAAATGTTCATCTGTTGAATTCAATAAATGGTACATGTTGTATTCAAAACAGCCAAATAAATCAGGGAAGACATACAATGCCGTTCCCCTTTGGCACACCAAAGAGCAGCAGCCATTTCCCCACAGCACTGCAGGTCAGTCAGCTCATCGTTCATTTCTCCTCTCCATCTGGGACCTCTTGTGAGAGAGTGGAGGTTGCATCCACAGGTGGTTGCTCAAATAGGGAATCATTTCGGTAGGGAATCATTTCGGCAGGGCATAAGTGGACCTCTTTGCTTTTGGAGAAAATATCCACTGCCCCTTGTTCTTTTTCCATGACGGACCACAACGCCTTTATTGTCCTTATACAATGTACAACTAGATTAAGAGAGTTACTCCTTTAAAGTGCAATACAAAACAATAAACGGCAACATACAGCATTCATACATTATAAAAATATAGCAGTCAGTGAATTATTGTGCAAATAGTGTAATATATTGCACAGATGTAGAAATATTGCACAAGTAGATAGGGGAAGAGGAGAGGGAGCATCAGTCCAGGAGAGGTTAGCAGAGATGAGGAAACCAAGGGCAACACTCTCACCATTGATGTAGAGGGGGACGGGGGCGACACTGTTCTTTCTGACGTCAAAGATGATTTGGAAATGATGCTTCTGGTTCTGGAGAGGGTGCGCCGGCAGAAACTGTCCCTGATTCTGGTGGCTCCGCGGTGGCGAAGGCATGGTGTGCTGAGACAATCAATCTGCTGGCAGTGAGACCCTGGCAGCTTCCTCTCCACAGGGACCTCCTCTCTCAAGTGGGGGGAGAGGTGATTCATCCTTTCCCAGAATCGTGGAATCTGCATGCCTACCTTTTGCGAGGTCCAATTTAATAGCTATGGGTCTGCCCCTGAGTGTGGTGGCAACAATCCAAAGGGCAAGGGCATCATCCAGGCCCATTATAAATGGCAGTCGTTCGAGCAGTGATGCTCTACTGTGGATGTTTCTTTCTGATCTGTTGGATAACGGTCTCTCCTTTTCCAAGTTTAAGGTCTATTTGGCGGCTATATCTGCCTGTCATGTTTGCTTCGATGGGGTCACATCACATACTTTCTGCTGGGTCTATGATGCACTAGAGTGCTGAAGGCTTAACTCTGGTTTGATAGCTGCTCCACGGGGTGTAAATATAGGTCCCATACTATATGTTTTGTACCGAGTGAATCAAAAAGGAAAGGAAATGTTATAACTAACTTCTGTTCCCTAAAGGAGAGGAACGAGGTACAACACTTGGTTGTCCCACTGCATAGCTGGGCTCGGTGAAGACTGGCTATCAAGCTGAGGGATGACCTAGGTGACCGATGTATACATGTGCAGGTGGGGCCTCACATACGTCAGCACAGATCATCTGCCTAAAGGCACGAATAGAGGTGTCTTCAGTCAGGCACGCAAGGGTGTGATATCCCATACTGTATGTGTTGTGCCTCATTCCTCTCCTTTAGGGAATAGAAGTTATAGTCATAAGATTTTGTTTGTTCAGAATCATCACTATATTTTCACTGTGTGAAAAACTGGTATGTAACAGTTGTTACTGTAATTTCCAATGGTTTATCAGATTTTCTAAATCTTTCTTTGCCCCAGCTGGCTATTTAAATATCATCTGATCCTTTGCATATGTTGTATTGTAAGACCATGAAATATGTAAGAAATATACTGTACTTTAGAGTCTAACTCGAATGCAACTAAAGAGCTCAAATTGGCTAAGAGTTGCAATTCCTGATTGATCCTTCCTGATTAAAGTACATCAGCCTTTTTGTTGGCATGCACATTCCTCAAACTTTGTCCACTCAAATGCATCAATAAAGTACGTAAACAGTTGGTAACTATTTGCAGTTTCATAAAAAACAAAGTCATACATTGATTAAGAGCAGATCAAGCCGTTTGCAACATTTAATCTTACGCTCAATAATCTTTTAAAAACTT
This sequence comes from Semicossyphus pulcher, assembly GCF_022749685.1. Lineage (NCBI taxonomy): Eukaryota > Metazoa > Chordata > Actinopteri > Labriformes > Labridae > Semicossyphus > Semicossyphus pulcher. The sequence goes on along the minus strand of NW_027211692.1, from coordinate 21,671,279 downwards.
TATTTAAATGTTTTTTATCACTGTGTTTTTTTTTGGCAGGTTATGCAACCCTCCCCCGCCCAGTGTCAAATGGACCGTCCCCGGAAGAGCTTGAACAGCAGCGGAGGTACCAGACTTCCTCTAGATAAAGAGTTTATTTGTTCTAAAAAGCCACCATCAACATTTTATTGCAGTAACCCTGACAGCAATGACAAGTTTCTTTTAAGTATTTGTTTAGAAAGTAGATTTTCTTTTAAACAAAGTATTTTTAGACAAGTTGGTTGTTCTGTGAGACGATGTGAAGTTTTTGTTTTAACAGTGGCACCCAACTTCTGGGTCTCATTGAATTACAATCAAAAGCATGTCAAACTTTCTTGGCTTTTTAGTATACCTGTTGGCAAAGCATATCTATAGTATTTGATGGCATTAGTCAACGGTTACTAAATCCAGCAGCCCCTTTAGGTTAAAGGTAAAAAAAAGAGCTATCAACGTCCCCTCCTCTCCATCCATCATTCTATTTCCACAGAGACCCATTGTAGTGACACTGTACCTGCTTGCATCGGCAAGGCATTACTTTTAATCTCATTAAGATTAGAAGGTAAGTTGTTTCACAGTCAGGGAGGCTTTTTAATCGGCAAGAGGGACTATCTTTCAAGTTACTAGCGCTCCCAGTGGCTAAAGACACATTAGTGGCGTAAAGAGTCTCCTAAACCTTTTTAGGCTAACATGGCGATTCATGCCTTTAGATCTGATGAATATAGATTAAGTTTGTTCAAAATTTTAAATTGGTGTAAAATAATCAGAAAAAACCTATATGGACACATCATCTCCCCCCCCCCCCCTTTAAGGGACGGCCCTGCCTAGGTCGAGCAGCCGTACTTTAAAACAAATTGATTGTCACTTTGTGTCTATGATTGTGTGCATTTGTGTACATGTTTATACACACATTTATGAGGGGTACATGTGTTTATTGTATTTTGCGTTGTAATGTACAACATTTTTATGAGTGGCAGATGTGTTGGAAGAGAGGGGAGGGATCAGTAGTAAACTGAGATAGCTTGAAATTAGGCCACTATGGCCAGCTGTTGCCTTTTTAGTGGTAGGATAATCAGTTGCTATAAAAGCAAACCCTTATAGCTTTACCAAAGTTGCTGTATTGAATACAAATCCTGATTATAGCTCCCCAAAACATTTCCAAATACTATAATTGGACAAGTTATGTTGTATAAATAAAGTTATATTATTAAAACTGCAGGATTTTTGCAATGATTGTGGTTGAAAGCTGGCATTATACATCATGTCCCTTTTGCTTTTTCACTCTTCTAATCATCACAGCTAAATTATACGCAATAACTTTCAGCTCTATTTATATCAAATGTTCGTCCACTGATTTATTTTGAACATGCAAATGTATTTTTTGTGTGTGTGTATGTTTATGCAGGATGGAGCAGCAGAGGTTGGAACAGCAGGAACGGGAACGTCAGGAGAGAGAGAGACAGGAGCGGGAGCGCCAGGAAAGAGAGAGACTTGATCGAGAGAAACAAGCTGCTGAAGGTCAGGAAACACCTGGCATGGTTAACATAACTCCACTTAACTTTAATACAGTCCAGGCTCAGTAGTTCCTAATATTTCACTGAGTATTTTGTCCTTTTCCTTAAAGGGGCTATATGTAAGATTTCACATATATTCATCAATCAAATATAATTTTTTATTGCCAATGTGTGAAGGGACAGTAGAGGAACAAGAGCTCAGTGTGACACGAGACAACGCAAGCTGTGAAATGGAGATGGATAATGTCACCAAACGACTGGCACCCACAACAGCACCAACACAAACTACACACAAGAATAAAAAACAAAAATAAGTTTTATCTAGCGAAGCCCGTCTGGCCAAACAGGAATGTGATCGACGTCAGGGGGAAAACCAGAGTCAACATTGGCAGGGCATGCAAATCATGGAGACCTTCGATTGCTTCTGGGGATCAAAACAGACCCACAACTTATTGTTGTCATAGAAACAAAACCCGCGTGCAGTTTTTTCTCTCACAGCACAAGTATTTCATCCCAGCTCTCTCCAGCCACCCTGCCCTGCCTGGCTAATGTTAGCTGATGCTTGGGATGATTTGCTGGTTCGCAGGCGTAATTTGCCGTTTGGTTATGAAGCACAACGGCTCCGTTTACTTTTCACTGAGGAGACGGAGGTGTTTATTGACAGGTATCATGTTGACCAGCATCATGTTGTCCAAAATCAACACTGTCACATCATCACTCATCACAAGCATTAACAAACATTAGCCAGGCAGGGCAGGGCGGCTGGAGGGAGCTGGGATGATGCGCATGACTCTGGCTTTGTGCTTCGTAACCAAACGGCAAATTATGCCTGCGAACCAGCAAATCATCACAAGCATTAGCTAACATTAGCCAGGCAGGGCAGGGCTGCTGGAGAGAGCTGGGATGAAGCACATGTGCTGTGAGAGAAAAAGCGCTGCTCGCGGGTTTTGTTTATATGACAACATTAAGTTGTGGGTCTGTTTTGATCCCTAAAAGCACTCGAAGGTCTCCATGATTGGCATGCCCTGCCGATGTTAACTCTAGTTCTCTCTCTTACATCCGTCAAATTCCTGTTTGGCCAGACGGGCTTCGCTAGATAAAACTTTTTTGTTTTTTATTCTTGTGTGTACTTTGTGTTGGTGTTGTTGTGGGTGCTGTCGTTTGTTAGCACTATCCACATCTCCATTTCACAGCTTGCATTGTCTCATGTTGCACACTGTTGTCTGTATTGGCGTACAGTGAGCTCTTGGCAGAGGCACTCGCAAACGCACAGATACGTTACATCCTTTCGGCACCGTCCCGAGTGCTTTACATATAAATCAGCTCACAGGCTGTTAGGGGCAATGGAGGAAGTTGGGGAAGGTCTCAATTTACCAGTTCCTCTACTATCCCTTCACACATTGGCAATGAAAAATTATATTTGATTGATGAATATATGTGAAATCTAACATATAGCCCCTTTTAATATATTGATACCATTGTGAGGTATGTCCTAGGAAAGTCTAATGATTCATAGTGCTGCAATATAGATAAAACAATATATGCATATGCCAGTAGAGAAGCTTTTTACCAAAGATTTAAAAAAAACTGTGAAATACTAACTTTTGTTTAAAATTGTTTGTCCAGTATTTCTGATACTGTAAGAATGACAATTTAGAACTTTGTTGTCCAAAAATAGCTTAGAAAAGTTTACTTCACAATTTAAGATCACTGAACTCAACCATCTTTCTCCCAACATTATCAGCTGTCTGGGACCTTAACTCTTCTAATTCACTTGACAGTGAACCATGATAACACTAACATGTCTTCGACACTTCGTTTTTTATTTGATAACTGGTAACTGATTTTCCCTTTCCCTTTTTAAGTCCCGATTCCCCCAGCTCCACCTTTGGCCCCTGGAGGCCCCACTCCTCCACCAGCACCTCCTCCACCCCCTGGCCCTCCTCCGGCTGCTGGCATCCCTCCCCCGCCAGGACCACCTCCCTCAGGACCCCCCCCGGCCCCGCCCCTTCCTGCTGCTGGAGGAGGAGAGGGAGGAGGTGGCCTCGGGGGTGGAGGAGGTTTAGCAGCTGCCCTAGCAGGTGCTAAACTCCGTAAAGTCTCCAAGGTGAGTATATAACAAAGCTGTTTTATATAGACTAGTTGTTTTGTACTGCATAAGTGCTTAACTGATTCTTTGCTGTTTCTGCTTGTGGATATAATAACTGTGTCAATCATTGTTCATTGAGTCATCAGGTCTTCTGAATGTATGCTAAACTCTTAAATATTCTTTTCTATTTGCTGCCCTCAGCAGGAGGAAGGAGGCCCTGCAGCTCCGATAGGAAGAGCTGATTCCAGTCGCAGCAGCAACTCCTCTGTTGGAGGAGGGGGTGGTGGTCTGATGGGTGAAATGAGTGCCATTTTGGCACGAAGGTGGGTGACATCACAAGTTTGATGTAAGATAAAAAATATAATCCTCAAACTTAATTAAACAGTTGGATAACTCAATTTAAGGTTTTATATTAAATAGTTTTCTTCTTTATTTATGCCTTTTCCACAATTGGTAAATACAAAGGCATAGTTTTTTGTATTTTTTTACGTAGGATTGTATAAGTTACAGTCAGCATGGTCTCGGTGGGGGCAATATAGTGCTGTAGCTGGGGTTTGGAGCAAAAGGTAATTTAGCCACTGTATAAAAAAAATAATCACTTTAAGTGTACGCTGTAAATTTGAATATTTCCATATTATCAGACCGACATTTAAAATAATGATATAAGTTCACTTAGGAGAATCAACATTGCTATAATGCAGTCACTGATGTTAAGCCTAATGGATAATATCTAAACCTATGTTTCTGTACACAGAAGTGATGTGAGTGTGAAAGTACTCCTGACAGAACTTTGTGTCTTGAGTTTGAATATGATTATGGACATTCTTTGCTAAAATATGCTTGACAGATAGACAGCCACAGATCAGGCTTGTTCTTTAGTATAAGTTACCATGGTTACTGAACATGAAAACGCAAAAGCCACATTGGATGGAACTAATTACCTTAAGCCAGGTTTATCCTTAATCAACCTTGTTGGAATACCCCTCTGGATATGTTCTAACCCTAGCCCTAACATGCTGTTTTTTTTACATTTTTAGAAGAGTTAAGTTTTTTTCAGTTTAGCTCTCCACCACACTTTCTGACCCAAACAGCTGATTTACAGCGTATCACAGTGGCAGCATGGGAAAGAAAACAGAACTTGAATAGATGAGATCAGGGCTGTCTAAACAGAAAGGTGAAGGGGAAAAAATCCAAATAAAGCAGTAAAACTGATATTTACCTTTCTCAGTGGGACTCCTTTTGAGTGGCTATTAGAACGTTTTGCTCCAAACCCTGCCCACACTGTGATGGGGCTTAGTTTCGTGTTGGCCCCTCTGCTTCTCCAAACGAAGGCTGTTCTGACTGCTTTCTACTGTAAGCAATAATTCCTCACAGTTGAAAGGCAACTATGGCCCTGTTTACATTTGGTATCGTCAATGTGTCCTGTGTGATCCAATCAGATGTTGACAGCTCTAAGTACAGCTATTCACAACTGACATTAAAGGTTCTATATGTAACAGAAAATCCTCATTCCTAGTGACACGGTCAGCTGTTGAGGGAGGGGACACATCAAACTTAGCATGCTCAATCTCGGAACTCACCCGCTGTTTACTCAGTGCAGTGATGACACAGATCTGTGTGTTTCTCATGGTCTGTCCCTGACTAAATAGGGCCACTATCTGTCCCATATTTCGGAGAACAACCCTTATAAAGCATAAACTACATCTACCCCTGCTGTGAATGAGATGAACCGGAGGTGATCCACTCGTAGTTTATCAGAGTTATCATGGTGCAGTAAGGAGAGGAGAAGATATTACACAGATCTGTGTGTGTGTCTCATTCTCTGTACCTGGCTCAATAACTTTGCGATCTGTCCGTATTTCCACACACAGTTACTATAAAGTATGAAATACGTCATATGTACATATGCTGTGTAGTTCATATTAGGGATGGGCATTTCCAGTAAACTCAATATTCGAGTAATCTAATTAATGAACGAGTAATCGAGTACTCGCAACTTCTATATTTTTTCACCGTTAAAAAAACGGACACGGACCTGCCGGCCCAGAAGTAGTAGGCTATATGCCTGTAAGAGAACATTACTACATTTATTTATGTTTTTTATTTATTTATTTATTTATTTATTACATTACAACACTTTTACTTATTAATGTAAATAAATAGCCAACAATGGAAAGCAAGTGCAATTTCAAATGCATTTATTGAACAACCTTAACAGGCCCTTTAATTAGCGTTGTTGTAACATTCCGTTGTCAAATGTCACAGCGGTAGTATACTATATGGACTTCTGTTCTGTGTTGCTTAACACATAACTCTAAATCAACAGCCTCGTCGTACACTCCAAGTTAAAATAAGTATGAAATAATTTAATTTGCGTCAGGTTTAGCCTGCAGTTTCCCTTGGAAAAAAAAATTATTGCAAGCAGCGATGAACAGGCCCTCGCACCCGTGTGCACATCGGGGCGTGTCGCACGTTGGGGTGTCTTGCACGTCGGGGTGTGTTGCAGTTGCAGAGCAACCTGCAACCACGGCGTGATGATCAAACACAAAACAGTGGAAACGATTCTCAATTCTGCCATGTCCTGGAGACAACAGCAAGTGTTGGCAACAGAGTGAAGTGTTCGGAAAGGGACTTACACCAAACATCTACATTTTCAGGCTTATGAGTTTCAAAATAGAGCATGGCAAAGGTCTTGAGATCCTACTGACCAAATCTGAAGGGGCTACTACCAACCTGATAGGAACTGGACATGTACAAGTACAAAGAGCCATTTCCTGTCGCCAGTAGGTGGCCCTGTGCCTGCTATGCAAATGTTCAATATAGATGTGATCAGGCCGGGACTCTTATTAAGCACATCTAATTTGGGGCAAATATGATGATGTACAGCCGAGTTATAGTGTTAATGCGGTGTGAACAGGTGTGCTTAAGGGGCTGACCACTTGTGATCAGATCACCCAGGACACATGAATAATACCAGGACTGAAAAGGGCCTCAGACCACCTCCAAATGTGGCCTGAGTGATTGCATCTCAATGCATCCTCAATCCTACACCTGTACTAGGTGAATGGTAAATGGACTGTAATTATATAGCGCTTTTCTAGTCTTTGCGACCACTCAAAGCTCCTTTTACACTACATGTCATATTCACACACACATTCATACACTGATGGCTGCTATGTAAAGTGCCCAAATATCAATCAGTTATCACATTTATACCCGTTGGCTATGCCGGGAGCAATGTCAGTGTCTTGCCCAAGGACACTTCAACATGTAACCTGAGGGAGCTGGGGATGGAACCTCCCACCTTCCAATTGAAAGATGACCGACTCTACCACTGAGCCACAGACGCCCCAGGCTGTTCCCTGGTGATCCGATCACTCAGGACACGTTAATACCAAATATGAGCATGGTCTTATAAAACCCCAGTTCAAAAGATCCAAACTATCCCTTTAAATTGATTCCTCTTTACATCAGGAGAAAAGCTGCAGACACTGGAGAGAAGCCACCTGTGAAGACACAAGATAATGTAAGGGTTGGCGTTTTGTAATATTTATTAGAGAATGAATACAAATGTTTTTTTAATACATGCCCCGATTATCTGGGTGACAGTTTCAAATATACAAATAAAAACAGGTTGAGGGTGTCTAACTCTTTATTTCTATGCAGGATGATTCAGAGCCTCAAGGTCAAAATGGTGAGAACTGACTTTTTTTTGTAGCCATCTAAATAAAGAATCAATTTTCAAGGATATACAAAGGAAAACAACCCTTGTTTTTATACATTTCCTTGTCAGATGCCCTGAGAAGACCTTGGGAGAAATCTTCCATGAGGTAATTCAAAATTAAGTTATTTCTTTGCTGCTGTCGTCAGTAAATCAGTAACCTCCAGGTGTTCTGTGTCTCGTGTTCAAAGTCAGTCTAAGAGTAGTTCCCCATCGGTGTGAGTGTGATTGTGTGAATCTATGCTTCCCTGTAAACACAAGTGTGCTTGTGTGTGAATGTCTTCCATTTCATTCTAAGAGGAGGGTGTGTGTCTCACTAACAGGAATAACTCCATCGCCAAGAACATGGACTCGACTGCCTCAATGTCTCAAGGTTCCAGGTATACATGCTGTCTTGTTCACTCACAAACTTAGTTCCCCTTGCTCCGCTCCATTTACATCTATTATGAGCTGCATGTGTTTCAAAATAAGCCAAAAATCACAACTTGTGCTTTGTATTTTTCACCCGCTATCTCTTTTTCACACCAGCTGATGAGGGAGGCTCGTTGTTGCGCGTTGAAACGATCAGACCCACACTACATAGCTGCACTTAAAATATTTTAAAACAGAATAAGACTTCTTCCCCCTCCCCACCCCTGCCCTTAAAGTGCAACTCTGGGTAATGTCGAGGTCAGACGGTCCTGAAATTGTCAGGAAAATGTCAGGAGTGCATGTGTGAAAGAGGCTATAGAAGCCTGGTGGTGTCAAGTAAATTCTGAGCACTGGGGTCAATGCTGTCCTCTTGTCTTGTGGTAAACTTATCACACTCTTTCACTCTATTATTACATCATTTCTGTCTAAGGCATTTATATGCAACCAGTGCTTAAAATATGGATGAATTCTAGACAGTCAATAGTATATGTATGCAATAAATGGACTGTACTTATATAGCGCTTTTCTAGTCTTTGCAACCACTCAAAGCTGCTTTTACAGTACATATCACATTCACCCATTCACACACATACACATCATACACTGATGGCAGAGGCTGCTTCCTAAAGTGCCCAACTGTCAATCAGTTATCACATTCATACCCGTTGGCTATGCCACCGGGAGCCCAAGTCTTGCCCAAGGACACTTCGACATGTAGCCTGAGGGAGCTGGGGATGGAATCTCTGACCTTCCAATTGAAAGACGACTGACTCTACCACTGAGCCACTGCCCTTATAAAATAATGTTTCAGAAAAGTGCCAGCCTGATTTATTTAAATGTATATCAGTGGCATTCATTCATTCATTAAGTATTAGCATCCTTGAGGTTGATATCTGTTCAGAAAGCTGAGTGAGTAAGCTCAGATGTATACAATTCTGCAGCTCTCTATTCACTGGTCTTTATAATGATGTCCTCTATTGATAGTTGGCCTGTCAATGCCCTTTTTGGCTTTTGTGAAACATAAATAAAACGTCCGTATTTTTTTCTATTTTTTTGTCTTCTTACAGGGCAAAGCCGACAGGAAACAATAATGATGTGGGTGGAATGGATGACTCGGATTTGGAAAAAATGAAACAGGTAAATTTCTCATCAGCTCATAAGAAGAGTTGCGGATGTAACTTTGGTTCTATGAATTCTGGATGCGTTCGGTTCTATGAATTCTGAGGGCTTTAGCGCTGGATATGATATGATATATATGATATGATATGATATGATATATTATATCAACAAAGTCATATGTGACCTTTGATGATGTAGGGCTTACATATGTATAAGCCCACATCATCAAAAAAGACTACAGAATTTTGGCAGTTACCCAGATTTCATACAACCATAGTTATCTCTATAACTCCATTCTATTTCATTCTTCTTGGCCACCATTGCTTTAGACTTGCATGTTCCTAAAATACTGCTGCTACCACTGCATGAGGGGCAGGAACATTAACTCTGTAGAACCAGGCAAAGGTGCATCAAACCGCCCACCTTCTGATTGGAGGGCAACCCACTCTGCCTACCATGAAAGGCGCCTGGTACTCCCATCACAACAGGGCCCTAAATCGCTAACTGGACTCTTCTCCTCAGTAGTCCCCAGGTGGAAAGAGCTACCAAACTCCATTTGGTCCGCAGTGTCCCTTTCCACCTTTAAGAAGAAGTTAAAGACCCAGCTCTTTCATGAAAACCTCTGCACTTAATGATATTGATGCTATGATGATGAAATCGAGGATGTAGTTGATGATGACTAGGATTTTCATGATGATGATGATGATGACTATACTGATCTTGTTGATGTTGCTGATGATGATTATTATTGAAAATAAAAAAACAACAAAAAAACAAACAAAAAATATATACACTGCCTGTTGGCACCAGTGTCCGTTCGCACTTGAAGCTGTTTGACCCTTTGACCTGTATGCCTGCTCAATTACCTCAACAATCCACCTGGAAACCTCTGCACGGACAGGACATGCCCCCTCTTATGGCCCTCACAGCAGACAAACAGGCTCTCAGAGCAGCAAAAGCAAGACATTGCCTGTATGTAATGTCTCAAGACCCTTACCGAGCAGAGCAGTTCTGCTGAATTACACTCATCCTGCAGTCATGAGGGGTCATTAACTGCCAGCTCTATGACCTAATTAGAGTAGGCTGCAGCCAATGTCTTTGGAAAGAATGATGGGTTAGCTATGGTCAGGTTATCTATTCAAGGATGTCTTGCCAAAATTGCCTCATAGACCCTCAGAGTAGAAGTAGAGAGCTTCTCGTCCAATTAAAAACTGCAAAAGAACAATATTGGCACAGGGGAACTCACGCACCACTTTGTGTTCCACCTGTTTGCATAGAGTGACCTGGTGGAAGGTGCTTGAGTCCATAATGGTTTGGATTACTGACGTTTCAGGCATTGATGCTAGATAAGACCCCCAAGCTGGGACAGGAGTGCTATGTTCGAAATGCCATATTATACTAGCAGTGTGTACTGATTTGCCCAAAATATAGTGTGTAGTATGCAGTATGCAAACAAACGCAAAATGTGCAGTATGCCAAAAATGCCCGTATGTATGCATCCAGTATGCATAGGACCAGTCTACCTCGCCTATTGTATCCCACAATGCAATGCGCTGGAATGTCACAGCGGCAGTTGAAATGACAGACAGTAGCAGCATTCAAGCAGAAGGGGGTGCTTTAGCTTAAGAAGAGGCCTGGCGTAGCATACTGCAAAATTAATTTGAAAAGCTCCTTCGTACTACATACTACCACTGAACGCAGAATACAGTATACAGCAGCGGTCACCAAACGGCAGACAGCGGCCCGGATCCGGACCCAACTGCCGTCGTCTCCGGACCCAGACCTATTCATAGTTCTGACAAGCGCATCTATTTTAACCTGCGCAGCTTTTTGTCTTTGCGGTAGTGATTTGGGGGTCCAAGAAACGTGCAGACCAATGAATTCGTTGTAAATCATCACACATGAAGATACTCAGCCAATCAAACCTGTCACTCAGAATGCGACTGACCCAGTGGGTGAGTGAGAAAACAGATACAGACTGAAGAGCCAGCCCACAAGAGAGTTACCCCTCGATCCCACAGGATCCGTCTGCGGCGCGTTTCTGTTCCGTCAACGGCCCCACACTTCCTGTGGGTGAGGGCTCACGCCGTTGACTGACCAGAAACACGGCGCAGACGGAACGCCCCGGAGACGGATCCTGTGGGTTCGAGGGGTTACAGAGACACAGTGGGAGAAAATAAGTGAGTTTGGGAAAAGTAGACATGACGTGCTCTAAAATGAGAGCAGTAGGGAAAACCAAGCTTTTAAGACTGGACAGACTTGTATATGTTCTGTGACTGTGGCGATTATTGAACGCGGACATTGTGTGACACTGTCACGCCGTTTGTCTCTGTTAACAGAGACTCCAGGTTGCAGTTTAGTTCAAACACTTTATTGATAAACCTGAGAGTTACACAGAGCTACATCAGGCTTCATCATCATCTTGACTAGTTTTCCTCTTATTTCCACAGTTCTGTTCTTATATGTACCGGTATGTGCCCTCTCTCTCTCCCCCTCGCTCTCGCTCTCTCCAGCAGTCCGTCAGTGTACAGTGCGTTTAAATATTATTTATTTCATAGTCATTGCCTGTTTTAAAACTCACTATGACTCACCATGAGAAAAAGTCTAATGCAACTGCATTTCGGCAAATCATATAATAAAATCTGGCAAACATGAAATAAAATATAAAGAATGTATATAAAGAAAATATATATGAATCCCCCTATTATGGTCAAAACTTTGATAATTCTGTCAGGAGGCAGAGAGATAGCAGCTTAAGTGAAGAGCTGTCCCTCTCTTTCATTTGATTTCTGCATGGACAACATTATGTTACCAGTAGTACCAGACATTATATTATTTGTTTTCATTTACAAATATAGACACTTCCATCACAAACTGGGGCATAAAATAAACCAAAAATACGGGAATTAAAGGTTTTGACACTCAAAATTTCATGGGGGAGCCCCCCCAGACCCCCCAACATACAAACACACACTATATTTCCTTACCAATATTGAAATATTCATTATTATTATTGTTCAATTATGAGAGCTCTATGTTAAAGTTATTAGCGTTGTTGTAAAAATTATTTAGCCTAATTGTATTTTCTTTATTTGATTTGAAAGACGTTCAAAATGTATAAATGTATGGTACTGAATCATAACGCAGGTCAGACGTTATGATGTTCCGGACCTTTGCTTGAGAAAAAAAATCTCAAACTGGACCTCTTTCAAGTTTAATTGAGTACCCCTGGTATACAGTATGTAGTATGTAGTACAGCATTTCGAACACAGCCTGTGTCATACCTGGCAGGCGCCATGAAACTCATCCAAAAGCATTGCTGAGATTAAGGGCCTTCCTGGCAAGTTCAGGGCCACCACAAGGAGTCTGCAGTTACCTTTCTAGACTCTGTGTATTGTATCCGCTATCAGCAAAAACAGTGGGAAGGCTGATTTGGAAGGCTAGTTGATTTGCTCTGTCATCTCTTGTGCAATCCAGAGCCCTCTTACTGCTCTTTGGTGCCATACTGCCCCCCAACACTAGGGCATCAGGCTCTCCCACCTTGTGATGTGAGGGATTCAAAGACAATGAGATGCCCCTGGCCAGATATACCTTGTCTCTCCATGGCTGCAAGGCAAGAAGGCATTGACTGGACACTCTGATGTTCTTGGATCTATGAGGCCTCAGATCTATGTGGAGGCCATTTATCAAAACTTGGAATGGCCGTAGGGACAGAAGGTCCAATGGCATTACTGATGTCACTGACGTCAACATTCCAAATTTCAAGTCTGAGAAAAAGGCTGTTCTTCAACCTCCTGTTCTTCTAAAAACAAAGGAGAAGCTGGAGTATTGGCTCTACTTGTAGCAGAGTTGGGGAGGCCAACATCTAGCAGCAGTCAAAGGACTACCAGTGCCATAATCCTGCTAAGGTTGATGCCTCAGTAAGGGTGTTCATCTTTAAAAGCTGGCAAGTTGCTGACAAGGCTGATTAACCTGGATTCCCCATTTTGAGTAAACGGCTCCCCTGAAACTACTGGGAAAGTGTGGAGGGCTCTAAGGGCTGGCGATGAGTCAGGGTAAGCATTGTCATCAGTCTGCCAAGCTCCCTGGTCATAAAGGTAAATTACTGCAGAGATGGGTGGATGGATGAACAAAAGCATTCGCAGAGGGTTGCAGGGACTGTGTCAAGGCTAATATTATGTGGGAAGGAGAGATTCCAATAGGCCCGTGCATGCTTCTGTATGATGTCACTTCACTAGAAGATCGTCTGTAATTCGGTCTTGAGCAGGGAGCTTCAGGTCTTCAGGACTCTTCAAGTAACAATGAAGGAGGCAATAGCTGGCTCTACGGCTGGCATCTGGCCCAGACCATAAATACTGCCATTCTGATTAGAAGCCAAGGCTCTGCCATAAGCAAGATGGAGGCTTTGGGTCTGGCCATCAAATGTGGAGCTCCTCAGTGTATGGCTAAGGGTGGTGCAGAAAAAGCAGTCTGCGGTGGGGTCTGTTGGGAGCCTCTGTCAGAGGTATGGCTGGAATCCTCTACTTCCATCCGTCCCAACATGTAATTAACGCTAGAACCGCCAAGCACTTGTGGGGTACTACTTTGGTCAACTCCGAAACTCAAGTGCGTCTGTATCCTTTTGTTCATGTTAATGGGCCAATGACATCATTCGACATAGCCCCCACAAACAAAGCCAGATAGATGCTCTCATAACAGGTTGCACCTGGGATACTATAAGCAGAGTAAAATGTGCTTTTTTTACTTGCTAATGTCTAAGAAATAATCAAAATGATGACATTTGCCGAACAACTACACAAAGCACTGCCCCCATGGTCTTTGTGCACAGAGCTGAAGTCTCTCCATCCCTCATAATCAATCTCAGCATTTGTATTTGGGTAAATTAGTTAAAAGTGAAACAACTAAAGTCCACTGTCCCTGGGGAGCTGTATTCTCTCTCTCTCTCTCTCTCTCTCTCCCTCTCTCTCTCTCTCGCACACGCACACGCACACTCACACTCACACACACACGCTCACTCTCTCACACACACACGCTCACTCTCTCGGTCTCTCTGTTTTTCTCTCTCTCTCTGAGGTTCAGAGGTAATACACAATATCTAAACCGGTGACAATAATTACTTTGGTGATTGCTTTCCACGCTTATTTACCATTTATAACTTATGTTAAACAAAAAGACCGCTTACTGCTGTTTTTGAGTGCGTCTCAGTGAGAACCATATGCACAGGCAGGCTACCGGCACTGTGTGCACTGTGCCATCTCTATCTGTTCTCTTCAAAAGAGAAAAAGGACCTATGCGTCTTGGTGTTTGTTTTGCGGTGAGGAGCTCCGGGTGTCTCAGCAGAATCAGATGTGTCATGTCACTTTAACTTTAAATTCGATGTCTGATCCGCCATCAGATTCCGCAAAGTCCATGTCCTGTAGCATTTTGAATGCTGCATTCATCTTCCGTTGTCTGCAGTGTCAGCTTACCATTTTCTCACAGAATAATCTCCATGTCACCTGAGTTATATATATTAAGCACTTTTAGCTTTTCCTAAGTGACCTACAATTATTAATTTCTATTTAGCTAAATCCACGTGAGTGATTTATAAGTGCTTGTGTGCATAATTAGTTGTGAAGTTCGAGTCATTGTCTTGGTGCGCTTATCAGGCTATTACGCAAATGCGTCTGTTCTTCTCCTGGATGAAAGTACCAACGCCCAACAACGTCACTCAATGCGACTAGGAGGGTCATTGAGGGTGAAAAACAAGACGCATCTATCTGTTTTTCTACTAAATGTAATTACATCATTGTGACAACACAGGCATGTGCAGGATTGGTATTTCGAAAAAGTCAGGGCAGGAGGGAAACGTATCCCATAATGACGGCATAATTTTGCTACTACAACGTCAAATGACATCGTCTCTGGCGGTTCTAGTGTTAAAGAACTGGCTACAACTCAAAGCAGATAAATTCCCTCTGTACCAAGTGAAAACACTTTGGGGAGCAGTGAAGCAGGAATGCTAAATAGTAAGACTTTCCAAAACTCAAATCAGACGAACTTCCTCAGTACCAAGTAAAAACATTTACTGGGGAGATCCTCTCTTTCTCCCCTTTCTCATCCTTTATTCAGGAACTGCATTTACTGATATGAGCTAGCAAGCCAATTAAACTGAGTTTCCAAATTCAAATCAAATCACTCTGCATCAAAGCCACTTGCCAGGTAGCAGACTCTTTTGTGAAACTGAGGAGCTTTTCACCGCTGTGAAGCAGAAACGCTTCATGTCATGGCAATAAACTTAAAAGGGGACCTGAAAACGGGCTGCATTTACTCACCTCTTTCTTTCTCTTTTTCTCATAATGTGACGAAATAGCGTGCCGATAGCATCAAGCAGACAAGCTTTGCATTGCAATATTAACTTAAATGGAGACAAAAAAACAGGTATCTTAACATACCTTATCCTACCTTTTGTTTGCAGAAAGTGGAAATGCTTTACGTTACAGTAATGAGGTGCTAAGTGCACCGGCAAAGCATTTGCCTTACAGCTTTCTCTTTGGAGTTAAGAATGTAGCCGTGAGTGTCTTATTGCAGCACTTGTAGGACAAACAAGTAGCTCCAACCATGTGGTTGCAGGGCTCCTAGCAAAAAAGTTGCTGGCCAACCCCAAGACTGAACCTTCAACTGCGGATTACTTGGGAGAAGATTCAAAATTATATCTTTTGTGATAATGTACACATACACCCTTCGTCATTCCAGGTCACATGTGACCTGTGTTGATATACTCGACCTACGCATGTGTGTGCGCAAGACAGATTATATGCAGTGTTAAAGCACCGCCTCTGGTGGTCAGGAAGAATAAAGTAGAACTTAATTTCTTGAATGGAAAGGAAAACTATATGCACTCAGAAATGTATAGTTTTCTACAAAACTATGTTAGTTTCTACTGCCTTAAATAAGAAAGCCATGCTTCAGAAAAAAGATCAGGATAGAAGGAGAAATATTGATCAGACCTATGCTATTTATATGAACTGGCTTCTGAAGTGCATGTAAACACTGTTACCATAAAGTCTGTGTGTCTACCATAATTCTGCAGGAGATCCTGGAGGAGGTGCGTAAAGAACTACAGAAAGTCAAGGAGGAAATTATTGGAGGTGAAATGACTTTATACTATACATATTATAAAAAATATTTTAAAAAATTTGACTATAAACATAATTTGGATTTCTTAATGTATGTTTCTCCTCTCCCCTTTCACAGCCTTTATTCAAGAGCTGCAAAAGAGAAGCACATAGTTCTGCTGAGTGTAAGGTGTATCGGAGGGATGTGATGGATGGATGTGGTTTGACCCACTGGGACTTCTCCTCCACTGTGCCCTCCCATGTAGCCCAGGGATTTATCTTTTTCTGCTGCTCTTTTTTCTCCTTTCCTTTTCTCTCTTCAACAAACCCATGTGAGCATACTTGCTTGTGTGTAAATCATGCATACTCAGTTAATGTAAATTGTTACCCAGGGAACCTCCTAATATCGCCAGCACTTTTGATGATCTCTCATCCGCATTGCAGCATTTATCTATCTTATCTCTGCCCTGTTTATTCATCCCGTTCCCTTGTGTCCTCTGTGTTCATCTGAACTAATTCATAACACAAACCATTCAGCTGAAGTTGCTCTTCCAATTGGTAATCATATACACTCATCATAATCATCTTTTCTGCAGAAATCTTGCTCTTTGTCTCTTTGTCTCCTTCTGCTATCAGACACACCATTTACTGAAGGAAGAGCCTTCAGTATTCAGGCAAAATGTATTAATCAAAATTTTACTGTAATAGAAAGATGCTGGTTCATTAAGATCGTTTATTACTCTTTTACTCTTGGCAAACAATTGTTCAACCTCAAACTGTCATAAGGATGGTTAAGTTCAACATCTGCTTGTAGGTAAATGTTGATGTGGTAAACAACATAGTTGAGCATGGATGTTCAACTCCAACTTGACTATTGCAGTGTCTCTCTCTCAAGCAGACTTTGAGCTCCCAGCAATGGCTAAGAACTTAAAAAGCACAACACCTGCCTTTACTGCTGCAAGATAGAGAAGTTGAAGAATTAGACAAGCAAAGGGAAGCAAATGGACAACCTGAGTGCTGTGAAAGACGAGTGTGTTGTAGTTTTATAATGTGAGAAATGTATTCTCTTAGCATTGCACTTGTTTCAGAGGAAGTGTGCCTGTGTGCCACACTGCCTTGTCAGACAATTCCCTCTCACTCAAAATGAGATATTTGTGTGCCAGTGTAGTGGCCTACACTGTGCCTCCAATAATTATTATATTTTTTTCCATTCTAGCTTATTTTTTCTTACTTAGAAAAATGGCTATGATGAGGTCAATTAATTTGGCCATGACCAACTGCCTTGATAATAAACATACATATACATATATATATATATATATATATATATATATATATAAATAAAGGAAAATATATATTTGTTTTGAGGGAAAATGTTATCAAAAAGAAATGGTGTTTCTATTTTAATTGAAATGACTGGTGAATGGGGATTTTGATTTCCTTTTTTTTCAATGATTGTTTTTTCAAAATGTTATTTTGGATTCGCTGTTTCTTTTTCTAATAGAGTCTAGGCTTTTTACACTGAAATATAAAAAAACAGCTTAGACACTGGATTAGAGATGCCTTTATAGTCGAATACAGCTGCTTCTTGAAATGCATTATTTTGTCTTGAGTAATCTTTTGTATCCAGTTGTAAAATTCCTTTGAATGCAGACAAATGAGGTTATATAAACAATGAGGCTGTATGCCACAACTTTCTGTACACTAGTATCTAAATTAATTTCTTTAGAAGACACATTTGACTTGAGCCTTGTTTGGAAATGTTGTGAAAAAAAGATTTGATTTGGATGAAAGATGCAGCTTTGTGGTTCATAACTGAATTAAGCTTTAAGAAACTAAAAGATGTGCAGACTGACTATATCTTCATAAGTTAGACATTTTAATGACATGGTTTTTAAACATTTAACCGTTTGCTTGTAGGTCTATTAAATACTGTAATAATAACTGACTTATATTTTCTCTTAAGGGTTAACTGTTGGACAAAAGCTTTAGAAGTTTTGCTTCAGGATAAGGAAAAAATTTACAAAATTGGTTGTTTAAGGATAATGCATTAGGTTCAGCTAAATTTCTAAGTAGCATGGAGATACAGGCAAATTATTTGATTTTCCTCAGACTGAAAAACATCAAAGTGCTTCTACCCATCATAACAGGGTGAGAGCCAGTGTCCTTCCAGAGCTCCCTAGATGCTTCCGGATTGGGAAGGCTCTGTGCCGTTTCCGCCGCCATTGCGGATTTTGGACACAAGATCAACCGTTGCCACTGCTATCCATCGATGCAGTGAAGAGAAAAATCACATAGGGGGGACAGACTCAACATTTTTAGTTATTTGTAGTCTTCGGAAACACGATTAGCAATACGGCATATTACCTTTTTTAAGTGTTTTTTTTTCACTGACCGGCTTCGACCTACACGTACAGTAAGGAGGTCGTAGCTAGCACGGTGCTACTGCCTAGCTTGCTAGCTGTAAGGCTAGAAAATCAGAACTCCGGAGAGGCTTAAGGAAACCGTAATGGCTCAAATTTTACCTATCCGCTTCCAGGAGCACCTGCAGGTAGGTGTTTAAACCCCATAGCTCTATATAAACAAACATTGTCATTGGTGTTTGGTTTCCCTTTTAACAGTCGTTTGACAGCTTGGTAGGTAAGCTAACGTAAATACCCGCAATCAATGAATGACCTCCCTTCCCCCGTTAAGCCAGTAGCTAACTACTAGCTTGTCAGGCTAGAAGCTCTTATTCATGCACTGATGCTTTTGCATTGTCAACCCAACGTTAATCTGCGTTAACTGTCAACGACGACTAGAGGGGAAACTACCAAACAGTAAAAGCTTCCGACTTTTATTTTTTTCCCAGATTAGTTCTTCCCACAATGCAATATGCTAACTACATACATTTTAGATAATATCTATATTAATTGCTCTCTGACCGTTATAGTTGTGTATCGTGAGGGATGTTTGAGGCACGTCATCTTAAATCATAGCTATGAAAAACAATGTGGTCGGCCCGGTTAACATAAAAGTTTATCGTTAAGATGGTTGTTTTGATACAGTCACAATGGTGTTCCACATTACAACCTTCATGATGTTTCAAGTAATTCATTTTTCTAAATCCAGATAATCAGACTCTGGCTAATCGCGTCGTACAGCAAGTTTGTGTCACGACAGAATATTTTTTATGGGCAAAAATTTGTCTCCGTTGAAACTGAAGTTGAGAATTAGGCTATTTAGATTTAAATTTCTCAATTTGAATAGTAGAAATAGTAGAATAGTAGAATTTAAGATTTGTTTAAGATTTGAACTTGACTCCCAAAATTTGAATTTGAATCAATTTGGAATTGAATTTATTGGTTTAAAACTGAATTCTAATAAAATTGAAACGGAATATAATAAGCTGAAATTGATTTCTGATTGATTGATAATCAATCAGTCAAATCAAATTTTATTTGTATAGCTCCAAATAATGCAACAACAGATGTTCTTATAACGACAACAACAGATATTAAATACTTATGGTTACAATTAGGGCTGGGTGATATGGCCAAAATCCTATATCACGATATAGTGGGGTTTTTCTTTATAACATGATAACGATATCAATATCAATAACATGAGAGAGAGTGATGTTGTACTGAATATCATCACGGCTGGGATTCGGTCGTAGGCAAGAGGCCGCAACGTCATGACCTCGAGTGTGATATTGCTTTTATACAACAGTTATACAAGCGGCAAATAGTAGTAAACAGTAATAACTACTTTTCTGCTCCACTAACTCAACTAGTTCCACAACTTAACTGAAACTGGACTGTTGGTCTCAAGCAACACAAACATTGTCCTGTACTCGGTGTCTACTTTAAATTAAGCCCTGTGCACCAGTTAGACTTAAGCACTGTTTGTGTTTCACCCGGGTGTATCTTTTACCCTTGGATAGAGCAGGCGTAGGTTCAGAAAGTCAGACTTAAATCCACAGTAAAACAAACGGTAAAAGTAACAATAGTCACAATACCTAAAAGAAAAACACAGTGACAGTGCATCTCGTTGTTTTACAGGATAATTAAAATGGTGTTAAAATGAGAGAGTCTCATCCGTGATCGAACAGTAACTTGATCGAAAGGCTTAGTTTTTGTTCCTGTTTGAATTAATTGAGCTCTCCCCTCAGCTGCAGCATGTGTCAGACAGAAACGCGGCGCTGTCCCCGCCCTGCAGGTGCTGATTGAGCTCAGATTTTGAGCCACTAGGGCCTTTCAAAACACAGAGGGAGACATGATAAATGTACATTGGACAACAGCATGCTTGGTTATTTTTATTTTCCTCATTTCACTATCCGTAAAAGTAATTTTTCTTTACTTTTGTTTTGTTATCCATATCTTCTGTCGATTATTTGAACAGAGAAGAAATTTGAAGTGAGTGGAGAGGTGTGATGCTTGGTAACAGTCAACGCTTTTCGAATGTTCATGTGGACACGCATCATAAGACCATGCACAGCTACAACCGGTGTCAGTTAGGCTTGGTGCACTCCAAATGCAAATTCCAATTAAGAAGTTGGTCGTTGGCCATGCTGTAATGTTAATTTACAGTATTCAGAACACCTCTCTTTATCGCTACTCATGGAATGTCTCTTGTCCAATCAGATTTCTTGGTCCGAACTGTTGTATAAATCACGATATATCATGTTTCTGGTAATTTAACACATAATTAGTCTATATGAAATATCCAAGCCTATTTTTGGATAATCCTGTGTGAATTAAATACTAGACAAATAAAAATGACTGAGTTTCCGTTTTTGCTTGGGCTGAGCATGAGCAAATTTATGCATTTTTCTATATTGTCTCTAACGATATAGAAAAATGCATACGATAGACATTTTCATATTGTTTTTACGATAAATATTGTCATATTGCCCAGCCCTAGTTACAATGCCAATAATAATGGTACAAATGTGTAAAATTTGCAAGAACTGCATAGTAATGATGTAAGGCTGATGATGATATTTGTAACTGTTTAAGTCAACAGGTCTATTATTAGCATTTGCAACAATAATAATGATACTATGGGGAACACTGATATTAATAGTTTTTGCAGTCTAAGTTGAGCAGGTCCACGGCAGCAGGTGGTCAGCAGCAATGATCCCCAGGAATCTACAAGACAAGGGAGCTCAAAAACTACTAAGAAAATACACTGAACAAAATAAAAACCCAACACTTTTGTTTTTGCTCCCATTTTTCATGAGCTGAACTCAAAGATCTAAGACTTTTTCTATGTACACAAAAGGCCTATTTCTCTCAAATATTGTTCACAAATTTGTCTAAATCTGTGTTAGTGAGTACTTCTCCTTTGCTGAGATAATCCATCCACCTCACAGGTGTGGCATATCAAGATGGATTGGATTGGATTAGATTTATTTCGAACATGTACAAAAGGAGGTCATACAGAAAACAATAATTACACAAATAGAAAGCATAACGCAGTAGCAGATTGTCGAATATTTTATGACTATGTATACACATCTGAAAGGGAGTGGGAAGAAGTACAAACTTAAAGATGCTGATTAGACAGCATGATTATTGCACAGGTGTGCCTTAGGCTGGCCACAATAAAAGGCCACTCTAAAATTGTGCCGTTTTACTGTATTGGGGGGTCCGGGGTGGGTCAGAAAACCAGTCAGTATCTGGTAATATCTGGTAATATCTGGCAAGTAACGTCAATGGGACAAGATACAAAGTTAGTAAGATGCATTAATATAACATACATGCATACAAAGAAAGTGGGAGAGAGAGGAAGAGCTGGATAGACAGGAGCTCGGTGTGTCAGATCCCCCGGCAATCTAAGTTTACAGCAGCTTAACTATGGGCTGGAAGTCAGAGCCAGCTGTTACTATAAGCATTATCGAAAAGGAAAGTTTTCAGCCTACTATTAAAAGTAGAGAGAGTGTCTGCCTGCCGGACTCTGACTGGTAGATTATTCTAAAGAAGGGGGAGAAGGAGAGGGAGATTGTGTGAAAATCAATCCCACATTCAGTTTTTGCAATTGAAATTTAGTTCTTACAATTAAATTTCAATTTACTGAGATACTTCCAGTGATGAGGAAGAGCATTAGAGTGCAGATTCATAGCACCCCTTTTTGGCCGATCAGCACCTATGTTTTTTTTTTTTACCATTTTCTTCTAGAGGTCGACCGATTGATTGTTTTGGCCGATAAATTGGCCCCGATAGGACTTATTAAAAACTATAATCATCGGCGGATCTGGGCTCCGATAGTGGCCGATGGCTGTTCAGCCTCAGGCAGGGACGTACATCGCGTGCATTTGCCTTTTTAATGGAGTCTCCATACGTGACATACAGGTAATCCAGGTACCTGGGATAACTTATTAAAGTTAACTTTATACCACAGCTTTATTCACAAATTATGATCATGATAAGGTTGTTGTTTATAGTATTGCATTATTAATGAATTAGACTATCGTTAACTTTCACTGCTTTTCTGCAGAGCTCACCTGACAAGTGGTACGTATATTATATCTGACTCGTTTCAGTTTATTTCTCCCCTCAAAAGTTATCTCTGGAATATAACGTAACAATATCAGCTCTAGTTTGTGAGAGTGGTATTTAAAAATGTAACGGGACACGCAGCATCTGGCCTGATATACGCCATGGAAGAGCGCATCGCCATGTAAACAAATCCAACATATTTCCAACAATGTAATCCAGCAGATCACACTTCAGGATACTCTCCGTACTTAATATCAAAGTCCAAGCGGCAAAAAACGGGTTTATTAAAAACCGACGTTTGCATAAGGCTGCTGTAGGAGTAAATCATGTCATGGCGTCAACACAAACTGTTGTGAACAGCAATGTGTAGGTAAAGTTAAAAAGAGCGAGAGACTGACGCAGGGCGATACATTTGCTTTTTATATAAGATTCTTATGATAACTTCTTTGATGCTACTTGAGTTGTGTCTGCTGAATTTGTGTTTCTATTTTTTTCTCCCAAATATATGCCAGAAAGCTTCTGTGATGATAATAACCATTCATTTGTAACTTTAGTAAAACTTTACTTTATCAGAAAGGTTTTAATTAAACCAGCAACTTTAAGAAAACACCTGCAAAATAATTTCAATTTAAAAATGATTAATAAAGTGCAACTTAAATCATTCATGTAGATTGAAATAAATATTAAATATATAAAAGTAAATAATAAAGTTTTATATATATATATACATTATCTATTTGATAGACTATTTAGTTAATAGCTATATTGAATTGATTTACATGTTCTTGTTTCTTACATTAGATGGCAGCTGGAGGAAACACAGTCCCTCTATGGGACAATTTTGCTGTGGAAAGGCACAATGTGGGCACAACAATTTGAGTTAGATGTTTGCAGATTATATTTTCTTTACTACTTATTTTATTTATTTAGGTATTCATTACTCTTTGAGATTCATGTTCTGTTCCAGATTTATGTTTTTATTTTGTAATTTATTTGACATAGACTTTCAGTTCAACAGTTATGTGTAAGGATATGTAATAAAGATAAAGATTGTTCATTTTAATTAGTTTCATTTTTTTTTCGTGGGGTAGGGAGATATCGGCCGATTAATCGACTATCGGCTTTTTCCTCGTACAAACTATCGTTATTATATCGGCCTTTAAAAATCCACTATCGGTCGACCTCTATTTCCTTCACTACATGGAGCTTCTGGTAGCTACTAGAACTAATGATAGTTGTTATATTATAAGCAACATTAGTTACATTATTACTTCAGGTGGATACCAAGACCTGCCAGTGGAACTGCTAGTATAACTGCTGCGGACTATTATTAGATCTATTATGAGTTGATAGTTATATTATTAGCTGTTTGCGTTACGGCAGCTTTGTTTGGGGAAGCTCCGGGAGGCAGAGGCAGAACTGAACGTGGAAAGGAAAATATCTGTTTCAAGGGAAAATGTTATAAAAAACGAAATGGTGTTTCTATTTTAATTGAAATGACTGGTGAAAGGGGATTTTGATTTCCTCCTTTTCAACAATTGTTTCCTCAAAATGTTATTTTGGATTCACTGTTTCTTTTTCTTATAGTCTAGAATTTATACACTGAAATATAAAAAAACAGCTTAGAGACACTAAATTAGAGATGCTTTTACAGGGATTTTCCTGGCTCAGAAAGGGCCTTTGGGGGGTTGCGACGCACGACAGCATAATTAATCCACGTACGATACAGGCAATAAGTCTCTGTTACCTTATTTGACAAAAATCTATTTATTTTCCTGTTATTTCTGATCATTTGGTTAAAATTTCTATTATGCTTGAGTAAATTCAATTTCCAATAGTAAATTAAAACCTAATTTACAAAACTGGTTAAAAAATGATCTAGATACAACATTTGAAGAGGGGGAGGTAAGTAAATTAATGAAGAAGGGAGGGCAATGATGGAAAAGTACATTAACTCAAGCATTACACTTTTTATTTTATACATTTTATGCAGCTTCCTACTTCTACTCAGCAACATTTCAGAGGAAGACATAACTTTTTACAACATTGATAAAAATTGGTATCTAGTACAAATTAAGATTTTTTTCACATAAAATGTAGGACTGAAGTAGGGCTGCAACAACTAATCGATTAAAATTGATGATTAAAATAGACTACTCCGGTCTCCTTTGGGTTAAACAATTATTTTTCAATGAGGAGTATCCGTTTGTTGTGCGGTGCGGATGATGTGTCCGCCTCTGGTAGATTAGTGTCTGTTTACATGGCCAAACACACGATTATGGTTTCTAACGTTCATTTAAAAACAAACGCAACGGGCTGAAACTCCGTCTGTTTTCTCTCCTCTCCGTTTTGTGATTGGCCCATAGCCGGGCCGCTGATACAGCAGTGGAGGACAGTATACTGTGGTAGCAAAGCTATTAATAAGCCAACATCACTGGTAAAGCTAATGTAACGCTAACTCTTGATAAAGCTAATGCCCGGCTTCATTAAACCGTCACAAAATGGAGAGAAAACTAACGGAAAGTATTTTTGTCCGTCACATTGTGTTTAAATTAACTTGTAATCATGACATTGTCCATCACAACGGACACAAATCTATCGCTAATTACCTGAAATTCAGTCGGACAGACACTGTCCACTGTCCACACTGAGTATAATATAGAGTTTTTGAATATTTTGTGCCAATAGGCAGAGACGGACTAAAGTGAATCTCTTGTTTATTCACAACAGAAACTTGAGCAGTGTCTGATGAAATATATATTGGTTATTACATTTCCCTATTATCAGTGTCCAAAATGAACTTTTTGGTCTACCTGCCATTGGCGGGTAAGCCAAAAAATGTTTAACTGGCCATAAAAACTGTAGAAATAAACTAAGACATTTACTTTAGTACTGAACTAATAATCTATTTATACTTTGATTCCACTGTATTTAAATAAGAATATAAAGTAGTTAAAAACAGCTCCACATATAAAAAGTGGTGTAGGCCTACGCAGTAATGCTTTAATACTAATCCACTGATATTAAACATTTTACTCTGAAATAGGTCATCCTGCACAATGAGTAGGCTACCTTAAGGATCAAAATATTCTTACAATACAACAACTTCTCATTAGTTCTGATCCACTGATATTAAACATTTTACTCTGAAATAGGTCATCCTGCACAATGAGTAGGCTACCTTAAGGATCAAAATATTCTTACAATACAACAACTTCTCATTAGTTCACGTTTCCAACAGCTGCTCTGTTACACCTGCTACATTTCTGGTGTGACGAGTGAAAAGTCTAAACTGGTACTTATCAGATTGTTGACACACTAAAGCCCTGCGCGAGCTAAATAACAGAAGCGTGAGCACGCCGATGGTGGTCAGCGAGGGTCAATTAAAGGATTGCGATATAATTATCCACGGACACACGCCAGCGACGTGCAGAATCGTTGCAAAACAAAACTTCGTCAACAACATAAAGTATGTTTTGTAGTAATGGGAGCACCCGCCCCTGGCGCCCAACCTCATTTATTTTAGTCGCCAAATTAGATTTTTACCCGCATTTGGCGAGTGCTAATTTTTGACCCTGCCTATTATACTCAGTTCATGGCTGCATCCCCAATGTCCTTTTTTATTGTAGTGACCTTGTCTGTGTATCAGGTCGGGACAATTTCCGGAGTTGCCCTTTCACAATTAAAGCACACAACACTGTCATGTCACATGCGTTCTCACCATGTGGAAATACTCTGTTTGCTGTAGGTGAGGGGTGCAGGAGGCAGGAAATGATGATAGTGGTTGTAACTTAGCGATTTTAACATTTCCATCAGAATTAAAACGGCTTTCATTTTATAAGAAATCACAGGAAGTCCCCTCTCACATTAGCACAAACTTAACTGTGGGGCCTTCAGGTCTAGTCTAATCTCTATTTACAGATTCTACGTAGTAGAATAGTCTACATTGTAGAATCTGTACGCAGGGACATGGATTTCTGGTTTCCTTTGAACTACGCTTATAGTCCGAGTAATAGTGACCAATCGCGTATCAACAGGCTGCAGCGTATGCAAGAAAAACAGTCCTTGAGCAGAGCAAAAGCAGGCGGAACGTAATCCGCCGTAATGCCATCCAGGCTTCCTTCAGCGTGATCTGACGACGATTTAGATTCTTATTAATCGATATAAACAGACATCTGCATGTAAGTTCAGCTAACAATCCATTCTAGATTGAATAGATCAAATTGAACTTGAGACAAGTTCCTTTGATGCGGTGTCACTAAAGTCGTTCAGCGTTCAGATTTCACGACTTCCTCGAATGCATCAGATCAATCCGACCTCCATTCAACAAATGAGCATTTTAAAAGTTTTCTTCTCTTGAGGACCGACCTGACAAAGGTTGAATTTTTACTTCTTTTTTTTAGTATTATTTTTTTGGCTATTTATGCCTTTATTTTAGAGAGAGGACAGTGGATAGTGGTGGAAATGGGGGACGAGAGAGTGGGGATGACACGCGGCAAAGGGCCGAGGGCAGGAGTTGATCCCGGGGCCACCGCATTGAGGACTGCAGCCTCTGTATATGGTCACCGATTTACCCACTGAGCTAAACTGCATGTGTTAAGGTGAAATATAACGGGTGTGGATGAGAGGAGAGGCGACTGCTGGAAGTCAATGACGTGTTATTTTACTTTACGTTCTGCTTGTTCAACAGTTGTTTGATAAATTGCAGGAACACATACATCACTGTGCAAAAGTTTTAGGCGGGTGTGGAAGTGTTAATAGTTTATTTTCATTAATTAACAAAATGCAGTGAATGAACAGAAGAGAAATCTAAATCAATATTTGGTGTGACCACCCTTTGCCTTTAAAACGGCATCAATTCTTCTGCAAGTAGTAGTACCTGGGTCCCACTGGTTTCTGCCAGTTCTGAGCTGATGGCGCTGCTGGACATCTTCTGATTTCGAAGGGAAATAAGCTAGATGTGTTTTTCATCTGCTGCACTAAGTTTCCTTGGCCGACCACTGCGTCTACGATCCTCAACATTGCCCGTTTCTTTGTGCTTCTTCAAAAGAACATCTTGAAACCCCAGTCTGCTTTGAAATCTTTGTCTGGGAGAGACCTTGCTGATGCAGTATATAGTCTTGCCATGGTGTATGAGTTTGGCTATTCCTCACCCAGTTTTAAGCCCCCAAACGGCTGTTTCTGTTTCAGTTGATGACTGTGTTTCAACCTACATGTGAAATTGATGATCATTAGCATCTGTTTGGTATAATTGGTTGATCATACACCTTACTATAATCCTACAAAATCCCTGACTGTGTAAGTGTACTTATAAGAATTGATGCTGGTTTGAAAGCAAAGGGTAGTAACACCAAATATTGATTTGATTTTGATTTTTCTTTTGTTCACTCACTTATCATTTTGTAATTTGATAAAAATAAACAATTATTATTTATATTTTTGAAAGCATTCTCAGTTTGCAGCATTTTTTCACACCTGCCTAAAACTTTTGCATAGTACTGTACAGTAATTTCTTTTTTCCCTTATCAATTCTTACGATTTTGGCGCTGGTGATTTTCCTTTGGCGCTTGCTTAAACCTCTTTAGGGGGCGGCAAACATTTCTCTATGCAGGAAAAACGCTGCTTTATAGTGCTGATTCTTGAAATGCATGATTTTGTCTTGAGTAATCTTTTGGTTGCAGTTGTAAGACTTCTTTGAATGCAGTCAAATGAGGTTATATGAACCTTGGGGCTATATGTCACAACTTTCTGTACACTGGTATCCAGGGTCTAAAATTTACTTTTTGGTCTACCTGCCATTGGCGGGTAAGCCAAAAAATTTTTACTGGCCAGGATATTTTTAACCGGCTATAAAAATGTTATTAGAAATAATGTCAATAATAAACAGTGATAAAAATAAACATTTACTTTAGTACTGAACTTATGGTAGCAGTGTAATATTGAAGTAATATACTTTGCTTGTGTATTTATCTTGACTTTTATTCCACTGAATTAAAAAAAAAAAATAAAGTCATCAGCTCCACATTTAATAATAATCCACTGATATTAAACATATTATTCTGAAAAAGGCCAACCTGCACAATGAGTAGGTTACCTTAAGTTATGGTTCTTTAAGAATATTTTGATCCAAGTCATTTTAAGGCTTGCTTAAGTTTTTATTGCAGGGCTTTGCTTGTAATGGAGTATTAATACACTCTGATATGACTCTTTTTCTTGAGTACTTACCCTTCATCACTGCATCAAAATAAACTTTTCATTAATGCAGCTCATTAATTCCCTGACACAATGATAGTAGCTCTGATCAAGCACTCATTGCTCTCTCATACGACTCGAGTCATTTACAAGCTCCACAGTTCTGCTAGTAACTGTACTGTAGCTCAGCTGTTAGCGATAGCCTATGCTGTTTCCTGCTAGGTGTCTCGGGTGTTTAGCTTCTCCTCTGCCTCCCGTAGTGACAGTGGTACACGTTAATACTGTAGTTTAGATGCAGTGATGGCGAAGCTAAGTGAAGCGTAATGCGTCTCTCCACACCATGGAAACTCAATAATTAGCTGCTGTAGCTAGGAAGTCCCCATTAGCCGTTGCGGGCTGCTTATGTAGCGTCAGTTGCCCGTTTGGCAGCCCCCATAGAGCCGCGGCACAACACCGGGTTCCCGGGTTGGCTGTGTGACTGTCCTAAGGAGGGATCGCAGTAAGCAGAGGAAGCCCACGGTCCGCCAACGACTAATTCACGTTTCTAACAGCTGCTCTGTCAGTAATCTGCTACATGCACTAGAGCCCTGCTACGCGAGCTCAATAACAGAATCGTGAGGGCGCCGATGGTGGTCAAGGATTGCGTTACAATTATTCACAGACACGCGGCAGCAACACGCTGAGTCGTTGCAAAACAAAACTTCGTCAACAACTTCAAGTATGTTTTGTAGTTATGGGAGCGCCCGACCTCATTTATTTTAGTCGCCTAATTTGATTTTTACCCGCATTTGGCGAGTGGCGGGTGCTAATTTTGGACCCTGCTTGTATCTTAATTCCTCTCTTTAGTAGACACATTTGAATTGAACACTTTGAAATGTTGTGAAAAAAAGACTTTTTAATAAGTTAATTCAGAGACATTTGATTTGGATAAAAGATAACAGCTTTCTGGTTCATAACGGAATCAAGCTTTAAGAAACTAAAAGATGACTGACTCTACCTTCATATTATTAGCTGTTGTGCTATGGCAGCTTTGTTCAGGGAATTTCCGGGAGGCAGAGACAGAACTGAATGAATGAAATGTAATTAATTTTCAGATAATCCCATTTCAGATTATTACGTTTAGTTTCAAGTTTATTGGAATTCAGTTTCAACCTAATAAATTCGAAATAATAATACATTTTCAATTATGTGACTAAAATTTTGACTGCAAATATTTCAGTTTCGTCATTCCAAATCAAATGTAAATAATTCAAACTTAGTTTCTACTTAGACATACAGTATTTCTGTCCATAATTTTAACAGTTGAAGAAAATAGGGTTTTTCTGTAGGGGTTTCTAACTGAATTGTTACTTCCTCATCTCGATGTCAAAGGTGAACCTGGCGATTCTTCCATTCTGTCTAAAATTAGAAAATATTTTCTCTACGCCACTATTTTCCAAAACACCTGGGAACTGCTGGTACAGGCTCTCGTAATATTACGCATTGACTACTGCAACTCCCTATTGGCAGGCCACCCTGCACACTCATTCAAACCTCTGCAGATTATCCAAAACGCAGCAGCTAGACTGGTCTTCAACCACCCAAAACAGCACGTAACTCCACTGTCCCCTTCCCTCCACTGGCTCCCAGTTGCTGCTCGCATGAAATTCAAAACCCTGTTGCTTACTTACAAAACAGCAACAAAAACGGCTCCTGCCTATCTGAACGCTGTCATCCAGGTCTACACTCCCTCCCGTCCACTACGCTCTACCAATGAAAGGTGCCTGGTACTCCCATCACAACAGGGCCCTAAGTCGCTAACTAGCTCTTCTCCTCAGTAGTCCCCTGGAAGTGGAATGAGTTACCAAACTCCATTCGGTCCGTAGAGTCCCTTTCCACCTTTAAGAAGAAGCTAAAGACTCAGCTCTTTCATGAAAACCTCTGTACTTAATGATATTGATGCTATTGATGTTGATGAAATCGAGGATGTAGTTGATGCTGACTGGGATTTTCATGATCATGATGATGTTGATCTTGTTGATATTGCTGATGATTAAAAAAAAAAACACCCTGTGCACTGCCTGTCGGCACCAGTGTTCGATCGCACTTGAAGCTGTTTGTTGGCACTTACTGACTTTGTTCCCTACTGTACAGAAATTGTAACATTGTCTACATACTACAACGTTGCACCTCTGATGACCCTTTACTGACACTTTATGAAGTACACTAGGGCTGTCAACAAATACTCGAATAACCGAATTGTATTAATATGATAATGATAATAATAATAATGATGATGATGATGATATTTGATTATTAAAATTAATATCCTATATGGGAAAAATCAGCACTACCACGTAGGGCTCTGTGATGTGGCCAAATGTTATCACGATAATATTTTTCACATCAGTCGATATCGATAATTATCACGATAAATGTAGAATCATTATTTCTTTTAGGGCTGCAGCAACTTAGTAATTAAATCGATTAAAATCGATTATTTAAATAGATGGCAATGAATTTAGTCATCAATTAGTTGGGTCTATGTTATGATGCACAGCATGTGCTGTAAAACATCACTGTGGGCAGCCAGCCAATGCCGTGGCTTGGGTAGCTCACGTGATGAATTACAGTAAATTACAACATCTCCAGTCTCCTTTGGAATGAACATTAATCATTTATCAAAGAGTAGTATCCATTTGTTGTACAGTGCTGATGATGTGTCCGCCTCCGGTAGGTAAGTGTCCGTTAACACCGACAAACGCACAATTGCAGTGTCTAACGTTTATCTTAAAACAAACGTAATGGATTGAAATTCTGTCTATTTTCTCTCCTCTCCGTTTTGTGATGGGCTGACGTAGCCAAGCCCATGATAAAGCGGCGAAGGACAGTGTAAGTATAGTAGAAAAGCTGTTAATAAGCTAACACCACTGGTAAAGCTATTTTAATGCTAATTGTTGATAAAGTATTTCTATCACGTCACGTTGTATTTAAATTAACTTGTAATCGTGTGTTTGTCCGTCAGAAAGGACACATCTGCCAAGACGGCAAATTTAGCTAACGCTAATTAGTTGAAATTTGGCTGAAGAGGCACTGGAGTATAACATAACGTTTTGGTGTTTTTTAATATTTCATGAGAATAGTCAGAAACAGACTAGAGTGAATCTATTCGCAACAGAAACTTGAGCAATGACTGATTAAACGTATATTGGTTAGTTACATTTCCCTATTATACTTAGGTCATGGCTGCATCCACAATGCCTTTTTTTTTTATTGTAGTGGCCTTGTCTGTTCTTTTCTTTTACATAAGCAATTATTAAGTAAATCAAGATTATTAAGATAATAACTGAGTTACATTATTGATTTATTAACATCACAGATGTATAAGAAAACAAAATATGATTTTTTGTGTTTTGAATTAGCTGAAAATAAAATAGCTATTTTTTTTTTTAATCTGAATATTAATCGATTAATCAAAGTTATAATCAACAGATTAATTGATTATTAAAATACTTGTTAGTTGCAACCGTAATATCGTTCGAGTTTAAACGATGATTTTTGCTCCTGAGTTGTGGTTTAACCATATTTTATTGTCAACATGACATGAACATGACCAACTACACTTGAATAGTGGAACATTTCGCAAATCTGAGCTAAACAAAGAGCAGAATATTTCACAAATCTGAGATAGTAAAACAACCCAACCCAAATAATGTTTGATAAAGCAATAAATGGATGTAAACAGAGTAAAAAATAAGAGACAAAAGAAAAATGGCAACTGTCAAAATGTCAAAAAAAACCATTCCCCTACGGGTTACGGGCCAGAAAGAAAAGTCTGTCTAGAGTCTCAGGTTTTAAAGCTGCTCTGTGACAGTTCACAATGTTCTCTCCTGATCTAGTGAAAATTAAATGTGATGAGTCTTATTGATCTCTGAAAGCAATATTAACATCTCTTCCTGTAGAATATGTCAAAGGCATGTTAAGTAAAGTACGCAACATAACACTTCCGGTATGATTTTCAAAGTAAAAGCCCGATCTAGCATTCTGATTCAAAGCTTTTATTTTGATGTGTTTCCAGGGCCGTCCTGGTTTAATTTTTTTTTTTACTTCATTGTACATACAGTTACATTTCCATCATGTTTTTTGGAAGATAAAGTCACGCACAAAGCTCCTTATTGTGTTCCTGCTTGATCTCTCTCTCTCTTTCTTTCTCTCTCTCCCTCTCTATCTCGGCTCATATGTTTGTTTTACCATGATAAATCTGTTGTTTGAAGCGCATTAGTGCCACCCCTTTTCCGGTGTTTGGGTGGCAAAATTACAGGTTTAAATATAATGAACTTTTATCATTATCTCTCATGCTGTCAAAATTATCACTGCTGTCTCTGCTTGTAATGACTATCTTTCACAGCACTGTAAATATTAATGTAATTAATATCGGAGCATATCGGAGGACATCTCAATCATCATCATTGATGCCAATATAACTGCGAAATGCTAATATCGGCCGATAAAATTGGCTGACCGATAAATCGGTTGTGGTCTAATGACAATAACACTTTAATTTAATACCCGCATTAGTAAAAAATTCCCCCTGGGTGATCAATAAAGTTTGTTATATTATTAATAATATATTAACATTTCTAAAGAATGTTCATGTGATTTTATACATTAATAATGTCGTGAAATTAATTAATGCTAATAACAATCGAGAATCCGTGATTATTTCTTAAACTATAATCGTACCATCACAATCTCTAATCGTTGCATCCCTACTCAAAACGCTCTAACATTGTTATTTTGAAGGGTAATATCAGAAGAGCAGCCAGCCGCCTGCACTAAAATGACCAAGATCACAAGTCATTTTCAAATAAATTCACTTTTCAGAGTCCTGATAGTTAGACAAAGTGGTGCTGATGTTCTGAAAGATTAAGTATTTCGTATATGTGAAACCTATAGTAATGTATTGATATAGCTGTTTAGTGTGCCTGTGCATTATTACTGGGCAGGACATCTTGCATGTTCTTGCGAGGTACATATATGCTATGCTTCCATGCTACTGGGTGTTCAATAAATACAGCTCAGGGTCAAGTTGCATTAAGCCTCCGGTGCAATCATTTACAAGTATAACTTCATAAGATGTTCACTGTGAATACTTCACATGTTCCTCATTTTAGTGAAGGCGGCTGGCTGCTCTTCGGATATCTATAATATTTAGGCTAACAGTAGTCTAAAATTACGACTTTATTATAATAAAATAACAACTATTCTCGTAATATTAAGACTTTATTTTCGTATTTTTACAACTTTATTCTCGTAATATTACGATTTTGGTCTGTTATGACTTTATTCTCGTATTATTACGTCTTTATCTCGTAATCTGTTTTTTTTTTCTTTAAGATGGCCCTAATACTCAGTCGTAGTTAATACAAATGGTAAATAGACTGTACTTATATAGTGCTTTTCTAGTCTTTGCGAACACTCAAAGCTCCTCTTACACTACATGGCACATTCACCCATTCATAAATACATACACATACACTGATGGAGGAGGCTGTTACCTAAACTGTCAATCACTGGGAGCAATTTGGGGTTCAGTGTCTTGCCCAAGGACACGCCGACCTTCCGATCGGAAGACGACCGACTTTACCACCGAGCCACAGCCGCCCAAACGCAAGCAATGATTAAGACAGAAGGGAACAAAGTCAGTTAGTGACAACAAACAGCTTCAAGTGCAATCGGACACAGGTGCCAGCAATCAGTGCACAGAGCGTTTTTTCCTTTCTTTCTCTTTTTTTTTCTTAATCATTAACAACATCAACAAGATCTATATAGTCCTCATCATCATCATCATCATCATGAATATCCTAATCAACATCAACAACATCCTCAATGTCATCATCATCCGTAGCTTTAATATTATTAAGTGCAGGGGTGTTCATGAAAGAGCTGAGTCTTTAGCTTTATCTTAAAGGTGGAAAGGGACTCTACGGACCGAATGGAGTTTGGTAACTCATTCCACTTCCAGGGGAGTACTGAGGAGAAGAGCACCTTTCATTGGTAGAGCATAGTGGACGGGAGGGAATGTAGACCTGAATGAGGGCGTTCATGTAGACAAGAGCCGTTTTTGTTGCTGTTTTGTAAGCAAGCAACAGGGTTTTGAATTTGATGCGAGTGGCAAATGGGAGCCAGTGGAGTGACTTGCTGTTTTGGGTTGATTGAAGACCAGTCGAGCTGCTGCGTTCTGGATCATCTGCAGAGGTTTTAATGTGCATGCAGGAAGACCTGCCAGTAGGGAGTTACAGTAGTCAATGCATGATATTACGAGAGCCTGTACCAGCTGTTGTTTTGCATGCTCTGATAGGTAGGGTCTGATCTCCCTGATGTTGTACAGGGCAAATCGACGTGACCGAGCAATTAAGGCCACACGAACCTTAAAGGTTAGCTGGTCGTCAGTTATGGCACCCAGGTTCCAAGAAGACTTAGTGGATTTTGATCTGTGGTTGCATAAAGACACTGGGTGGGATGACAAGGAGCTCAGTCTTTTATAGGTTTAGTTGAAGGTGGCATTCTTTCATCCATATAGAGATATCGGCAAGGTATGACGAAATCTGTGCCGAGGCTGTACTGTTATCTTGTGGGAATGACAGGAAGAGCTGGGTATCATCCGCTTAGCAATGGTATGAGAAACCATGGGAGCGAATGATTGCACCAAGTGAGGTGGTAAAAAAGAGAAGGGGACGAGCACTGACCCTTGAGGCACACCTGTCGATAAACACTTCTCCTTTCCAAGATACTCTAAAAGATCTCTCTGATTGGTAGGACATGAACCAGAGGAGGAAAGATCCTGAGATACCAAGCTCAGAGAGAGTGGAGAGGAGGATTTGGTGGTTCACGATGTCAAAGGCAGCTGATAGATCTAGCAGCAATAGAGCTGAGGACTGTCCAGCAGCTTTAGCAAGGCGCAGTGATTCCGTTACCGACAGTATTGCAGTTACTGTACTCAAGTATTTTTGACAGAAAGGGTAGAATTGAAACTGGTCTGTACTTTTCAACCTGGTTTGGGTGACCTGAGCTTGCTTGAATGTAGTGGGGAACACATCCGTTGACAGTAAAGAGTCGCAGAACCATGGATTCAGCAGCAGTAAATCTGTATTTTACACTATGATGTTAAATTTTGCATTGATCTGCAGTTTATGGTAAATGGACTGTACTTATATAGCGCTTTTCTAGTCTTTGCGACCACTCAAAGCTGCTTTTACACTTCATATCACATTCGCCCATTCACGCACACATTCATACACTGATGGCAGAGGCTGCTACGTAAAGTGCCCAACTGTCAATCAGATATCACATTCATACCCGTTGGCTATGCCGCCAGGAGCAATTTGGGGTTCAGTGTCTTGCCCAAGGACACTTCGACATGTAGCCTGAGGGAGCTGGGGATCAAACCTCCGACTTCCTGATTGAAAGACGACCGACTCTACCACTGAGCCACAGCTGCCCCCGCAGTTTACAAGCGTACCTAACTGGGTTTCCGTTATCCGGTAATTGCCGTATTTTACCAGTAATATCTGTTGAACTCAGACATATTAAAAATCCAACGGTCATACTGTCCAGTGAAAATAATATATTTTCAACAAAAAAATAGCACTGATTCATTATAACTCTGTTCCCTCAGTGCTTCAGGAATATGCTAAACCAGCCATCCGAACCATTATTGTTCATTTTGGCAAATAAATTACCAGCGAGGATGCGTCAGCAGCACCAGCCACAGCCCCTCTCATCGATGCCACAAGCGCACAAGATGCCAGCGCTGTGCGGCTATGGAGGCTGGAACTTATCCATGGCCTGCAAAGTCCTCATCAGGGATTTCAGTGGAATATAGGTTATCCCAATTCATATATATTCATTAATATTAGTAACGAACTGCACTACCTCAGGGAAGGAGAAGGAGAGAGAGAGTGAGTGCATACATATGGACAGCAGGGACACAGCGCAGAAAGTGGTCATTTGAGCATGAGACATGTTCCGCTGTAGCCTGTAAACTTGCAGAGTGCACCAGCTGGGCGTACTCCTGGGTGTAACGTTACGTCCAACTTAGAGCTGAAGGTTACTACAGACTTTAAATTACGCCCTGTGCAGCAGTTAGACTTAGATTAGACTTAAATAAAAGGGCATTAAAACGAGAGAGCGTCATCTGTGATTGGACAGTAAGTTGATCGATCGGCTTCACGTTGACAAATTAGTCCTGTTTGAATTCATTAAAGAGCTCTCTCCTCAGCTGCAGCGTGTGTCGGACAGAAACGCAGGGCTGTCCCCGCCCTGCAGTTGCTGATTGAGCTCAGATTTTGTGCCGGTAGGGCTTTTCAGAACAGATGGAGACATGATAAATGTACATCGGACAACGGCATGCTTGATTATGTATGTTTCCTCATTTCACTATCTGTTAAATGTATATTTCTTTACTTGTTTTGTTATCCATATCTCCTGTCGCAAGTTAGCGAGTGGAGACCTGTGTTGCTTGGTAACAGTGACGGCGACTAGGGATGGGCATTTGGAATCTTTTCTTTTTTACCAGTTAACTGACACTCTTAACGGTTGCACGCTCTCCCTAATGCTCGCAGAAACACACACACACCCACACAACTAAGATAATTATCCTCAGACATAACTACCTGTGGCACTGACAATCGTGGCCACAGACATTAATACACTGTCCAGCGTCCATTTTACGCACGCACATGAGCATACAGCCATGTGATCCATCAACAACAATAAGGAAATAAACGTATACAAAAGATCCCGTCCAGACCTAACGGCTTGTCTGGAGTTTTAAAAAATTAATGAGTTACGCTGCTGTGCCTCGTGGTAAATGTTAAGTTTCATTTCAGCTAATACATCAACAATAGGCTATGGAAACCTATAATCAAAAGACCAGGCCTACACCAGTCCTTATCATGTCAGAGACAGTTTGTCTACTAGTTTTGGTGAGGAAATAGCAACATGTGGGTGCCGGTTTAGCTCAGTTGGTAGAGCAGGCTCTCCATGTATAGAGGCTACAGTCCACGTTACACTGATCGCAGGTTCAACTCCCTGTCTGCCAGTCATTTGGTGCATGTCATCCCCCACTCTCTACTTCTGACATTTCCTGTCTCTCTTCAGCTGTCCTATAAAGGCAAAAAGTGAAAAAAATATTTTAAGAAATAGCAACATGTCGACATGCTGTGAGGTTAGTCTGGTGCGCAGTCTATTGACGCAGCCCAGAATACACACTCAGACGGTACAGATGTCCTAGGAGCAGAGTTGCAACAAAGCTTAGTTTTTTCATTTTTTAAAAATTGTTTAACAGCTCGTTTCAATTTGCTCTCCTGTCAGGCTCAGCTCAGCTAAGGACAACAAAAAGTGTGTTTCCCAAATATACATGTGTATTAAAAAAAGACAAAATTGTGTAACTGGTAGTTTTATACGGTTAAAATTATTAACGGTCGGTTAGCTGTTAAGCAGTGCACATCCCTAGTGGCGACATTGGTGGAAAAAAATCACAAGCGGCACCCAGTCAGTGACGTGTTCTCCATCACCCAGCAGTGGTTGGTCTGCCAAAGAGGGTAGGCGGAGCTAAGTGGCTGCTTTTCTGGTTTCTGCTAGTGTTGCGAGTAAACAGTAATTTACTGTGGCTGAACAAACAAAGAAAAGATCAATGACTACAGATACAAAAGAAAAAGAAACCAATTCGACGCTCAGATGAAGGCAAACGGTCTAAAAAGGAAAGCGACCATCAGCGAGGAAAATCAAGAGTTACAAAGTAATTAAGGGAGCCAACCGTAGACGTCTGGTTAAATTGGGAAGTGTCATCCTGCACATACCACTTATTGCTAAAGGTGCTGCCAAAGAGAACGCAACTGAAATCTTCAAAGTTGTACCTTTAAAGACCACAATAGAAATACATCTTGTACTTAATGGAACATCTTCATCATTTCTATATTTTAAAGTCTAGGCCAAAGGCTGCTACTAAAACAGGTCATGCTTTCATATCTCAGCTCCAGAACCTTGGAATCAACCCAGCCAACATTGGATTCAGTACTCTCACCATGGAGTCTGACAAGTTCATCTGTATAAGGGAGAAAGTGGGTGAGCAGGCCCAGGTTGTCATCATTGATATGGCAGACCCCAACAACCCCATACGTAGGCCTATTTCTGCAGACAGCGCCATCATGAATCCTGCCAGCAAAGTTATTGCCCTTAAAGGTAAGCTCTTGCTACAATAAATACCTAGCACTGTCAGCACATAACTTTATGTGCCACCTAGAGAGTAAAAGTGTGCAATACTTCTGAAAGCAAATAGAAAAATTAAAAAATCATTAACTTTTGACAGGTCATACTCCTTGCTATGGTGCTCAGAAACATA
Source organism: Semicossyphus pulcher (assembly GCF_022749685.1). Taxonomy (NCBI): domain Eukaryota; kingdom Metazoa; phylum Chordata; class Actinopteri; order Labriformes; family Labridae; genus Semicossyphus; species Semicossyphus pulcher. Next base: position 21,632,255 of record NW_027211692.1, on the reverse strand, counting down.
GGGTCATTTGTATTAATTTTGTTTGTGTTGTCAGTCAGTTATGGAGCTGTCACAGTCTGCTTTGATGTTTATATGTAGACCACCTCATTTCTGTTTGTCAAAAAAGGTCAGGTAACTAAAGTGTATTGTAACAAATTAGGCTAAATATGATATTGATATTTGAGAAAAAATACCCTTAGTGCACAAAGTAAAAAAATGTCATGCTGTCATGAATGCTTTGTCTATTTTGCTTGTTTTTTGCTCTTTTTTTCATTTCCTACTGCTTTCTTATGTTTGCAGACGGTGAGTTGAATTTTACATATAATGAGTAAAGTGTAATCCTGTATGCACTGTATTGAAATGTTTGCACATGACTTATTTTAATGAATGCTTTAATGTAAAATGGTACAAGAAGCAGGACATTTAAAATTAAGAGGGCAGCTTAAAGGACTGTCTTTTTCATTTGTTTGTGTGCGTGTGTTTTTGTCTCATGTGCGACACTGTACATATATTTTATATTACAGCTGACCATTTTCTAAGACATACTGCACTATTTCAAAATGCAGTTATGTTTTCCATTTACTTCAGTACAGTATGAAAATGAGAGCATTAAGACTTAAAGCTTGTTTCGAATAGGTACCTTATTAAAATAAAAAATGATGCCCTCTAACATTATTGTTGTCTGGTAATCATGGGGCCCCTTAACACAGCCTGTTCAAGAGGGGGCTGTTATGCCTGTGTAAATGCTATGTCTGCTATGTTTGTGTAAAAGTTATGGAGGTGAAATTGTGGGACAAACATTTTGACATTTAGCCAGCAGTGGAGGTAGAAACAGAGGAAAATTACATCTGTAAACAGTGCTGTTTGATTAAACGTGACACCTCTATTGCCTTTTGCAACAATGGGACACCAACATGATATATACAGCTCCGGATAAAATTAAGAGACAACACTAAATTTTCAATAAATCAGCATCTCTCTCTACATGTCATGGCCAGACCAATCCAGATCTGAACCCCATTGAAAAAACCCCCGAATGTGATCAAGAGGTAGTTAGATGGTCACAACTTCGAACAAAGCCAAGCTGCTTACATTTTTGTGCCAAGAGTGGCATAAAGTCGGCCAACAGCAATGCGAAAGACTGGAGGAGAGAAAAAAAATCAGGGTTATTCCACCAAATACTGATTTCTGAACTCTTCCTTTTATTTGGAAATAATGAGAAATGTTGTATACAATAAAACAAAAGTTCATTTTACACAAACACAGACCTTTAAAAAGTAGAACCAGATAAAAAGACATTTTTGCAGTGGTCTCTCACTGATCAGCATTAACATTTTTACCACCTGCCTAATATTGTGTAGGTCCCCCTTTTTTGAGGCATGGACTCTACAATGTCTACCTTCAACCTCTGAAGGTGTGCTGCGGTATCTGGCACCAAGACGTTATCACTAGATCAAAGTCCTGTAAGTTGCGAGATGAGGCCTCCATGGATTGGACTTGTTTATCCAGCACATCCCACAGATGCTTTATTGGATTTGGATCTGGGGAATTTGGAGGCCAAGTTAACACCTTGAACTTGTTATCATGTTCCTCAAACCATTCCTGAACCATTCTTGCAGTGTGGTGGAATGCATTATCCTGTTGAAAGAGGCCACTGCTATTAGGGAAAACTATTTCCATGAAGGGGTGTACTTGATCTGCATCACATGAATGGCAGGACCCAAGGTTTCCCAGCTGAACATTGCCCAAAGCATCATATTGCCTCCACCGGCTTGCCTTCTTCCCATAGTGCATCCATCCTGCCATGCCTTCCGCAGGTTAGTGACACACACACCCGGCCATCCACATGATGTAAAATGTGATTCATCAGACCTAGCCACCTTCTTCCAATGCTCTGTGGTCAAGTTCTGATGCACATGTGCCCATTTGTAGGCGCTTCGGCAGTACACAGAGGTCAGCATAGGCACGCTGACCAGTCTGCGGCTATGCGGCCCTATTCGCAACAAAGCACAATGCACTGTGTGTTCTGACATCTTTCTATCAGAACCAGTATGAACTTTTTCAGCAATTAGAGCTACAGTATCTCCTCTGTTGGTTCAGGCCACACAGTCCTGCCATTGCTCACCACGCGCATCAATGAGCCTTGGCCACCCATGTACCTGTTGTCGGTTCACAAGTTTTCCTACCTTGGATCACTTTTAGTTGGTACTGACAACTGCAGACCAGGAACACCCCTCAAGAGCTGCAGTTATGGAGATGCTCTGATCCAGTCTTCTAGTCATCGCAATTTGGCTCATGTCAAAGTTGCTCACATTCTTATCCTTTGCTCATTTATATATTTATGCTACACTCATGTATTTTAATAACTAACAAGCTTTGTACATAACAGAAAATGACATCACTGTTCATTAATGTTTATTAAGTAATAAGTATTTTGTGCTTTAGAAAATGGTTGGTTGTAATGAAGATTATGTCTGTATGTAGTAAAAGGACTGACTGAAATTATGATCATTTAAACCATGAGAAGCAGGCAGTGTCATTTGGACCAGTTTAAATTAATAGTTGGGAATTGACTGTTGATTGAAAGTTTTCCTATATAGTTGGCACTTTCTCGCAAGATTTATGTCCCACAGGCCTGTGATATTTATAATTGAACATTTCCTTATATTTACTTTTATAATAGGGATGGGCATTTCAAGCAAAAATACTATTCGATATTCACAGGGAACTATTCGACTATAACTCGAAGCTTCTCCCTGTTGTCATGGCAGCCTTAGTTATAATAAACTGCATCTTCCCTACATAGTACACAGACATGGCTCATTTCTCTTGCGGTGAGAATCAGTCATACTGTGCATAGCTGTTGTAGACTTATGATATAATAGTTTTACCTGGCAAAGTTTGCACTAGTCCTCACTTTCGTTGCGTTTTTTCTTGAGAGTTGCACACAAAATTCTCTATTTAATGGCGGTTAGCAAACAGCTTTCAGATGCGCTACCGCTATTGTCTAGCAGGAGTACCGCATACAACCAGGCGCCAGTAAAAACAATGGAAAAAATATATTTTTAAGATGAGATAATATTTGCATGCTCTTCGTTTTTTTTAATAAATTAATGACTATCTGAATATTCGAAATTCATGACCCATCCCTACTATTTAATGACACCCAGCAAAGGCCATTCAATTCATATCTATGGAGCCAGATCAGTCTCAAAAAGAATAAATGCACACAGAAAGTTTCACAAATTGATTTTAACGGTTTATATATAAATGACTCTTCAAAAAAATAACGTTTTTTTTTTGTTTGTTTTTTAGTGTTTAATTTTCAAACTTAGGCTATAACAGTCAAGTTTTTTCATCCAAAACATAAAAAAAAAAATAGATCCAAAAGTGATTATTTGAGCGGCAACCTTGAGATCACTTGACGGGTCATTGGTTCCGTGGCACCAAACCCATTGTGCAAAATAGTGAAATACTCTGCGATGAAGCAATGAAGCCATTAAAATTTCAAAAGCACTTATCCACCAAACACTCAACTATCAAGGATAAACCGGATGAGTTTTTTCAAAAGAAAAAAACTTGAGTTGAAAGCCCAGGAGCAAGTTTTGATATCCACAACATCAATTAACGTCACTGCAACAAAGGTATCATATCTTGTTTCTTGCTGAATAGCTAAAGCTAAAAAACCCTTCCAGATATGTGTCGGGAACCTTTGAGGGGAAAAGCAGCTGGCAAGGTGGAATAGGTTTCACTCTCCAACAATACTGTTGCCAGGAGAATTAACAATATGGCCGAGGACATTGAGGGGCAACTGTTGGACGGATTAAAAGCAACTCCATGGTACGCACTTGGAGTGGATGAATCAAGTGACGTGGAAAATAAGGCAATCGTGTTAGTTTATGTGCGGTACGTGCATCAAGATGAGGTGCAGGAAGATTTGCTCTGCTGCCTTTCACTTCCAAGTGCAACCACAGGCTCCAAAATATTCCAGGTACTGAACGAATATGTTGCAGGCAGACTGGATTGGACATTTTGTGTGGGTGTCTGCACTGACAGGGCTGCCGCGATGACCGGCTGCTTGTCAGTGTTCACTGCCAGGGTAGAAGAAGTAGCACCAGAATGTGAGGCAACTCACTGCATGATTCACCGAGAGATGCTGGCAAGCAAGAAGATGTCCCCAGAGCTCCACACGGTCCTCAATGATGCAATACGTGTCATTAACCACATCAAAGCTCATGCCTTGAATATGCGTTTGTTTGAATTATTGTGTGAGGACATGGATGCTAATTACAGGCACCTGCATACAAAAGTTAGGTGGCTGTCCAAAGGGAAAGCCCTCGCCCTCGGGTGTTTAAGCTAAGAGAGGAATTAAAGAAATTCTTCTCAGAAAAGCAGTCACCCTTAGCAGCGCACTTTTGGGACAAGAGCTGGCTAGCAAAACTGGCCTACTTGAGTGATATGTTTATGGCCTTGAACGAATTGAACCTGACGATTCAGGGGAGGATGGCTGACACATTCAGGCTTGCAGATAATTGCGTTATTTTGCATCTGAAAAAGACCCACGGAATAGCAAAGGATAGATGTGCAATCCATTCCAAGGTGAATATGCACACTCCACATTTATATTATTTATTATATGTATTTTATTATATTATATTATTATATATATCATATTATATTTATTATATTATTCCCCTCCCCACAATATATCTTTTCTATTCATTTTTGCAAAATAGTCATTGCAGTAAATGCAGTTTTTCAAACATTGCCACATATCAGTAAGGAAAACGGGGGGAAAAACTGCACAGCTCCGTCAGTAAAAGACACATTTTAAATATTCCTACATTTTCTGCTGTTCTCTTACTGTAAATATTATTATATTTAATTTTGTTATACACCAAAACACCAAAGCAAATTCCTTATATGTGTAAACTTTCATGGCAATAAAAGTCAATTCAGCTTCTAATTCTGAAAATGATGACTGTTGGAACCAGCTCCCATCAAGACAAGAGGATCAGCTGTTGGAGCTCAGGAATGACGGAAGCCTGAAAACTTTCTTCAATTCAACATCACTGACATCCTTCTGGATCAAAGCAGCGAGAGAATACATCAGCACCCGCGCACTGAAGGCACTGCTCCCGTTCCCAACTTCGTATCTGTGCGATGACTGCCACTAAGAACAGACTGGATGTGAGGAATATACTGCGTGTCTCATTGTCAACCATCAAGCCCCGGTATGATTTTATTGTGGCTACCAAGCAATCCCAGGGGTTTCACTGATATGGATATCAGACTGTAAGTTGAGTTTCATTCATATTTGGGAAGCAGTCCTATTTTTTTTATTTTGTTTTATCATATCCTGGAATTTGTTTGCATTGTTTTGGAAGTATATATATTTTAATGGAAACCCAGGAAGAACAGCTTGTCTTGTGCACAGCTAAATGTACAGTCATAACAATCAATAACTACTTAATTCTCACATTCAAACAGTTTTGTTCATGTTGGTCTGCTATTTTCTGTAGTGGTTTGGTCTTAGCTTTGTAAAGCTTGATCTCTAATTTTATACTTTTAGAAATGATTGGCTGAAGTCATTGTGAGTTGCTAATAGTAATGTGATTTTGAAATGTTCTGATGTTCTGTCACCTGTTGGAGTTGCTTTTGAAGTAATTGTATTTTCATACAATTTACAATTATTGCCACCTGCTGGTGAGTGAGTGCCATGTGAGTAGCTTTTGGATTAGGCCTTATTGTAGTGGAGAAAAGGGAAACATGTTGTCAGTTGGACAGTTGAAATAGATTGGTATATTCATAACATTAGCTTTTGTTGCCAGTGCATAATATACAACTAAAACTAATGTTAATTAACCACTGTGTAAAACAGTAATGGCCTGTTGTATTGTTGTCACGATGCATATTAAAATTGAGGCATTAACCTCCTGAGACTCTGCATCCTCATCTGGGGACATTACATTTTGGCTTCACAGCACCATAATATTTAATTCTGCGAAACTTAGAACCGTTGGTCTCATTCATGGACACTTTGTTCACCACCCTTTGGTCACAAAAGCAAATTACACTGATCAGTGTACATTCAAGATGGCCGTGATCCCGACCAAAATGTGTTACAGTCGGTCTCTACAGAAAACTCAACCAAGTACAAAACCTCTTCAGATTTTATGATTGAAACTTGTTTATTTAATGCGTATTAACAGTTGTAGCTTGATATGGCAGACAAATTTGACTAATTTTATCAATAGCAACAAGCTACAACAACGTTACACACAAGGTACTCACATGAGGACATTGGGACTTTTTCAATGTAACACAAAGACGATTCTTAGGTTTTATACTGATTGGTTCCTATTAATCCCCAAAAGGTAGGAGAAATTAAAAATGCATACCAAACAAAAGCTCGGGACTCAGGAGGTTAAAATTAACAACGGGTCCCTGGAATTGTTTTAATGAATATGCCGGACCTTGGCACAGCCTGGGTTAAATGCTATAACCCCAACTTCAGCAGTCAACAAATTTAAAGTGAATTGCACCTTATGTATGGGCATGGAAGCTTTACAGCCTTGTGAGCCCATTTGGGCTGGGCATCTATTGATGCAAAATACTAAAGTGATGTCAGAATACAGACCCCCATCTGACTATATTTTTGTTGTTGGACATCATTTAGTCTATACAAATGTGCATATATTTTAGCACTTTTTAGTTGTTCATATTTTCCAGTATAACATTATGTTGGTCAATTTGAGAATTTGTCAACAGGCAGGTAGAATTCTTTTGAAAATCTGCAGGGAAGTCTAATCACGGTTGTAGCCGTGCCAGCAGTACAATGAGCTCGAATCTGTGTATCTTTGTAAATCAATGATCACAAAGAAATTAAAAAAAATCTTCTCTATTTATAGTTACAATTAGGTGTGTCCTGTCGATATCTTGGAGTTATGGCAAAAATTAGGATAATAAACTACTTTTAAGGTTACTGTTTTGCTAACGAAAACTGACGAGACGAGCTGAATACGAGCCGACGAGAATGCGCATCAGGCACACTACACTCAAGCACTGTGTGATGCAGGACATAAGACACGGCCCCTGGTGAGTCCCAAGGTCTGACCTCTGCACCCCCACAGCACTACTTTTGCGCAGTGTTGCACTCCTTTGATTGGCTGAAAAGACAACAATCCCCATGTGGGCATGTGTGCATGTCATTGGTTGAAAAGTAGGGAGACATCTGATTGGCTAGTGATGGTTCCCTGTCGAAAAAAACACATCTGTGGATCGAGCCACAGCAGGGGAGTCTCAAAATACCCAAACTCAAATGCAGTGAAGTTCACAAACCAAAAATGCAGGTTCAACGGTTTGCATATAAATGTCACAACATCCAAAAATGTTTTTGTTAAAAATTGCAAATTCTTAAATATATATTTTCATTACACATATTTAAAACAAGAAATGTTTGAATGTGTGCGTCAGAAATACATGTGTGAATTGTATTTATTTGTATGAGGATTTTATTTTTATATATTTATATTGACGGACAAATGTTTATTTATATATAAATTCTAAAATATATTTGTGAATCCTTCTGTGTGCATTTATTCTTTTTGAGACTGATCTGGCTCCATACCAACATGTTGATGAAAGTTGTAAGATCGTTGCAGAACATACTTTTGGGGTACATTGATAGTTTTTCTTTTGGTTTTTTTCCTTTTTGGATGTTCCTCACTTCAATTATGGCCATTCTCTCTTTGTCTGGCAGTAAACTGAAACATAAACAAGAGTTGTGATAAAATCTAGGTCATATACCAGATTTTCCTTTGAGTTAATAGTATACATTGAATTAGGTAACATCCGAAGTTGGTGCCCCGCAAAAGTACTGTCAAAGGGAACGCAGTGACATGTAGCCAAGTACAAAATAATGAAATGGGGAGATGCACAGATACTAAATAGATGAATATTATACACATTAACCCATAAAAGCGAGGGCTTAAATGCATCTCAATTGTTTGGCTCTCTGTGGTTTACCACTATCGTATATGTTGAGTGTCAGGTTTTTGAGAGTGGTGATGATTAAGCTTAAACTGTGACACCAGCCTCATGGATTAAATGATTGCACAGCGACAATCCTGACAGGCCAGCCCAAGGACACTGAAGAGATCGCAATCGAAAATGTTGCTTCCTTTTGTTTACTTTTCCTCCTTTTGTCCAGTGTTCATACAAACTGATAGCTTCATTCTTATTCTAACAAATACTGACATTGCAGTTTTGAGTAATTACAGTATGTAAAAATTGTTATATGTCCAGAATATGACCCTACATTAAATATTGCGAAAGTATAATGTGAAATTTACACCATTTTAAGTGCAGTTTAAACAGATAGTTACTTGCAGGACAAAATCTTATTACAGATTTCAAATTCAATTCTCACTGTATTTTAGGTAGACGGTTTATTTTTCAATGGGCTCTATACACACAGTATAGAGAATGAGAAGAATATTTGTTCAGAATTGTCACCATACCTCATGATGTTAGTTATGAGACATTATTGTTTATATGTTTTACGAACTGTGAATAATGGGGTTTAGTTTAGTGGAGGCTGTCTGGGGCCTGATTTATACTTAGATATTTTCCTTGGCCTAAAATAGCTTTGCTCCAGTGAGATTAAACTGGAGGAAAAAAGCAGAATGGGTGTTAGTTTATCTTCCCAGCATCTTTCCCATCATCATATCTGTTTGTGTGCTTTGTGGTCCTTTGTTGCTAATCTGCATTCAGACCCAACCCAAATCCGACATCTATCATTTTAGGATAACTTTTAAATTTGAATCCCCTATGAGCTCTTACAACATGCCTGGAGTTTCATTCCTCTTGCAGGTAGGGGGTTGAATGGCTGGCAAAAGGCCATGAAGCCATTTTTTTTACTTGCACTGGGCACCATAGTTCTGTGCAGATGTTGGTCCCTAATTGATCTGGCTTTAGTTGAAAAAGCAGTAGAGAACTTAACCATTGTACCAACAACATGGGAATTGATGGTGAGCCATTTCAGAAGCAGGATCTAGTAGTAGTAGTTATGTTTGCTAAACAAGTGTCAAAACCCCAAATAGCATGTGTGTCTGAAAAATTTAAAGGGGCTTTATTGATGGTGTCTTTTTACAAATATTCTAAATGCACAGCATTTTCTAGCCTGTGAGACAGGATTTTATTTTAATATTAACGGTGAGAATAATCTCAACAACCATTGCGATTATAGCAAGGTCAACAGAAATGCTCTCTTCACATGGCAGACAAATGTGCCTGGACTCTGTACTTACACATATTGAGGCAATGCAGTCCCTGGGAAACACTATTTGCCTGCCAGACCTAACTGAATGCAGATCAAACACTAATGTGGTAGCTATTTTGTTGGTCTTGCCTCTTGTTTTGACACTGGTACTGGCTGTATGGTCCTCAACTTTGTATAGTCTACTACTAAACCAAACCCTGACTACCAACATTTCTGTGGTCCACTGTGGGTTGTGTGCTGTCACTTTAGACAATGTACTAATATTGTTAAATACTTTTTTAATTATTATTAGAATTATATTTTGGGGGTGGGGGTCACACTATTCATCTGTGCTACTGTATGTTAACCTTAGCTCTGAATTCTTTCAGCGGCAAAGACCCTGCAGATCTTTAACATTGAGATGAAGAGCAAAATGAAGGCTCATACGATGACGGATGACGTGACCTTCTGGAAATGGATCTCCCTCAACACTGTTGCCCTGGTCACAGATAATGCAGTCTACCATTGGAGTATGGAGGGTGACTCTCAGCCAATAAAAGTGTTTGACCGTCACTCCAGCCTGGCAGGCTGCCAGATCATCAACTACCGCACTGATGCCAAACAGAAGTGGTTGCTGCTCATTGGCATTTCAGCACAGGTAAAAGAAAGCACAGGCTCTGGAGAATGCATTGAGGATTTGAATGTGACATGCCATGTTCACTATGTGGTGCAGTAGAACCACACTAAATGGGGCAGAACTTAAATTATGTTTCTGTACCTCAAGAATAGACTACACTGTCCATGTAAATTGAACTGCCAGTAGATTGTGTTATGAATTTGACCAAATATTGACACGAGTGTTTTCAGCCTGGGATTCTAATCGAACATATGAAGTTTGTGTTTAATTGAAAACTGTATGTTAGAGTTACGACAAATTACTGTTTTGTGATGGCACATCAAACTTAGGCCTACTGCCTCGCCCCTGCCGTTAAGAGAAATAACAAACCTTTAACAACCTTTAATCGTCAATTCATTTATAAGCTGACCAGTTTTGAGTTCGATCAGATGACATTTTTTTTATGAGTTTGTTAAATAGGAGGCCTGTGTACTGTATAATTTACACTTAAAGCTACTGTGAGGAACTTTAGGTTTGTGTCGATTTTGGCGCCCCCTGTGGACAAAGCTGTACTTCTTTTCTCTTTGCTGATTTTGTCCTCTACATGCTTAAGTGTTTTTTTAACAACAAATCTCATCCTTCTCTTTTTAACATTCATATGTGTCACTAACTTAAATTTTTTTCCGTGGAAAATGTAAACAAAGGCAGCTTGCAGTTAATCGCCTCGTCTGACAACTACCCCCCCATCAGCAGTTTCAGGCATTAAATATAACTATATAGAAATAATGTAATAATAATAATAATAATGTAATAATGTTGTCGCCGATGGTCTGGTTTGCTTTTGTAGGTCATATAATGTTATCAGAATTAATTTCATTTCTTTCAAAACTAGCGAAAAACTCCTCACAGGAGCCCTAAATTTAAAAAATCCCATACAAAGTAGGTAAGTCCCTTCATGCATCAAGAGGTTTTGTCCTGTAATGTTACATTTGCAGACCAAATGTCAAAAGCAGTATTTCCTCTAGGATTTTTTTCAGCAGAGGGGGTAGATTGTTTTGTCGTACCACCAAAGTATGTCAACCAATCAATCAGTCAATCAAATTATATTTGTATAGCGCCAAATCATAACCAAGGTTATCTCGAGACACTTTACAGAAAATGCAGGTCTAGACCATACTATTTGTAACGTTATTTAAAGAGAGACCAAACATGAATCACCATGAGTAGCACTTAGCAACATTTGGCACATTGGCAAGGAAAAACTTCATTTTAACAGGCAGAAACATTGAGCAGAACCAGACTCATGTTGAACAGCCATCTGCCTCGAATGGATGGGCCAAAAAAATGGGATAGAAGGAGATGCAGGATAGAGACAGGCAAAGAGAGCAACAACAACATATGTTCTTGTTACAAAAACATGCGTTCTTGTTACAACAACAACATATGTCCTTGTTACATCAACAACAACAGGTAATACATACTTATGGTTACAATGCAGATAGTAATAGCAAATAATAAATTAGCAAGGGAAGCATAGTAATGATAACAGGCTTATAATAATGAATTAGCAAGAACAGAATAGTAATGATAATAAAATAGTAATTGTAACAGTTGGAGTTAACAGGTCTACAATTAGCATTAACAGCAACAATAATGATACTATGGGGAAGACTGATGTTAGTAGATGTTGCAGTCCAGCAGGTCCACAGCAAGAAGCTACAGAGTTAATGAGCTACATTAGTATAAGAGGGGGGACAGTTAGAAAGAGAGAGAGAGAGAGAGAGGAGCTCGGTGTGTCAAACCCCCCGGCAGTCTAAACCTTTAATCAATCAATCAAATTTTATTTGTATAGCGCCAAATCATAACCAGGGTTATCTCGAGACACTTTACAGAAAGAGCAGGTCTAGACCGACTCTTTGTTAAGTTATTTAAAGAGAGGCCCAACATGAATCCACCATGAGTAGCACTTAGCAGCATAACTATGGGCTGTTCCAAGCCTGAGCCAGCCCTAACTATAAGCTTTATCAAAGAGGGAGGTTTTAAATCTACTCTTAAAAGAAGAGAGGGTTTTTTCCCCCCGGACCTTGACTGGTAGATTGTTCCAGAGGAGAGGGGCCTGATAATTGAAGGCATGCACACATCATATCAAAACTGTTGCTGTAAGGTGATTTTTAAAAAAAAATTCTAATTAATTACAGGCTTCGTAATGAACTGATTGCTTTTAATCACATATGATTTCTGTGAGAAGCACATCACATGTAGACTTGCTCAATCTGGATTACCCTCTTTCGATGATTACCTCTTTTAAGTTACAATCTACTTTATTCTGATCACTTTGCTTTGCTTCAGTCCCCCCAACACACCTGCACCTCTGCACAGCTGCTTGCCCCACCCCCCTCTTTCTGTCTGTTTTGTTGACTGTCTTCATCAGCAGCCTGTTTAATGAAGTCACAAAAGTTAAATATTTTCTCTCGCAATTCATTTCTCACAGCATGTGAGCCACGTGTGCATGAGGGACGTTATTAGTGACATAGTGTCTCAAAATGAACGTTACCAAATTACATCTGCACCTTTATAAGCGTTATAAACAGCGACAATCAATGAATTTGTGAATAAGTATTATTTGTTAAGTTAGATGCACAATAGCTCCTCATTTCACTACAATATGGCAGCTGGCTGGAGGGACATTGCCAGGGAGCTGAAAGTTTGATATTGAGCGCACAGGTGATATCATTAGAGGGATTTGATTTGATCGTTGATAAGTGGGCGTAGACAGACGTTCTCCACAGCGCAGTAGCTAGCTAACTCACCGAACGTTCTTGGTGCTCTGCGGCTAAATGTTGCAGATTGATTGGTTGAAATTGGTTGGTTCTAGCCTATGTAAGCACACGGGATATTTTTACAGGAAGAAAAAATTATCGGATTTTGATATAAGAATACGAAGAAATGGATTTTCTGTATTTGTTTTGGCCTATATTGTCAAATAGATGCACAATATTACCGGGGATGTGATCTAAAAGGATTAAAATTACATTTTTCATTTCACCTCGACTTTAAGCAATTTTAAACCTTAAACTCTGTCAACAAAAAAGCATAACTAACAAACTAACCAAAAAAAATGCTGAGGAGGCATGTGCATCTCCTCACTTCTCCCTCCAGCTCTTCTTTGCTGGGTTCTTGAGTGATTCCTATTAATGTGGCAAATTGTCAAAGAAGTGATGACACTCGACGGGCATGACGTGTTTCATTGACTGGAGGTCCTGGAACTTTCTCTCCTTGATTGGCAGAGCACATGGAAACATTCTTATCCATGCTATCGTTAATGACGTAGCGATCAAAACGATTGATCGTTACCAAATGACATCATCTTTTATAAGCTTTATAAACCACAACAATCAATGTATTTGCGGTAGGGACGTACAGAGTTAGATAGACAATATCTCCTCATTTCAGTATAATATTGTGCAGCTCGCTGGAGGAAGATCAAAGGAGCTGAAAGTTTAATACTGAGCGCACAGCTGATATAGGCACGTGGATTGTTTACATTGCGCAATAGAACTGCACATGTATGCCGATGTCAGTGATGCAGTCCTTTGTAATAGTTACAGTTATAGTTATACACATAATTTCTAGCTGTTAGATTACAATACGGGATATTCAAATCTCTCTTAATTAGATCATGTAATGTGGAAAAAATGAAACAAAATCTGTAGATGAAATATTGTTTGAAAAGACAGACAAGAGTTAACTTAAAGCCTATCACTTGTAACAGCCACAGATTCTTGAGACTTTCCACTATTTGCTAAATGCTAGCTTAGTGGACTTAGCTATTTTGCTGACTTTTTTTTACTAAAATGCTGACTAAAAAGACTAAATAACTGTGCAATATTTATAGCCTAGCCTATATTATAGTAATCCTCATCACTTACCAGGGGGGAGCCCTGAATCATGGAAATAACTTCAGTGGCTAGGTAGATTTTCATTCTTCTTGAAGCAGCCACCATCTTGAAAAGCTTTTAAAATTGCCTAAGTCACATTGTCTTTTCACTTAGGCAAAATAAAACGGCCTAAGTCACACTCTTGACATAGGCCATTATACTGTTCAACTGAGGATGTAGGCGATTTTACCAGAGGAGATGATTTAGGCAAAAAAATCATTTATGTCAAAAAATGACTTTGGCCATTATGTTACGAAGGTGACGATATGATTCTGTTTGGACAGAGAGCGTCCAATGTCAGCGATGCGGAGCAGACCTCATTTGCCATTAGAATACTCTATTACACCAGAGAAGAGCTAATGGACATAAGGACAACAACACCATTGAACTTATTTCCCTCTTTCCTTATGGAATCCGTGGAATTATTGGACATTCTGGTCAAAGGTGCCCTCACCTTTGTCAATGCAGTGAAACGCAGGAGGAGAGGGAAACGGGCCGGCGCGCTCGTCCGTCTACACCGACTACGCACTGGGCATTTTTCTTTCCAACGGGCTTTCACTGTGCAATAAACTGGACGAACTTCAGCTACTGGTGGGAAGAAACAGAGACTTTTCTTCAACTTCTGTTTTGTGCTTCAAGGAGACGTGGCTGTGTGAAACGATACCGGACTCTGCACTGCAGCTGGCAGGATTCCAACTTCACAGACAGCAACACACAACTTTCCGGCAAAACAAAAGGTGGAGGAATCTGTTTTTATATCAACAGCGGCTGGTGTAGTGATACAGCAGCATTGTTCTCCTGGTTTGGAATATTTTTTCATCAACTGTAAACCCTTCTACTCCCTGAACGTGCCCCACTCCACCTGCAGGTGGATCACAGACTTCCCGTCAGACAAGAGGCAGCACGTGAAGCTGGGGAAATAGGTCTCTGACTCCAGGACCATCACTGGCTCCCCTCAAGGCTACGTTCTTTCCCCTCTGCTCTTCTCCCTGTACACCTGTACAACAGCTGCATCTCCAGTCATCAGTCCGTCAAGCTCCTGAAGTTCACGGACGACACCACCCTCATTAGACTGATCTCTGGTGGGGATGAGTCTGCCTACAGGTGGGAGATTAACCATCTTGTGACCTGGTGTGGTGATAACAACCTGGAGCTTAATGCTCTGAAGACAGTGGAGATGGTTATGGATTTTAGAAAGAAAGCAGCCACACCCGCCCCCATCACCATCAGCGACCCCACTGTTTCCACTGTGGAGTCTTTCCGCTTCCTGGGGACCATCATCAGCCAGGACTTCAAGTGGGAGCTGAACACCTCCCTCATCAAAAAGGGACAGCAGAGGATGTACTTCCTGCGGCAGCTGAAGAAGTTCAACCTGCCAAAGAAAATGATGGTGAACTTCAACACCGCCACCGTTGAGTCCATCCTCACCTGCTCCATCATCGTCTGGTACGCTGTTGCCACTGCCAGGGACAAGGGCAGTCTGCAGAGTATAATCCGCTCTGCAGAGAGGGTGATTGGCTGCAATATGCCATCTCTCGAGGACCTGTACACCTCCAGGACCCTGAGGCGTGCAGGTAAGATTGTGGCCGACCCCTCCCACCCCAGTCACAGTTTCTTTGAGACCCTTCCCTCTGGCAAGAGGCTGCGCTCCATCAGGACCAAAACCTCCCGACACAAGAACAGCTTCTTTCCCTCTGCTGCCGGCCCCGACCCCACCCCACCCCCCCATGTGACATGGACTCTCATCCAGCCCCTCAGTCACATTGGACTGTTATATTGTGTGTACGCTGCACTATTTTTATTTTTAACTTTAACTTTATACTGTAAGCTTCTGCACGCACTAATATCCTGCACATCTGTACAGTTTTTAATCACACTTGTTGTACATATTTTGTATTATACATATTGCTTTTTATATTTTTATTCTTATTGCCTGTTTTTTTTTTTTAATCTTGTTCTATTTAAGTCTTTTACTTATTTTTATTCTAGTTCTGTGTTAATTGTTCTGCACCAAAACCACTAAAACAAATTCCTTGTATAAACCTACTTGGCAATAAACCTGATTCTGATTCTGATTCACCTTCGTAGCAGAGTTTGGCTGTTCCTCACCCAGTTTTAAGCCTCCTACACAGCGGTTTTTGTTTCAGTTAATGACTGTGTTTCAACCTACATGTGAAATTGATGATCATTAGCACCTGTTTGGTATAATTGGTTGATCATACACCTGACTATAATCCTACAAAATCCCTGACTTTGTGGAAGTGTACCTATAAGAAATGATGCTGGTTTGAAAGCAAAGGTTAGTAACACCAAATATTGATTCGATTTAGATTTTTCTGTTGTTCGCTCACTTATCAGTTTTTAAATTGATAAAAATAACAATTATTATTTATATTTTTGAAAGTATTCTTAGTTTACACCATTTTTTCACACCTGCCTAAAACTTTTGCACAGTACTGTATATATACAGTAAATACTATATATACAACATGTTACATTACATAAACACGTTATTAAAACAACAATTAGTTTGGCTTTTACATCTAATTTAATGGCAATTCTGTGCTATGCTGCAGTCTGGGTCTCATATTAGAAGAACTATATCAATGCCAAAAAATACATCTTTCTATAGATATAGATGTTTTAATAATTCAATACCAGATAGATATTTTTTATATGTTTAATATATTTATTGTAGACAGTGACCTATCTGTACCCAAGATTTTCATCTTTAACTGCTGGACCCTGAGCCGATCTGACAACCAAGCACATCTGGTACGTGGGTTTGCGCCGCAGACTGTCAAATTTTAAACTGAGGACATTTTGATTTAAGAGGTAAGAACAAGAAGATATATTTCTGCTCCATAAGGTACAAGGAGATATATTTTCAGTCCTTTACTCCTTTTGTTTTCTTAAGAGATCGTCTTTTTCTTCTCTCGTTTTAAAATTTGACAGTCTGCCGCGCAACCTCACGGCATCCACACACTTTCCAATGTTCAGCCAATCATAATGTGTAACGTCATCTGTAACCGCAGGACCCCAAGCTGATCTGGCAGCCGAGCACATCTGAGGCTCTTCTCAATTCTCAGTTTGTACCTCCTCGAGTCCTTTCCTTGACTCCTCTCCTCGCGTCTTAGTCCCTCCCATCAGAGATGCAATCAGAGGAGGCGAGGAAGAGACACGAGGAGAGAGGAGTTGAGGCAAGAGACATTTAACAACACGAGACATCCCTGCTTCAGAGCCGTCATTTAAAAGCAACGTCAGTTAAATAAGATGTTTGGCACAGCTGCATCATCTGTCTGTTTTGTTATAGCCTGCTGTTTTTTATGATATCTGTCAGCAGAACAGTGTTTATGACAAGTTGCTTGTAATTCAATTCACAACGTGGCATAATGTGACGCGAATGTACGGATGTCACACGTTTATTTTTTAATTTAACACACACACTCACACAAATAAGAGGTACATTTATTATAATCCTCAAGCATATACGTGGCACCAACAATCATGCCCACAGATATTTACTGTCCAGTGTCCGTATTATGCACGCACGTGAGCATACAGCCGTGTGATCCAGCAGCAACAATAAGGAAATAAACATTTACAGCCAACTTTCCTTTGAGGGTCAGCACACAGAACTTTAATAAACATGAGATCCTGTCCGGACTTGACTGTGTCTGCAGATTTAAATAATGAATGAGTTACCTGCTGTGCCTCGCGCGAAAATGTTATGTTTTGTTTCTGCTCAAAAACAGTCAATACATGAACATCAGGCTGTGGAAACTTTAAATAAAAAGTCCAGGCCTACACCTGTCCTTATTTTGTAGTAGACAATTTGTCTTCTGGTTTTGATGAAGAAATAGCAACATGTGGACATGCTGTGGGTTAGTCTGTTGTGCCTTCTGTTAAATGTGAGACACGCCGCGGAGAATACCTGCTCAGACGGGAACAGGTGTCCCAGGAGTAGAAATGTGCAGCAAAAGGCTCCCGCCGTGGTTTGTGTATTCCAGCTGTGTTTTACACCTCTTTTTACATCACGGGTGCCGAAAAGACTTCCGCAAAGGATGCACCGGTGTATCCTCGCTCATAGCTCCTCCAGGAAGCCTCCTCGATCCTCAATCCTCTCTCTTCGAGATTCATTTTATGAATTGAGACATCCTTCAAGATGGCTTGCTGAGATCGATTTCCGGGTCACAGGCAGGAGGACCGAGGAGCGAGGAGACAAGGAGGCACAAAATAGAGAAATGAGAAAGGCCTCTGGTACACCCTGACAAAGACTGACTTTTAACATGTAGGAGTGTTCAGGCAAGGACATATATAAAACATATAGGCTGCTTCTCATGTCTCTTATTTCATATATCCACGCTCCTCGCTCCTTGCTTGAACCGGAAGTAGTTCCGGAGCCGCCATATCGAGGCCCGTCTCAAAGGTCTTATCGCTGCTCAGAGGAGCGAGGAGCGAGGAGCGAGGAGAGAGGAAGGAATGTCTGTCAGTGATTGGACGCTGCAGCAGATCTGACTTATGTGAAACTTCACTTGAGTTTCATATCGCAGAGAGGAAGAAGTGGACCTTAAAACAGACTTTACAGGGTGCCTTGAAACCGTCTATAAACAACGTCGGTATAATGAGTAGGTTTTTGACAACCTGTGATCGTTTAGGATGAAATATTGATCATAACTTGTCATAAAATATATAAAATGCAGTGAATAACTGCGGATTTGATTTGTTTTCGGAGTCAACATCTGAGTAAAAATGAGTTAATTGTCTAAAAATCAAAAGTAGCAAAAACAGATTCATTTCTATTAAATTTAATCTAAAAAAAAACAACCTCTTGTCATGATCACTTATTTCCCCGTTAACTTTTATTATGGATGAATGAATGAATTCAGAGGGAGCAGGAGAGTCTCTCTGTCAGCAGGTAACACTTTTTACGTGTGAGACTGATCATCAATGAGGTCGGGTTTGGGTGATTTCTCTTTACCATGAAACTTGTAGCCTAATAAATAATTTTCATAGTTCATGAACAGAGCAGTATTTGGGCTTAAATTATGAATTTAGATCAGATTACCAGTGATCAAAAATGTAAATAGTGAACAAATAATATAAAGGCATAGTGCTGGTAAGAAATGTCCGTATGACTCTGCAGCAGGAACACAGAGTGCAGCCTGTTCTTCATGTGCAGGTGTCTGTTAAACAGGTAACAGGTTACAGAGAGAAAACACTGTTACTGTGTGTTTTATTAGAATTAATACAGTGCACATGTGTGCAGACACAAACAGCTGTTAAAGCACACTGACAGCTGATCCAGCAGTGATCAGCTGATGTGGTCATCACAAACGGCGCAATTGGAAAGGACAGCTCATGTCTCTTAAAAAACATTCTCTCGTTTCCTCTCCATGCATCTCTGGTGGGAGGGACTAGACACAAGTGAATGACGCAAGTGAAGGAAGCATGGATGCAATTTAAGAGACATGAGAAGCAGCCATAAAGTTTAAGGCAGATGATTGACCTACATCAACTTCCTATTTCATGATGAGACATTGGAAATTTGATGAGCCGCCATAGCCACGCCCTTTGAGTTGCGAGTTTGATAGCCCTCTAGTGTCCAAACCAGGTCGTAACAACCCTGCAGTCCATGGCTCACTGAGGTCATCAGAGAGCAAAGGGCAGGGCTCAGGGTAGCAGAGAGAAAACGATGTAAATCCAGAGAGTCCACTGACCTCAGTGATTACCATCAACGACTTGCATCTTTTTCCGCCAGTTTAAAAACGGCTAAGACCACTTATTATCAAAACAAGATCTGTGGTGCCACTGATGCATGAAAAATGTTTTGTGCTTTTAACTCACTCCTCTATCCACCGCCTCCCCCAACCTCCACTGTGCTTATTCCAGACATGCGCACCACATTCTTTCCAAATAAGATTCTTACCATCAGAAATCAGTTCCCCAACTCAGCCTGCAGCAACCAGTTAATAGAACCTCGCTCACCTCATTCTACCCGACAGAGGTCTCCAAGTCTCCAAGCTTCTGCAAGACTATCGGCCCACAACCTGTCCACTGAACCCGATACCATCAAACCTCCTGCACACCATTTCCCCCACACTTAATCCTGCAGTCATGTACATTATCAACTCATTATCAAAAATCACCCTCAACCCAAACCAGGTTAGAAACTACAGACCAGTTTCACTTCTACCCTTCCTATCAAAAATACTCAAGCGCACAATTTTTTAATTAAGTCTCTGACCTGTCCAAGAACGATCTGCTGGACCCAAATCAGTCTGGCTTTAAGCAGGGCCACTCTACCGAAACCGTACTACCGTCGATAACGGAATCACTGCGTCTGGCTAAAGCTGCTGAGAAGTCCTAAGCTCTATTGCTGCTAGATCTGTCGGCTGCCTTTGACATAGTAAACCACCAAATCCTCCTCTCCACTCTCTCTGAGCTTGGTATCCCAGGATCTGCCCTCAACTGGTTCATATCCTACCTCTCAGGGAGATCTTTTAGAGTATCTTCAAAAGGAGAAGTGTCCAAACCCCACAGCCACATGGGTGCCTCAAGGGTCAGTGCTCGGTCCCCTTCTCTTTTCAATATATACCGCCTAACTTGGTGCAATCATTCGCTCCCATGGTTTTTCATACCATTGCTATGCGGACGATACCCAGCTCTTCCTGTCATTCCCACCAGAGGACACTACAGCCTCAGCACGTCATGCCTTGCCGTTATCTCTAAATGGATGAAAAAATGCCACCTTCAGCTCAACCTATCTAAGACTGAGCTCCTTGTCATCTCAGCCAGTCCTTCTGTGCAACCACAGATCAATATCCAGCTTGGATAAACTGAACTCATACCCATTAAGTCTGCCCAGAACCTGGGCGTCATAATTGACAATCAGCTAACCTTTAAGGTTCATGTGGCCTTCGATTGCTCCGTCATGTTGATTTGCCCTGTACATCAGGAAGATCAGACCCTACCTTTCAGAGCATGCAACACACTGCTGGTACAGGCTCTCGTGAAAGCACGCATTGACTACTGCAACTCCCTACTAGCAGGCCTTCCTGCATGCACATTCAAACCTCTGCAGATGATCCAAAACCATCAGCACGACTGGTCTTCAATCAACCCAAAACACCACGTTACTCCGCTGTTCATCCCTACACTGGTTTCCAGTTGCCGCTCACATCAAATTCAAAACCCTGTTGCTTGCTAACAAAACAGCACCAAAAATGGCTCCTGCCTACCACAACACCCTCATCCAGGTCTACACTCCCTCCCTCCCACTACGTTCAGCAAATGAAAGATGCCTGGTACTCCCATCACAACAGGGCCCTAAGCCGCTAACTAGACTCTTCTCCTCAGTAGTCCACAGGTGGTGGAATGAGTTACCAAACTCCATTTGGTCCCTTTCCACCTTTCAGAAAAAGCTAAAGACCCATGCATGCACACATCTTCACTTAAAGATATTGATGCTATTGACATTGAGGTTGTTGTTTATGTTGTTTAGAATATTCATGATGATGATGACTATATTGACCTTGTTGATGTTTCTGATGATTATTATAAAAATTGTGTTGCATAAACTCTCAGATGTACGTCGCTTTGGAAAAAAGCATCTGCTAAATGAAATTGTAACATTGTAATTTTAAGTTACAAAATGGTTTACTAGTTAACAAGAGCCAAAATACCCATCACTAACACTAGTGAGGGAATTTGCACCCTACTAGTTAACTAGTGGAGGATATCAGACACCAACAAAACTGCTTACTAGTTGACATGTGTGCATAACTAATTGAACTAGTGACATGATAAAATTTCCATTAACATGTGAGACAGTTGCAGTACTTCACTAGTTAACCAGTCGCGTGCAGATGTTGACAAGTGCTCAGTTTTTTCAGTACACAGTCATCTATTGAGACAATGTGAACCACTAGTTGACTAATTTTGTCCTGTCTTCATCAGCAGTCTGTTTTATTAAATCAAAAAAGTTTAATATTTTCTCTCACAATTCAGTTTTGACAGCATGAGAGCCGCATGTGCACGAGGAATGTACTGTATATAATGACGTAGTGTTTCAAAACACTTAAACCAACAAGGAAAACAGCACTGCGGCATATTGCAAATAGGAGACATTGTAGCTGTTTGGATCCGGAATAATTTTTAATGCAGAGATGCAACGTCACCACTTAACAACCGGATGGCGCCATCTTCTGGGTAAAATACCGCCTCTCTCTGCATTTTATACTGGTATGTCACACTGCTAGGACGCTGCCCACTTTTTAGATAATAAAGAATGTATTTAAAGTGCGTCTTATAAAAACGAATTTTACAGTAATTACGAATTATAAATTCTTAAATCTGAATTTTACTTTTACTTTCACACTCACATTCACACACTGATGGCAAAGGCCAAAGTGCTAATTTCCAATCAGATCTATGCCAGATCCATTCATACCCGATGGCTATGCCACCAGGAGCAATATGGGGTTCAGTGTTTTGCCCAAAGACACACTTCAACATGTACCTGTAGCAGTGAGGGATCAAACCCCCAACCTTCTGATTGAGAGATGACCAACCCTACCACTGAGCCACAGCCGCCCTAGTAGAACTAGTATGACTAGTTTCCACTGTTAAAATGGCAAAAAGAAAAATATTCAGAACAGGAAAAAGACCAATGCCTTTTGTTTCATTGTTGTAAATAACTCAAATAATAAAACTTCATCAGCTTCAGAGAGTTACATTTTGGACGGGTGGACTTCTTGCTGGAGAGCCAATAGAAGGGTTCCGTTTTATGGCGCTTTCCTGCCTACTCATTTGCGTTTAGTGTAACTTGTCAGCATTTTGTCTTTCACTAGGAGTACTAGTAAACATTTTAGCCTTACTAGTTAACAAGTAAGGTCAAAAAGACCCCAACTAAGTATTACTACTAGTTAACAAGTGAATATTTTGAGCCTCACTAGTTAACTAGTAAGGTCCATAAAGCCATCACTGATGTAAATAGTGGAGACTTTGGCTCTTACAACTGAACTAGTAAACATTTTGAACCACACTAGTTAACTAGTAAGGTCAAAAGGACCCCAACTAGTGTTACTAGTGGACATTTTGGTCATTAAAAGTAAACTACTGTATTAAACATTTCAGCCTCACTCGTTAACTAGTAATATTAAAATGTCCCACTAGTTTAACTAGTGGATATTTTGGCTTTTGCTGTCTACTAGTTAACTAGTAAGGCTTTCAGCGTTCAACTAGTGAACTTGTGCTCTCAAACACTAAACTAGTGTAGGAGAGTGACGCTGGATATCAAGGATATTGCATAGGATTGTGATACAATTATTCCCAGTCACACACCAGCGGCGTTTAGAGCCGTTACAAAACAAAACCATCAACAACTTAAAGTATGTTTTGTAGTGTTGGGAGCCCCTGCAAATGGCACCTGACCTTACTTATTTTTGGCGAGTGGCGGGCGCACACAGCTAATAATATCACTATTACTAATAAAATAAAAACTATCGTTAGTTTTGGTAGCCTCCTGAAGTTCAATGTAGAGAAGGAAATGGTCAAAATCAATGAATGAATTTGATTAATTATTCAAGTTGAGCAATCAAATACAAATAATTTAAATTCAGTTTCAGCTGACACATACTGTATTTATGCCCATAAGTGTCTGTCCAAACAAACCATCAGCAGATACGGTTCATTCAATTACATGGATTTGTCTCTTTCCAAAAATGTTGTAGAGAGACAGCCACAGGTGCCTCTTTGCTACCGCACATGAAGGTGTAGTTGTGGCTATTCTGATCTCATTAAGAATATGGTGATAATGGACCATTAATCAAGGTTCTGCCAGACAGGTGGCCTATAATGGCTAAAGCTACAGAGGCAGAGCTCAGCGCACAGGTGATGCTTATCTGCGCATTGTATGAGAGTTAAAACAAATTCTTGTTTCATGGTGAATTATCGAAATTTTGTCGATTGCCACAACTGCGCCCTCCGACCAAAACTCAAGATTTGAACAACTTTTCATTGCTAAGGTCTTTTCTATACTTAGTTTAGGGTTGATGGATGAAGTCATTACTCAGTTTCAAGGTTGTACTTTGAAAAAGCTACACAACATCTAACTTACATGCCAAGTAATATACATAAGAGTATTTTTTGTGATCAGTCAATGTAATCTACCATACAGTGTAGTACAAAAATCCGTAAGTGTGTGATTTAGGTTTAAGTTCTGCAACAAAACACTACATTTCTTCATAAATTTCAATGGTCTCAGGGATGCTGGATGCAGAGTTGTTAAACAATCAATATTCTCTAAATCACAATTGATTTTATGCGGTGGCCCACTAAATGTTTTTCTCCTCCTCAGCAAAACCGTGTTGTTGGGGCCATGCAGCTTTACTCAGTTGACAGGAAGGTGTCTCAGCCCATCGAGGGGCATGCTGCAGGCTTTGCACAATTCAAGATGGAGGGCAACACAGAAGAGTCAACTCTTTTCTGTTTTGCTGTACGAGGACAAGCAGGAGGAAAAGTAAGTTTAGGCTGAAACTGCAAAAATAACGATATCAGCATTGACTAATTTGAAAAGTTCATATAAAAAATGCAACAAAAAGTTTTTTGGGCCCTGCAGAATACAAATCAACTTTACTGGTGTATAAACACATTTTCCAGAGACCCTTGTGACCTTACATACCTTCCTGTCTAATTTTTTTTTCTCAATATCCTTTTTTTCTCTAGCTGCATATCATTGAAGTTGGGACTCCGCCGACTGGCAACCAGCCATTTCCAAAGAAAGCTGTAGATGTTTTCTTTCCTCCAGAAGCACAGAATGACTTCCCTGTGGCCATGCAGGTAAAAAAAAAGAAGTATTTACAACACACAGAGCCTGTGCTTGTTGTCTGTTTTTGTTCTTTACTCTCCGTACTCCTCCATTGGGGGGGAAAAATGTTCTTCAATTTCTACTTCATCATGGCCTTTAAGACTTTCTTCCCACGTGTTTGCAAAAGGCCTGCTCAAGAGCTGGCAATTGGCTTGCGATACAACATTGGAGAGTCTTGGAAGAGGCCCACTCCATCTGTAGATGTACCCATATAGCAATATAAGATTAATAACTCTGTTATGGTGTAGTAGTACTATGGGCGGGGCACTGGGTACAATTTAAAATATAATGGCACTGTTTCCTGTATTATTTACTCACTATAGTATGTTACAACCTTTGTTTACTTCAGAAATAATAACTGGCGGTGCCTCCAATGACAATAAGAAATAATAATCAAAGGAATAAAAGGTCTATGCCTCCTATTAAAGTTTTATCCTGTGTTTTAATATTAAACCCTTTTAAGAGAATGATAACCAACACATGAAATACCTCTAAATAAATATGAAACAATAACTATACCTCCAATGTAGTAAAACAAATTTAATTATTTATTTACATACTTGAGCTCACTCAAAAGCGAATGCAATGAATGCAAATCAAAATACCGAATATTTATAAACAACACAATTACTTTCTTTCAATTTCAAATGTCTTTTAAATCTTCAGTTTTTAACTTCTTATTAACTTCCAAAATCACAAGTGGATGTCACCTTAACATATATTTAGAAACAGCAATACACAATGGGCCCACACACTCACACACACTCTTACTCTGTAGCGCAATCAGAATAAAACAAAACCCCAGTTGCAGGCCTGAGTTTGGGACCGTTGAGGCCTAAAAACTGTGTTAGCCCCTTCACTCGTTTACACAAGCAGAAATAAAAGGCACGCACAAAGTAATCAGTACTCATGAGTCCAGGGAATATTCAGGGGATGGATGAGAGGATAGAAGAGGGGGAAAGCTGGATGTAATGGATGGTCAGCAGAGCGCAGCAGAAACATTTAGTCACAATAAACGTCATTCAAACTCATAATTACCTCTGGTAGATCACAAAAGTCCAAACACATGACAAGCTGGTCGTCAGCCACTCAGCGAAATTTCAACTGGAAAGCCCCCTGAGGTCGGATTTCCGACTCGGAAAGTTGGAGGAACCTCACCAACCCCGACCTTATAATCTCTGTGCATCACCAGTAAATGAAAGCTGTACTATTAACTGTTTATCACTCCTGTCCTATTTGTGTGTCATTAAACCAGCTGTAAGCACAGTACTGTCCAACTTCTATCTGTGGACATGTTGTTCTGGTGTTTATATGCGCAAAATACCGCATAATGCATTTTAATCCACCGGTATTGTAATGGCTAACCTGGCTAGAGCTATCCCCGCATATAGCTCCTGTTTATTAGCCCTTCTGTCTTATTTGTGTCTCATTGGCTCAGCCGTACACACAGTACTGTCCAATTTCTTGCTGTGGACATCATATTTGTTCTGTAGTTGTCTGTATTCCAAGAGAGCAAGCACAATAACTGTTTCACTGGAGGCGTCCAACTTGGTTTTCCGACTTGTTGTACTGGAATGCGGTCAACTGGGGTGTGACGTCATTCCCAGTATCGAATTCCTACTTCCGAGGTTGATGGAATGCACCATTACACTTCTATTCAAGTTAGGCTGTGAGGCTGACTACACGTGCAGGCTCATTTACGTTGAAAACAAACTATGCTCATTTGCATGCACTTTAACATTGAACTGTACATATTTACATTTTTTTTTAACTTATATACTTATATATATAATTTATTTATATATATAAAACATATAAATTTTAACAATATTTAAACATGTTTTAGTGTTTTAAAATGCTTTCTTTTTAATTATTTATACTTTTATGTCTAAATGAATTTTAGCCAGGGCTACACATGGACTTGGCAATACTTATTAAGCTTTGCATCAAATTTCTCAAAGGGCATTTTGATTATGATTTTTCAATCAACTTTTGTACTAACCAAACTTCTCTTCTGTACATCTAGATCAGCTCCAAGCAAGATGTAGTCTTTCTCATCACCAAATATGGCTACATTCACCTGTATGACCTGGAGACTGGAACGTGTATCTACATGAACAGGATCAGCGGGGAAACCATTTTTGTCACTGCCCCCCACGAGCCTACTGCTGGTATCATTGGAGTCAACAGGAAAGGACAGGTACTCTTAATTACACACTCTGGACCTCCACATATTTTATACAGTGAAATTTATGTGAAGAGCCTTCTCAAAATACCCCTTTTCTATTGTTTTAAATTGGCGAGAATACTGCAAAGCATTCGCCACATGTTCTTGTGCTCATAGAATTTCGCAGTGTTTTTGTCACTTAACTCCTTTAGTAGAAGTAGAAACTGACAAATCACAAAATTTAGCTAAACATTTGAGTGTTGTGTCTAACTGGTGCTTGAGGCTTTAAAAATCAAGGATTTTGAATGTCCGACAGCCCACCACTAACATTTTAGTCCCATCTTGTATTTTTAAATTTGCAACTTTGATTTGAAGTCCCCATTACCTGAGTCTGAGTCTTCAAGGTTTCATTATGTTAAATGCCTCTAAGCTGAGCTGTAGCTCTATCATCTGTGAGTCTTTATGTTTATACTTTACCTAGGTCTTAGAGGGTGTGGAAGCAGATCCACACTGTATGAACCTTGACTGACTGTGTGGGATCTTTTGGATTTATAGAGCATGCATTCCATTTACTGGGGATTAACTTTTACTGTGGTATATCAGCCCTTTTGTATTCAAGCTTGGGTCCTAGGGTGTAACCTTGACTGAGGAAATCTTTGGAAAAAAAAGCTGTAGCAGCATCTTTGGTTTCAGGCAGCATGTGACAATAACAGCAGGAGTGCTAATTTGATCCTCTTGGCTCTCACCTGCAGGTGTATTGCACACACAAAAGCAAACACACACACACACACACACACACACACACACACACACACACACACACACACACACACACACACACACAGGAATATAAAAAAATATAACACTACATACAACAACATGCATTACTCCCTCTCCGTGATTTAGGAATATGACACGTCTTGTGACACAAATCACTTTAATCTATTTTGCATGCAAAATTGTTTTTAAAAAGTGTACTGTATTCAAGTGAATTAAAGGTTCAGCAGTTCATGTGGTTCATACAGGCAGTGTCAAAAATTGCAAATAATTTCAGGAGGAATAATGGTATGTGTTCTAGTTTAAGAATGACTACTTTTTGATGTTTATATCACTTAAATATGTTTTGCTAATTTTGCAGTGGCAATAGTGTTTGTGAATGAACTGAGGAATAAAATACATGTATGTATGCTGGACACTACATTGTTTCATTTTAAAGAATAAATCCCAACCATGCAGCGTCTCCTGTTGTGTTCAGAAATTTAATTCTGCAAATGTGTTATTCCAGGTGTTGTCGGTGTGTGTGGAGGAGGATAACATCATTCCCTACATAACAAATGTCCTCCAGAACCCAGACCTGGCTCTCCGTATGGCTGTCCGAAACAATCTTGCTGGTGCTGAGGAGCTGTTTGCCCGCAAGTTTAACACCCTCTTTGCAGCAGGGAATTACTCTGAAGCTGCCAAGGTGGCAGCCAATGCACCCAAGGTAATGCCAGTGCACCACTTACAGCCATTTTAAACAACGTGACAATACTTACAGTTCAGTTAATACAAGCTCAGACTGTTAAGACTAAGCAGATTTCTGTAGCTTAGTATGGCTATAGACACCCGGATGTGTGTAAAATAAGCTTAGATTGTTGCATAAAAATAGTTTAATTATAATCAGAAATACTTTATAAATCTCCAGGGGGAAATTCAGGTTTTACAGTTGCTCCTATGAGAGAAAGCATAGAGAAATATATGGCATAAAATAGAAGTAGAAAAAAATGTCAAATATGTTCATATATATATATATATACAATAAAATAAAGAGTAAGTAAGAGTTCAGTTCAGTGCGCAGTTTAAAGTGGTGTTTGTGTGTCAGACATTCAGAGGGAGGAGTTAGAGAGTTTGATGGCCACAGGCAGGAATGACTTCCTGTGCTTAACCAGCACATCATGGAGTGGGTGGGAGACATTGTCCAAGATAACCCGTATCTAGGACACGAGAGGAGCATCCACCTGCATCGCTTTCAGCTTCTCACCCAGTAGAGCTGGCCGGATGGTGTTTAAAGCACTGGAGAAGTCAAAAAATATGACCCTCACAGCTCTCGCTGGCTTGTCCAGGTGATTGTAGACACGGTTGAGCAGGAAAGTGATGGCATCCTTAACTCCAAGTCGGGGCTGGTAGGCGAACTGAAGGGGATCAAAGTGGAGCCTGACCCTGGGCCAGAGCTGCTCCAGGACAAGTATCTTAAGAGTAATTAAGAAGGTTAACAGGGGATGCAGCCTTTCAGTGATTGATACAAATTGTTGGAAGGAACATGTCTTATATTACAGTCACTAATGATCTTATATTACTGTTCACCACCATTGTTACTTATATTGCTCAAATGTGACTTTCCTAAACCAGAAGCTTCCTTTTGTCAATTTAATACTTGGTCTATCTATCCACCTTTCTTCTCCAGGGTATCCTGCGGACCCCAGACACCATCCGTCGGTTCCAGAGTGTTCCAGCCCAACCAGGCCAAACTTCGCCCTTGCTCCAATACTTTGGCATCTTGCTGGACCAAGGCCAACTTAATAAGTTTGAGTCCCTGGAGTTGTGCAGGCCTGTTCTCCAGCAGGGACGCAAGCAGCTACTGGAGAAATGGTTGAAAGAGGACAAGGTTTGTGTCCAATGGTTGGTTTCAAAGTATGGAATCTTTATTTTGTCTTTAAACGTGTGAATTCATCAGTCATTTCATGACAAACATTAAAATTTATTATTTTTAATAATGTAAAATTTAAACCAAGACACATCCCGAATGACAACCAACCTATTACTTGTCCAAGGGATAACTAATGGACATGTCTCTTTAATTTATACAAATAGTTACAACGTACACAGACTGCATTAGAGATCAAAATAAAAATACAAAAATAATCTAAATTTTGGGATATATCAATCTGGGACGCTGGGTAATGCTTGAGAAAGGATAGAAGCACTCAACATTGAGATCCATACTATTCATTTTATTTAGTTTCTTATTTAGTTTCTGTATTAACTTTAAAAAAGACTATTACAACATGTCCTGCGTGTATGATGAAATATTTAGTAATTTCATACTAAATTTCTGTTCTTTCAAACAAATTATCAGTGCAAAGACGAAGATAACACTTGATTGCCTGGTTGGTAAATTTAATTTGTTTGAAAAAGGTCAAAGTCCATCCAGTGCTTTTTTCTGATTGACCTTGTCTGGGTGCTTTCTTGCTTTGTCCTGAATTTGTATCTCTTCTAAACCCTTGATTTTCAATGGCACTCTGTTTGTGCCTGTGTGCATGTGTGTGTTTACAGTTGGAGTGCTCTGAGGAGCTTGGAGACTTGGTGAAGTCAGTAGATCCTACTCTTGCCCTCAGTGTCTACCTCAGAGCCAATGTCCCCAATAAGGTCATTCAGTGCTTTGCAGAGACGGGACAGTTCCAGAAGATTGTGCTCTATGCCAAAAAGGTTTGTGACAAAATCTGATTTTTGTTATTCCTTTATGTTGAATAATACTAGACAATTTTCTTTCATGTTTTCTGTGTGGTTCCATTGTAGCTACAGCACACCTCAAATGTATTGCAATTTTCAAAGATCTGTTGTCCCTGTAGGTTGGCTACACTCCAGACTGGATCTTCTTGCTGAGGAACGTAATGCGGATCAGTCCAGAACAGGGCCTCCAGTTTTCCCAGATGCTGGTTCAGGATGAAGAGCCACTTGCGGACATTACACAGGTAAAATAAAAAAACAAATGCATATTTTCTATTTATTTCCACAACCAGCACCTACTGTTTGTATCAGCAAAAATAATTAATGGGCTTCACCTCATTTTCACCAACATGTTTGCACAGGTTACAGGAGCTTTTTGTAGGTCTTATTTCACTAACTGAGACAGTGACAGCCTTAAGTTGACAAAAGCAATCTGGTGATGAAAAAGAAGATGATTCAAAAGATGAATTACACAATAACTGCTGCTTAAAAGCCAATTACCGAACAATGTATTGAATGGTAAATAGTAAATGGACTATACTGTGGCTTTTCTAGTCTTTGCGACATACACTGATGGCAGAGGCTGCTACGTAAAGTGCCCAATTGTCAATCAGATATCACATTCATATGAGCAATTTGGGGTTCAGTGTCTTGTCCAAGGGCACTTCGACATGTAGCCTGAGGGAGCTGGGGATCGAACCCCCGACCTTCTGATTGAAAGACGACCGACTCTACCATGATGAATGAAGCTATTATTATCATTGAATGATGAAAACATTATTTGTCTCCATTGTTTCTCCAGATTGTTGATGTGTTCATGGAGTACAACCTGATCCAGCAGTGCACATCTTTCTTACTTGATGCCTTAAAGAACAACAGGCCCATGGAAGGACCACTGCAGACACGACTGCTGGAAATGAATTTGGTCCATGCACCACAGGTACATAAGAATTGGAAACACAGTTATTCTTGTATTCTGACAAGAATCTAAATTCCAGAGTGAAGTTATCTTCTTGTTCAGTTTATTATTTATTTAGTCATTTAGATAATTCTTTTTGAAAATATCCTTTAAGGTTTTATTTCTTCTTAAAAAACGTTTCAACATTGTCTTCTACCAAAAATCCAGTTTTGCCGTTTCTCCTGTTACAAAGTTTCCTGTCAACAAATGTCTTCGATCCTGTTTCATATCTTGCAGGTTGCAGATGCCATCCTGGGAAATCAGATGTTCACCCACTACGATCGTGCTCATGTTGCACAGCTGTGTGAGAAGGCTGGTCTCCTGCAGAGGGCGCTGGAGCATTATACTGATTTGTATGACATTAAACGTGCTGTGGTGCACACACACCTTCTTAATCCAGAGGTACAACACCAGCCAAGGACCACAAGAAAATATTTACCATAACTAAACTGATTAAAAAAATTCTGGACATAGTCTCATTTGAGAAAAATGTGTTAGTATTAATGTATATTTATTTATTGGTATTTGATACCATATTTGGTTTTGTGTCAATTATTTTGTTTCTATTTGTGTCTGTAGTGGTTGGTGAATTTCTTTGGCTCCTTGTCAGTGGAGGACTCACTAGAGTGTCTGAGGGCAATGCTGTCTGCAAACATCCGACAGAACCTGCAGATCTGTGTCCAGGTTGCCTCCAAGTACCATGAGCAGCTCTCTACTCAGTCCCTCACTGAACTTTTTGAGTCGTTCAAGAGCTTCGAGGGTAACCTAGGAATATACCCAGTATTAAGCAGTCTTGCTTTCCCTGTTCATCTTAGGGGAAATAAGGCTAGTTATAAAAGTTAGTTGCAATTTGTTCTCCTGGTGTTTTTGACTTTTTCTTTGTCTTTTAGGTTTGTTCTACTTCTTGGGATCCATTGTGAACTTCAGCCAAGATCCAGAGGTTCACTTCAAATATATCCAGTCTGCCTGCAAGACAGGCCAGATCAAAGAAGTGGAGAGAATCTGCAGAGAGAGTAACTGCTATGACCCTGAACGTGTGAAGAACTTTCTTAAGGTAATAAATAGGATAGTGTAGTTATAATAATAATAATAATAATGATAATGATAATAACCTAGCCTAATTTATCCTGACTATTGCTTAACACAGCAGGCATTTATTAGAGAATTTCAATGTTTTATACTTTTCTTTACAGGAAGCCAAGCTCACTGACCAGCTGCCTTTGATCATTGTGTGTGACCGCTTTGATTTTGTCCATGATCTGGTCTTGTACCTGTACCGCAACAGCCTGCAGAAATACATTGAGATCTATGTGCAGAAGGTACATTGCTACCCCCTAGCCTGATGGCAGCCGTGTTCAAAAATTTAGAATATAAAATACATTAAAATTTTACTCCAGTTGCATGTTTAGTTTTTCTTTTAATCTACCAATACTGAATACCCTGACTGACTGCAAAATCTTGCTTACTTTCTCCCCATTCCTTGATGCGTTGTAGGTTTTATTCTGTCTCACTGATGCAAAGAATGCCTGTAGACATTGAAAGCAAAATTCCATTTAAAATTAAACTATTGTTGTGCGTATGTACGTATGTGAATATATAGTAACTTAATAATCATTTATTCCAGGTAAATCCCAGCCGTCTGCCTGTAGTCATTGGAGGGTTGCTGGATGTGGATTGTGCAGAGGATGTAATTAAAAACCTGATCATGGTGGTTAGAGGGCAGTTCTCGACAGACGAACTAGTGGCTGAAGTGGAGAAAAGAAATCGGTAGGAAAAGACGAACAACATAGGAATAGTTGAATCACTGATAGTGCCCTCATATGAGTCAGAAGTTTTCTTTTTCTTTAAGCCTTGATAAGAGTGCTGTGAAATCCTGACTGTGTCTTTCTCCAGACTGAAGCTGCTGTTACCTTGGTTGGAGGCTCGTATTCATGAGGGCTGCGAGGAGCCTGCTACTCACAACGCCCTAGCCAAAATCTACATAGACAGCAACAACAACCCTGAGCGCTTCCTGAGGGAGAACCCCTACTATGACAGCCGTGTGGTTGGCAAGTACTGTGAGAAACGAGACCCCCACCTTGCCTGTGTGGCTTATGAAAGAGGACAGTGTGACCAGGAACTGATCCATGTGAGTTTAAATTGCGATCATATTGTAATTACAGGCAAACAAGGGCTCACAGAGTTTTGACCATTATATAGTTACCATGCTTCATGATAATGAAATAAATTTCTTTTTTTCTTCGTTTCTTGTTTTTGTTGTTCCAATGTGCATACTATCCTCACTCAAGACATTTGTGATCTGTAGAGATCTGTAAACTTTTTTTTCTGTATATTATGCCTTAGGTGTGCAACGAGAACTCACTGTTCAAGAGTCTGTCCCGCTACCTTGTACGCCGCAAAAACCCTGAGCTGTGGGCAAACGTGCTGTTAGAGACAAACAATTACAGAAGACCGCTCATCGACCAGGTCCTAAACCAATTAATGCCACATGAACTAATTTACAATTGTGATAATAACAGCTGGATGTACTTAAAACATTAGCTGATGTGGCTCAAGTCCATTGTACCTCCCTGTTGCAGGTTGTCCAGACAGCCTTGTCTGAGACCCAGGATCCAGAAGAGGTATCTGTAACAGTCAAGGCCTTCATGACTGCCGACCTCCCCAATGAGCTCATCGAGCTTCTGGAGAAAATTGTACTGGATAACTCTGTCTTTAGTGAGCACAGGTAAGAGAGGCTTGAGGTTACCTGTATGTTCCAGTTTTTTTGTAATTTTTATTCCAAATGATGCATTTGCAGTCTCTAAAATATTACAGATATTTGTAAGGCATAAGTAATCAAAAAGTCCCCTAAGCTGTGTTTTTTTTTTTTTTTCAAGTTATGGATGTCAGTCGGTTTTTCAGACTACTTATACAGAAGCTTCATGAATTGTGGTCATTTTCAAAGACTTTCAAATATTAATTTATTTTGCTTTTTTGACCACATACAGTACAACCCTCACTAATCCTGTTGTTTATCCCAGAAATCTTCAGAATCTGCTTATCCTGACAGCTATTAAAGCTGATCGGACACGTGTTATGGAGTACATCAACCGTCTGGACAACTACGATGCTCCAGACATTGCGAACATCGCCATCAGCAATGAGCTGTTTGAGGAAGCCTTCGCTATTTTTCGAAAATTTGATGTCAACACCTCTGCTGTGCAGGTCAGGTTACTGCTCGACCTAAAAGTGTTCAAGAAGTGGATCCAAAAGCTTTTATTCTGTTTGTGTACAGCATTCAGCATGGTATTAAGGAATCATGTACTCGACCTAAACACCAGAATTATTGAGCTTGATAAACCATACTATGCATGTTGTCTCATTTTCTCTAGGTTCTGATTGAGCACATCGGTAACCTGGACAGAGCTTATGAGTTTGCTGAGCGCTGCAATGAGCCTCCGGTGTGGAGTCAGCTGGCAAAGGCCCAGCTCCAAAAGGGCCTGGTCAAAGAAGCCATTGACTCTTACATCAAGGCTGATGACCCCTCAGCTTACATGGAGGTGGGACAAGCTGCTGCCCAAGGAGGTAAGATGTACTTTATCTTATTTGGAAGTTGGATCTGTTATTTCTTTTGTCATTTATTGCTTTAATAGTTTAAAAAAAACTTAAATAGTGTTTTGGCAATAAACAGTAAGTTTATCAGAGTTGATCATTGTGTACAGGAAACTGGGAGGACCTTGTGAAGTTTCTGCAGATGGCCCGTAAGAAGGCCCGCGAGTCATACGTTGAAACAGAGTTGATCTTTGCGCTGGCCAAGACCAACCGCCTGGCTGAGCTGGAAGAGTTCATCAACGGACCTAATAATGCTCACATTCAGCAAGTAGGTCCTGGGAAGTTTACAGCACATACACTCACTTACACTGTTGTGTCTGCTTTATCAACTTGTTATAACTTGTTCACATTAAGTACTTTGCTGATCTTGCTTTATTTTGTATGTCCATGTGTCTTGAGGTGGGTGACCGTTGCTATGATGACAAGATGTATGAGGCAGCCAAACTGCTTTACAACAATGTGTCCAACTTTGGCCGTCTGGCCTCCACTCTAGTGCACCTGGGAGAGTACCAGGCAGCTGTGGATGGAGCTCGCAAGGCCAACAGCACCCGCACCTGGAAGGAAGTAAGGAATGAGTATTCAATTTGATATTACTTTGAGTTAAGATTCAGATTTAATATACATTTTCTGAGGACAGTGTACTGTCCACACACCTATATTCTACTTATAGTTCATTCTCTTCTCTTCCAGGTGTGTTTTGCATGTGTAGATGGGAAAGAGTTCCGCCTTGCCCAGATGTGTGGTCTGCATATTGTCGTCCACGCAGATGAACTGGAGGAACTCATCAACTACTACCAGGTAAGTGGGCTTACTGGGGCAACTTCTAAAAGTCCACTATTAAGAAAGCTCAGTCCCCTTGTAATAATATGATAAAATTTGCCTTTCACCTATTTTAGTGTTTATTTTGTTTGTATTACCAGTTCATCATTTAGTGTGTCTGTAACCTCCAGGACCGTGGTTACTTTGAGGAGCTGATCACCATGCTGGAGGCCGCCCTGGGGCTGGAGCGTGCTCACATGGGTATGTTCACAGAGCTGGCCATCCTCTACTCCAAATTCAAACCCCAGAAGATGAGGGAACACCTGGAGCTCTTCTGGTCCCGTGTCAACATTCCAAAGGTAAACGAGGGGATCAAGAGCAACCTCTCCAAAAAGCATCACTTGCATGGCTTTTGACTTATGTCAATCAGTCTTTAAGACAACTGTTGGCTTTGAACTACTCTTAGAGCCCTCTCTTTTATTAAGCTATGAGATAAACTTGCTGATCTCTTGTTGATGAACTGACCAGTGTGTGCACATTAGGTTCTCAGGGCAGCAGAGCAGGCCCACCTCTGGGCAGAGCTGGTGTTTCTCTATGACAAGTATGAGGAGTATGACAATGCCATCATCACCATGATGAATCACCCAGCTGATGCCTGGAAGGAGGGCCAGTTCAAAGACATTGTCACCAAGGTAAAAAAAAATAAATAAATAAGTGACACTTGATAAGTGATGCTAGTTTTCATTCTGGTTACCAGTTCTATAAGCATCAGTGCCAAGGTCAAATTTTAATTACCATGTTCAATTGAGTGTTTTTTTAATTGTAGGTGGCCAATGTAGAGCTGTACTACAAGGCAGTCCAGTTTTATCTGGAGTTTAAACCTTTGCTACTGAACGACCTGCTCATTGTCCTCTCTCCAAGATTGGACCACACACGAGCTGTGAACTTCTTCAGCAAGGTAAGACTTTCTCAAAGTGTTAGCTTGTACTTCATTACAAAATAACTTAAAAATTAAATCACTTGTTGACTTTATTCTGTAGTTAATGGTGGCCTACCATAAAAAATCTGTTAAATAAGAAATTAGATTACCATTCATGGTGGGTTTTTTCACTCATTCTTTCTTTAGGTGAAACAGCTGCCTTTGGTTAAACCTTACTTAAGGTCTGTCCAGAATCACAACAACAAGTCAGTGAATGAGGCACTCAACAACCTCTTCATCAATGAAGAAGATTATGCGGTATGATGTTTAAATATTGTACATTGTGAATAATAACCAGATTACCAGGAGAAGAAATGTTTTCACAGTCTCTTTTTCAGTAATGTCTCATAATGTCCTCTCATTGTTATTCAGGCACTGCGTACTTCCATCGATGCCTATGACAACTTTGACAATATCTCACTGGCTCAAGGCCTGGAGAGGCACGAATTGATAGAGTTTAGGAGGATTGCGGCCTATCTTTTTAAGGGCAACAACCGCTGGAAACAAAGTGTTGAGCTCTGCAAGAAGGACAAGCTTTACAAGGTACACAGTTTATACTTCTATTTTTTAAAGTTATAAAAAACATGGCATCACATTTCATCCAAGCAACCAAGTGGCTGCATCGAAATGTAAAATGGCAGATTCCACTTTGCCTTTTGTCAAATTACTGAGCTGTGAATAAGGGGTGGGTCATGAATTTCGAATATTCAAATAGTCATTCATTTATAAAAAAAAATTTAAAAGTTCATGTGACTTTTATGTCATCCTAAAAATGTTATTTAAAATTAAAATTTATTTATTTATTTTTTTTCATTGTTTTTACCGGCGCTTGGTAGTAATGCGGTACTTCCGCCAGACATTGGCTGTAGCGCATCTTAGCGCATCTTGAAGCCGTTTGCTAAGTGCTAGGTTCCGGTAAAACAGGTGTAGCGCTGTGAGATTCAGAACCGGACAAAAATGCTTCTCCAGCCGCCAGAGTTGTGTGTGGAACTCCTTTGAAAAGTGCAAACTTTGCCAGGTAAAACTAGTGCTAACTAAACAAAATCATACATCTACAACAACTGAAAAATGCACAGTATTACAGGCTGATTTTCACCGTAAGAGAAATTATCCATGTCTGTGTATTAGGGAAGTTGTACAGTTTATTATACCCCCTGTTTTATAGGGTAGGGAGTTGTGAAAAAATAAATTGGTCTCTCTCTCTTCTTACATCAGCATGTTTTTGCATGTGTGGGGGGTGGGGTGATCTTTGAATAATAATCAAATAGTTCCCAGTAAATATCGAGTAGTATTTTTGCTGGACCTGCCCATCCCAACTATTAATGTGCTTTTGTCCCTTCAGGATGCCATGCAGTATGCATCAGAGTCCAAAGACACTGAGCTAGCAGAGGAGCTCCTGGCTTGGTTTCTGAAGGAAGACAAGAAGGAGTGTTTTGCAGCCTGCCTATTTACCTGCTACGACTTACTGCGGCCCGACGTGGTGCTGGAGACAGCCTGGCGACATAACATTATGGACTTTTCCATGCCATACTTCATCCAGGTCATGAGGGAGTATCTCTCTAAGGTGGGTTTGCCAGAGGTAACCAGTCTGTGAAGTATATCAGGTAGCAAGTAGATGATTTGTTGAGATAAGCACATTGATTCAGAAGGGTACTATTTCTCTGTTCAAGTGTCAAAACTTGTGAAATTGTGTTTGCACCTGCACAATCCATCTTTTGTAGAGTCCCACATGTCTCAGTTTACCAAGTCAGATTTGTTCAGATGTATTGTAAAATCCAGAATATAAGTCACACCGGAATATAAGACGAAGTCTGTTTTTGGGGGTATGCCAGAGGGAAAAAGCTTTTTTATGGCTATTTATTAATAAACACGTGTATACAAATAAAGTTATTTCAACACTATTTCAATTTATTTTAATTTAAAACACATTCAAAAAAACACACACAAATTACAGCCTACTATCTGTATTCTCCATGTCGAGTTTGCAATCCTGCTAGCCACTGGTGCTGTAGCTAGTGGTAGCTGGCTGCCTACGGTAACGTTAATTGACGTTGTTTTCCTCGCTTAAAACAGCAAGGAAAACAGCACTGCGGCATATTGTAAATAGGAGACGCTGTAGTGGCTTGGTCCCGGAAACCGTTTAATGTAGAGATGTGATGTCACCACTTAACAACCGGATAGCGCCATCTTCGGGGTAAAATACCGTAACACAACAACATACTTCTCTCTACGTTTTATATTGGTATATTAGTCGCACCGGTATATAGGATCCATCCCACTTTATAGATGAAAAAGAAAATGTATTAAAAGTGCGTCTCATATGCCGAATTTTATGGTATGTACCACAGAAATAAGCCAAATATACTAATAATTCCTTATAGACCTTTTCCCTGATTGGTGTCTGGCTTTTAGCCGCTGCTTAAATGTGTTTGCAAATACTATTCAGTTATAGACAGTGTCACCCAGTTTCCCCCCAGACAGTATCAAAGATAAAACCCAGGTACTGTCTATTCTTTCCTCCATCCATGGTCATTGTCCCTATCAAGTGTCATCATTGGTGTCTTCGTTTTTCTTTTCTTTTTATTTGGCTTTCCATCCATTCAAGCTACTTTTCAATACAAATGTGTTCCAGAGGGTACCATTGTGATGCTTGACATGCAGTTGACAAAATCTCTTTTAGATGCCAAAAAACATGACCCACCTATTACTTTCAAAGCAGACAGCAGACATGAGTGAAGTACTTGCAAATTTTTCTTGCACATTAGCAGTTAGTTAAACAAAGGTCCTTTTATTAGTTTTCTTGTGGCTAGCATTATCTTGGTACTTGGAAAACAGCAAACATTTGAAAGAGTTTAAAATGGGGAGTCATTTGTCAAGTGACATTAACTTTTTAATTCCGTTATTTATTAAAGCCTCTTTCACACATGCAGAGCATTCATGAACATGTCAGGATATTACCAGGAGGGTCTACATGTGAAAATGCAAATGTCCAAACCAGTTGAGACTGACATTAGAATGACTTTACACTGCTTGTCCTCTAGTACAAAGTTTGTGTCTGCAACATTGACAGTGAGCAAGACAATCGATGATGTTGGTGCTATATAAACTTTTGTCATTGCCTCTATATTGCATTTCGCTACTTTGTTGATATTGCTGATACATCCATAGGCTTGTTGTAATGATATTAATGTAAAACAGTCTTAGTTACAGACGAGTCTTTCTCCTTGTTCACTTTACAAAGGCGCCAGCCCTCACCTAAACCAAGCCGAGTATTTCCAGTAGTTGAGAATGCTGCAGAAACAGAACATTTTCACGTGTGTGCTACATGTTTGAAAAGGCAACTCTAGATAATGTCTTGACCTGATCCTCCAAACATTGTCTGGAGTTCATATATAAACAATGCGTAAGTGTTTATACCAACCATTGGCTAAATTATTTAGTATTTGTATTTAATTGTTGGTAGCGTCAAGGGGGAAATTCGCAGTACCTAAGTGATCTCAAGTCTGCATCTGTATCAAAAGTGGCATCATGACCAGCATCCCTCTCTCTGGATTGTTGTGTCTCTTTTCTCTCTGTCAATTTTTTATTTTGAGCTACTTCCATTTATTTATTTTTCCCTGCCTCTCTGAATTTCCTTTCCAGGTTGATGCGATAAAGGAAAAGGTGATAGTCGAATCCATTTTCTAATCATTCTTTTTGACCCCTCTCCCCCATCCTTTAGCCTGTAGTTCGGAGGAGTAAAATTAGCAGAAACTGCATGAAACCTCTCCCCCATGTCACTCAGCTGCTTCTGATTGTAAACTCCACCTCTCCACTAGACCATCTACCAACCCATGAGACTCCAGAGCGTGGCTCTTCACATCCATCCCTCAAGGCTCTGCTAGGTTTGCTGGTGTCAGTGATGACTCTGGATCAAACAAAGTTTAAGGTTTGACTGAAGAGACAGTGATTAAATTAATTATAGCAAGAGGAGCTGTGAAAGTCTATACGCAGATTTGCTCAGGCATGTCAGCACAGTAACCATTAGCTCTGATCCTAACTATAGCTAGTCAATATTGGTTCAGGATCTTTATTGTTGTGCTTTTTTATAAATACTTTTTATTTGCAGGATTACTGTGTAGATTATCAAACATACAAACTCTGTTAAAAGCAGGTAACCGCATGACATTTTTCTGATGGGGCTATCACTAATTTTTCTTGTTCTGAGCCCAACTCAAACAATGTGATTGGTCAGCATAAAACAGCAGAGGGAGCTGCAGAGTCAGATACCTCCTTTTTCTTTCTTTCTTTCTTTCAATCGCATGTTCCTTATCAGAGTCGTCAAACACTCTGAGCCATCCACCTACATCAGCATGCCCATCAGCTCCCTATAGGTGTGGGTGAAGAGCGCCACTCTGGATGACTAGCTCATCTGCTGGGGTCAGGTCCTTTTCTCACAAACTTGAAAATAAATTCTAATTTTGAACTGTCTTATTATACTACTCAGCTGCAGTCTGCTGCAAGCCATCATCCTGACTTGGTTCAGGACATTTTGAGGAATATGTTTTCTCGCTGAAGACATTGTAAAGGGGGTTTCAAGGTATATGACATAAATAATTATTACTTTATGTTATGTTGTGAAGGGTTAGAGCATATTTATACTTGTGGTGAGTGCTAGTGGTGCAGTAGCATAGACTGCGGCTGAGTCTTAGACTTAATTCCAGTAAAATAAGAGCCAGTGAGCAATTATTTTCATTTTTCATTTTCAAGTGGACCATTCCTTCAGGGACTTTCTAATATTTTTGTTCATGTCTGTCTGAATGTATCTTAATAAAACAGAAGAACATGGTCAGTAAAAACCATTAAAATGAGGTACAGGCATTTTAAGAGGGGCAATTTTTTATAGTATACACCAAGCAGCTGCAACATGAAAACCACTGACAGGTTAATAACGCTGCCTGTCCTGTTACAGTGGCACCTGTCAATGGGTGGGATGCATGAAACAAAGTGAACTATCACATTTGGAGGTGATCTGGGATGCATTTGTCCACATTCTTCTGGCAGTGAGTATGTGTCCTGGGCCACGTTAAGGACAGCCCCATATCCACGTCAATTATTACGTGGATACAGGGGGACAACGCGCCTCTAATTCCTGTCTGCATGTGAATAAGTAGTTTATGTAGTAGAGAGGGATGTGCATGGAATTCAGGACATATTGTGTCCGTATTTTTGTGTGACTGCTTTTCTTTTAACAGAACAATCCCATACTGACCAGAGGGGAGGGTGAAATGCGGAGTGCAATCCATCCCGTATTTCCATGCACAGCTACTATAATGCATATACTTCTTCTCCACATGCTGTGCGTAAATGACACAAGTGGGAGATGTGACTAATGAGCAGTTTCTCATTGTTTATAATAATGAAGTGTGGGGAGGCCTTTCCTCACTGTTGACAGGACTTAAACAAACTGCAGCTAATTTCTTACTGCCATATGGCACAGGACACCTACAGAGGTTTTGTCCAGTCCATGCCTTGACGGGTCAGAGGTGTATTGGCTGCACAAGGGTGGCCTACATGATACTAGGCATGTGGCTTTCATGTTGTGGCTGATTGTGTATATCTCTCTTTGCTACTGTAAAGTGTGGTTTCATATAGACAAACACCTTGAATTAATAATAGGGAATAATTTGTAGTTTGGGTGTGTTCTTTTTTGGAAAAAAAAAGAAAAGCATATAGAGCGACTAGCATGCATCTTTCCATCCCTGGGTAGCATCAGCAGCACTCAGGCTGACTAGAGGACATCGTTGTTGGCTGTGCCTGCTTCTGAAAACCTTGAACTGGCTGTAGAAAACCATCCCCTCTATCACACTCCCTCCACTTTGCTCTCTGCTTTTCTGTCTTTCTTTTCCGTGCACACCTTAAGAAGAAAACAACTTAACTGCCACTTCATCATGTCCTTTTACCCTTTTCTTTTGACAAAACAAGAACAGCCTATCTTTTCTTGAAACAGCCCGCTTAACCAGATTGAATGCAGTAGTAAACCAGAGTATGTAGAGAACTAAACTTTACCACCATTACAGGAAATCCAACCGGTTGTATTATTTAGTGTTGTCCTTAACTTATTCTATCTGTATTTAAACTGCACACTTTTTTAGTTGTGTGCAATATCTTAAGCTTTTTGCTAGCTGCTTAATTCTTTGAATTGTTTAGTTCTTTCTTTTGTCATTCTTACATTAGTTACTGCCTCTGAGCTGTGTAGCAAATGCTAAAGCACTGAGAAAAGCAATGCAGTTAAGTTAGTTCATCTTCAAGGCCGGTGGAATGCCATTTAAATGTAAAACTTGCAAACAGTGTTTGATTTTGACTGTTTCAAATACAGTGGTAATTTAAAATTATGAGATAGGCAATTGGAAAACTACCAAATGTTTGCACAGTGGTAGTTATTACTGTGATTAAATAATCAGCTTATTAACAATAATGAAACTAATCCTTAGATGGTACCCTATTTTCAACATTTGCACTGTACTGTACAAAATTGATTATAAACTTACTTGAATGAATGTAAACAGTAAAATGTTGGACTGCACTTGTATAGCATTTTTGTAGTCGTCCGGCCACTCGAAGCAGTTGACACTATATGCCACATTTACCCTCCTGGACTCAAATGCAAACACTGATGGCAAAGGCTGTTTTTCAAAGTGCCAAGCTGCCCATCAGGATCTAATCTATTTCAGTTATACACAAACATACAATGATGGCTATGCCTTCTGTAGCAATTTGGGGTTTAATTTCTGGTCCATGGACAATTCAACTTGTGGACTGCCAGGGATCGAACCGCTAACCTTCCTTCCTATTAGAAGACGATTATATACTCAATGCATTGAGTATAACTTGATGCATGTTTTCAATTAATACATTCAGATATCAATTCTTGCTTATTCCAGTAATCTACACACAGACAACAAAAAGCTGTTAAGCATCTTTATAAATGAACGTTTACCTTTGTAAAACTGATGAGTTGGACACGGATGAGAGGGGTGTCATCGGCATAAATGATTGAGGATGGTGCACACAAGATAGCGTAACATGATGCATGTTTTATGTGATAGCTTAATATTTTACGATGTTTTATTGGCAACAAGGCAGAGCTCAGTTCTTCACATCAGATCTTTGCCTCTCTTAATGTCATGGTTACAGCTTTATTTTCATTACTGGAAAAGATGCCAAATCCTGAATGCTGCCAAGGGCTAATCAAGTTGTAGTGTTCTTCTCAGTCCATCAAATTTATGCAAAAATGTGAAGAATGTTTTGTTGTTCTGCCAACTAATTGGGATGAAAAACAAATACAGGTCTCTTTCTTTTAGTACTGGTGAGGAGTTAGTTCTCTACATACTCAACATAATAGATTAGATTATATGGATGGCTGGATGGTGGGACCATTATAGTCAAGTAGACCTTTATCATTTCTCCCCTCCCTATCTATGCTACTTTCCACAAAGAAGTGGATGTCAGTAGCCAGTAGCTTTCCAGTTGCAGTTACTCTTTTCCCCATATAGAGGTCCCCCAACACATAAGCAAGGCCTGGCTTCTGCAGCCTGTTTTTATTTAAATCTGGACTGTATTCATCTTCGCCTGTCAGGAATGGTCCCATCCGTCAGCCAGTGAAATAACCCAGAGGTCAGTTTTTACAAAACCAGCGTCTCAGCCCTTGCTCTTCAAGAGTCCCAATGGCCTTGGTGTAACTGGAGTCTAACAATGCCACCGTTGTGTTTTCCAAAGGTGG
Source organism: Semicossyphus pulcher (assembly GCF_022749685.1). Taxonomy (NCBI): domain Eukaryota; kingdom Metazoa; phylum Chordata; class Actinopteri; order Labriformes; family Labridae; genus Semicossyphus; species Semicossyphus pulcher. The sequence goes on along the minus strand of NW_027211692.1, from coordinate 21,587,888 downwards.
ACAAACTGGAAGCCTCTGAGTCCCTGAGGAAACAGGAGGAGCAGGCTACTGAGTCTCAAACAATTGTTTATGGTAAACGACACAGATGATGATTGCATGGCTGTAATACGTTCTTAACCATTTTTAAAGACGGTTTGGGAAACATACTCGATACTTTAGACAGTATGAACACAGCCATGCTCTTCTAACTAGTTATTCTGATTCCTCTGTTGCAGGCACTCCCCAGCTCATGCTAACAGCAGGGCCCAACGTGGCAGTGCCTCCTCAGCAGGCTTACAGCTACAGCTACACAGCAGCACCGGGCTATGGTCAGCCACAGCAGCCAAGCTTCGGTTATGGCATGTGAACACACAACAACCCCAAGCCCGCCCCCTGACCTCAACTTCACCCAAAACAACTTCTTTCCATCTGTCATTCTCTCTGTGTTCCACACCAGCTTCCCATGGTCTTCTACTCACAACAGGGGCCACAAGCAAGCAACTGCCCACTCTGGTTTTGAATATTTTTTTATGTTGTCCTGTTACAAAAAAAAAACATTTCACTGCATTGAAGAACTTTTATTTGCACTGTTGAGAAAAAAATGACGTTTGTTTTTCACATTCCATATTTATGACTGCTTATTTAGAATTTTGTGTTTCCATTGATTTTATTTTTTTATTGGTTTATGGATTGTGCAGTAGTTGACTTGCTTAAGCTCAGCAATGAACCTTTGAAGTAGGTGGAGGAGCATTGGATTTTGCACTCGTGAAGAAATTGATCTAGAGAAACTCTTACTTTTGATGTACTGAACATGTGAACAGCTTACATTGTCTCGTTTGTCTGTACAATGCATTTCATCATTGTATATTCTGAGTAAAAGATAGGGTTACATATAATATTTCAACATATATTGCCATTTGAATGGCTATTGCTAGCAACACTAAGTAATGATAGTATATTCTGCACTGGCGTGTAGCTTTATGGAGTTTTAAATGCATACAGACATATGTCACTGTATGGATGAGAGTGAGTTTGTGTGTTTGCGTGGGTGTGACTTGATAATCTAAAGATTTTTTCCCCCTCTTTACCTGTACTGGGCTACTCCAATCCATCTAGATATTAGCTCTCCATCAGCTCCATGTATTTAGGTGACCTCTTGTGTTGTGTACAGTGCTTGTGTGAGACTGTATCTGTGTATTTGCAAGGACAGGACCATGGTTACCACACTCAAGGGCCCTCAACTCTTTAACTGTACTGTATGTGTGTGTGTGTGTATTTACTCTGAACCCTCCTTGTATTGAGGTCTGTATATGCCAGGTGTTTTGGTGTTTCCCTTGGTCACCATTACTTTTTTGTGTGTACAGATGTAAACATGATGAATTGCAAACTTTTAGATGGAAACCCCCACCCATCTGTCCTCAACCCACTCTCCTGTCCTGTTTCCTTCTTCATTAAGAATAGCAGTAATAACAAACAAGGAGGCTAAAGAACATATTGATGAAAATGTTGGTGTCCTCATGACAGCTTGATTAGATCCTTCAACACTCCTGTATGTTGTGTGTTTAGATTGTTGAGATGAAGAAATTAGGTCTCCGTACATCCAGTTCTTTGTAAAGAATTGTCTAAAAATGTATTACCCTTGATGTACTTAACTTCCTTACATGCTTTAAGCTGTGTGTGTAAAGTGTCATCCTAACCCTAACATAAATTGAATTCCTTTTTGTTGTCATGCATATCAGTAATAAAGGGGACCTGTCATTAATAAGTGGAAGAATATTACTTAACTGAAAGGGAAATACTAGACAAAATAAAAAAACAAAAAATTGTATCCAATCTCCTGTGCAGTCAGTCTTTGTGAGAGGAAGAAGCTATGTCTCAAAGAGGCATCCTAAACACTGTAAACGTCTAAAACAAGTAATTATCAACGAATACAAGATTATAGATTAACAGCCTTCGAAGTGCAATAGAAATCTTTATTGGTTGTTCATGTATGTGTTCAAGTTACATTAGTAATTTTAAAGTGTTTTTCCTCCTGTAATGAGACCCTGTAAAATGTGTTTGCTTCACATCATTTGAATACACTTATGAGTGAGTCAGAGTACGCAGGCCCGGGCTTTCCTTTCCACTTCACTGCAGTATTTTTCAGAGAGTCCTGTAGCCCTGCAGATTCACAAATACATGTCAGGTTTATTCAGTTAACACACTCACACTCATAATTGTGTTTGTTTGTTGTTTTAAATATCAGCCACAAAGAAGGTCTATTAACCTTGTCCGTACTTACTTGAGCTCCTTCAGCTTTTTGTCTTTTATCTCATCAAGGCGCAGACGTCTCTGCCGAGCTTCCTCAATCAAGCACTCAGCCTCCTTAAAGATCTCTTTGCGTTTAGTTATGGCTGAGAACTTGCGTTCCTTTACCTGATGTCGAATAGCCTCTGCATGATGCTGCGCCTTCTGACGCTGCTTCTCCTCCTCCTCACTTTGTTTGATGAGGGCTTCCTGTTGCACCCTTTGTGGAGAAAGTAGGTAAAACTGATAATATAGCTGTGTTAAATACTATTAAGAAATGGAAACAAATATCAAAAGTCCTATACAGGGTACATTTTTACTACTTCAAGTTTCTTACTTCAGCACCCGCTCAACCTCTGCTTTCTCCCGTCCAGCCTCAATCGACAGGAAGTGCTCTTTGCATTGAACCTGGTCCAAGCGTGCAACCCTGAGCATTTCTTCCTCTTGCACTTTCTTGGCAGCTAGGTATTTCTCTTTTCTTCTCCATTCTCTGTCTGTAACCTCTTGGTTCCTCCGAGCGCGGATTTCATCCTTCCAAATGCACACACGCAAAAGTTCAACATTTTAATGCTTTAATTTCAGTGAATCTGTGTAAGGAAAATAAATGTTAAGAAAGTGTCTTAATGTGTCATTGGGTTGAAGTCAGCAGGTACCACTTCTATGGCGGTGGTCGGCTGGTGGTTTTATTCCTGACCTGCTCTGCCTTGTAGTCTTTTGCTTTTTCTTGCTGGGCCCTCAGCCTGCCAATCTCTAACTCCTTCTCTTTTTTGATGCGTCTGTGCTCTGCTTCATATTCTGCCTCCCGCTCCTGCATAGGTAAAGAAAGGCCAATATATGGGGAAAAAAAGACAAACTTAGAAGAAAAAGCTATATCTTAATGACTTAATATCTTAATGTAATTTTATTCTTAACAGAACGTTATTGGTATGAATTGTTCTTGTACTGCTGATCCTAAGGTGATAAGTGATTATCTCTTGAGATGATATGCTTTTCATCTAACCAGTTTGTTTTGTATGTATTCCATATCCCTCATGTCAGCCAGCTTCTCCTCTTCTCTCCTCTGCTCCTTGGCCCGCATGGTCTCAGCATTGATGCACATGATCTCCGCCTGCAGGCACTGTTGTTCTTTCCTCTTCTTCTCCAGGGCCTGGAAGAAGACAACCAGTCAGACACGAAATTGACTCAAATTGAAGGGTTAATGCATACAAATCTGAGCATGTATGTGACGGATGTATTGTTTAACTAATGTTAGTTGTTCTCTGCATTGGCTGCACCTTGAGGTCTTCCAGGTACATTTTCCCCTGGTTCTCTCGGATCTGTCGTTTCTCCTGCTCTTTAATTTCCTCCAGCAATTGCTTGTCCTCAAAACGTTGCAGTATTTGGTTGTAAATTTGCTGCATCCCACTGGAATATAACACAGGCAAAACACACACAATAACTACACAAGAAGCCATTTGCCTTTACTGGTCACCATTTGCCTGATAAAAGGAAAAGGGATTCATTTAAAACATTTTTTTTTCAGTTTCATTCATGTCTCTATCAGTCCATGAACGACTTTGACTCCATTTTCCAGTTAGACTCCCTTCACCTCATTCTCTGATGTTTGCGCAGCTCATCAATCTGCCCCTGGGTCTCCAAGGCCTTGCGGCGCTCCATCTCCATCATGTCATCTAAACGCTTCTCCTCCTCTGACAACTCCGCCTGAACCTGTTTCTTCTCCTCTATCTGGGCATCACGTGTGGCTTGACACTGAGCTCCCAGAATCAGCTGAGGGGATCACACACACACACACACACACACACACACACACACACACACACACACACAAGTATTGATATTTATTCAACATATCTGTAGGTCTGCCAATAATTCAATGCACATTTTTACACATGTCCACAGCTGCTTCCTACCATGTTGAGCTTTTTGATCTCATCCTCTTGCTCGATCCTTAAAGCATTGGCCCGCTCTACCAAGCGCTGTGCACGGTCCCGGGAGTCTTGCTCCAGCTCAGTCAGTCCCTTGTTTTTCCTGCGTGACAAGTCTGCCTTAAAGATTTCATGCTTCCTGTCCCCTACAGCTTTCTTGGTGAGGGGTTAAACAAAAGAGGGGGGGGGGAAGAAGGGCTTATTGTCTTGTTAAAATCTGAAAGTTTAAGGACACTTTTAATTTGTAATTTTTAGTTTTTCTCCTACAATTTCCTCTTCTTTCTTCCTCTGACAAGCCTCAATCAGGGCCTCCCTCTCCTCCTTCATGACAACCCAGGACATTGAGGCAATCCGCTCATAGTCAGCTGATGGTAGGATAATGGACTCCCCTGTAGGATCCTTCAACGGAATCCTAGCAAGATGACAGGTGGCGGGTTTTCAGTACTGCATAATCATATATATATTGCAGTTCTTTATACATTATTTGCTAAACACTGCACACACGTTTCAAATTTGATTTATATGATTTAGAAATTATATTCAGTTACTTAAAATGTCATCTATTAAGTTTGTGTATTGTGCTTTTAATACACAAAGTAAAACTGACTGAGATTATAAGCGAGAGTTAGCTCACCTGAGATAGCGAATGAGGTCTTTGGTTATGATTTGAACAGTCTCCTCGTCTTGGTATTTCTGGCACTGATTCTTGGCCTTGGAGGCTGAGTTTCCATGTATGTCCCGCTGTGAAGTTACCTGTTATAGTTATTTATCTAAAAACCCCTCTCAATATTTAAAATGTATACACCCTTAAAATAAAATTTCACTAATGTTAAAAACTAGATATAATATACCACTATCAGAATACACCCATAAACGTGATGGTATAATCACAGGAACATAAGTGAAGCCATTTTAAAAACAAGCTTGCAGCTATTTTATTGTCTAGGTTCGGCTAACATCATGTATCACACCTACTTACCGGTGTTCGGTGCCCAAAGAGGGTTTGATCTACCTGAGAGGTGGGAGCTTGCGTGCGGTACCGGGGGGTATGAGAGCTGCTCCTTGAAGACTTGAAGCTGGATCCCAGTCTCTACAATTATTAACACATTGTGTGAATACATCGTCTTAGTAAATCACATTAATGAACTGCCTTTGAAAAGTACGATTAAGCAGCTACTGTATATAGTGTGTGTGTGTGTGTGTGTGTGTGTGTGTGTCTTACCATGGTCCTCGGTTATTGTTGTCGAAGACAACGAAAATGAATAGGGTGATTTATAAAAAAGTTTGTCAGACGCTAACGAATCTGGTTCGTTTTTAAATTATTTCAAAGACCAATCGCTCGAGATCTTAATCTTAAACTGAACACTCGCATGATCCATGCAAATTTGGAAATGTTTGTTGTTTGTTGCCATGGAAGCATCTGTGTTCTTCTGTTACCTAGCATTGAAAAACTAAATACCGGTAGGCGGAAAACGGAAATACATTCACACTATATGGGTTGTACGTGCAAAATGGGAAGAAAACGACCAGATCAATAAATTGAATTGATAACGATGGTATCCCAGATAACAGTTTCGGCTTATAATGCTAAATTAGCCTACCCAGTTTATTTGATTCAAACTAACAATCATGGTAGATAGCACGCTCTTAGACGACAAGTTAGGGTCAAATTAAAAAATCTGAGATTACGAGAATAAAGTCGTAATTTTAGACTATGGTTAGCCTGTATGTTATATTGAAGCGGAATGACTAAAATCACCAGTCATTTTCAAATAAAAGATTGTAACAGTCGGACCCTTTTCAGAGTCGGATTCCTGGTACTTGTGACAATGTGGTGCTGATGTGCCAACATTAAGTATTTCGTATTTGTGAAACTTATACTAAATATAAAGCTGCGCAATGTGTATGCAATACTGTGTGTTATATGGTAACAGTCTTGGGCCAAACCTAGGCCAAATCCCAATCTCCACACTCACGGACTGAGTTTTGGGCTGCCCCACTGTAAGTCCGCATATCTGCAGACTTCCCTTTGCTAATTACCCAGAGTTCATAGCCAAGTTGGTGACGCATACAAACGTGATTGTACACCCCACTAAATGTAAACAAATATTTGTTTAAATTGGATTGATTGAATTTGATTGAATAATGTTTGAACAAAAAAAACAAAACATTTAAACAAAGCAAGCATAGATGGTGACAGGAACCGCAAATCCGCTTATCTGTAAATGAACTACTACTACTGGGTGTGTTCAATAAATGTAGCTCCAGCTAAAATTGTAATAAGCCTCCTGTACAATCATTTACAAGTATAACGTCGCAATATGCTCCATGTTCCTCATTTTAGCGCTGGCGGCTGGCTCCTCTTCTGAAATTCCCCTGCATTATAACATATAGGCTAACAATAGTCTAAATTACGTCTTTATTCTCATAAAATTACGACTTTATTCTTGAAATATAACGACTTTATTCTCATAACATTACTACTTTATTCTTGTATTATTACAACTTTATTCTTGTAATATTACCTCTTTATACAGATTTTAGTTTTTCTGTAATGTGGCCCTAATAATCCATAGTATTCTTATAATCAACCCAGTGCGCAAGACGACCAAGGCCACCGTTGAAAAGACATTTGAAATTGGTTGTATATGTGAAAAGTGCATCGTAGTGACCAACAAAAACATTATTGCAATTAGGAAGTGTGTTGGATTCGATCTAGTGAGATCTTGCATCTAAGTGAGGCACTCATCACCATCAACCACTGAGATATCTTAACATTTATTTTAGTCTTTTCATGATAAAACTTTATTGAAAATCCCATGTTACAGAAACATTTTGAAATTCAATGACTACATATTCTGACATGGTATTTTAGAGTTCTTAGTTAGTAAAGTTAGTAAAGAACTTTTGGTTTGTGTTGATTTTGGCGCTCACTGTGGACAAAGCCGTACCTCTTATCTCTTTGTTGATTTTGTCCTGTACATGCTTAAGTGGTGTTTTTTGACAAAAAATGTATCCTGCTTTCTTTTAACAGTCATATGTATCACTCACTTTACATTTCTGCCCTGGAAAATGTAAACAAAGGCAACGTGCTGTTAATTGCTTTGTCTGACATCTACCCCCCCGCCAGCAGCTTCAGACATGAAAAGAATGATATAGAAAAATGTATTCTTGTCACTGATGGTCTGGTTTGGTTTTTTAGGTCATATAGAGTAATCAGATTTAATTTTTTAATTTGTCTGTTTCATAACCAACGAAAAACTCCTCACGGGAGCTTTAACAAGGCACATCTGCATAGTTAATTGCTGTGATAGCCACCTTGTGTAACTGCCATGATTGTGGTGGAAAGTCAGTGTCTGCTACTGCCTGCTGACTGTGACAGCAGCATAGTAAGTTAGTTAAGTTGTTATACAGCTGCCTCCAGTTACTGATGAAGGTACCAATCAGGCGATCTAGATTATTTAGATTTTACATATTAGACATCAGTTACAAGAACAGCCCGATTACTGATTACTAAGTGCTGTGTAATATAACGTTATTCTAATAGCTAGTTAACATCGGCATATAATCAACACAGACTAGTTGTATTGGGAAATACTGGACGTTTTGTATAGATATTCATTTAGCACGTAAGCACTATTTTTCCGCTAATGTAACTAGTCTGTAATGATTACAGCAGTAGAGGAACGTTATATACAAGATCATTTCATTAATCGCCTGGCGATGAACAACAATATGTCATCTACACATCACTCAAAGAGGGCCAAAATTACTGTAATAATAATTGGTCAATAATAATAATATAATTATAATATTCTTTATCTACTTGTAAAGAATATCATAGTCCTATCCTCATTTTTCTAACCCTAACCCTTTCCTCCAAAGTTAAAGTTTGTCACGACTGTTAGAGCAACTGCAAACTCCGTAGTAAAGTCCATGAGGGTTCAGTGCTTAGGCTAGGGTGGAGATTGGTATTGAGCCTTTAAAGGCTTAGACGTAGTCAGCCCCTCGGTATTATTAATTTAACCTGCCAGTGCTTCAACACAGCTTATGAAAACAATGCTCTTCATACTGTATAATGTCTCTTTTGCAATTCTGTACACAATTTCTTTCTCTGTCTAATATTTACTTTGCTGTTCAGGATCAACAAAGTCTTCACACAACCCACACTTTAAAAGGTGACTCTCCCTTGTCTGCAGGGAATATTGGACTCTCCAGTAAATCATTAACAGCATTAATCAGAGGACTCATTCCACGACAGCCTCAGATGGACAAACAGCAACAGATAAAAATAACAGCAAGGTCATTGTTTGAGGAGAGGGATCCTAATTGGTGCCTGAAGAAAACAAAAGATCCTATACAGCATTGGTTTAAAAACGGAATTCTTTTACCATCCCCTCTGGCTGACCTGCAGCACATGGTAACAACCTAGATTAAAACAGGGAAGTTGACCATTAACCTACCCTACTGGTTGGTAACTCCTCGTGTAAGCAGTTGCTTCTGTACTGTCGATCCTGAAGCAAAGTTCACTGGCACAGGCAGAAGAGGTCTGTCAAACAGCCGGAATTATTTCACTTTTTAATTTTTCTTAATACGATTCTACCTGCAGCCATGGCTACAGCAAGTTATGGATACTACAGAGGCACTATATTTCTTGCCATGTTTGTAGGCTACACCCTGTACTACTTTAACAGAAAGACTTTCTCCTTTGTGATGCCCTCTCTGATGCAAGAAATTGAATTGGATAAGGATGATCTGGGTATGACACACTCTATTTTCTTGACTTTCCTTAACTATCATTCATATATTATAGTGTGCTCTACAGAGAAAACTGCTGTATGCCAGAACTATTTAGGACCAGGAAATCTTGCTACACATTTTAAGTGCTCTGATAAAACACACGTTCTCCTGCCCTCCCTTTGTGTAGGCATGATCTCCAGCAGTCAGTCTTTGTCCTACGCTATAAGTAAGTTCATCAGTGGCGTGCTCTCAGACCAAATCAGCGCCCGTTGGCTCTTTTCAATTGGCCTGTGCATGGTGGGAGGCATCAACGTGGTCTTCTCCTGGTCCTCCACTGTCACTGCCTTTTCTGCCCTGTGGTTTCTCAACGGTCTGGGCCAGGGCCTCGGGTGGCCTCCCTGCAGCAGGGTGCTGCGCAAGGTACCTGAGCCTCATGGCAGTATATTAGTTTTGCAATATAATGACATCAGATGCAAGATCATATTTCTCTCCTTTGTTATAAACAGCAAATCACTATATTGCAACTTATCATTAACCATGAACATATCGACACCCTCTTAAAATAATGGCCTAAGTCATTTTTTCAGGAAGTCAAGTTTTTCATAAAACACAAAAAACTGAACCAAATATTGAATATATGATATTAAATAATAATTTCACTCAAAAAGTTTATGACAATAGATGACTCTTGACATACTAATTACAATGTCTGTCAATTATGTAACATAAGAGGAATAAATGACTCTGGCAAATTTTTGAACATGCCTTTGTGACTTAAGCAATTTTAAACCTTAAACTCTGTCAACAATAAGCATAACTAACAAAGTAACTTAACATAATGCTGAGGAGGCATGTGCATCTCCTCACTTCTCCCTCCAGCTCTTCTTTGCTGGGTTCTTGAGTGATGCATATTAATGTGGCAAATTGTCAAAGAAGTTATGACACTCGACGGGCATGACGTGTTTCATTGACTGGAGGTCCTGGAACTTTCTCTCCTTGATTGGCAGAGCACATGGAAACATTTGTATCCATGCTATCGGCTATCGGCAATGATTTGGGAACGAGGGACGTTATTAATGACGTAGCGATCTAAACAATCGATCGTTACTAAATGACATCACCTTTTATAAGCTTTATAAACCGCGACAATCGATGTATTTGCAGTAGGGACGTACGGAGTTAGATAGAAAATATCTCCTCAATTCAGTATAATATTGTGCGGGACAACTGTGGTTGATTGGTTCAAGGACATTTATGACATGGTAAATATCATACATAACCACACCCAATTCAACCACAGTGTTAGGGAAGTTAACAAAGAAAGAATGGCAATAACTCGAGTTTGGATTAAAACTAATTTCTGTAATTTTTAGACGCTTACATCTAATGTACATCTATGTACATAAGACCATAGATTACATAGTTAGAAGGATTTTTGTGGATTTGGGTTTACAGGGGCTTTAAGCTACATCAGGGATTCCCAAAGTGGTGTGCATGCACCCCTAGGGGTGCACAAGCTGCCTCTAGACATTGCACAACAGGCGTACTATAATAATAGGTCAAATGATGTTATGATTACTAATATTATGTTTAAGAGAGATTTTCATTGAATAAAAACACAAAAGCAAATAGGGTCCTTTGTAATAATTACAGTTATAGTTATACAGAAAATTTCTACCAGTTAGATTACAATACGGTATATTCAAATCTCTCTTAATTAGATCATGTAACGTGGAAAAAATGAAACAAAAACTGTAGATGAAATATTGTTTGAAAAGACAGAAAAGAGTTAACTTAAAGCCTATCACTTGTAACAGCCACAGATTCTGGAGCCTTTCCACTCTTTGCTAAATGCTAGCTTCATGGACTTAGCTATTTTGCTGACTAAAATGCTGACTAAAAAGACTGAATAAATAGACTAAATAACTGTAAATGTCATCACTTACCAATAGGGGACGAGCCCTGAAATAACTTCAGTGGCTAGGTAAATTTTCGTTCTTCTTGAAGCAGCCACCATCTTTAAAAGCTTGTAAAATTGCCTTAGTCACAATGTCTTTTGACTTAGGCAAAATAAAACGACCTAAGTCACACTCTTGACATAGGCCATTATACTACAGCGGTAGAATCGCATGATCTGTTCAACTGAGGATGTAAGCGATTTTACCAGAGGTGGCCAGCATCATGAGGAGATGATTTAGGCAAAAAAAATCATTTTGACATAGGCCATTGTTTTAGGAAGGTGACGATATGCTATAGGCATGGTTTGGCTAAAGGTAGAAACACAATCTCGCTTATTGAAAATTTAGATTTGCTTGTGTAGCCAATTCATCTAGAAAAGACTAAAACACAGAAGTTGTCTTAATATTGATATTTTTATGTAAATGCAGTAGGCGGGGCTGCTACTCCGCTGCTCGTCCACTTTCCTCCGCAGCACGCATATCCAGGGGAACTTTCCGGTCTTGGTTTTAAAGGTTGGCCTAAACAGAAAATGATCTTATTTACATTAGAAACGGGATATTAATTAACACACAGAAGAACACAGAACAAGAAAAATAAGCAGGAACCGCAATAAAGAGCCTGTGAGCAACTTTATCGATTTAAGCTGGTGTCATTGACCTCTTACAGTGTCCCATACATTTAACAAAAAAAAGACTGCTGAATGCTGAAAGTATGTCTGCTTTATTGACATATCCACAAACTCCAAAGGTATTGAAAACCACAATAAAAAGAAAATGTTACCATGATTGAGCAATTAAATGTTTACCTAGCTTGTTAGTTCCCAGCTGACAGTAAATCAACAATATAACATAATATCAGAAATGCATTCTAAATCTCTCCAATGTTTTGATACATTTTACATTTTATAACAGCCAAATATTTGGTAATTTTATTGTAAAAATGTTGTTGCTATTAACTTTAGAAGGAGCGTTGCACAAAATTCTGGACCCTGTTCATAGGCATTGGCCCTGCTAGCATCCCTGGCTATTCATAAAGGCTATTATTATCTTTGTGGGCCCTCCACACAAGACGGTCCTATGTATCACCTTCATATTCAAGTTTTTGATAAGGAATTGGATTGTAAGTATAAAGTCAATAGTTAAGTTATTTCTTCCTCAAACTGACAACACATGTGCACCAAGAAGAAAACGTTCTTCAAATAGAGACAACTAAATACCACAATACAACCACATACAGACAACACAACCAAATAGGGGTGTACTAACTTTGAAGGCTTTTGATTTTGGGGACAATTTCATAAGGTCATAGAGACTCTTTACAAGAAAATTAACAGCTGTGTTTCATTCAGCACCATGGTTTGATGTGCAGAAAACAATATGATTGTGTGGTCATTAAAGCAGCAGAAATGCTGGCTATTATGATAAAGAACTGTGAAAATTTGACAAACAAAGTACATAAACTTAATGATTGGTTACAAAGAGATTTTTGGTCGAACTTACCAAAATGGAAAGAATATCTAGACACATCTGTTTTATCTATTGTTACATAAATGAGTATTATGAGGTGTGAAGTCTTTTAAAAAATCAACTTTAATTTTACATGGAGGATTTAAACTCATGATATCCAAAAAGCTGTCACTGTCAAAGACCTATCGAAAGGTGGGTTAAAGGCAATAGATTTTGAATGTATGAATGGAACTTTAAAACTTATCTGGCTGAAACAACGTTTTAAATCCCCTGGTGGGGTGCTGGTTTGGCTCAGTTGGTAGAGCAGGGGTCCGTTTCACAAAGAAGGTTCAACAAACTCTGAGTCTAACCCTGAACTCTGAGTCGATCTACTCTGAGATAGGAAACTCTGAGTTTTCGGTTCCAGAACAGCTGATCAGAGTTAGTTCAATCAACTCTGAGTAGGTTCACCCGGAGTTAAGTGCGTGCACGCTGACTGTAAAAAGTCAGCATTAATGGAGCCCAGACACCACGATTCACCATGGCAACGGTACACAAAAAGAGGTCCTCCTACGTCACACCAATGGAGCTCGAAATCCTCATGCGGACGTTCAGAAAAATAAAGTAACATGGCTGCAGCTGCAAAAGAGAGAGAAGCGGCGTGGGAAGAAACTGCTGCTCGAGTTAATGCGCAAGTTTGAACTGGTCTATTTATTTAATACTTAATCACGACCGGAAGCTAAAATTTATATTCATTTAGGAGCAATGCAGCGGTAGAAAAAAACATACATGGAAGCACTTCAATCATATTCTAAATATTAAACTAACGAAATATCATTCAGTGGCTGTTTTATTGTGCATTAGCTTTATCCCTAACATGATGCTGACTTCACATACATTATAATTCATGTTGATTAAACTGAATGTGTTAGTTTTAAAAAAAAGAAATCCAATAACTTACGGTGTCTTATTTGAGTGCTCTTGGCAGTGGCGGTGGAAAATCTAAAAATGATGACTTTGACACAGATTTGTCTTTTGATTTTTTTTTATCATAAATATAAAAGACTTTTGCAACGCGGTCAGAGCACCACAGAGACGCAACGTTTCTTCTTTTAATTCAGTAACCGCTTAAACACACGCGTGCGACGGGCTGAATGAATGAGGAAGTCGAATTGATAGAATATAAGAGAATATAAGAATATAAGAGAATATAAAACCGAATTGGTTTTATATTCTAGAATATAAAACCGAATTGGTTTTATATTCTAGAGGGAGGAGACAGAGCGAAACTCTGAGTTTCCTGAAGAAAACCTGCTCGCGACCAGGTTAGGTTCATAGAGTCTGTTACTACGGTAACTGACCGAGAGCTTAAATTACCTCCCTTTGTCAAACGGAAAACTCAGAGTTTCCCTCATTTCAGGGTTAACAGACTCAGAGTTTTCAATAAACCTGCTTTGTGAAACAGACCCCAGGTGCCCCATGTACAGGGGCAACAGAAATACCTAACAATGCTTTATATCGTAAATATGATTTTGATTGCAACCTCAAAGAATTCACAGCTCTTGTCAGTGTTATACCTAAATTCTATATCCGATGTGGAAGTCTGAATCCCCTCGTTTGTACACAACGCTTTTATTTTGAAGTGTTTCCCGGGCTGTTGTTGTTGTTATTTTTTGTACTTTATTTTTCCTATCTTTTCCAGGAAGTTATTGGATGGATAAAGTCACTCACAGGCTCCTTATAGCTGTTCCTGCTTAATTTTCTTTGAAATAAAAACATAGTCATAAGTCTCCCGCAGGCCATAAGTATATATGTTAATAAAAAATAAATAAATAACATCATGTTACAGACGTAACATGGGTGCGATATGTCCTTCTCTCCCCCAGCTCGCTCTCCGTCTCTTTGCCTCGGCTCATACGGTTGCATCCTTATTATCGTACTTCCCTCCATGTTTTTTTTTTAACTGAATTAATCAAACAGGAATTTACCAACAAGACAGTGACAAAACCTATGACAAAATCAAAGTACTTCTAATTTTGACTTTACAAAATCTACTGTTACTAAGGTTTACTGTTTGATTAATACCGATACTTAATATTGTTTATATATTATATAAATTCTTTATAATATATGTAATAATTAAAAAAAAATTAGGCCATAATAAAAATGATTTACAGAATTTTTTTTTTATTTTCTTTTTTGATCTCCTGCTGATAACACAGCTATTTACTTAGGAAATTAATCATTTTACACAAAATATTGATTTGGAAAATAATTTATTCATTAAAAAATAGTCTGTTACACTCACAGTGAGAGCTGCGTTCGTAGCAAGGGTTAAATCTGTAGCCTTCTCAAAATGAACTAACCTAGCTGTTGTTACTCACATTAAATTGAAACATTTCCTCTGATGGTGAAGTAAGACATGGTGAACGGGACTGCAGGAATCAGCGGTGCACCTGATTAAGGTTTTCTGTCTCGTCACTGTTAGAATCTGTTGACATTTTCTTTTCTATTCCCAGACTTTAAACACCGCTGTATCCTGTACTGTGTTCTGTTTAATGTTTACTTCATGTACCGTCTTCAGTTTTGTAGATCTCTCTGTCGTAGCTTACACTTTTTGTTTCTTTTAACCTTTATTGCTTTCTCTCCACTGTTTTCGTTTTTTCTTTTCTTTTCCCCCTCTGTAAACAGACCAACTTCAAGTTTACTGGACTTCTTTCAGAAGATTTATATGATTATAGCAACGACGGTCTGCTATCGAGAAATAGCAGACCTCGGAATGCCGTAATTAACCAATCAGAAGTATTATCACAGGCGTGTAATAAAACAAGACAATAACCATCCCTGTACTATATCATGATGTTATGTCATTGTTTCCTCTTCTCTGTTGTCAGTGGTTTGAGCCGTCTCAGTTTGGAACATATTGGGCAGTTCTCTCCTGCAGCATGAATCTGGCTGGCAGCTTGGGCCCCATTACTGCCACAGTGCTGGCCCAGAGTTACAGTTGGAGGATGATACTGTCAGTATCTGGAATGATTTGTGTGGCGTTCTCCTTTCTCTGTCTGCTGATCATCAAGAATGAGCCCAAGGAGGTAGGGCTGCCCAACATAAAGGCAGAAACCATGAAGAGCAAAGGAGGTGAGTCTTACTTTTACTATATGTTTTCAGTTTAAATATAAATCAAGGACATGTTTTAGCTGCTACTTTTCTCTGACAGTGTCTGAATTAGGAACATATTTGTTTACACATAGGATAGTTAATATTAAACTGTGCAATGTCTAGCAAGTGTGTGTGTGTGTGTGTGTGTGTGTGTGTGTGTGTGTGTGTGTGTGTGTGTGTGCGTGTGTGTTTTCAAACAGCCTGTGCCTCATGTGTAACTAGAGGTCAGTGATTCAGAGGACGCTGTACCCAGTGTTACACAAGCAAAGTGTGTAACACTTCACCTTGGTTATGTTATACCCACTGTGTTGTGTAAATGATCATGTTCAGATACATGCAAAATAGGGCAAAACACTTGATTGTCAAATAAATTGGGTCTGCTGCCTGCTTCCTGTTCAGCGTCTTTCAGTGATCAAAGCACCCTGTCAGAGTTCCTGCTGTCACCCTACCTCTGGCTGCTATCTGTCTCCTACTTGATTGTGTTTGGGGTAAAGACCGCCTGCACTGACTGGGGCCAGCTGTTCCTCATTCAAGACAAGGGCCAGTCTGCACTTATTGGTACAGAAGAGGGGCACAGACGACACCTCAATTCTTTGATGAGAGAGTTCATTAGCTAGTTATTCTTAGTGAATCATTACATTCTTCTTCATAGGTAGCTCATACATAAGTGCCCTGGAGATTGGAGGCTTGTTGGGCAATCTTGCTGCAGGATACTTCTCTGATAAGGCTGTGGCCAAAGTGAGTTGCATAGAGAACACACCTGAATGATTTAAATACTTCAAGTCAATTTGTTTGCACATTACAAGGTATTATGCAGTATTTGGTAAAAAATCTTTTTTACAAAAAAAGTTTTGCTCATTCTGCAATCTTTGCCAGAACTCTCCTGTAAAAGATATTGTGTATCTCAATAGCAATAATCCTGGTACAATAAATGTTAAATAATTTCAAAAATTACAACATGACATGAATGTAATCTTGCAACATATAAATATATAGACCATTAGAATTCTGCCTATAGCCAACAAAATCATCTTTCTTTATATATTTCCACAGCAAGGCACAAAGGTCTACGGCAATCCTCGCCATTTCATTCTGATCTGCATGATGGCTGGAACATTCGTGTCCATGTACCTATTCAGAGTCACAATAACTCCAGACAGCTCAACGGTATTTCCTCTCACACCGACATCCCATTGGACCAAAATCAATTGCTGAGATATTCTTAAACAGAGCACACTGCATGTCAGACTTTGTAATTCTCATGGATGTTTGTACATAAAGGTATGGATACTCAGCCTGGGTGCTGCCTTTGGTTTCTTCTCCTATGGGCCAATAGCATTGTTTGGAATTATAGCCATTGAGAGCGCCCCGACAAACTACTGTGGGACATCCCATGCCATTGTTGCCTTGATGGCCAACAGTAAGTTCATATTTTTTCTTTTAGAATCAGCACCTTGTGCATCAACTACACATACTGTCCATGCTTGCTGTTACGAAGTACTAAATGCCTTTATAGAAATAATTCAATACCATACCTAAAGCTTCCTTATTAGAGATACTTTTTACTTTATATATTATAAGATTCTATGCCCTACAGCCCTACCGAAGACTACATTGTTGGAGTAGATTGGGACTTAAATAACGGCTTACTTTGTTTTATATTATTTTATCTTTAGAATAACCCTATCCATTCATTATCTCCTCAGTTGGGGGCTTCCTATCTGGGCTGCCATTCAACACCATTGCTAAGCACCATGGCTGGCAAATGGCCTTCTGGGTAGCAGAGATCATATGTGGTGCTGCCACTATTGGATTATTCTTGCTACGCAACATCCGAACACAGATGGGTCACGTTTCAAAGAAGGCAGAATAAACTATTACTACACCTCACCCTCTGTCTGCAGAGGAACACTGGATACTTTGAGCAATCATTGTGTTGTCATATTTTTCTTTTTTTAAATTTTTTATAACAAAGTATTTTCTTTGTCAGTCTTACAGGATATAAATCTAAATGGAAGCTCTGTGAAGTTGAGCTCTCATATCAACAAAACAATGTATTTACAGTGTGTGAATTCCCAATGTTGGAAAAAGAAACAAAGAAAAGTCATTAATTTTTGCTGCATTAACTTTAATCCCAGTCATTAGATGTCACTATGGTTGAATATAAATATAATAAAAAAATATCTAGTCTTCTCTGGTTCAAGATCCAGCTCCAAAGTTGCCAGTTTTCTCTGCGATCTCCAGTGCACTCTTCAGATTCTGATCAAAGAGTTCACACCTGAAAATCAAAAAATTAAAAATTAAAATGGAATAAGAGGACATGAGCAATTGCATGTGTGGTTATTAAAATGTAATTTTATGTGTGGCATGTAAAATAACTTAAAATTACTAAGGTTAAGCCACATAAGAACTACACAGAATGAAGGCAAAGCCATCCTTTGTATTACCTGATGGGCATTTCCAGAGAATAGAATGGGTTCTTGAGGGCAAAATCTGAATAGATCTCGTAAATCTTTCTCAAAAGCGCATCAATGCCAGATTGTCGAGGGTCCGCCAGCACAATGAACTTTATCCCTGAAATAACAAGAATGGAAGAAGCAGTGAAAAAGACACCTGTTCAAAAATAGATATGTCAGACATTCAATGAGTAACTGAGGTATTTTTAGGGGTTGTTCTATAGGAATGTTACAGAATGAGTTACTGAATTTTCAATGGGTCACTTGGACTGAGTATTACTCATAACTTCACTGCAAAATAGTCATGTGCACTTTAAACAATTAACCAAATTTTAACCAGTTAACACTGCCAGTTAAACGGTTAAATAAAAATGTTTCTTTTTTAATATACATATATATATTTTTGGAAGCACATGTTTTGTTGTCGAGCCTGAGAGGAGAGCAAATTGAAACGAGCAGTTTAACAGTTGAAAACAATTTAAAAGACAAAGCTTTGATGCAAAACTCTGCTCCTGGGACATCCCAGTACCGTCTAAGTGCGTATTCTCCACTGCGGGTCTCGCAGTCAACAGACTGTACACCAGACTAACCCCACCGCATGTCCACATGTTGCTATTTCCTCACCAAAACCAGTAGAAAAACTGTGTCCTACATAACAAGGACTGGTGTAGGCCTGGACTTTTTATTTTAAGTTTTCATAGCCTGTTGTTAACGTATTGACTGTTTTAAAGCAGAAACGAAACTTAACATTTACGCACAGCCACGTAACTCATTCATTATTTAAAACCCCAGACACACACTCGTTCCGATCGGACAGGATTTTATGTTTATTAAAGTTCTGTGTGCTGCTGACCATCAAAGAAAGGTAGGCTGTAAATATTTATTTACCAATTGCTGCTGCTGGATCACATGGCTGTACTCTCCAGTGCGTAATGGAGACTGGACAGTGTATTAATGTCTGAGGGCACGATTGTTTGTGCCACAGGTAGTTATGTCTGTGTGTGTGTGTGTGTGTGTGTGTGTGTGTGTGTGTGTTTCTGCGAGCAGGGAGGGCACGAATCAGAATGAGTGCGCATGATGGAGAGCTTGCTGTCAGTCTCCGGCTGTTGTGTTACATTTTAATCTTGTCGGTTAACCGTTGCGAGTGTCAGTTAAAAAAAAAAAATCAAAATGCACATGCCTACTACAAAATCATTGCGTCCAGTCTTTGTTTACTTATAGTAGCAGTCAGTCACACCACTGACCTGTGAGAGTCTGGAAGCAGTGGAGTTTGAAGACATCTGTTTCTAGCATCTCAATCCCTGAACTGCCAACTTCAGGAGACAGCTGTGAACCAATAGCAAACAACCTGGAGAGACACACAAAGAACAGATTTCACTAATACTGATTGATGCTAGACACTTGTAAATTATTTCAAATCAGCCAAACATGACTGATCCACACAAGGCTAATGCTTCACAATAAATGTTCGGCTTTTGCTATAGGAGAAAGTAGTTTTAAACATGGAGCTAAGCACATGTGAGGGGATTTGTTGAATCCATGCAAAAGCATGTAATTAACCCAAATGAAACGTTTTTCCTGGTCTACCATGTAGACTCACAGAGCACAGCAAACGGACAATAAAGAGAACCCCTTGAAACAACAAGTACTGCATATAGTTCAATAGCAGTGCAACAGAGTTAATGCTTTACAGAACTGAGGCTTGAACCTGGCTCAACTGCCCAGATGGTGAAAATGTAAAACATTGATTTTGAACATTGCTTACGAGTGGAACATAGATGCCAGCATCAGTTTCTCATTGGAGCTGAGGCGTGCTCGTCCAAAACGAATGGACACTGGATAATTAGAGGGATCCTTTAAGTATTCAAGGATGTCCTTTCCTTCTGCTGTGTTTCTGCCAATCACATCAACGCCATTGATGGACAGCACTGCATGACCTACTGAAGAAAGACAACAACGCAAAGTCAAATCCAAACTCAAAGACAATTCAGGCTTTGGAAAGTCATGCCGCTTAATGGTCAATACAAAGCACCGTGAGGAATATCCGCCGACTTTGGATCAAAGGCCACTATTAGTGCAAAATGAATTACCATGCACACTGACAGACTGCAGAGTAGGACGGGTTAAGCTAGTCCAGAGGATTTGTACTAATAAGTGCATAATAAAGCGTAGATGATGGCTCCATTTATCACTACATTTTGTTTCGCCTGATTTGCTTACGTTGTGATCAACGTTATAAATTCTGAGCTAAGTTATCTACCAAAATAAGCTAACGATATGCTTTCAAACGTTACCTCTGATTCCGTCTCGCTGTCCAAATGAAACGATGACCTTTTCATCGTGTTGCTTAAGCACTAAATCTAAAGGATAGCTAAATGTTTTCTCAGCCTCGGCTCTCGGGATATAATTGTCATATTGGTAGATTAAACCTCCAGCCTTGTTCACAACGTACACACTGAAAATCGCCATCTTTGCAACATCCTACTCAGCTGACTAGAGTGTCACGTGACCCGAGTGCGTCAAAAGACAAGACAAGGCTAACTGAGCACATACAAAAGACTTTTGAAAGTTTTTAACCTTAGCTCCATAACCTACAGGTACAACCGCTGTGCAGCAATTTGGTGGGTCAATAACAGTTGTGGAAATCATTTAAACGTCAAAACATGTAAAAACTAAATTTCCCATGAACCTCTATTCCACTTCCGCATATACAGGTTGTCTAAGGCGCTCTTGCACGGGTGAACTTCCTTTTGCTCCGACATCTTGACGAGGAAACATGGTGAGCACAGTTATTACACGTTTTGTCAAAACAAATTAGATAAATACCGTATGCGTGTAACTCATATCGGCTTCTAACTATTCTGTTTATCTGACGATAGATATGGGCTTTAAAATATTAAGAGGAAGAAGAAAAGAGTTGTTAAATTTTATTTTAGCGACTGGATAGTAAGCAAGCTAGCAAGCTAGCAATGTCTACCATGCTGTTATGCTACGTTGTTCCTACAGTAAATAAGCCCAACAAAGTTCTACATAAATTCTACATAATGATATTTACGTAATGATTGAGCGGTACCTGCTCGTTGTTAAGAAGGGAATAACGATCCCTGATGATTTAGACGAATAACCCTCTCTGCAAGGGAAGACAAGGCCATCCCATGCTGGCCAGTCGATTTTAGCTTAGGCTATGCTAGCTATGACCGTTAGCCGGGATTTTTTCTCTAACTACCTTCCTGTAGAAACATCCTTACATTTGAGAACAAAAGTCATTTGAGTACAATAGGTTCATGTGTACCCTCAGTCTGGGTGGTTACTTGTTCTCTGTTTTCAGCCTCCCAAACAAGACAAGAAGAAGGACACTGGCAAGTCCAAGAAGGACAAGGACCCAGTAAACAAGTCTGGTGGAAAAGCCAAAAAGAAGGTATGCAGTGGTTAATCTGCCAGAATCGACACTTGTATAAGTGGTTGTAAGTAATGTTTTAATTGGTACATTGTAGACAGATTCTCATCACATTTTTGTGATTCTGAGCAGAAGTGGTCTAAGGGAAAAGTGAGAGATAAGCTCAACAACCTGGTGCTCTTCGACAAGGCGACCTATGACAAGTTGTACAAAGAAGTTCCCAACTACAAACTCATCACCCCTGCTGTTGTGTCTGAGAGGCTGAAAATCCGTGGCTCCCTGGCCAGGAACGCTCTCCAGGAACTGCTTGCAAAAGGTGAATGTCTGCTCATAACCATAAATGCTGCAGACCTTATGCACACTTTCATTTAAATCAGATGTTTTATTTTAGATCAGGGCCTGAATTTCAGCGTGGGTATTGCATATTTCTATCGATTCCTGCAAATTTAGCCCCTATATTGGGGAAAGTCCTGCATGCATTTTTGTGCATTTTTAAATAATCAGCCAAGAGGCTCACCATCAGACACACCTCGCTCTCGTAATCTACGAGGCCACCTGCCCACTCTACTGCTCCTGCAGCATCTCTCTCCACCACACACTGACAGGTTTTAAAGGATATGAATGTGAAGGCATGTAAACATGGACCACTGGCTTCAACATAACTCGCCATCTATCTGTGTAAATGACAGTGCCGATTTTGTTTATGTTAAGAGTTAAACTTGAGCATCCTCAAATCGGCATCTGTAACGTAACTAAGTGGAAACAGTATTCCAAAGAAAAGTTAGAGCATAGCCTGCTAGAATGTAACCATGATTTGGTGAAATGAGCTGCTCCATTTGTAAAATGTATGGAGCTACGCCATTCACTAGTCGATGTTACAAAATGTCAACTTTAAGATGCCACTCGGATGGATTTTCTCATACAGCAGCATTAAAAAGAAAATGTGAGGTCGATTTAGCAAAATTGTTGTTGTTGTTTGAATAGAGCATGGAGTAAACAGAAGAGGGTGCCACAAAAATAAAGACTGAGGACAATGATGCATGTCAGACATAACCTCTAAGAGGAGAAGCAAAAAGACAATTAATTAATACAAAAGTAAAGTAAAAAATCTGGTGGAAAGTCAGTAAACACTGATGAAATGTGAATGTGTTCAGCACACAAAACTGGATTAAAACTTAATTATTTTCAGAGCTTGAATTAAAAACTAAGGAGATCATGAGACAGTAAATTTCATTCTTGGGTTTTAACACAAAAAGGTAGCAGGACCTTAAGTTACATTTGCAAGTGGACCCCCCCCCCCCCTATTTGAAAAATGAATTTTAGGCACTGACTATACATTAGGAGTAGTCTTTAATAGGCTGTATTAGTACTTGACTCAAAGCCAAGTGTTAAAGATGTTTGTTTGCTTTGCACCCTATCAAACAGTTTCCGGTTTTCATTATGCTCAGTTTTGATTAAATACAATTTGGGTTGAGGGCTGACATTAGATTTTTCAGTATACATATTGCACCAAAAGAAACTTATTTCTTAAAAGGTTCACACAAGCTCAAATTTTATTTGCATAGCACCAAATCATAATCAGTCACTTAACAAGAAAAGCAGATCTAGACCATATTGTTTTAAGAGGGACCCAACATGAATCCACCATGAGCAGAACTGCAAATAGTTTCTGAGAAGTATTAACAGAATTTTTTTGAAGTGAAAATTTTAATTTCACAGACAAACTGAACTTTTGCATGTCTAAAATGAGTGCTTTATTATATTGCAAAAATGCATTAGATGTAAGGCATTTAGAAGATGTAACTAACAGTTCAGCTGAATGTTTTCCCAAACCCCTCCACCAGAATGCATGCATTCTGAATTGAATGCAGAGCAAGTTGATTCTCCCTTTACAAAACGGCACCAATAACTTATTTGCTATGTAACATTTTGATGTAACGTTAAGCTCACCCCAGTTATGTGCCCTACAGTCAAAAGCGCTGCTCGTTGATGATTCTAACACTTGCACAGCACATACCCCTTTTGTGTTTGAGTTGCACTAGGTGTCTCTTAAAGGATGGTTTTATGTTTCCACTACGTCACTTGTCATGTTCCAAATATTTCAAGTGTAAATTGCTGGATAAAAGCAAGGGGCACTACAGTAAATGCTTTTTCAAAAAAACAATTCAGAAAGTACTTCCAACTAAATATTTGCGAACTGTTAAGATATCTAATATTGAAGTTGTTTGAATTTCAGTCCATCATCACCGCTACCTGTAACATAAGTTCGGCAGCGCTGACTTTTTCTTATCTTAATTTTCATTGCTAAATCTATTGAACAATGTGTTGAATTGAACAGTTTCATCTGTGAACTTACTCATTAAGCAAGTCTTGCCTGTCTTGCATTGACATTTTCAATTACTCACAACCACAGGTCAGTTGAGTTGCAGTGCTGGTTATCTTTAATAAGTAAACAAATGAAATGGTCAATTTGTTGATGAGAATATGCTGATGGAAAATAATATTTTGATATCTTTAAGGTATGATCAAACTGGTGTCCAAACACAGAGCCCAGCTGATTTATACACGAAACACCAAGGGTGGTGATGAGGAGGCAGCTGCAGAGAAAGCATAATCAGGTACAGCAGCATATATTGTACAAATCCATGCACATCTTTTTTGACTTTTTTTTTAAGCTGCATTCACTGACCATCCACTTTTGTCTTACAGATTCTCCTGTTTGCTTCCTTTTAATGAGCTGTCTGTAATGAAAGTTGAATAAAAACTATGAAGACTAAGCTTGTTTGGTGGCTTTAATGTTAATCACATAATAACTAGTTTATCGGCTATTTTGGTTATTAATGTAATCCGGTATATTAGGACTGGGCAATATGTATATATATTTTTTTTTCTTAATCGTGATGTCACAACCAGCTGCTGAACTGCTTTACTGCAACTTCTCGGTCATTTTGACAATGCTTTACATTCTAATCCTTGCACGTGGGAGCGCGCAATAGAGGGAGCCGCTGTTTATTAACATGGACATTAACGTGCTGAAAAGGACTCGGGCTCAGTCCAAATAAAAATGGAAACTCTACTTTTATAAGTCAAGTATTTAATTTACACAGGATTGTCCAAAAATGGGCTTTACTGTGGTTATTTCATATGGACTAATTTGTTAAATTACCAGAAAACATGATATATCGTGCACATCGTTATCAAGTTTTAAAAAAATCCTATGTGGTATAGGATTTTGGCCATATTAACCTGCCCTAAGGTATATTGTTCTTAGTGAATGTATCCTTAACATAAAAAGCCCAATTCTGGACATGTAATAAAAATATTAACAGTTGTAATGGTTAAGTAAAACATCAGGCTTGAGGCTTTGTAGGCTTAGTGTTATAAGAAGACATTTTTAAAAGCGCGCACCAAGCGAATGGAACATTTTATTTTTTTGCACCCACAGTTTTTATGCAACGGGACTGTACTACGAGCAGAATTTGTGGTTAGTGAGGCAATGTCCTGGTTTACCCTGGGTTCTTTGAAAAAGATTTGATTTACTTATTGTCAGGGTATACTTTGAAATGGTAACTTACTCAGCACATCTAACTTCCTGAAAGAAAATGTTTGAGATCAACAGGCATAAAAAAAATCTCATTTACAGTAAGGTATCAAAGCATTGCCTGCTGAACAATCAATTTTCTTGATTTCGCAGTATGGATTGTGAGAGGAGAGATGGACAGATTGTCCAGAGACCGGCAAACCCTTTGGCTTTCCTTTCCTGTAAGGGTTTTCATTAAGATAATTTATTTGGTGTGAAGGGTGTGGGTTTAGCTCAGCGTTTACATCGTGCGTCCCATGTGCCCATGTGCAGAGGCCATGGTCCGCGATGCGACAGCTCCCGGTCCTTTGCCGCGTGTTATGCCCTGTCTCTTCCCCTGTTTCTAACACTATCCACTGTCCTTTCTCTCTCTCTCAATAAAGGCAAAAAAGGCCAAAAATTATATATTTAAGATATTTGCCTTGCTTCACTGACTTGATCCTACAGCAGAAACTGAAGCACTAAAGCCTTGTGCCCCTTGTAAAGATTTGTCTGAGCAAAGCTTCTCGGGGAGGAAAACTGGTCAAATTTATTTTTAACTGATTATCTGCGACCTCGTGCCTACGACTGAATCGCCGCCCTAGTGATATTCAGTACAACATCACTCCCTCTCATGTATTATTGCTTAAATATATACACACAACCTAATGAGACTGAAACACGGAAGAGGGGGGAGGAGCTACGGCCAATCGAGATCGAGGGCTATGGTGGCCTTGGAAGGGCAATGTTCTTTTTGCTACAAATAGAAATAATTATACTTCAAAGTTAGCTTTGTTGATGTAACTTGAATAACTGAGCAACAATAAAACCACTTGATCAGTCTGAATCAGGGCATCTCCCTTCGCAGTCATCTTCCTCGCTCTCTTCAGCTGGTCCTGTTGCAGGTAGATGCATAGGGTGAGCAGGTTGTTTGTGGCGGACAGGTCGACAGTGACCAGCCACCATCTCCTAGCCATGTCCAAGTGGCGAGGGGTGGCGCTTACGGGAAGGATGGCGCACTAGACTTACTTACAAAATGTGATTCAGTTTCAATTTTTTGTATAACTAGTTAGGAATGTTAAGATAAAAAACGCACAAATCTGGGATTCATCAATTTGTTCCTACCTAAATTTCTTCGTACTCTGCGAACAAAGTTAGAACTCCCTCAGACCATGCGTACGCACAAATGATGAAAGAAATGTCCTAGGAAATGTTAACATACACCCTTTTAACTAAATGCATACTATATTAAAACTTTATTTACTGAAAAAAAGGCTTTAATAGGCAACAATAATTGAATTTACTAATGTATGGACCAAGCGTAAATGCTGTGTCATCCTCATAATTTATTGTCATATAAATAAAATCTTCAATTATAGCAGTTTAATTAGTTTATTAAGTTTACAATAGAGTAGAGCATATGAAAATGTTCATATTGAAATGTAACACTTTTGGCCTTTATTAAATTGTTTATTGGCCTTGCTGGAAGATATTGCTGCCCGTGCACTCTCCGGAACAGTATGCCTTTTCTGGCCTCCACCTCCACAATTGTTTCAATTTCTGCTGATGTGAAATTTTTCTTTTTACCTTTTGAGGCCATCTTTCACGTTCTTTCAGCTTCTCCATAACACCGCTCTCTTCATGCGGCACCAAACAGATGTCCATATATAGAGAAATTGAGGCGTGGCAGTATGCTGATTGCAGATCGCGGACACGCGCCTGTCAATTTAGAATGGTTCTGATTTACTAACATACGCACGGTGGTGAGAACAAAATTGCCCGGTACGCACGTGTCATGAATCTAACGGTGATTTTGCGCAAGTACTTATTTTTTGCGGAGAGTAAGAACATTTCTGCGCAGATATTAGTGAATGAGGCCCAGTAACCACGACAACAGCCCCCGGAATAACCTGCCCCATTTGTTTAAACCTAGGTGTATTATCATTTAAAGTAAATATTATGTGATCATCAAAAGATCAAATATAGTTTAAAAAGTATAATATACTTCAGAAGGTGTCTTTAATGGACAGTTTTTAATGAAAAATAAGTATTCCAGTTCAAAAATACAGTAATCACTCAACTGGGTGACTGCCATCTTGGATTTATGGGTTAAAATGGTGTCATAACGTCAAACTGATATCAGAATTGGAATCCTCTTAGTCACCTGTGACGACCCCACCTTGTGGTTGCTTGTTGGCTGTTGTTTGCTATCTGTGTTTCAGATGCCAGTGGGTGTGGTGGTGTCATCACAATTGGGAAAACCTGGGCCTGTTGTTCCCAATCCTACATAATTTAAAAACAACACGCAGTGAAAGCCAAAAGGAAGTTGAACAAAAACAAGCAGTCTGCTGCACCAGCACCACTCTCTGTCCATCAAGCAGGAGAGTTTTTCAGGCAAATCATATCCAGGAACAGGTAGCACTGTTATTAGATATTATTACCCCTGCAAAGGAAATGGTGGAGGTGCCACGTCTGTCTGTTTACCTTAATTTCCTAAACATTATCATCACAATTACATTTTAAATTAGGATAAGTGTTATTAATGGCCAGTATGTCGCATGTGATTTGCATTTCAGTCTAATGATCTTTAAATAAAATAAACACATACCCATTAAAGAAGCGATCAGTGTCTGTATCAATATAATTGTAACAAAAAATATCAGTATCATAGCGAATTAGAAAAGTTTGTTGCCCAATAACAATTGAAACTACAACTAAAGTTCTGTTCCACTGCAGTAGGCTACATTCAAATCAACTCCAGACCAAAAACCTTCAGGGCTAGACTAAAGCCCTGGATGTTTGGCTTTATCGACGCTGATGGTTTAAAAGTCGAGGTGAAAGGAAAAATGTCATTTTAATCCTTTTAGATCACATCCCCGGTAATATTGTGCATCTATTTGACAATATAGGCAAAAAAAATTACAGAAAATCCATTTCTTCGTATTCTTATATTAAAATCCGACAGCTCTCACCGCCGATCAAAACCTTTTTCTATCAAATTCTTATGTAAACAATGCAACTAATCCTGGTGCCAACGTTATATATGAAAAAGGAATGGCATAGAATAAGGATTATTATTACATTTGTTTTGGCCCCAAACTGACATTATTTCTCCTCATCCAAATCCACTGACTTGTTCTAACTGCTTCATCTGACATCTCCTTTACTGCTTTTCACAGACTCTGTCCACGCACTCCCACTTCTCCCAGTAATCTCCTGTGGAACAACAAGTTTTCCTCCCAAGTCTTGCTTGCTTGTCCTACCCGGTTTGAGGCACCTACATATCCAACAGAAAGATGGCCATCTCTGCATAGCTCTGCATGAACATGTTCGCCGGTCTGAATGGGGAGTTGCTAACTTGAACCACTAATCCCTTACTCACCTATACGCTGTGAGGCAGATGTCTGTTCAACATGAGCCTGGTTCTGCTCAAGGTTTTTGCCTGTTAAAAGGAAGTTTTTCCTTGCTGCTGTGCCAAATATTGCTAAGAACTGCTCATGGTGGATTCATGTTGGGTCTCTCTCTACATAACATAGAAAAGGGTACGGTCTAGACTCTTTTTGCAAAGTCTCTTAAGGGTAACTTCGGTTATGATTTGGTGCTTTACAAATAAAATTTAATTGATTAAAACTATGTGCTTCTTTTTTTGTACTATGTGTTACACATAATTTGAAAATACTTCAAATGAGGAGAGTCAGGGGTATGTTCATACCTATTGACATCTGTGTTAATATTGAAGAATGACCTTTGGTAATTTATGTGTTTACCTAATACATATATTAAGTTCTAAGAATGAGCTTTTAAAATAATGGAAATCATTCAAAACTATGACAATTTCATTTCAACATCTACACCTCTCCTGTCTACTAATACTCTGTTTGCGGCCTGGCTCATTTGCCACTCTGACTTACTGTCCAAACTAACTGCCCTTTTCAAGGTCCTGCTGACTGTAAACGAGCACAGCCATCTCAAAGACCAGCAATGACTGAAGGCTCAAATTAGACCGGACTGCATGGAGCCTGGGGTTGGGCTGTGAAAGTGCCTCACTTGAGTACAAGAAAAGCAACTGCCTTTGTTCCCAATGGACACAGTGTTTATGTATAAGATGGATGGATGGATAGATAGCTGGCTATTAAAATTACAACTACACACTGCAACATTGAGTAGTGGCTGTTGCTGTGAGAGAGATTAGATCTTCACTAATGGTTAATTCTCCTCCCACTTCTCTCTCGGTTTCTCTCTCAGATGAATGCTTTGGATATTCTAATACCTGCAAGAAGGCTTAAAAGGCCGAGGAAGTCAGAGAGGGTATGTAGGGGAAGTCGGAGCGCCGTCTCGTGGTGATTAACCAGGGCACTTCAAGAGCTGGATTTATGGAACGCAGCTGCTGAGCGGCTGACAGACGCGTGAGGAGCTCAAGCACTGTTGCTTCACAAGTTGCTCAGACTAGCTCAAGCTCTGCTTATTGTTCTGTTGGAAATAGGACTGCTGTGCCTCAACACGCAACGGTGAGAAGACTACCTTTGCTTACAGAAATACTCTGGCATGTTATTTCTTTGTGAATCATGTTGTGCTGTGTTGTGCAAGTGTTTTTGGCTGCCAGATATCGCCAGTTTGACCATATATGGCCAGTTATACTGAATACAAAATTAACTTTGACAGGAGTTCTTTACTGGTGTTTTCTGTATGGAATGAGCAGTTCTCGTGTATCTTTGTAGAGTCTGTGTCCTGTGCTGCTTTTTAAAACTTAGTTCACAATGCAGTGTCCTATTTTTAGAAATGATCACAGCAGAGTGGAGACATGACGCCAGCCACTTACACAGACAGACAGACATAAATCATGTCAGCCTTGTGCTCAGCTTTCGGTTGCTTCTTCTCCACATGCTGAACTCCTCTGAGTATTCCTCTGCGTTCGTCCTCCAGCCAAACAATCTCAGTATTCCCAACTTTTACATTCTGTCAGTTTGAGCCTTGGAAGGCTGGAATCTATATTACAGCATGACAATGTGGATTTTAGTTAAGTGGGTGCTTGTTTGGCCCAAAACTTTAATCTAGAGGTCAGAGATAGAAAGACAGAGCCAGGCACAGGAGCATCTCTTGTCCCAAAAAGTGAGCATTCCTTGCACTAATGCAGCAAGAATGTTTGAGGAGTGTTTACTTGGGTAGCTATGGAGGGATTAGTCTGTGGCTGAAGGGCTGATGGTAACACTGAAGACGCTCAAGACTTCTTTCTCCCTCTACTGCTGCCAAACCATGGACACTCCGTAATGCTTCCATTTAAATCAACTGGACTGGATTCAATCAAATCCATTAACATAATGAACAAATCCAGAGTTATTTCATCCTCAATTGCCCAGAATGAAGATAGTAATGGTAAACATGATAGCACGCAAATATTCAGTGGTTGTTAATAGGTATAGTTTGGGGATATTGGAACTGTTTTTTTGTTTTTTTTAACAGATAGTAATCATAGTCGCTTTTAAGTCTCAATGAAAACCCCCTTGAAAAAACACGAAAAAATCCAACCCCCCAACTAAAACCAGCTGAACAAAACAAAGTTATTATTCAAATTATTCAATAAAGTGAAACCGCTACCAGCCCCATGAGCCTTGTGGCCCAGCTCTACTCAAATACACCACCCGCACAATCATCAATCTGTCCCTGCGGTCCCCTGTTGTCACTGTGTCAGATCATCCAAATGTGCTGACTGGGGGGCTCACTTGTAGGTTCTGCAGTCCTGCAGTGGGAGCTCTGTCCGCCCACACATGAAATTAATACAGAAAACTACCATTGTTCTTAGAACTTGTAATACATGCTTGGCTTGAAATACGCTGACATTCATCACTTTGGTTCGTGTCATTGATAGACCTCTGCTGTGTAACCAGAAACTACTGCCTCTGCTCCGTAATGAGTGGTATTTTCCTTTGCCTTTTGCTATTTAAAAAACAGCTGGAAATTCTGTCAAGTTTTCCGATGGCACTGAGAGCCAGATATCTGCTGGGTTTGTGCCCGAGGTCTGGGCTAAGTCATGAATGTTATACTGTGCACTGTGTGAACAAGGCATGTATTGAGGTGCAATTGGGCAGCATTTAGGCTGTATGAAACAGAATTTTAAGCCTTGACATTTTTTCAAGCAAACACTTTTCAGGCACCCTGTAAAAATATGAATTCACAGAGATGTACATCAACCCAAAAACATGATTCAGGATATTTATCACATTGATTTATCCAAACCTTTCAAAAACCTGCATTCATGGTAAGACTGTATTCATAGCTACAAATTTATGAGAAAAAGACCCATGAAGTAAACAATGAATAGAAAAGTTGGTCTCCTTTTTAGACCATGTCACTTGTACGGGAAATACACAAAATGTTCACCTGTAGGCCTGTCTGCAGTTCCCCAGCTCCAACCATACAGAGTTATGATTTTTTTAAATTCCTGCTGCAATTTTACTGTTCACTCCTACCAGTCCCATAATCCCCTTTTACTTTGCCAGTTCAGGACTGTTACGCCTTTGTTACGCCTCATCTTTAATGTAAAACGCACAGAGCGAATTGTGAGTCTTTCCGTAACAGCGTCTGTGTAAACTGTTCAGTTTACACTGACACTGCCGGCAGAGCAATAGAGCAATGTGTGTGTGTGTGTATATGTAAAGTTTGCACTGTTTGTTTTGACCTTGCATCCCTTTTGCTTCCTTAACATCAGAGCGCATAAAACACACACTTGGGTGACTTTACGGTGTTATGTCATCAACAGTGCTACCTATCGAGCCACAATCGTGGGAGCTTATCACTACTGGGAGCATATTTAATAGAGGATATTAGTCTATTGAGATATGCATCTCTTGAAATTTTAAATAGGCTACAGGTTTTATAATAGAGTACAAAACATGTACAAAACAA
This sequence comes from Semicossyphus pulcher, assembly GCF_022749685.1. Classification (NCBI taxonomy): domain Eukaryota; kingdom Metazoa; phylum Chordata; class Actinopteri; order Labriformes; family Labridae; genus Semicossyphus; species Semicossyphus pulcher. The sequence goes on along the minus strand of NW_027211692.1, from coordinate 21,556,080 downwards.
CATATTCTTACAGTACATTTACCCCTGTTTGTAAACAAAAACCATAAATAAATAGCAGAGGCCATCGAGTTGCACTAGCTAATAAAACAACTAAGACAAAAAAACAAACAAACCAAAAAAACCCCCCCAAAAAATCAAATGGGGGGTGGGGGGTGGACAGTATTTAACAAGAAGAGAAAAATGACCTCTGACCTGATGAAGGACAGCTGGATGTGGGCAGGGTTTTGTATTTATTTTTGTTTTGTTTTTTTGTTTTTTTGTTTTTTGTTTGTTTTTGGTTTTTTCCTCCTCTGTTCCCATTGCCTCTCTCCTGTCTCCTGTCTTTTTTTAGCTTTGAGCCACCACCAGACCCGTAGGAGGTGACTGGCCTGTTGCCGGTCAGATATATCTTGAGAGCAGACCCCACCTCTCCAGATGTGGTCTGCGCATCTGGGCCTGACAAAAAGCTGTCTGTGAGGAGAGGGGTCAGGCAGGGATCAGGGGTCTGTTTCAGAAAGCGGGTTAAGTGAAAACCCCAGGTTTGTTAACCCTGAAATGTGGGAAACCTCGGGTTTGCCGTTTCAGAAAGAGAGGTAACTTTAACTCTGAGTTGGTTACTATGGTAACTGTGTCTGTGAACCTAACCTAGTCGGGAGCAGGTTTTCTTCAGGAAGCTCAGAGTTTCGCTCTGTCTCCTCCCTCTAGAATATAAAACCCTCATTTGACTTCCTTATTCATTCAGCCCGTCTCACGTGTGTGTTTGAGCGGTTACAAATAAAAAAAACAAAACGTTGCGTCTCTGTGGTGCTCTGACCCCTTTGCAAAAGTCTTAGTGCACTCAAATAAGACGCCGTAAGTTATTGGAATTTTATTTGTTTATTAAACTAACACAATTCAGTTTAATCAACATAAATTATAATGTATGTGAAGTCAGCATCATGTTAGGGATAAAGCTAATGCATATTAAAACAGCCACTGAATGATATTTCATTAGTTTAATACTTAAAATATGATTGAAGTGAGGTTCAGCCATGAGCCTTTTCTGCCTGAGCCTTAACTTTGAATGATGTTCTGGTAATTTATTTTTAACTGCTTCCATGTACGTTTTTCTCCCGCTGGATTGCTCCTAAATTAATATAAATTTTGGCTTCCGGTCGTGATTAAGTGTGAAATAAATAGAGCAGTTCAAACTTAAGCATTTCGAGCAGCAGTTTCTTCCCACACTGCTTCTCTCTCTTTTTGCAGCTGCAGCCATGTTACTTTATTTTTTCTAAAAACATGCTCGTATTCGCTGAACGTCTGCATGAGGATTTCGAGCTCCACTGGTGTGACGTAGGAGGACCTCTTTTTGTGTACCGTTGCCATGGTGAATCGTGGTATCGGGGCTCCATTAATGCTGGCTTTTTATAGTCAGCGTGCACGCACTTAACTCCGGCTGAAGCTACTTAGAGTTGATTGAACTAACTCTGATCAGCTGTTCTGAAACGGACCCCTGGTCCTCTGATTTTAGGCTGTCCTAACCCAGTCCAGTACCCCGAGTACCTTTCTGGCTCCAGGGCCATGCAAGAGGTGGTCACATAATTGTGAAATTATGGTAATAATAATAAGAATCATAATAATAATAATGATGATAATACATGTGAGGCGATACATAAAACAAAAAGGAAAAAAAAATAATAATAATAAAAATTAAAAAAAAAGGTGACTTGATTGGGACGTTGACTGGTGAGGTTTAGTGTGATTGTATATTTAAGTTGTGTATTGCTGAGCTTTTGGTACGTGAACTGAAAAAGCTGATATATCTTGAAATAGTTTTGTGACTCAATACTAATTTGAAAATAAATGAAAAAGATAACCAGCAGATAAGAAAGCACCCAATAATAATAATAATAATAATAATAATAATAATAAAAATTTATTATAATACTAATACATCACCAGTAGATTAGAGGGAGATTGGAAGGGAGAAAAGAAGAAAAAATAAATAAAAAAACACAATTTAAAAAACAAAAAACAAAAAACAAAACAAAACACAATAATGTTGGTAATAATAATAATAAAAACAATCTTACTGATGAAAATAATTATTGGAACAATATACTTGACTAAGTAAAAGGATAAAGGAAAAAATAATAATGTAAGGTAATCATTATTAATAAGGTAATAATGATAATTTGCAAGCAGTTTAGAGCATGGGTGACAATTACAACAAAATTAAATAAAAAAGTAAACATATAAACAATAATCATAATAATAATAATAATAAAATGAATAAAGCATCCAGGGTTTTTGCCGAAGACAAACAAAACTGAGCATACTCAGTCTCGGAACTCATTGGCTCTGTTTTACGTTTCACTGACGTGTTCATTGACGTGTTCACGGTATCATGTTGACCAGCATCATGTTGTCCAAAATCAACAGTGTTTGTCATAATACCTCAGTTAATATCATGTTAGGTGGCGAAGTTATTTGTCAAGCTAGACTGACAACACTGAATACACACTGGGATAGTATTTTGGTTCTCATAACTTTAGCGAGCATGCTAAGATTAGACAACTAGCTCTAACATAGCTAAAGAAATAGCTTTTGTATGTTTAAAATGTAGTATCAAAAGAGTTCTCTTTGTGCATCTGGTTGACCTATTACATAAAGCAACTTTTTGTAGCCTGTAAAAAACAGGCTATGACAAACTCCCACTGACTCTATATGTCATGTCCAATTTCACTGAACAGCACTGAATAGAAGTTTGTCTCTGTGTTTTTTTTCTTTTTAACATTGTTTTTTTTGTTCCTCTGTCACTGTGTGTAGAGCCCAGCCAGCAGATGGTGCGGGAGCAGTATGTCAGCACCACCCAAGGCAGCAGCACGCCAGGGCAGGTGCCCAACCATGTCTACAAAATCGGCATCTATGGCTGGAGAAAGCGCTGCCTCTACCTGTTTGTCCTGCTGCTCATTATTATCCTGGTGGTCAACTTTGCTCTAACCATGTGGATCTTCAGGGTGATGTGGTTCAGTATGGTACGAATAAGTCACCATACCCCCTCCCCACACACACACACACACACACACACACACACACACAACCATTAACTGAATGAAACGTTCACGCACTCTTGTGTTCAAATGTACACATAGTTTTGAAGCATTTGGCTGGTTAATTCTCAGATGTCCCATGGGAAACATTGCTATGTGTGTTTCAGGCCTTGTAACATATATAATCAAAATTCGTAACCTGACATATTTCAGATTCAAACCTTGCAGATCAAGCCCATCAGTTCTTTACAGATTTCTTTACAGTTTTTCTTGCTGTGTCATTATCTGATAAAATGTGAATGTCTTCATTTTGGTTGTAGGAAGGGATGGGACACCTACAAGTACACTCAGATGGGATCAAGATGGAGCAGGCCCGGTCAGAGTTTCTTTTCCCTGTTTATGCTCAGGAGATCCACTCAAGAGAAGTAAAATACACAGGAACACAGACTTTTCTAGCTCCTCTTCCCACATTCTTCTTCTTTCTGCTTTACCTCTTTTCCTCCTTTTCTACCTCCTGCTCTCAATCTCCTCTTTGCCCATTTAAGTTGTCTGACAGCCTGGCAATTAATTCATCCTGTGGTTCAACTGTGTACCAAACTTAAACTTAGTTGAGATCGGCACAAACTGTGTGTCTAAATCTAATTCCTTGAAGAAAGTCAAGCAGTTTTTATCTAGCTCTTGTGAGTGAAATGCATATTGCATGTGGTCCTGCATTGAGCTCCCCATTAACCTCAGGGAAATTTGTGGTGAAACATAGTTAATTCCCTGACTGCTAGCAGCAGATGGAAACACTTTTCTGAAGTTGTTTACATGTTATGGCTTTTCTTGCTGATGGCAGCATTTTAAAGCATTCTTTTTTCTTAATTGGCCTAATTACATGGGCAATGTATGGCTCATTTATGATATTATACAGATAACCTTCTCTAATGTATTCCAAAACATGAAAGTTATATTCTTTAACTTAAACTTAAATTTTATGTCAGTTTTGGCAGCACTTCAGTCTTCATCTCTTTGTTTATCCTGTCCTGTACATTTGGTATACTCAAGAAAAATCCCCCCCGCTTCCTTTATTGGCTAATACGGAGCGCCGGAGTGGCCATGGAATAATAATAACTACCTCCTGGTAGTTATTTTATGCTAACAAGATGGTAAATCGTACGCACAAGATAGTAAATCAGTGGCCTCCTTTTAACAATTTGTTCCCTCCTTTTGATTAAGTGTCATAGATTCTCGAAACTGCAGCTTTGCTCTCATCCTGACGGAGCTCAATTCTGTCACATATAGGCAACAGATGATGGAGTTTGTGACGCTCTAATGTGATGCTCTGTCATATGAAAACATTACGCACGGGCTGCCCTCACACTGAGGTCTGCTGGTGGAGCCGAGGAGCGGTGCTCAAACACTTCTTTCAATTATGTGTGTCCAATTCATGGCACAGAAAGGAAAGCCAGTGGCAGAGTTGGATGAGCCGGACAGGGATACAGGGCTTGCTTTATGAGTAGACATTTGAATGTGCTGGATGTTTACATGCAGGGCTGCAACAAACCTGTCATGGAGCACACGTGCTTTCCAAATTAAATTGGTTTTGATCGATTTACTATTTCGTGTGCACAAGGTAGTAAAACGTGCGCTCGTTTTATTTCTTTTTTATTCCATGGCCATTCCGGGGCTCCGTAGGCCAATGTACTATTCACTGGGAAACATTGCCAGAGAAAATGTAAACATGGCCTTATTCTCGCTGCATGCTGTAAAACACTTTGTCAAAATGCAGCCTGGTGACAGACATTAAAAACAACTATTAGGAAATTGTTGATCTTCTGGCTGATGGTCTGGTTTGCTTTTGTAGGAAGGACTTTTTGGTCTTTGAATTTTTCTTTTAGAAACAGAAATCAAATAACAAATGGTTATTTGATTTTAATTTCAAAATAAAAAGATAAAAAATGAAAAACAAGCCATTTTTAGTTTTGCTGGTCAGTAATGGCAGATACAAAATTGAAATACCACTTAACCCTCAAATTCCACAGGATCCGTCTCCAGCACATTCCGTGTGCGCCGCGACCTCCAGAGTCGATCGCACCAATTCAAGTCAATGCTTGTGATTCCACAGCGGTTCTGCTCCGTGAAAGATACGTGCCAGGTCTATTTTTAACACAGGCCGCTTCAAGCACTCATCAGGCTGAACAGAGCAGATCATTCCAAACAGGAAATCACACACGAAAACAGCATACTGCATCCGGTCATGTCAAAATGAAACATCATGTACAGACCAAAGACTGTAAATATAAATGGACGACATGACAGCTCCCTAAAAGTGAAGCCAAACATTTTGAGCGCCCCCTGCTGACTGGCTGCAATGTAGGTCCTAAAGCCTGCCTCCTCTGTGTTAACAGGTGGGACATGGGTCAAACTATAAAAACAAAATACACGGCAAATACATTTTTGTCAAACCATGTTTGTCATTATAGCTAGTTATTATCATGCTGATTTACGTCCAAGTGTTTATTTTTCAGACAAGTTTACTTTTTAATTAGTTATTTGATGCTGTCAAAATGATGATTGACAGCTCTATTGACAAATACGGCTCCTGCAGCCAATCAGTTCCGGATTAGCAGAGTGGAGGACGAACAGCGAGATGAAACGTAACAAAAACACTCACTACAGTCATTGAAGTTTCCATATCTGTGAACGTTAACCTCAGGCCAACACAGAGAAGCTGTTCTGCTGTTAAACACGCCGTCGTGCGGGATCCTTGCTGCTTTTACAGTAAGTTAAGTGTGCGTTTTGGTCAGCAGAAGTGGCTACGGCGCCACCCGCCGATCTCTACTGCGCAGACTGTGGCTCCATATGATGTCACCATCGCAAGATGGCAGCGTCTATCACAGGAGCTATTTTGGCATCAGTTTCGTACAATGGGAGCAGATGGAGATGCATCGTCCATCGATATATACAGTCATTGAAAGCTACAGACTCCAGTGTTTTTTCTGTTTTCATAACAACAACACATTGAAATCTTGAAAAAAGAACATTTTAATTAAGTAGTGTACTCAGCAATGGTAGAAGCACAAAAATCATGGATTGATATTCAAATGAGCAGATAATCAACCTCGGAGGTGCAAACTGAGCTGTTGTTTGTGTGTTGATCAGTTTAACATTGATGTTAATCTCACTTAATCTCGCACAATAACGTAATATAAATGTTGCAGATTGATTGGTTGAAATTGGTTGGTCCTAGCTTACGTAGGCACACGTGATATTTTGTTTTACAGGAAGAAAAAATCGTCGGATTTTGATATAAGAATATGAAGAAATGGATTTTCTGAATTTATTTTGGCCTATAATGTCAAATAGATGCACAATATTACCGGGGATGTGATCTAAAAGGATTAAAATGACATTTATCATTTCACCTCGACTTTAATATCATCAGTGTTTCAAGCCAGCCTCCACTTAAAAAAGCATGATCAAGCCAGCCCCCACGTTGTTTTGCGATACGTGTATATCCTAGGCATTACGGGAGTGTGTAAGAGCTGCCTCATAATAAAATCTACGGTCTGGTGAATGTGAAAGGCAATTTCAGAATCATATATTTATTCAAGAATTCACCAGAATGTTCTGCAAAACAATGTGGGGGCTGGCTTGACCGTGCTTTTCGAAGTGGAGGCTAGCTTGACTGCAGTGATGTTTCAGTCTTACCGACCTTCATCAGCCCGAAGGTAGCTATAATAAGCGAGACAGTGTGCTGGAGTTTCTTCCCCTTTTGTTTCATGACTGCACCTCCCTCTGACGCACCTGTCACAATTCAGGTGTGCAATTTTTTTTAGGAGATTTTGAGCTGACAATGGCTCAGCCTCTCGACTCTCTGACAAACGTTTGGAGTTGGAGGTGGCAAAAGCTATAAGTGATGCAAGTATGTGCAACATATCCCTTTCCCTTGAGATGACATGAGTTAATTTTTCCTCAGAGGAGGGAGTTCGATTTCTGTGATTTTTATTTTTTATTACTTTTATTTATTTTTATGTCAAACAGCAAGTTTTTATTTACATGTCATATGATTACACACAAGATACTACAAAGATGGATAGGTGTATTTAGAACATTTATTAGATACACATTCACAGGAAGAGCAACAGGTCTCATCCTGTTTTAGCATAACAACAAGCTGCGTTCAAAACGCGGCTGAGCGTTAGTATGACACATTTGCACAAACAAGACAAGTCTTAAACAAATAGAATAGAATAGACTAGAAAGTCTTTATTGTCATTATACAATGTACAACAAGATTAAGAAAAGGGAAAGCCATGAGCCGCTGCCACCATGCGCGCTGCCATCTTGGATCAAAGGAGATCAGACCTAAGACCTAACAGATAAGTATTTGTTGAGAAAACTCAACAAAGAGGGGTTCCCGTTTTCAACAGCTGCTGTTACTAGGCTACAACAACCACAGACGCATTTGGCTGAAAGTCCCCAGTTAAAATAGTCACTTGTTAAACTGAAACAGATCGTGACATTATTGTGCGTAAGGAAATGTTTACAGTCACTGAAAGCAATCTCTCTAACCATTAAAGCTAATCATCAGGCAAATCACTCATACATACAATAATAAAATACCCCCTTTGGAACACTTAATGTCAGAAACTACATTTCGTGACAGTGGAGCCACAGTCTCTCACACTTCAGCGTGCGCACGTGCATACACACACAAATATACACAATGGATCAAAGTAGAAAACGTTACCAAATGGTATTTCAATTTTGTATCTGCTATTACTAACCAGCAAAACCGAAAATGGCTTGTTTTTTAATTTTTAATTCTTTAATTATGAAAAAATAATAAAATAGCCATTTGTTTTTTTATTTCTGTTGGGGAGGAAGGAAAATTCAGACTCATCAACTGGGCACCATCAATGTTTATTCGACATTTTATGACAATCCATCAACAGATATTTCTAGATATTTCACTCTGGACCAAAGGGGTACAACCCACATTGCCATCCTTAGTGTCACATGGTTAGCATGGCTAAAAAGTGTTTGTCCAAAAAGTGTAAGGTTTGAAAAATATGATTTTACATCCTAAAGCAGATTTTTGAATTTCATAGCAATGATAAATTGCAAATTGTTTTTCAGGACTCTATACTTCTATCAAACTCATCGGAAAATATTTCCCTCAATGCCCGCAATGAAAATGGTGATGTCACAGGGAGGATATCTGTGGGTAAGACCCTGAAAGATGACACATGTTCATGCAGACACACATCGCACTCATGCATAACAAAGTATCCCATTGATGTATGAGAGCAACAGTAAAGACATTCATGCACTTGTCCTGCAGCGATTTCCCACCCAACATTATTTGTGAGCTTTTTCTTAATATATTCTTAGATTTCCATTTACAATCCACTTAGTGCAAAATTCCTCTGTCCGCTATTGCTTTTGGGTCATTCTGTATTACACATAGGGCCTTAGGCCTGCGGAGGATTATATTGGTGCGTCTTTTATGGCTAACATTAAAACATTAAAACATTAAAACATAACATTGATCCTGTGTGAATAAAATGAAAGTTGCTTGTTCAGGAAGATTACATGCCTTTTTCACATAAATTGTCTTAAATATCTCACTGGCTGATCTACCTGCTTTAGATTCAACTCAGGGCTTTAAGAAATGGAGTAAAGGAGAAATAACCTTAGACATTTTACCTTTCAGTTTGAACAGTTATGACCTAACTCATTCACGTTTATTTCTTTTCATTAGATGGTTGTTAACTCACATATTGCTGCTTCATTACTGCATTTGAGAAGGTTAAGAGTTTTATTTTCAATAAAGCTGGAACATACTGTATATGTATCTGTACTGTACTGTAGAATAACAGGAACATAAATGTTTAAATTTGGCTGTATGTGACTTCCAAATATCACATATTTTTTTGTGGTTACAGGTCCAAAAGAGGCTAAGGGACACACTCGAAACGTTCTCATTAACTCCCACAATGATAACCTGTTGTTCACTGCAAATGCCGACCAGGCTGTAATTGGACCAGACAAACTACGAGTCACAGGTATACTAACACTTACCTTGGAATTATTGTACACCTCTTGGTGAATTTTTTTGTTAGTTTGTTTTTTAAATTTAGAAAAACATAAAAGTAATAACAGATGTGAACGTAACAAGAGCAGTTTGGATTGAGGTCAGATATCTTTTCAACAATCTTGCGACAAAGGACGAAGATGAATGCAATCATTTAATTTTTGGAACCCTCTGAGACCCACATCTGGAAATTTCCGTTTTTGCATGTCTTTGTATTTTGCCTCATAAAGTTGTCATTTTTTACAGTAGTGTCACACATCCCCAGAATCAGCACAACCTCAGCTAACTGTACATGTCACTCAATAGAGCAGGGGTCTCAAACTCAATCAGAGAGGGGGCCGAAATTAAAAACTTGGTCATAGACGAGGGCTGAACAGAGTCAACATTTTTCGAAAGGACTTAAATAAACCAGGTTTTTATCAGAGGTATTATGACAAATTAGTCATACAGAAATATGAACGTAACTCGTAGCTTAATGCTGACTTTTTACAGTCAGCGAGCACGCACTTAACTCCGGGTGAACCTACTTAGAGTTGATTGAACTAACTCTGATCAGCTGTTCTGGAACCGAAAACTCAGAGTTTCCTATCTCAGAGTAGATCGACTCAGAGTTCAGGGTTAGACTCAGAGTTTGTTGAACCTTCTTTGTGAAACGGACCCCAGGTCCGCTCAGTTTATCAGCAAAATGCGCAGTTGGGAACACAGCGGTAGAGACCCAGTTTTCCTTGCTGCATCTGAGTCTCCCACAGGGAGGTTCGTCCCTGAGCGGAGAGAAAAGCTTCCTTACCTCGCACAGAAATGGCATCTCACACAGCTGGTGCTCGCAAGTCTTGATTGGCGTGCACGCTGTTGCAGTGCAATCTGGGATTTGTTGGAAAGCACTCTCTGTTGCAGTGCAATCTGGGATTTGTTGGAAAGCACTCTTTCTCTAGTTTATGCGAAAAAAAACCCCAAGTCTCTCTGTCAAACCATCCAAGAGTTATGACGCTCTAAAGACGACATGGAATTCAAAAGATGTATATGAGACTGCTGTGGCTCAGTGGTAGAATCGGTCGTTCGGAGGTTCGATTGCCAGCTCCCTCAGGCTACATATCGAAGTGTCCTTGGGCAAGACACTGAACCCCAAATTGCTCCCATTGGCATAGCCAATCTGATTGACAGTTGGGCACTTTACGTAGCAGCCTCTGCCATCAGTGTATAAATGTGTGTGTGGATGGGTGAATGTGATATGTTGTGTAAAAGCAGCTTTGAGTCTACTAGAAAAGCGCAATATAAGTAAAGTCCATTTACAATAGATCAGTATTCAGCTTTTATTTCCAGGTATTTATTTAACTTAGCAGACAGCACTTCTGTTTGAACTCATCCATTTTTCAAGTGAGTGAAATTTTCAAACAAACTGTTCTGCTGCTCTTTGCCGGTCAAAATGGTCCTGGGCACAATAAAGCTATCAGCCAAACCATTAATCAGCCATCATGGTCAGTGACCCACACTATACATTTATACTATATGTATACACACACACACATATATATGTATATGTGTGTGTGTGTGTGTGTGTGTGTATATATATATATATATATATATATATATATGTGTATACACACACACACACACACACACACATATATACAGTCCCCTCCAAAACTGAACAGCGAGGCCAATTCCTTTATTTTTGCTGTACACTGAAAACATTGGGCTGACATCAAAAGATGAATTATGAGACAATAGATCAGTACTTCAGCTTTTATTTCCAGCTATTTGCAGTCTTCTAAAAACTTAACAATGGTAATGGTAAATGGACTGTACTTATATAGCGCTTTTCTAGTCTTTGCGACCACTCAAAGGTGCTTTTACACTACATGTCACATTCACCCATTCACACGCACATTTATACACTGATGGCCCAATTGTCAATTGGTTATCACATTCATGCCCATTGGCTATGCCACCGGGAGCAATTTGGGGTTCAGTGTCTTGCCCAAGGACACTCCGACATGTAGCCTGAGGGAGCTGGGGATCGAACCTCCGACCTTCCAATTGAAAGACGACCGACTCTACCACTGAACCACAGCCGCCCCAATATAACTTAGAAGATAGCACTTTTGTTTGAACTCATCCATTTTTCAAGTGAGCAAAATTTTTGGAATATGTGACTCAGTTGTTTTTCTTAAATCGCACTGAATGTATACTCTCAGTTTCAGCTTTGGGTTTTGCCTGTGCAGACTGCATTTATAGTTAAAAAAGATAAAAATGTGCTATTTATATAAATTTTTTGTACATCAAGCCCCAAAGCTGCAGCAGATTCTATTAGACACAGACTTTATTGAACCTCAGGTGAAGTATATGAATGTGTGCTTCTCTCTCTTTATTAGGTCCTGAAGGTGCATTGTTTCAGCATTCAGTGGAGGTGCCCCAGTTGAAATCAGAGCCTTTAAAGGATCTGAGGTAAGCATTTCAGTCATCTTGTTAGGGTCATATCATTAGACAACACATTAAAAAAAGAGTCCAGAAGTCATTTGGCAGGATCAGGAAACTATTCAAAACTTTTTTTGTCCTTGCTGTAAACAAATTTGCCTGATATCTGCAAAAAAACAAAACAAACAAAAAAGGGCTTGACATTTTTAAGCCAAAAATGTCAACATCTCCAACATTACCCTCTTAATCCTGAGGTGCATTCTATGTTAATTCAATAAAAAAAAATCTTATTTGTCAGATTCTTATTTAGAGATTTACATAGTTTAAATTACAAGTGTTTGATAAAAAGAAAAATGGTATTGCTGGGAGATGTTCTTGTATAATACTGTGCTGATTTGCTTTAGGTTGGAGTCTCCTACTCGCTCTCTCAGTATGGATGCTCCAAAAGGAGTTCATATCAAAACACTGGCTGGCAACATTGAAGCTGCTTCCAACATGGATGTTATTCTGCAGTCTAGCATAGGACTGGTAAGGAAAATACTGTTTACTTTGTGAAGTCTGCTTCACAACAACCTCAGGCATGTTCTTCTTTTTGATTACCAGGGGAATACATGCTGCTGCTTTTTAGTAAAACACTACGTCATACTTCTTTACTTTGTTGTTAACATGTCTGTGCCAGTGGTTGTAAATTTAGGGTCCTGACATGGAGAACCGCTGTTACACTCGACTTGCTATATCTTTGGATTAAGTTTGTGAACACAAGGAGTTTTTACAAAACCAAAGTAGAGATACATGTCTATAAGTTGTACTGATTTTCCTGTCTTTTAACCATTTTGGGCAACATAGGTGCATTGTAGTTTATAGCTTCCATGGTACTGTTGCTAAAGAGTTATGGTGTTTTATTCTGGCTGAATCAGAGTTGAGTAATTGTTGTGGTTAACTGGCTAAACTTGTGTTTGTGTAATGTGCATAACAGGCATCTATTTAATCTTTTTCTATTTAATTTTCAGTAATGCTGTGCATTTATGACATTGCATTTACAGGATATACCACAACATCATCTCTATAAGATTGAAGATTAGAAAAGATAGAAATGTATTAATCCTGAAGGAAATTCTAGTGCCAGATTGCTCCAAAAATACAGTACAAGGTAAAAGGTAATATAAAAAAACAACTAAAATATAAGTTAAATATAAAATCTAAAGTCTATGGGTTAATGCAAAAGAGAATAACTATTACAAAATATTATCTACAAAATAGGCAGAAATTAATGGTGGCAATTATATTGACAGTAGTATTATATTGCTCAGGATAGTAAAAGTTTTTAGAATAATTTTGCACATGGTACTAATAAATAAGTGAAAGTATTGCAAATGATTAGGCATTCTATAAATATAAATCCAAACATAAATATGGCCCCTGATATTGAAAGTATTGCACATGATAATGAACATAATACTGTATATCCTGATATTGAAATGTGTTATTGCACATGATATCAAAAGTTGTGTTATAGCCCTTGTAGAACAGCTGTACCTGCTGATGAAATGAAAAAACCTCCATGCTCCATTTTTCCTCCTGCTTAATGGGGGGGGGGGGGGGAGTTCTTGTCTATGATTCAGCATCCTCCTCTCAGACACTTCCTAGTTCCACTCCCTGGACTGAACCAGCCTTCCTGATGAGCTTACTGAACCTGTTAGTGTCATGTGTCTTCAGTCTGATGCCCTAGCACACTACAGCATAGAAAATGAAGCTGGCCACCGCAGAGTGATAGAACATTTGCTGCATTGCTCTGCAGACATTGAAAGATCTTAGTCTCCTGAGGAAATACAGGCGGCTCTGACCTCTATTACTGTTATGGGGAAAGAATAGGTGTTAATCTACACTTAAATCTTATCATAATGTTATTTTTCACTTATAATGGAATGCTCACATTGTGTGGTTTTACTTTATATTCATTATATCTTCCTCATAGATCAGTGGACTGGTAAGGCACTCATTGGACATCCCTCTATCTGCCACCACACTGTGCTCTAAGATGTGTGTACTTTTACCTAAAATGGAAAGAAGGTAGCAGAGAGATATTTCCTGTTGATTCAATGCAACTCTATTGTTCTCTTTGCATTGTCTTTGCTCTCCACACTGTCTGTTGTGCAGCTGGTGCTGGATGCTGAGACTGTGCGCATGCCAAGCCTGCCCCTGAGCGCTGGAGGGGTTTCCGGAAATGCACAGGGCCTCTACGAGGTCTGTGTCTGTCCCAGTGGAAAGCTCTTCCTGTCCAAGGCTGGGGTCACCTCCACTTGCAGCGAGAATCAGGAGTGCTAGAATGACTGACAAGGTGATCAATTTTTCCATCTCTCATTAGATGCAACAAGCAAAACTGAATATCTGGGCTGAGTTTTTTGAATCTTTATACAAAAGAAGATCTGTGATGGTCTCAATGCTGGGATCCAACTGATCACTAATTTCGCCTTTGAAAATGGAAACTCCTGCTGGTCTACATGTTGGAAATGTCATGAAACGTGTTTGGTTTCATGCAAGACCTAACTAAACAAATTGGCAAATTAGTTCCAAATTCGTCTGCATCAGAGCTTTGTTGAATTGTTTTTATACACATAGTATCATGGCTGGGCAATGAGGAGCTGGTAGCAGCTTACAACCTATGCAATAACTTTTTGAGGTGCAATAAATAAAACTGACACTCATCGTGGGCTTGGAATAAGAAAACTCTGAAATGCTGAAAGTATCTTATTGAAATTGTTATTTTGGTTTACTTATGTCTGTCTTGCTCCAAGCCCTTGGTATGTTGTACTTTTTTTCTTTGTGTTTAGCATGTGTTTTATTTAATTGGGGGTGAAAATTAGAGAAATGATGAAAATTATTTTTTCATTGTCTAAGTCACTTCAGAGCTTGAGAGATGGATTTTATTCAGATACAAAACTAGACTTTTTTTCAATTGCTTTGTCGGGTTGAGATCGAGACGCCATATCCTCAAGTTAATTATGTAGTTTCACATGCATAATTATGTGTTTTTTTCTGTTTATATAATGATAGTTTTTGAGGCCTAAGCTACAAGAAAGAAATTTTTCTTCCAAGTAAGCTTGGAAGGTCTGTTTGTTGAATAACTTTTAACTAATTTATGATTTTCTAGTTAAAAAATAATGACAGTGTTGTATAATTTTTCTTTTTGGCCAAAAATGCCTTGATTTCATTTAATTCTTATACAATGTGCAGGTAAAGTAATTAAAATGTGCTTCCTTTTAAGGTTCTCAGTTCACTACGTCAAAAGGGGCAATGCAACTTTGAGTTAAGCATCATTTTCAGTTTTGTTAAGTAGTTAATTCACAGTTTTCTCCTTCTGGCATATTTTGCTAATGTGTGTAATGTATATTTATTTTTGTGTTTTGAATAAATTTTGTGTTTTTCCTCTATGTGTCTTTCAGATGAATTTATTCACATATACAGTTGAGGCCATTTGTTTAAATAAAGACATTCAAACTACATTTTTCAGGTTGCAATACAGTTCTTGTGAGAGAATCACATTTTGTGCGGGAAAAGTATAAATACACTTTTTTAGTATTTGTTGAAATTACATTCAATTGCTTTACTTAAATCAGAGGTTTAGGTTAAACTTCCACAAGTTTTTCGAAACACAGGGCCAAAATTTTGGCCCTTTTCTCCTGAAAAAACTGATGTTATTTAGTCAGATTTTTGGGCCTCCTTATTCTGACATTAATTTAAATTTTAGTTCACAAATTCTTGATTCATTTCTGGTCAGGGTGGCCTGAATACCTTTACTTTGTTGTATGTGAGCCATTATGTCGGCACTTTTGAGTTTTGTGTAGGGTTGGTGTCCTGCTTCAGTAATTGCAGATAATGTCATTTTTTTGGGATGTATTAGTCCCTTCTTCAGCAAAATAACCACACAACATAATATTGCCACCCCTGAACTTCATAGTAGGGATGATGTTATTTTAGTCAAAGGCCCTCATCCTTTTGCCACCACACACACCACAGGTCAAAGTCTGGTCAGCCTTGGGTGTTGGGGAGTCCTTTTTTACTTTAACAATTCGGTGTCTGTATGATTCCAAAATATTTATATCATCGCACACTGTCTTGATGACAATGAATGACACTAAAAGGCCCTGATTTTATTTTTTCTAAGCCTTTGCTAGGTTGTTTTTTTCCTACTGCATAAAGTACAAAAAGCACTGTCAGGCCCTTAAATATTATTACTAATGGCCTATCAGAAGCTTTCAAACGTTATTTAATTGATTTCTGGAATCTTCCATACAGTTTAAATAGACAGTAAATAAAATTAAGTAAAATAAGTGAAATAAAGTTTTTTTGGGGGGTGGTTTTTGAAATTCTCTCTTATAGAAATAAAGTAGATACCCCGTTGACTTACCATAAGAAAACATGGTGACGTGAAAAAATGTTGAAGTGTGAAAAAATTGAGTTTGACTATCTTGAAACTGGGTGTATTAAATATATTGCCTCAACAGTAATTGCTTTGTAAGATTTTGTAGTTTCGTTTTTGTTTTTTGGTCCCTTGTCTTTATTGGATAGGACAGTTGAAGAAAGACCGGCAATTTGAAAAAGAGAAAATTGGCCATGGGTTAGCGAGTTGAACCCAGGACAAATACGGTGTGGATTTTCTGTTCGACGACTGCTTTATCAACTGAGCTAAATGGGCACTACAGCCCTATGTTGTCTCATCAAATGTTTTGGGCAACTTTACTGAGCAAGGGGCTGGCTGTTTCTTAATGTAAAACATATTGCTACTGCTTCCAGTTTCCCAGTTTTAGGATCTAAATCCATCAGATTATTACATATATTATAATTATATATAATAATCTGATAATTTATATATAATAATAATAATAATCTGAAAGATTTTGATACAAAATCAATCTATCAATCTATTCCAAATTCTGCTCTGCATTTAAACTGTAATGTATAGATAAGATACCCTGAGAATCATTTCTGAACAATTTTTATTGACTCTTTGATGTGAATTTAGTGGAAAAGGTATCACCAGAATGCAGAAAAAATAATTCCAACCAGCACAAACCAACTGACTAACACCAGCAAGCCTAGGACAAACTCTGGTCTTATTCTGAAGGCCCCAATTACTATCTGTTGCAGAGCAGATTTGTTGGCTTTGTGTACAACCCCACAAGATGATACTTAAGTAAATATCAGCTGGCCCTGTCATGACATCAGACATACAGTATTACACACAATTAGTACTGGTAATGGATCTTGCTCTGAAATGATTTGTTAAATCAAATATTTAAGATTTTTCACTTATAATGGAACATAAAAGAACATATAAATTTAACTTAGCACCAAAAGGTTAATTTATTTATTGGTATTATTATTGGTACTGACATTACCATATTCCAATAATAAGAGTACATTTTAATTCAGTTTTTTTTTTCAAGAAAACAATAGGTGGTTTTGCTTGCAAACTTGAGACTTTTAAAATTATATATTACAAAAACTGATGCAATTAAAAACAATTTAAAAGTGCATAAGCTCTATTAATCACAGAAAGTATTATTTTTTGACGTACCTTTTATAAAACTAGAAATATAAACAGACAATGTATTTAAGGGAAATTTATTAGGCCATCTATATGGCACAGTGTACAACAACTAGTGATACACAAGGTTCTGGTTTATTTGAGGAGACATCCTCAGTTGAGTTGCGTCAAGCTTGAGGTGTAATGAGTCTAAAGATACCAAGAAGCATATTTTAAATTATGTATAAAAATGACATTTGCTGTTAGTGTTTGTATAGTCCTTCAAAGATAAAAGAAAACCAATAATACAGTTAAATTAAGTAAGAATTTCAGTTTGATGCTGTTCTAAGTGCCTTAAACAAGAAAGTTTCAAATTACCAAAGATGTGTGACATTATTTAATGCTGTCCAAAATTGACATGTTTTTTGTAATGCTCAAACTGCCCTTATTTTATTAAACTGTCCTCCTGTTTTCCCAAACAGGTCATCACTGTAAGACTGTAAAAACAACCCTTGGACATGTTTAAGCAAAAGCTGAGCTACAGTCATAACTGCCCTATCCCTACATTTTTATTTATCAAAGCATATTTGCTATCTGTAGGGCTCCAAGAAACACAAGATTCATATGGACATGTAATAATGTAAAACAGTCACCAACTGTTATATGTCAAACAATTTACACGGCTATAGCAATAGAAAAACAAATCCTGATTAAAAAAAAACATTGCTTCAAAAGTTACAGTTTTCAATCCACATATGGATTCTTCCCAGTTGCTGGGTTTACTCAATGCTTAAAAATGTTCCATGATGAACTGAGTGGCAATGTTACAGAAAATGTACAACTTTTACAGTAATTAAATAAAACCAATCATAAAATACAAGACAGAAAATCTAAAAAGAAAAATTGTAATATATGTATGTAATTTCCTTGACTGCAGAACATCTTTATCTATCTATATTGACCTAGAGAGAGGAGAGAGATGAAGAGATATATTGATAGAGATAGATAGATAAAGATACATAGATAGAGGCATAGAGATAGACACACATATAAAGTGAAAAAGCAGCATATTTTTTAGCAAATAATTTCAGTGTTGGGACTCAGACTATGGGAGCCATACATTTATTTACTTCGCATTGGCCACAAAACTATCGTCACAGGTACTACTTTTTCTCAAAGTGATATTCACAATCCGTATTGCACACAGCCAAGGGTATGCTCTATTACACAGAGGATCTATGCAAACTGAAGTTTCAGTGTCATCTTTACAGTATTATATTTTTTGCTGCACAAAAGTTTCAAGCTTTATGATTATCCGTGCGGTACATTCCATTACTCTCATTGCCACCTCAGATGTGTATCTATCATTGGGAATCTGTGGAAACGGCAGGAGATCAGGATAGCGTGTTCTCAGGCTGTCCACACCATATCCTTCCAGGATGTGAACATCATTGGCAAGGCCTGTTAACTGGGAGTTGTACTCCTCAACTTTTTGAGCCAAGGCCGTTGGTTTCACGTCTTTGTCCGACTTTCCTCTGACTGCATAGTCAGCAGCTATCAGTGCAAGCTTCGTGGCCAGGTAGCATTTGAAACAAACCCATTCGTTGGCATTTTTATGAAGATCATTCCGAGCAGCAGAGTAGTTGGCTCTTGCTTGTCTAAGCCACCTGCGGGCTTCAACAGGGTTGCCAACTGTTTTGAAAGTAGGAGGGACAAAGAAACGGTGAGAATGTGAGGAACCTGCATAGCCTGTATAGTCTCTGAACTGCTGCCTTTCAGATTTGTGATTTGTTGCTTCTTGGTTCCATGATGAATAAAACCTTTGAAATGAAAACTTCTCGGACTGGAAGCGGGTTGAAGATGTGGAGTAGGATCTCCTGGAAGCTCTTTCTGTATTTTGCTGATCAGCCAAAGACTGTTTCTCCATCCTGTTGATCTCATTCTGCAAGTGCTTGAATACTTCTGTGGCAATGTCCAGATTCTCTGCATTTTTGTCTGGATGCCACTTGAGATATAATCTTCGAATTATCTTCTTTCTCTCTATCTCGGGAAGCTTCCAAGCTTGTTCAACTACTAAGGTCACTTCTTTCAGAATCTCAGGCAATGCATGAAGCTTGATCTTTTTTGGAGACTGTTTTTGAGGGGGAGGTCTCAGATTTTCCTTACCAGCAAAAAGGGGAGGGGTCATTCGTAGACCAGAGGAACAACTGTTTGGCATTGTAGGAGTTGATGGGGCACTGGAGTCACGAACATGGGTACTTTCATCTTGTCTTGAGAATTTGTACAAGTCTAGAGAACTGACTATCTTGTACTCACTGTAACCAATGTCAATCTGGAAGCATTTTCCAAGAAAACTTGTAATTTCCTCCTCATCTCTCTCTACTTCTTGAACAATGATGGCATATGTATATGTAGGCTGGTAGGACCCATACATGTCTCCACCCTCAGAGTCCACAAGGTAGCCTACATATTCTCCTGGATAAAATACATTCATGGGATCCATAAGCAGTGTGTGGTGTATCTCAGCTGGTATTGGGGTTCCAGGGAGGGGTAGCTCAAGTTTTGAAGGCTCTGTTGAATCATACTTTACCCCAAGGTTGTCCAACTTCTCTGTGATTCTGTAAATGTCATTACAGCCAAGCATGGCAATCAGATAGGATGTATCAGAAATCAAATTGTCTGTGGCAGATTTTAATGTCATCGCCAGTGCTAAGAGAAAATTAATGTCTTTGCTATCTGAATGCTGGATATAGAGGTGAATCACAGCTGTCCCATATCTCTTTAGGAAGGCAAGTGTTTCGCTGCGGCTGTGTGGGATGGGACTACATCCTTTCACTCTTAATGTTGTCTGGAGTTTTTCAAAACAAGAAACTTTCAATCCTTCACAAAGTGCTTTGCAGAGACGTATGGCTTTTTCCTCATTCACAAGGTAAGCATTGTCATTCTCATGTTTCATTATTCTGATCAGTCCAGTGATGAACTGCTCTGATGACAGCAACAGCTGAAGGCGACCTTGAAGTGAACAAAGAGCTCCAAACTGGCACATTTTTGGAGAATCCTCATCAAGTTGCTCTTCAAGAATGTTACTTAACAGTCTTGGCCTTAGTTTCGGTGGAAGTAGCATGATCAGCTTTGTGTGAAACGCATGATCCTTGCCTAGATAGCACTGGCTCATGTCCACGAACATCTGAACTCCAATGTTACCCTGAATTCTACTCTTGTAGTGTGGGGCATCATCAAACACCAGACTACTGGATTTTGCTAATCTGCCATCATGACTTGGCAGATAAAAAGTTAAATCTCTTACATTTTCAAGATCTTTGCGAATTTCCACTGGATCATTATGGAGAGACTTGAACAGCCCAGAAACAACTCTTTTCACAGTTCTCATTTCATTCGGATCAAGCTGCTTGCCCTCTGAACTTCTGTAAATTCGCCAGAGTACCTCGACATACTGTTTAGTTGACACAACATCTTCAGTGCCAAGAAGTTTGAACAGCTGATGGAAGGTACCAAGTTCTAGAGGTAATTTATACAAGTAGGGTTTAAAGTCAGATTCATTGTCCAAATTAATGACAACCTCTTCAGGTTTTAGCAATTTCCAGCCATCTTCGACCATGACAAAAGCCACCCCACGGAGCTGGTAACGGAAATCTCTTTTATCTGCACTGAGGAACTCGTAGGTGGACTTTAAAACTTTGTTCCTGGTTTTCACCATTTCATCATCTGGATTGGATATGTTGCAAATATTCTTGCAGTTGCTTATGACTTTTTCCAACATTGGGTCCAAATTGACTCCTAACATGTTCAGCACTTGGTCAAGTTGTTCCTGTCCAGTGAGAGTGCTACCCTCTTGATCTTTAATGCATGATGGTGTAGCTTTTTCGGGTAGAATTGGGCAAGATGTCCAAAGCAAGTGAATGATATCTGTTTGCTGGAACTTTGGATTTATCTGTGACCCACTGAAGCGAATCAGAGGAAGTGTTCCACTCATATCTTGGTACTGAGAATGAAGCTTGATTAGCTCTTTTGGGGCTCTCTCTGGACACAGGAATAGTATCATTGACAGCTCTTTGAGAAAAGTACCCTGGAACAGGTCTATCCTCTCTTTGAAAATATGGTTTAAAAGAACATTAACAATGGTTTGTACTTTTTCTTTGGTCCAGCTCTCCGTTTGGGCTTTGATGCTGACCTCTTTTGCAAACTGTAGAACTTGCTGCTGTGACACTTCATTCTTGAGACCAATACTTCTCAGAAAGGTTATCCATGAAGTGAGCAACAATGTCCCATTCTTGGGTTTTGACACTTGCTCAACTTTCTTAAAAAAGTCATTTGGTATGAATGATTTTGCAGGTAGCATGACTTCAAATACCTTCACTGTCTCATCATAGAAAAACTTGGCTGGTCTGAGTCTGTTTGAGTTATCATAGATGAACAGCAGTCCCTCCAACTTCTCAAAGAGCTGATCCTTTATCTTGCATGGTTCTTCCATTGACAAAAGTCTTTCTTTCAAGTAAATGATATGTTCAATTTTGGCATCATATGAAAGACTCTCAAACTTTGGCAGAAGATGTTGATGGTAGATTTCTAAGTCATCTATGGGCATGCAGCCAAGGAAGGTGTGCAGATCTTTTAGCTGCAGGCTGTCAGCAAGAAATGCAAAGGAGGCTGTGTGAGCCCATTTGTCTATATCAGCAGTGGGAATGCATTTTGCAAGAATAAAGTTAGCTTCATAGTTTGCAATGTTAATGTATCTCCCACTGACTGATTTAAAGCACGGTAGGAGTTTTAGTCTTTGTGCATCCTTTTGTGTGAGGTATGCTAGATTGCAGTTAAAATACAACATTAGAGCCTCAAAGTCCTTGTCAGTCAGATTTGCTGCTTTGAATGCCGATGTCTGAATCATGTACTCTACAGCTTTCAGAACACTTGATGGATTTTCAATGTTTGCAGTTTGTTGGGCTAGAAAGGGCATAATGGGATTCTCTTTAACACAGATTTTGTTTACTGCAAGCTGAATGCATCCTGCTTTCATTAGAGTGTGAAAAACTTTGTCATTTTGGCCATGTGGAAATAGGGCTATGTTCATCAAACTCAGAGGTAAAAGGACATCATGGTCAGGGACAACTATCCTTTCTCTTGCCATGAATTTGATTCCAGGTAGCAAAGCCCAGTCTTTCAGAATATCAAGCACTGTGTCGAAACTGGGCTTATTGTCAACCTGATCCTCCTTAACAGCAATATTCTCACTGATGAAGTTCCACACATTCTTCAACCAAGATTCACCTGCAAAAGTGTCTCTCCACTTTACAGGGGTCTTTGTTCGATACTCTCTTGGAAGAACTGATCCCAGAAGGTCACCAAAGCAGTTGACGTCAAAGTTCTTTGCAGCTCCTCCCTTCAGAAGGATGTTGCTGTACCTTATGTACAATGTATTCATGAACAATTCTTTCCTTGATGAGATAAGCTCATGATGTGTTGTGAGGAACTTTGGCCTCTTGGAATCAAACACCTGAAGCATATTGTCCATTGTTATCAACAGAGGCAAACCTTCAATTTTAACTTCAGCTACTTCTATATCTTTGAAGCAGTAGTCGACTAGAAGCTTCAAGCTATGAACTAGCTTGTAGTTTGACTGTTGGAGACGGCAGGGGAGTTTTCCAATGTGGCAAGATGTGTCTGGGGATGAGAAAGTATGAAGAAAGTTACGGACATCTTCTGGTGTCACATAACTGACTGGTATTCCTGCATCTTCCAAACAGAAATAGAGATTTGCTGTCTCATCGCAGCTGTAAACCAGGTTGAAACCAATATCCAGAAGCAGAGTTTTCAACCTGTACACATTTTCAGCAACAGATTTCCTTGAGGTGATGTTGTACTCCGTGTTTTTCAAGTGCTGAAGCTCATCTTGTAGCAGATTATCAAAAAAGACTCTGCCCTTGTTTGTATTGGATATATTCACCCATGAAATATAAACAACAGAGTGCATGTCAGCGTTGTCATGGTGCACTGCTCTGACTACAGGAAGCAGGCGCTTCAGGTCAGCATGGATACAGTTGTAAACTGCTTTAACCAGGCAGTACCAATCTGGCTGAATATCAATTCTGTTGACTGGGAAGAAGAACAGATATTTACGCAATGTGTCTTTAACAACATGAAGTGGTGTTCCTTGTAGAATAGTCATGGAGGAATCAGAACCTGGAAAGTATCGACGCTTAAGCTGAATCAGCAGTTCCACACAGGCAGGGGCTATCAGTGATGTCATCAAATTGTTATTCCAGTCGCTCCTGACCCCCACTCCATTGTCATCTCTCCACAGATTTCTTCTAGCAGAGTCTAGTGCAAAATGCCCATTGACATGAAAAGGTAAGCCAGTCTCCAGTGAAAGGGGCAGAAAGCAGAAGGCTCTGTGGGTTTTTTTGTAGTTATGGCTGACACATGCAGCTACACCTCCACGTGGAAATAGGGTTATGTCCTCATTTTTGTGAGCTGAGATCACACTTTTTGAGACATTTTCAATGTTAGGGAAGCCAGATCGGTTGCATATCATCCATGTGGTCATATTTCCATCAGTGTCCTCTATGTCCATTGTATAGGTTATCTGTTGGACTGGGATTGTCATAAGCAGCTTCTTTTTGGTCACACTGTCTACAACTGAGGAATGAAACTGTTTGCGTTTTAGCCGATCACCATCTGTAATTTTGGCTGTTACAGAATAGAGTACTTTTAGTTCTCCAGATGCATTATCAATTTCACAGATTGATATTTTCTCCATGTGGTTGAGAAACATTAGAAGCTCTGCACCATCATTTTTTAGCTTATCCAAAAGGTTTTGCACCATTCTGTCTGATGCAGGGACAGAACTGATCTCTGATTTCTTTGCCATCTCTGTAGAGCGGATGGGAAATCGAAACATTGTGCTGCGTTCTAACTTGAAATGAATCCCCAAGTAAAGATTTAGAACATCTGAAAACTGAGATCTGAAGTCAGAGTCCAAGTCTTTAAACATTCGTCCAGGACTCACAGATGTGGCCCCCGGTGCATACTGTGCATGTGGATCAAAGATGCACAGAATGTCATTGTTTGAAATGAAGGATGGGCAGTCAGTGATGTGATAGACAGAGTTGAATCCTATGCCGTACTGACCTGTTTTCCCAGGATTAGCCTCTTTTGTTCCTCTTCCAAGGTTCTGTATACCTCTGACATCATCCTCTGTAAAAGGCTGGTTGTTATATACACAGAGAGCAGGGCCTTGCATTGGGATCCATTTGTCATCAAAGATTCTGTCTGTGGGATGTGTCCTTGAATCAAAAACAAAGTAAATTTCAGTGGCTTTTGCATCATCTGCATTTTGTAGAAGCTCTTTTAGCATTTCTTTTTCTGATGGATAAGCATTGAGGATGCTTTTTATCCTGCTTGTGAGTTTTTCTTTCTGTCCAAACTCACTCCCAAGCGGAGTGAAGCAGACATTTGAGGCATACCTCTCCAAAGCTTTGTGACGTTTTGGGACAGCTCCTAATTTCACAGCAACCTCTCTTGGAATGTCCCCGTGACAGTATTTCACAGAACAGTCTTTGACTTTGATCCAAGGGCAGTCATTGTAGCAAAGTGATTTTGAAGGTTGCAATGTCAGATTTGAGTCAGGTAACAGAATCCTTCCATAATTAGCTTGGCAGTATTCTTGGTTCTTGTCCCGTATCAAACTCCATATTCCTTCACTAATAATTCTGCGACACAACTGGAAAATATCCTCTGTGAGTGACCTTCGGCCACATTCTTGTTTCACAGTTTCAAGAACTGCAGAAAAATCCTCGACTGTGTAGTTTGGCTGTACCCCAACAGTTTCAAAGAGCTCCCGACAGCTGTTTCTGTATTTGTTAGGGAGCTGATAAAGGTGTGGAGCTGCATCAAAATTCAGGTGGAAAGCAACTTTGGCTGGATTGACATATGTGTTTTCAGCCAGGATGGAATTGAATGCTTTTAGTTCCTCAGTTATTTGTCTTTTTGCATTCTCATCCTGTAGCATTTCCTCGTGAAGAAACTTGTAACAGGCATTTGTTATATTCTCCTGATACAGTGTCACGCCATCAAATGATTGAGATAGTTTCTTCAGTTGACTGATGACCAGTCCAACTGAAGGCTTCCTTATTAGACCAAGACAGTCTTTCACAGCCAACGACATTGCACCACAACCTTTGAAAGATGGAGAATTTTCATTCAAGATTGGCTTCATCAGACACACCGTGTCCTGATGTTCAGTTGTGAAGAGTTCTTCAGAAGAGAACATTTTAGTCGGGGAAAAATTATTCCCATGCCATGGGAGTGAGAACCCTGCAGGTCTCGTCAGGAATGGAAGGAACTTGATGTCCTGTAGTTTTTCTAAAAGCTCAGCTTCTCCTGAATCTCTCATTTTCAGTTTCTCATCGATGAGACTTAGTAGTATACTGCTCCGAAAACATGCAGCTGTGTGGTCCTTTTCATTAAGGTCAGTAACAGATTGAGCACGCTCAATAAGGTCCTCCCATGACAGATCATCTTTTACCATGCCTAACTGTACTAGCTTCACTAAACAAACAGGATTTAGGTAGTCCATAGAAGTCCCTTCAGGAAATCTTCCATCATCAGTGTTGTAGAGTTTAGCGACTCTTCCCTCTGGGTGAATGAGTCTGGAAGGAAAAACCAGATCCTTATTGGGGCCAGAGCATGGGATACAAGGAGTATCTCTAAGGATTGATGCAAAATTTTCAAGTTTCTCATTCAAGACATAATGCATAAGGGGATCACGAAGCTCTTTCTCAATTTCTTGGATATGAGGGAAAAAGACTTCTGAGAAAAACTGCTCTTCTGTCAGAGTGTTTTCCATCAACTTCCCTTTACATCCAGCATCGTCAAACCCCTCCTTCACCCAGTCAGGCAGCTCAACAGCGCAGAGCTTTTGTGAGCCACTTCTCTTGAGGTATTTCAAGAATATCTTGAAGGCAGCAGAACCAATGTCTGGCCTACAGAGTAAGGCATCATCAAGGAATCTGACATATTTGATAGACACCCAGTTTTTGCCGTCTGAGAAAACATTTGCATGCTCACTGTCACCCCCTTTTGCTATTTCTTGGTAGATGCCCTGGCTGATCAATGTGAAGTCATCATGCACCTGACTTGGATCTGGCCATGCTGCATAATAACTATAGTCCAAGAGTTCTCCATTTTCAGCCATTGAACGTAGCATGGTGAGCGCAGCTAAATAGGCTTGGACAATGACATGTCTCATGAACACAGAATTCCAATGTCCTTTGGTGTCAGTCTTCCAGATCTCTTTTCGGTTGGAGGTCACAGCAAAACAGCCATTAATATGGACTGGTAGACCTGTTTTGATTCTGAGAGGTAAGTAACAAAAAACCTCTCCGATTGGAGTGGCATTGGACTTTAATGTCCATTTGTGATTCTCTTCCTCTGCAAGCAGAACAGCCACTCCTCCACAAGGCACTAGTCCAAGCCTGATTCCACTATCACTTAGGGAAAACTTAAGAGCCTCAGTTACATCCATGCATGAGCATATGAGCCAGTTGGTGACCTCTACTGCCTTTTGTGGCATTTCATCTGTAAGTCGTCTTGTCTGAACACCTTTTGCAGCCATCTCAAAGTACTGGTTAGGATCTTCCTCTGAACCTCTGAACAGGGGGGAGTGGAGATCGACAATTCGTTTGAACACGTTATGAAACTCCTCCACCAAAACCCGTATGATACAGCCAGACTTGGGGACATCTGCAGGTACCTTGTTGATGCTTGCAACTTTTTTCATAACCTTTGCTGCAGATTTAAGAATACTCAGAGGTCCGTATGAGGCTTTGGAAGACCATACACTTTTGTTGATGGTGACGACATCTTGTGCTCCCGCTGGATTTTGTTCCTCATATTTCAAGTATTTTAAGACCATACTTCCAACATGCTGAGTAAAGAGAATAAACCTGTGGCCACATATGCTGAACTCATCAACCAGGGAATAGATGTCTGTTGTGTTGTAGTACAGACTACTAATTTCACTTACTGAGGCTTCCTGCTCTGTTCTGAATGGAAGTCTGAACAGTGTGCCATTGTATTTGTATGGGGAGTCCTGAGCTAGGGGAAGCTGGCAGTTGAATACATTAATAAAAGGTCTGAACTGGTTAGGGAATTTTCTAAGCCTTTTCTGTTGTTTGCTCCAGTTGATTTTGATCCCTGGATTAGATCTGTCTCTGATGTGCTTGCTGATGTGATTGATGTTTGGATCGAACATGATCATGAACTCTCTGCTCATAATGATGGGGATATCAGTAATGTGATAAACTGAGTTAAAGCCCAAACCAAACTTGCCAACCTTGTCCGCTTCACATCTCTTTACTGATCCACCTAACCTTGTTATGTTCAGAAAGTCAGTGTCTGAGAATACAGAGTTGTTGAAAGACCATAAGGAGGGACCGTGACAAGTGATCATACCAGGGTCAAGGAGATTCTCTCGAATGTCAGCGTTTTTTCTCATGTCAATGAGGAAACTGCACTCTGTTGCACTTGCATCATCAGCATTCTGAAGTATCTCTTTAAAAATGTCTGCTACAGACGGATATTCCTCCAAGATGTTCTTTATTCTCACAGTTAGTGGTTCTCTTTGACCTGACTGTTCAAAGCCAAGGTTCTCTGGGTTTATCAACCTGGTGCTCAAACATGGCACCTTCAGCCACTCTGCGGTTTTCATGGGGATGTCATCATGGACTAATATGATGGGTTCTGATGCATCTTCAAGTAAGTCATTCAGATCATCAACTTTGATGTCACAGTAGGTGCATTCATGAATGGGCTTCATCGCTAATTTGGTTGTGTCTTTGTAACAAAGAATTGGCACATGCATGTTAATATCTACAGGTATCTGACTGTTGTACAACCATCTTAGGATGTTGATTAAAAGTAGGATATTATGTTTGCTCTCCTCCTTGGTAATTCCGTCTTCACATCTTTGTTGTACTGTGCTGATGACTTCAAACACATGGTGAGGGACAACCTCTTCAACTGAACCACAAAACTTGAAAAGCTTGTGAAACTTTCTAATTGTCTTTGGCAAGGAGTAGAGGTAAGGCTGCAAATCAAGATCAGGAAGGGGTTTTAGGACTGTCTGGCCAGGTGATGAGAATGTCTTCCCTGTCCAAACCCAATCAAAAGGCAGAGATTTCATTGCTTCTCTAGCATCCTCAAGATGAGCCTGCATGAAACCATAAATCTCAAACAAGATCTGCTGGAATTGATACCAATCCTCTGTGGTAAATGCTTGAGATTTATGCCAATCATTGACTGCTTTCAGGTGCTGTAAAACTTGATCCACCTGTGGCTCTACAGTGAGTTTCAGTGCCTTTTTCATACCTGCAGATGTGTGTTCAACCAGAGCTACTGATGATCCCACAAGCACTGCATGGGATATGTCACACATTTCAGACAAAGAGCAGATATTGACAGTATCTCCAACCCAAGCAAGGGATTTAGGGTATGTAAGAGGTCTTTCTTTGCAGACAGGTACCCATTTTATTTTTAGCAACGATGTCTGAGCATTTGCTGATTTTACCAGCTTGGTTTGTCTGTTAAGTATTTGAAGGAGTGTTTTGGCTTTTTTGATTAGAAAGTCCCACTCAGGTTCTTTGCTACTTTGTAATTCCTCTATCTTCAATGCAACTTTGAGTGCATCTTTTTCACTGAGCTGTACTTCATTTCTAAGTCCAAGTTGCCTAAGTGAATAAAGAATATCTGGGGAAGACCTAAATGTACTTGCAGGAAACCTGGTTTTCTCTTCCATGTAGAACAGATTTTGTAGAATCTCCAGCTCAGGATCGAAAAGGTCTGAGGCTTTGACTGACTTTCCACAAGGCAACTGAATGAATTTAAGTGAAGAAAGCCATGCAGTCACAGATGAGTTTTCATTTTTCAGAAACGCTAGATGTGTAAGTGCCCAAAGCATGATTTTGGTTATCTCATCTGTTGTGTAGAACCCCCTCTCAATATCCTGAATAATCAGCTTCAAACATTCAGTTGTTGTAACTTGTTCTACATTTAGCATCTTGATTAGGCGGATTGATTCCTCATCAAAGCAACCTACAAGATTCATAGATAATTTCACATCTGGAGGATACTTGGCTCTATGATGTAAAGCCCTAGCTCCTCTCAGTAATGTAAATGCTGAGGTACCTTCAGAGCAGGTCCCAACTTTCTCAAAGATGGAAAGCTCAAGCAGGGTATGCTTTTCCCTCTCTGTAATGTCAGACAGTCCTGCAAAAAAATCTCTGAGCGCAATCTTTTCTTGGACAGTCAAAGAAGAGACTTGGTTGGATAGCCGTTGTATTGACCATCTATCCATAATTTGCAGAAGGATACCAGGAGAGGAAGGGTGAATGTACTTCTTAAGCAGAGGGTGCTGCAAACAAGAATCAAGCTTTTTTATCACAACTCCTCCAAGCTTTTCCATGATGCCAAGCAGGCTTTCAGAAAACGTTGCTGCTTCTTCATTTGCATGAATTATGGGGGATGGAGTTTTGAGACGTAAAAGCTTTACCATGTCCATGCTTTCCTCAAGTGGCACAAGTGGGATCAAAGGCATGTCTTCAAAGGTGGTTAGGTCTTCAGAAAATTTTATATAGAGATGCTTCCATATCATCCTAAGCCAGGAAACTGTAGGATACTTCAGCTCTCTGTTTCTAGGTTCCCATTGGACAATGAAATCTCTAGTTGGCCAGGCTGTTGATAGGATCTCCTTGATAAGTCGAGCTGATCGTTCAGGGTTCAGCACTTGTAACTGAGTGCAGGGTCGTCCTGTTCAAATCACAAGAATTTTTTTAATTAGTTATTATTATAAAAGTTGCTAAATTTTAACTATCAGAGCTGGCAAAATTAGATTTATTGCTGTTATTGCACTATGCAGCAGTCTGAGGATAAAAGTTTCAGGTCTCAGGCATGTCATCAATTTCCTGCAGTTATAATTATTGGACACCATTGCATCTGTTTCAAAAAAAGGTAAGAATTGGCTTAACAGTTCACAAAAATCATACACATTTGGCGAATGCAAACAAAGCAAACACACTTGCACACAGCATGTTCTTTACAGCCACACACGTTTGTTAAATTAATACAAATTCCCTGTCAATCTTAAAACTCTTTTCTGTGTTTGGGAAAACACTTTTATGGAAGTGTATAGGGGACTTAATTCAAATGCTAATGTAAACTTGAAAATGAAAATGTAATTCACCTAGCATTATCAATTTCAACAGGTGTATGTTTTATTTGAGTAAAAATGAAAATGAAAATGCAATAATCCAATTTGCATTTTAATTTTCACATACTTGCATCGGTGTTCTGTGACATTAAAATTAAAATGGAAAAGTTGTTTGACATTTCATTTTCAAAGGCTTAAACTGCTTCACAGTGGACTATATTCAAATTTGTGCA
This sequence comes from Semicossyphus pulcher, assembly GCF_022749685.1. Taxonomy (NCBI): domain Eukaryota; kingdom Metazoa; phylum Chordata; class Actinopteri; order Labriformes; family Labridae; genus Semicossyphus; species Semicossyphus pulcher. Next base: position 21,525,590 of record NW_027211692.1, on the reverse strand, counting down.
AGTATTATTTAAGTCACAATTAAAATAAAAAATTAAATTTTTTAACAATTTGAAAATGAAATGCCAAATGCTGTTCTCATATTCATTTAAAAAGCCTTACCCTGCCTCAAAGTGGACAACATTCAAATGCAATAAACAGTGCCCCCAGTCTCATTCAGAAAGTATGAGTAGTAAGTATGAGTGAATGCACTTTCAGGAAATAAATTTACAGAAACTAGTCATTTTAATTGCGGTTTATTTTACATACTGTATCTATGAGAGTTTCCAGACTACTAACATGGTGCTCATTTACAAGCAATGCATTAGTTAGGGTTAATAAAAAAAACACAGTTGACACACTTTGAAATACCTACCTGAGCACCCCCAAAAATATTGTTGCACTGTAATTCAATAGACAGGTTTTAGAAGTTTGAGGATGAATTTGACAGTTTTACTTTTTTTATTTCATTAAAAAAAACAAGATTTTAGATCTAGTCTTAAGCTGATGCAATTATAGGTTAAGTAATAATCTCGAAGATTTTCATTTAAATAAATGTCTGTTACGTCACTATCGCCGAATGAATGAGGTAACACAATGAAGGTGAGCCTATCACCCACTGATGAAAGCCTTTGCATTTGCAGAATTACGGACTGGGTGTCTGGTGCGACTTTGGCGGAAAAATATCACAAGTGGCACCCAGTTAGTGACCCGTTTTCCATCATCCAGCTGGATATCTGGGAAGTGTGCTCCCGCAATTACTGTTGAGAACTAGGGATGCACGATATTGGATTTTTTGCCGATATCCGATATTTTACAACTCATTTAGCCGATTACCGATACCGATATTTTTTTCCCGCACACCTAATTGCAGAGATCATCAACTCTCTTCTGTATTGGAATAAGCGTACAGTATAATGGTGATACCTTATCACATTTGTTACAACGGTTGGGGTGACGGGTCTTGAGATGGTTAATCAAGTTTGTAGTGTTGAAAGACTGTCTTGGCTCCTCCTCGCATCACCGAAGCTGAGCAGTCATTGCAAATAGCAGTTTTGCAATCTATTTAGGACACTTTGAAAAACTTCCACACCACGGACATTTTGGCTTCTAACTCTCTCATGCTGCAGGTAGACACACGTGACGTCATCACGCTGTGCCGCACAGGTCTTCTTCGCGCCGGGGACATTGCGCCGAGGTCGGGCATTTCATCAAGTATGCAGTAGCCCATTATTTTATCGGTTAATTATATCGGCGGATATCGGCGTGTTGGCCGTTCATTTTTAAGAAAATAACGGCCGATACCGACAACGGGCCGATAATATCGTGCATCCCTATTGAGAACAAAACTGAGATCTTCGAGATTACAACTTTAAACTACTGTGGACACAAAGTGGAGGATACTAGTGGTACTGCCCAAGCTCTTTATAAATAATTAAAAAACAATAGAAGTTTACATTATTATCTGTGTCTTTCATTTTTCATTTATAAGACAATTTTTTTAACTCACTGTATTTCCTCTGCCTGGTTCACAAACATTTTGTACTAATGGTTAAGTATGGCAGTGACTACACTATGATCTGATATGTTTCAGGAGTCAGCATACTCTCTTCTGCAGCTCACTCCTAAATGATCCATAATCATAACATATTTAGTGCCTTGCTTGGACTACAGCAGTGTAAGGAGACCCAGAATAGTACAATATAGCTGAACCAACACAGCCCTCACAGTCATCACAGTTAGGATTTTTCACTTTCAGTTTATACTTTACTATATATAATACTTTAAACAGTGTGGTGATTTTCTTGTTTTTCTTTTTTGAAACATTTCTTTACTTGATTTATTATATTATTTTCTTTGCTTTGTCATAACTCATGTATGCTAATAATAAATACTTCAGTATTATTTCACACACATGCACACATACACACAATTAATCCCCCACCCATCTATCCCTTCCCACCCCACTGAATCGATCCTGACAAGAGAACAGAACCTCCGGTTTGGCAGATAAGTTCTGATTCAGCTCTTCATCCCCTCCCTCCAGCAGTCTGTAACTCCTACTGCAGCTTTTTATATTTTATCTATTGTGTAGCACTTGTATTGTCCTCACATTTTCACACGCATGCACGCACGCACACACACACACACAAAAAAAATCCTTTTGTGAAGATTTCAAATAAACTGGTCAAAATATTTTACAATGTAAAGGTCTCCTGGTCACTGTTGGAAACAAAGCATATCAAGCTATATTCATGTGTAAGTTATTAAACTATGATAACAAATGTTACATTACCTCTGGTTTTTGCTGCTTTCTTCAAACTGTCCATTACTGAAGGTTTGATGCTTTCCAATAAGAATCGACCCTCAAGTCCTGGATATAGAGACCTAATATCAAGAGACAAGACAATAACAAGAGAAAACAGTGTTATTATTTTTATTAGTGTTAAATTGCAACTTGCTTGAAAAAACGAACTGTCTTTGCCTCTAAATGAAATGGAAATAAACCATTTCATTTTATCTCTACCTGGGGTATTCTTCAGATGCAATGTAAATGGCATCCTTTTCACTGACAGTAGATGAAAACGTTGTAAATGTCTCATCTTGCAGAGGCAGGAGCTCCAGTCCTATGAGGTCACTATAATTGGCATCACTTAGTGCAAACTCCAGCAGTAGCAGCTTCTCCTGTGAGGGACCTTTTTGTTTGTATTTCCTTATTACCTGACGCAACAAAGAAGCAGTCACCTTCTTCACTTTAGTAGACTCAGGTATGTAGGCAGCTAAGATAAAGTCCACAGCAGCAGGTGCCTTTGCCACCTGCATTCCTGAGCTTTTGAGGTAGTTGATCACAGTCTCTGAAATGTCCGTGTCTGTGTCAAGCTCTGAGAACACGGCCTGGTCCACCCGAACCCAGCTTTCACTGAGTGAATACACTACTTGCTGCTGCAGCAAATCATGATATAGTGGCTGGAGGACAGGTTTCCAGCGTGACTTGACCTTCTTAGGGTCTGGCCAGGCCCCATAGGTCCCTATAGGTGATAGGGGAAAGTCTTGGTCCACTTTTGTCTGTACCCTTTTGATAGCGTCAGTTATGAGCGTGAAATAAGCCATAGGGGTGACAGTGATTATCAGCAGCTCATTCCACAGGGCTGCTGGATCCCTCCACTGGTCTACTTCCCGCCACTTGATACTCCTGCGGTTGTCTGTGAGACCAAAGAAGCCACTAACATGAACCGGTAGCCCTGTCTCACTCTCCTCTCCAGGGGGCAAAGGAAGGAAGCAAAAAGCTCGTCCTGAGAAACCACATGTGGCACCTTTGTCTTCTTTGTTAATCAAAGTAAGAGGCAGAGCAATGCCAATGGTAGGCACGAACTTCAATTCATCTGCCAGAGAGTCTAATTCTGCACACAGTCCTCTGCCCCCAACACCATTACAAACCAGCCACGTCAACCTCTGAGTCTCTTTAGCTGTTTCATCCTGAGTCTCTATGTTGACCTTGTAAGTGACGCATGTGATTTTAGAATTGAGAACACCGTTGCTATAGCTGTCTACAGCCTGACTCAATGTTTTCAGTGCGTTCGGTCTTTCTAACTTATCAGTATTCTCTGTTGATGTAACCTGAAACAACATGCGTTCTGTACCATCAGACTCGCGCACATGCAAGGAGATCTTCTGAATGTTCTTGAGAAAGAGGAGCACTGTGTCCGCATCTACTTTGAAAGACTCAAAGAGCTCCAAAATCTTTTCTTTGTTGTATATGTTACCACTTAGCTGGGAGGGTTTCATGCGGAGTGGGAATCGAAACAACGTTCCTGGAAAGCTGCCATCCTTAATGGTTTTCTCAGAGCTTCCAAAAATCCCAATGTAGGGAGCAAACTGGTCAGCCAGTTCTGTGATCTCCTTAATATCAGTCATCAAGTTCCAACACTGTCCAGACTCATGCACTCCAAACAGGGTCTGATGAGGGTCCAACAAGGCAATCTGGTCTCCACTGAATATACCAGGAACATCTAATTATTGAAAAGAAAAACACAAACATTATACATTAAGACTTAAACATTTTGTTAATTCCATGATGTAACAAATATATATCTTTTTATTATTATTAAGATTAAGGCACTTTTCATTGTCATTTCAGGTCCCTGTGTTATATATCATTGTAAACTAATTATCTTTTAAACACTGAACCAAAATATAAACACAACACTTTTGTTTTTGCTCCCATTTTTCATGAGCTGAACTCAAAGATCTAAGACTTTTTCTATGTACACAAAAGGCCTATTTCTTTCAAATATTGTTCACAAATTTGTCTAAATCTGCGTTTGTGAGCACCTCTCCTTTGCCGAGATTATCTATCCACCTCACAGGTGTGGCATATCAAGATGCTGATTAGACAGCAAGATCATTGCACGTGTGCCTTAGGCTGGCCACAATAAAAGGCCACGCTAAAATGTGCCGTTTTATCACACAGCACAATGCCACAGATGTCACAAGTTTTGAGGGAGCGTGCAATTGGCATGCTGACTGCAGAAATGTCCACCAGAGCTGTTGCCCGTGAATTGAATGTTCATTTCTCTACCATAAGCCGTCTCCAAAGGTGTTTCAGAGCATTCGACGGTACATCCAACCAGCCTCACAACCGCAGACCACGTGTAACCACACCAGCCCAGGACCTCCACATCCAGCATCTTCACCTCAAAGATCATGTGAGACCAGCCACCCAGACAGCTGCTGCAACAATCTGATTGCATAACCAAAGAATTTCTGCACAAACTGTCAGAAACCGTCTCAGGGAAGCTCATCTGCATTCTTGTCGTCCTCATCAGGGTCTCGACCTGACTGCAGTTCACCGTCGTAACCAACTTGAGTGGGCAAATGCTCACATTCGATGGCGTCTGGTACTTTGGAAGAGGTGTTCTCTTCACGGATGAATCCCAGCTTTCACTGTACAGGGCAGATGGCAGACGTTGTGAATCGAGTGGCCCATGGTGGCGGTGGGGTTATGGTATGGGCAGGTGTATGTTATGGCCAATGAACACAGGTGCATTTTATTGATGGCATTTTGAATGCACAGAGATACCGTGACGAGATCCTGAGGCCCAATGTTTTGCCATTCATCCACGACCATCACCTCATGTTGCAGCATGATAATGCACGGCCCCATGTTGCAAGGATCTGTACACAATTCCTGGAAGCTGAAAACATCCCAGTTCTTGCATGGCCAGCATACTCACCGGACATGTCACCCATTGAGCATGTTTGGGATGCTCTGGATAGGCGTTTACGACAGCATGTTCCGGTTCCTGCCAATATCCAGCAAATTCGCACAGCCATTGAAAAGGAGTGGACCAACATTCCACAGGCCACAATCAACAACCTGATCAACTCTATGCGAAGGAGATGTGTTGCATTGCGTGAGGCAAATGGTGGTCACACCAGATACTGACCCCCCGGACCCCCCCAATAGAGTAAAACTGAACATTTTAGAGTGGCCTTTTATTGTGGCCAGCCTAAGGCACACCTGTGCAATAATCATGCTGTCTAATCAGCATCTTGATATGCCATACCTGTGAGGTGGATGGATTATTTCGGCAAAGGAGAAGTGCTCACAAACACAGATTTAGACAAATTTGTGAACAATATTTGAGAGAAATAGGCCTTTTGTGTACATAGAAAAAGTCTTAGATCTTTGAGTTCAGCTCATGAAAAATGGGAGCAAAAACAAAAGTGTTGCGTTTATATTTTTGTTCAGTGTATTTGAGCTCTTTGGACGAAACAAGACATGTAAAGGTGTCATCTTGGACTCTTGTGAAGTAAAGGACATTTTTAATATTGTGTCACATTTTATAGACCAATTACAAAATTGAAAAATAAAAAGGCAATTAAGTGATAATGTAAATTGCAGCTTTTAGATATCTCATTTATGCGCCAGGGTTAAATTCAAATAGCCCTTTATATCATCAGATCGGAAGAATGTTTTAATTAATTTCCCCTGATTTGATTTTGATTTATAGCTTAAATTAATGAATAGTAAATACATCTTAATATGGGTTAAGCAAAAAATGTACAGGCACCGTCAGTGCCAGAATAATTCTTTACACAGCACACTGTAATATTTGTTTCTAAAGATTGATTCTACATGAGGAAATAGCTTGTACTGCAAATGGGCTTTGGTAACAGAAATCATAATTTGCTTCCCGACGCTACGCACCTGTAACATGGTACACAGAATTAAAGCCAATCCCAAATCGTCCAACTTTCAAAGGGTCATCTCTTTTCCTGCTCCTTGCAATTTCCTGAATCCCATTCCAGTCCTCCACAGTGAACACAGCATCATTGTAGACATACAATGCTGTACCTGCAATGTAATGTGTAGAAACCAGGTCGGCATAAACAAGTTAGAAATACTTTAACGTACACATTCAGTAAGGGTACAGTGTACCGTATATTATGTTAATATTCCTAGTAACAAATGTATTTGTGTTTGCCCTTTTTTCCTGTACACAGGGAAACCAGAGCAAAGGATCATCTACAGAGCAACTGCTTAACAATAGTTAAAAAGGAGAGATTGTCAAAACAAGGCTTGAATATTCTTCTAAATTAAATGACAGTCTCACTTATCACTGGGCTATACTGTTGTGCATAATACAGTATGTGTACTGTAAATACTAACCTTGATGCTGAGCCATGTTAGCTGACCACAGTGACTCCACTCCATATTCTGTCTCATCGTACATGAACTTGACCTCTGTGGCTCCAGCATCTTCAGCATTTTGAATCAACTCCTTCAAGTTAAAACACAACAAATACGTTCACTTAGAAAGGCAGGCCCTTTATTTTGGTTTTAAGACAGGTGATGTACATGGTGACATCAGCTGATTTGGAGGATGCTTTCTTCCAAAAAAGCCTTAGACTAAAACAAGAACACTACAGAGAAATGGTAATAAGGCTGATGCCAGCAAGTAAAGCCAAATTAAAACAACCATTGTTTTAGTGTAAGCCTGACATATTTTCTAATTCTTAACATATTACATCTGTGTTACTCACTATAGCCTTTGCCTGGTAGAAATCATAACATTAATAGCATCTGCAACAATGAAAAAAGAGGCTATTGTACTAAAAATAAAAACTATATTGTTTCTGCCTTTTAGGGGCCAAAATCCACAACAAATGATTATGTCTGTGATATGTTTAAAACAATAATGTAGCATGACACCTACTTTCAGAATCTGTCCACCCTCAGGGTACCGCCTCAAAATATCTTTCAAAAATTCAACCAGTGGCGGGGTAGTCTGTCCAAACCTCCCTGTAAAAGCCAAAGTGAGTAAGCCTCACCAATGATGGAATTGGTTGTTTTAAAGAGAAGTTGTGGTTTTAAACGAATCCTACCTCCCCCTTTAAGGCCTCCTCCCTCCAGTGTTACAGAAACTTCTGGGCTTCCAACAGGCACCAAGGTTCCGATCTGCATGCTGTCATCCAGCTAGGAAAGTAGGATGTGGAGACAATGCATAATTTAACTAGTAAGGAAAATAAATGAATATAAACAGGTTATGTTATAAGAGAATGCATTATGGAAATGTGAACATATCTTATCACACTAATCATTTTATTGCTAGGGTATGCCATTCCTATCTAAAACAGTGTTAAATTAAGTGGATAATTCCTCACTGTCACTTTGCTTACCACTTTGTATGTGTATGAAAAAATCTATCTGGTGTTTGCATTGCCAGTTAGCAACAGGTAGTGTACTCAAACATCTGCCAGCTCTCCCTCTTCCACATACCAGCCCTGAAAAACAAAGCTACACCCTGTAAGTGATAAATATTGCTTCCCCTTATTTAGGCTAACTTGCCCTTGGGCAGCAGACACTCTAAATTCCATGTTATTGCTTGTTGTTATTCAGTTGTGAAAGTTTGCATACACTTAACTTAGCAAAAACAGATACGTTTTTTAACAGATCTCCACATTAACAAAGAATTTGCTTTGGGAGATGGAAACTAAATACACTGTATTGTGGGTCAGAAAAATATGTGAAAGAAAACATGAATAATGTAAACTACTTATTACTTCTGTCTTCAATTTAATTTTCATAGAACAGTTAACACACCAACTACAATCATCATAATTTTGATGCCTACCATTAACAGTTACTGTCCCATCAATTTTAAGTTTTTCATCCAACTATTCAAATTCTAAGGCTATGTGTGGTAGATAATCTTTTGGGGCTGCATCTTTTGGAATAGATGCAGCAGCAGTCAGAGTTGGTACCATGCCAGATACTGCTGCTCCTTCTCTTGAGGCTTTTCAAGGTGACCCACTGCACTCTGGTAAACTGAGCTCTGCATAAGCAAAACTCTTAGTCACCCTTACCACCGCCACTGCACCATGCAATGTCGTACAATTTTCTCAAATAACTAAGATATGAATATAGTATCACAGTATAATGGTGGTGGTATGATGAAGGTTTGTCATTTGGTGTCTGTACTGAGTTTGATTTCCATTCAGAGCATTTTCATTCAGAGCACCCACCGACAGGCATTTAAAATGAAGAATGAATGAAACATAACAATAGCCAAACTTGCCTTTTAGTTTATCCTAAAAAGCATACCACTCATCAGCTTACTGAAGTAGCAATCTCCTCCATCAGACTGCTACTTATTTTCATTGAATCATACAAAAAAGTTAATAGTTAATATCAAGACTTACATCTAAATGGCACAATGGAATCCTTTTTTACAGTTTACAAACAGTTTGCACCAAAGTATAACACTTAGTGTTCAGTCAGAACAAAATTAAAGACTTTGATATTGTTTTTTAATCTAAACCTTTTGCCTGAATTGTAGGACCCTAACTTGACGTAGTGAATGGGGTTTGAGTTTGTAGGTGTGGCTTGCAGCTAATTTCTGCTTATGAACTCAGAGCGGAGCTCCAGCATCGACACCCACCTGGTGCTTTCCATCAGCTGAAGCCAAGCGACAGGGTCACCTCAGTTATGTTAGGCCTTGCTCTATGGGCAGAAATGTGTCAGTAAAAACTGAATTTGAATTATTTATTTTTGAATTTGAATTGCTCAACTAATTTTATTTAAAATTTGAATTTGAATGACATAATTTGAAATTCAATTCATTAGTTTTAAAACTGAATTCCAATGAACTTGTAATGTAATATTCTGAAATTGAATACAGATTATCTGAAAATTCTAATTCCATATTCAGTTGTCGCAATTCCAATTCAGTTCTTGAAATTCAGTTTCAGTTTTCTGAAACACACATCTGGTTGATTAGGAAGAGCAATCGAGTGGAGATTCACAGCACTCCTTTTTGGCCAATCAGCACCTATGTTTTTGACCATTTCCTTCACTACATGCTTCTGGTAGCTACAAAGCTAACAATAGTTAGTTATATTATTAGTAATTCAAATTCAGTTTCTACTGACACGTATTTCTGCCCATAATACTCTTACACAACCATTGCAAACTACCACATGGGAATTATAGTACATGTATCTTCCCAAAAGTAAGCAACTACTCATATGAACAACACTGACACATCTGTTTGGTCCAAAATACAATTCATAAAGGATTAAAAGTATTAGAAATAATAACACCTTAATTTATGAAACTGATTTAGAAAATTGAGGTTGAAATAGATCATATTTCTACTGACATACTTAGTCACACTCATTCTGTATATTTTGTTCAGTGTGTAATTTGTAAGAACAATTATTTTCTTTTTTATAATAAAGATGCAATGGGTAACAATTGCATTCTGTTTAATATCCTGTAGTCATGTTGCACACCTAGTCAACAGTATGAGTCAGATTATTTGACTGAAGTCATATGAGATGCTAGTATTCAGGACAACTGAATAACTCTGTATAAATACAGTACAAGTACAGAAACAAAAAGTTAGAGTAAGAAAAGATAAGATAGATAGATATGAATATCACTCTTTTCGAAAAACAGGACCAAAACAGAAAGGATTCGATACATTCTTTACAGCAAAAATGTTACTTGGCCTACAGCATCTTAACAATGACGGCACTGTCAATGGTTTGGATTCGCATCCCTTCCTGCAGATACGGCACAGGATAATTTAAACAGATTAGGGTTTTTTCTGCTTTTTTTATGATTAGTAAGATGACCATATGAAGCTAAGAAAAATATAATGAGATTCATGAAATACACTACACTGAACATAGGCAAAACAAAGAATTTATCATTATGAGTGGGATAGGATTTCTATTTAGCTAAAAGCATATTTATTGCCAATTTTGAAATTTGGTTTGAAAAAAATTGCCACTTTACAATGTTTTCTTTAATCTACCTTTATGCACTTTTATGTGTCTGAAAATGACTTGGCAAAGCCTTCCAATGCATAATAAAACAATGAACAAGCAACCTAGGATAACATTGGCATCACATAAACACAAACACATACATCATATGAACACAATAAACAGACTTCTTCTGCAAATTTAAACTATTGAAAATATAAAATAAAGCTATATTATGGGTTCCAATTGGGCTATGCCATTTTTCAGAGGCAAAATTACCAACTGCCCATTTTAGTATGTGTTAGCAGTGCATTTATATTATTTATTTAAAAGAGAGAAAAAAAACATACCACTCTCCCATTGTGAGTCAGACGTTGCTCTATGACAGGCAGGTTTGTCTCCTCGTAGAGCAACTGTTTGAGATCTTGAACAGATGTGAAGGGAGAGACCTGATAGGACCTTGGGCCAATGTAATCATGACGAACTGTCACCCATGGCAACCTAGTAGCAAAAAAAGAGCAAAATCATTATGGGACCCATTCTCATTTTATCCAGTGTGGAGAATTTCAGTGTTTCAAAGTTGGTTGAGTACATTAATCAGAGTTCATTAATGTCATTTTACATCAAGGTGTAGCCTCAGTTAGTACAACAATTGAGAACAGACACCTCACCAGGTCCATCTGTTAGTGGTCCATTGGCCCCAGTTAGACAGTTGTATCTAGTCTCTAGGTTTTGATTTTACTTGTATACTGTCACATATAGCTGCCTTACTTCTCTGAATTGCTGCAGGGTGATGTGCTATCTTAAAAACCTTTACATTTTTTTGTTTCCCAACTTAATATTGTGTGTTACCTAAACTACTATACCACTATTTATTGAAGCAACATAGTTTTTTATTTTTCTTTATTTTACTTATCTCAGTATAAGATAGCTTATCAACATATTGATACCAATAAAAATAATAGATTTTTGTAGCAGGACACTGGACCAGAGTAACCAAGTCCACTGTGGTTCATTCATAGGAGCTGGAGTGGGTGTGGCAGCTAGCACGACAGCTCCACAGCCCTTACTAAACGATACTGGACCGGTAGGATCTTACAGTAGGCTGATAGACTGACACACTGCAGTGGTTAGCCTGGAAAATATAATGCATGCGATCTCTTTGTCACTTCAGTTGGATCCAACCTGAAATTATAGCAGGTTAGCAACAGTGTCTAAGAATGTACGTATAGCCTATTGTTGGAATGCTTTCTAACAAACACAACACTTACCATGGGTGTGGACAGTCGGCCATCTCGTTGCTGCTATGTGTCCCAGCAGATACACATTCATTAGACTATCTTCTGCACCGAGCAGAAAACTCCACCCCGAAAACGGCTGTCGCAAAACAAGAAAACTGTTAGTTTACTTAAAACACCTGCCAGGTCTGTATAGCCATGTGCTATAGTGTAATAATTGTCGTATTGTGCTGTAGGCATATAGTTTACTATACTAGGATACACATAAAGTTAACATTTTATTTAGACTGTTCCTAAGAGGATTTCTCTTAACCGTGTATTGCCAGTGCATGGGGTTTGGTTTAACGTTAGCCTCTATAGTGTCGTTATCCCGCTGTCCCAACAAACCCAACTCACTTGAATGTGTCCAGCGCACACCATTAATGCTCATCTCTTCAAGCCGATACATTAAATGGCAATTCTTCCTGGAAATTTTAACAACAATGGAGGGTAACATGTTATTTCCATCCGTCAACACACTGACTCCTTCAAAGGAGATGTTCTAATTATAATGAATTACACTGCGTGTCAGAGCAAAAACTCTGAAGACGAGACTAGAGGTTTCTCCCTCGGCCACTTCCGCGTCGTCTTAAATCACGTGCGGTCCCAACTACCTCTTGCCTTTTCGCTTGGCGTTCGCAAATGTCTATCAGTGAAACTACTCGGTATACATTTTTTCAAGGCGGTTATTTTGTATTTAACAAGCCTCTACTACCTCCTTATACAAATAGGCCTACCGACTGCCGAGAACCGATTTTATTTTGCGCATGCGTTGTCCCGTTGTTTATGTTGTTACCGTTGTGTATTGGCTCAAACTATTCTTGTCTTAGCACTTGTACACTTTAGCCAGATTCTCTGCTTCTTATGTTTTGATACTGTTAATATTACAATTATATTCACAAGGTGTGAATGTATCTCTAATTTAGTTAGGCTACACTTTGCAGGCACTATGATGAATGAAAGAGTCTCACTCTGTGCCTATCTACTTGCCAACGGTTCTAGAAATACAACCATTGATAACTAGCGTTGACAATTGTAGGTGTACGACGGAGTATTAGGGCCGCATTAAAGGGGGGGAATAAAGAAATTACGAGAAGAAAGAAGTAATATTACGAGAATAAAGTCGTAAAAATACGAGAATAAAATCATAAGAGAATAAAGTCGTTATTTTACGAGAATAAAGTCGTAACTTTAGACTATTGTTGTCCTAAATATTAAAGATATCAGAAGAGCAGCCAGCCGCCTTCACTAAAATGAGGAACATGTGAAGTCTAACTTTACAGAAAACATCTTGTGAAGTAAATGATTGCACCGGAGGCACAACACAGCTGTATTTATTAAACACACCCGGTAGCATGGAAGCGTAGCATACATGTACCTCGCGAGATCATGCGAGATCTCCTGCCCAGTAGTAATGCACAAGCACACTAAACAGCTATATCAATACATTAGTAAAGGTTTCACAAACACGAAATACTTAATCTTTCGGAACATCAGCACCACTTTGTCATAACTATCAGAAAAGTGATTTTATTTAAAAATGACTCGTGATCTTCGTCATTTTAGCGCAGGCGGCTGGCTGCTTTTCTGATACTCCCCTTCAAAATAACATGCTCGTAATTCTGTTAATATTACGACTCTTTAAATTGCGACTTTATTATAGAAATATAACGTCTTTATTCTTGCCAATTTTCACTGAAAAGGATACGTATGCCCATAGCGTACGATTGTATGGTGCCGCGGAATTCTGGGACTTGTAGTCTGGACTCCACAGGGTTAGACGCCAGCACACTGCAGTCCAAGATGCGCACTTCTACTTTGTGGACGAGAATCAGTGGCTGGGGTAGGGGCCTATTACCTTTAAACCTTATCAACCACACTCTGTTAAGACCCTTTGTCGATAGGATAAAAACGTCTTACGCCGCCAGAGACGATATCTTAAGAAATTCCATCAGGCATCTATTTATTTGTTTGGATTTGGAGGAAATCAGAGGCTGTTCCGATGCGTAGACCATACAAAATGGTCAAAATTTTTAAAGAATCGGTCAGGGTTGTAAAATGCCCCTTGACAAAATTAACAGGATTACGTAAGAAAATGACATTATCACCTCAAAGTCAAGGACTCCAAGTCACTTAAAATATAAACTGGTCTCAATTGCACCTTGTTGGATTTCCCATAGACCCGTACTAAATCTACTGTCTTTTGCGAACCCAACTCCACAGCATCCTGAAACAGTTCAGAAAAAAGTTGCTCTATAATATTGTTATACAAAATACGTCAAACTTACCAGTCCTTAGCTATACCAGAGATTTCGCCATTAGATTAATTTAAATTCGAAAAAAATGTGTTGTGTCTTGTGATCTTAAAATGACCTGATAGATAAAAAGCAATTCATTATGCCCTATCGCTCAGTTGGCCGTCCTTATTTGCCGCATTGGCGAGAGATAGAGGGATACTCACATTAAGGCAGCATGTTCGCAGCATCGGTGCAGCATCTCTGTTCAGTCCTTTCCCCCGCAGCGGAGGTTCTTTAAATGCCTCATTTAAATGCCTCCACGAATACCATGATGACCGACTACAAAGATAACAATGTGGCTGAAATACGCTTTAAGATGTAATATCTATCAGATGTGATCAGCTCTGGACAGTTTCATACAGCAGGTCTCTAAAAGCGACAGCTGCTGTATAAGCTATGCTCAAATGGGGCACAGTACACCAGAAAATATGGGATGGGCGAAGAGAAGAGAACTGAATAGAATTGAATAGAGTAGAATACTTGCCATTTTATGTGTGAAGTATGCAAATATGATTAGTAAATAAGATTTATAAGAAATAAGACTGCACAGAATACAATATAATACAATAGAATGGAATAGACTCAGAGTTTACTTGCCATTACAAGTAAGTATGTAAATGTGATATAAGACTTTATAATTTAAGTTATAGACGTAATAGGAGTTAAGACTGCATATGGAATGTAGTAGAATAATAGACTTTGTAGTTCATTAATAGAAAAAAAAGTTAGAATAGAATAGAATCGGAGTTCACTTGCCACAGATCAGAATCAAGTGTCGAAGAAATATAATACAATACCAAAGCACTGAATAGAATAGAAAACAGTAGAGGTTGTAGAGAATAATGCCACACTTTTTTATGAAAAAAATCTTCTCAATAGATATTTTACAGCAGACTACAGTAAACCCAAACAACACCAGACTTTAAGCAGCCATAAAGATAATAAACCATAAACAATTAAATTAACCATCCAGTAGATGGCGACAGGTACTAATCTTGAATCTGTTGGTGTGTAAGGAAAAAGCTTGTTATCTGTATGCTAAATGGCTCATGTCACAGTGCCATACATGTCATCAGTCTACCAATTTAAATCTAACACAATGGAATAAACACATACAGTACAAACTTCAGAGGAGAAATTATTAGATTTCTGTTGAGACTGCAATAGTATTAAACTTTTGCTCTATGGTTTTAATTAAAACAACACAGAGGTAAACATTGCAAAATGTCTCCAACTTTAACTTAGACTTATTAAGTAAAAATAACTAGCTACATTAGGTTCATGAAGCAATTGCATTATAAATACAACACAAAACGCAACTAAGTAACAGCAAAATATACAGGACCGCAATATATACAGTACTTTGCAAAAGTTTTAGGCAGGTGTGAAAAAATGCTGTAAAATAAGAATGTTTTCAAAAATGAATGATCCAAAATGGCGCCGCGGATGGCTGCCTCGGTGTGTTGGTGCGCGTTGTTTTGTCTTGTTTTGTTTGAAAAAGTGAAGGACCACAGGATTTAATGACTAAAGACCTGTCGCCCTGACCTCTGTGGTAATGAAGTCTTTCGGGCGCCTGGTGCTCTCACACTTAAAGGACATCACAGACCCTCTCCTGGACTTCAGAAAGAAAGCAGCCACACCCGCCCCCATCACCATCAGTGCTAATGATTATCAATTTTATATCACCATCTATGGCTCCCTGATGGTATTGCATGATGGATAAGTATCTGCCTGTATTTCTCAGCATTGAGGACACCATTCATCCTGACCAAATCTCCAACTCCATTTGCAGAAATGCAGCCCCAAACTTGCAAGGTACCTCCACCATGCTTCACTGTTGCCTTCAGACACTCATTATTGTATCGCTCTCCAGCCCTTCTGCGAATAAATTGCCTTCTGCTACAGCCAAATATTTCACATTTTGACTCATCAGTCCAGAGCACCTGTTGCCATTTTTTCTGCACCCCAGTTCCTATGTTTTTGTGCATAGTTGAGTCCCTTGGCCTTGTTTCCACGTCGGAGGTATGGCTTTTTTGCTACAACTCTTCCATGAAGACCACTTCTGGCCAGACTTCTCCATAGATGGGTGGGTGTACCTGGGTCCCACTGGTTTCTGCCAGTTCTGAGATGATGGCACTGCTGGACACCTTCCGATTTCGAAGGGAAATAAGCTTGATGTGTTTTTCATCTGCTGCACTAAGTTTCCTTGGACAACCACTGCGTCTACGATCCTCAACATTGCCCGTTTCTTTGTGCTTCTTCAAAAGAGCTTGAACAGCACATCTTGAAACCCCAGTCTGCTTTGAAATTTTTGTCTGGGAGAGACCTTGCTGATGCAGTATAAATACCTTGTGTCTTGTTGCTGTGCTCAGTCTTGCCATGGTGTATGACCTGTGACATCAAACTGTCTTCCACAACCTCACCTTGGTATCAGAGTTTGGCTGTTCCTCACCCAGTTTTAAGCCTCCTGCTGTTTCTGTTTCAGTTAATGACTGTGTAACAACCTACATGTAAAATTGATGATCATTAGCACCTGTTTGGTATAATTGATTGATCATACACCTGACTATAATCCTACAAAATCCCTGACTTTGTGCAAGTGTACCTATAAGAATTGATGCTGGTTTGAAAGCAAAGGGTAGTAACACCAAATATTGATTTGATTTAGATTTTTCTTTTGTTTGCTCACTTATCATTTTGTAAATTGATAAAAATAAACAATTATTATTTATATTTTTGCAAGCATTTTTAGTTTACTGCATTTTTTACACCTGCCTAAAACTTTTGCATAGTAGTATATATATATATACATTTTAAATTTGAATATTATTATCGGTATTTTTATTATTTACTTCTTTATTTTTTGTTGTTGCTGTTACTATCGTACTAGTATTGTTTGTATATATTTATCACTGTCTTCTGAGCTGTTGTAACAAGTTAATTTCCCCCACTGGGGGATCAATAAAGATAATCTTATCTTATCTTATCTTAACCATGGCATGATCAATTCGGAAACACTTCATTTTTACAGAATTCTTCACTATTATACCTTTATTAAAAGTGCCATTTTACCCTGTGAGATCCACTTTATCAATCAATCAATCAATCAATCAATCAATCAATCACATTTCATTTTTATAGCGCCAAAGGTATCTCAAGACACTTTACAAAAAGAGCAGATCTAGACCGTACTCTTTTTTTATGTTATTTAGAGAGAGACCCAACATGAATCCACCATGAGAAGTACTTAGCAACATTTGGAGGAAAAACTTCCCCTTAACAGGCAGAAACCTCGAGCAGAACCAGACTCGTGTTGAACAGACATCTGCCTCGACTGGATGGGCCGAAAAATGGGATAGAGGGAGATACAGGATAGAGACAGGCAGACAGAGCAACAACAACAACAACAACAACAACAACAACATTTGTTCTTGTTACAACAACAAATGTTCTTACATATAATCATCATCATCATTAATAACAACACATAATACATACTTGGTTACAATGCCAATGTTAATGGTACAAATAAGTAAAAAGTTTAATGTTGTGTTTTCTTTCAAAAAATAAAACGCATTTGCATCAAATTAAATTGTATTTTAAATCTACATTTCGTAAGCATGCACACAAGTTTAGTCATTTGACTCTTAACCCTGCTCTTCCACAGCAAATTGGTTGACAAGTCAGCCGAGGTTTAGAAAATCCTGTACAGCAAACTGCCGCCATGACATCTGCAGCTCATAGTTTCTCAGCTCAAAGTTTCCCCAAATATTTAGGTCTAAACAACAAACTAGACTTCGAATCATAATCACAAAAGGAGTCACGCTTAAAACCAACGTTTGCGGTTTCATTACAGTGTAGTGTGTTAGGCTACTGGCTTAATTTCCCGGGAATATGAGATTAAATTTAGGATCTCAGGGACACTGTAAAGGACTGCAGATTAGCCCTCAAAAACGCACTATCACAGACACACAGGGGGAGAGAGAGAAATTGAAAAAGTTATTCTGGTCTTCCTCTTCAGTTTCAAAACACAGTGCTGTGTGATTGGCTCTCTTTGGGACCGGGTCTTAGATGTTGGCAGGCTGACCGCAGATCAGATACACTCGCTTTATATCTAGAAAGCCACCCGCCCTCTCTCTAGCTCTCTCTTCGTCTTTGATCCAAGCGCCAAGCGCTGAATTTGTCCTCGGTCGTCTGGTGCCCCATGTTGTACAGGGCTTGGCCAGCAATGCTGAAATGTTGAGCAGACCTGTGCGGGAAGCAAACCACCACACCTCTCACCGGTCTGCTGTCGACTCTTGCCAACCAATACTTTGATCAACAGCCTCATGTTTAGCAGGTAAGAATAGCTTTTTAAATTAGTTTTGTGCATCTACGATATAGAACAAGCCTTTAGGCATACATTTGTTCAACCCGAATATCCCATGTGGTTTGACATTTCAGTAAAGTTCCACATCGTACGGAAGTCTCATTTATTTTGACTGTTGTAGGTTTATTTTTCAACATTGAAGCTGAATCATATATTTCAACTGTGTGGCGAACAATAAAAATCCATGACTGAACTTAGCCTACTTGTAGTGGTGTTAAACCAAACCAAATGTTATTGTTTTACCTTCAATCTGACCCGATCCTATATGTTTTTCTTTAAGATACATTTTTAATGTGTGCGTGAGAAAGGTAGAAAAATATAACATATTTAGTCTTGTTGTATCCTTTTCTGTCAGCTGCAGGCAACAAGTGGCTCATCAAAATGGTCTGCATGCGTCAGCACACAGTCTCACTGCTTCTAGCTTTGCATGCAATTTCTTCAACTTCAACTCTGGTAAGCATTTTAAAAGGATTTCTTTTTTAACACAAAAAAGCAGGATCGTTTAGTGTTTTGCTCACAGCGTTTTACTATCCCCAAATAGCCTATATAATAGTTTTGTCCTAAGGTTGACAGTTTGCTCTTGTAAACATGGACAAGGAGTTATGCACTGCACAGGCAGTTATTGAATACATTTTCTGCTCCTTTTGATTAAAGTCGAGTCAAGTCTTGTCTTGGTGATCCCTGTATAATTGCCCATGATTTGGTTTCTTTTGCTACAACTTTGAACTTTAAATTTCATCAACAGTATCAGACTTGTCAAGAAGAGTCAAAAGCAGGGATGATCCCCTTAAACTATCAGGAAGTGATAATGATGAAGAATTCTAGAATCAGTCTTCCTTTTCCCTTATGGATGAAAATGGTAAAGAAATGCAGAAATCTCTAACTTTCACAGAACGTTTTACCTCTCAGATTCCTGTTAGGGCAGAGGAGGAGGAGACCAGAGAATGCAGAGAACAAGAGTTCAAGGACCCGTTTGGAAATTGTAAACCCTGCAAGCAGTGTGATGCAGGACAGGAGCTTTCAAAGGTTGGTCTTTAATTTTTTCATCACCTTACCTCAGCAGACTGGTTTTAAAATGGAAGATCTGTCTGAAGTACTGAGTTCACTAGGAGCCTTTTTCAAAGAGCTGTTAACGGGACAAAGTGTATTGATACTTGTTTATTAAGAAAAGGATAATGTAATAAAAGAAGGCATCCATAGCATTTAAGCGTCTTTAAATTGGAAAAAAAAAATGGATGGAATGAAAAAAACCTAAAAAAGTAAAACTGACGAGTTCATAAAAAGAATGGTCCTCACAAACAACAACAACAACAACATGTATCTTATGTAGTATTATTAATTCATTCCTGTCTTTCAGAGAAAACACATAGAAAAGGTAACAGACTATTAGCTTTTGTAGAACACTGACACTTCTCCAATCAGTCACACCCTTTCTTTTACCTTCTGCATCTGAATGGCTTCCATTGTTTCCCCCCATTAGTCCAAGGTATTGTCTTCACTGTTTAAAGCAAGCCATGCCTAAGCTTGCTGCTCTTTTGACTGGGAATACAGTCTCTTCCATCACCTTAGCCTCAGGTTTTTGTGTGATTTGCACAAACAGGCCCTTATAGTGTCAGCAAAGGCTTTCCTGTCTGACAACAGCTATGCACCTTGTTTTGTTTGATCAATATAAATCCAAAGAGTTATTTTACATCCCAAAAGCTAGTAATTAGTTAGTGCTCTATCACTGTTTTGTTCAAAAATGGTAAAACTAACTAGCAAAATATTTCAATATTAATATTGTATGTGTAACACACACACACACACACACACAAATAGACAGAGAGAGAGAGACATTGATGTGAGACTGAGTAGGCTATATATTTGATTATAGGCCAAAGACACACGCACACAAGACTCGGTTTCTATCGTAATAATCAGGTCCTGGTGAAGACAGAGGGGACAGCATCTAAAGATATATAGCCTACAAGCTAGCCTACTATTATCTCCGTATATTATAGATAAACGCGCAATTGCTTCTCATTGGGATCTCTTTGGAAACAGAGAATGGCTAGCAGGAGAGAAATACAAGCAGTTAACTAACAGCTTAAGCCCCTTTTACACAGCCTGTTTAAGACGGGACTGTTATGCCTTAGTTACGCTTTGCCATCTGCGTAAAAGTAATGGAGGCAGTATGGTTGGGCGAAGTCGTCCCGCCACTGGGCCAACAGCAGAGGTTGTAACAGAGGTGAAACAGCAGCAAAACAGTGTCTGTGTAAACGACAGAGTCAGCAGGACAGAACGGTAACGTGTGTGAGTAAGTGAAGCTTGCGCTGTTTGTTTGCATGTTACACCTCTTTTGCTTCCGCAATGGCTTAAAACAAAAACAAAATTTAAAACATTGGATTGGAACCTAATATTATAAACACCTTCTTTATAATGCAAACCAGTTCCACATTCACTCTAGTAACCAGTGCATGAAAAATCAATACAGTGGAGAAAAAACAGGGTATTATCATTTCATAAGTTAGGATTTGTATAAGACAAGCAAGGTTATCTTAATTTGCTTTAGACTATATTTCTGTAGGCTAAGCTTTATAGCTAAAAAATATGTATACTTAAGGCTAGGAAAACAAGAAAGGACTCAGCTATAGCTAAATAGCTCGAAAAGGATATTATTACTCTCAACTCTTAATTTCTGTTTATTTGTAGGCCTATCGTATTTAGAAGTGTATGTTTACATCATGTAAATATGAAAGCAGCCTTAAGAAAACAAGATTCTGCAAATAAAAAGGCAGTTTTTTTTATTCTTGTAGTACTAAAAACAACAAACTATGTATCACCCTTGATATCTGTTGCATTTAAGCCCAGTTGTCTTTAATCTCAGTGCGCACAGACATGCACTCTCTGGTTGGTAATGCACTTTAGTTGTCCTGGTGTTCCTCTGCCAGCTCAACAGGAATGTATGCTGCAAGCCACCCTGGGGTCATAGTTAATAATTGGCTGCCTCATTCTTTTTCTGAAGGTAGCGGGATGTCGGTTCACAGTGGGGACCCAGGTCTGCACTCAGAAAAACTTTTCCCAGAAACACACAACTTATGATTATAGCTCTGTGTTACTAAGACAATCCGCCATATTCAAAATGACACAACTGACTGTTGGGAGGGAAGCAGACTTTTGGAGTCCCTCTCTCTGTGCAGCTGCCATAGAGATCCCAGAGGAATGTGCCCCATTTTGCTCTGGAGGTTTGCCTCTGGAAGCCACTCTTAGACAGGCTCAGAAAAAAACATTAATTGGCCCCTTCACACTTACTGTAGCTAAAAGAACCACCCACACAGAGGGAAAGTCCATTTATACTAGCTATTCCTTTTTCAGTATATTGTGGTGTGTCAAGCATGAATCACTTTCCAGTACATGCTAGAAAACTACCAGTGGCAAAAAAATGACAGGAACAAAACTTTGATGTGTTAAAATCTTGTAGTATGTAGCAAGAGTGTTAATGTTCTTTCAGCCATACTTCCAGGACTAAGACCTTATGGTTGATACTGTCTAAAGAAAAAAGACATAAAAGGAGTGCAAAAGCAGGTCATTATCAAGTGGCCACACATGGGCATTAAAAAAGCTTCAAAAAGTGCAGTAGATGACACTTTTTCAAGTAATGTAACTGTCTTTTGTCCAGGACAAAACACTGAGTTAAATGTTTTAGCCCTGTTTCATTACTAGATCAAATGACTAGCCGCCCCCAGTGTGATTCCCTTTAATCTCAGAAATATTGCCGCGTCTGAACATGCTTTCAGGTCCCAGCTAGCTCTCCACCTTCTCGCCGCCTCTCCCCACAAAAATGCTGTTATGCTTGGTCATCTCACCCAAACTAGTTCTATAGGAAAGTTAAATAGGATGTAAAGAATCTACTTTTTGGTCGGCTTTAAAGTACATTGTGGAAATTAAGCAACTTGTCATTTGTCTTGTCTATATGACGTGTAGTTTTCTCCGCAAATGCCTTTTTTTAACATCATGCATTTAAATAAAATCATAAAACTTTAGATCATAAGTTGTAAAGCAACAAGTTTTATTATTTTTATAGTAGGCTATAGTATCCTCAAAACATCATGGAAATGTGGCATTTTTGTAATGAATAGACTGATTTTGAATTCTTTTGTTAGAATTTGTGGCAGTTTAATGGTAGTTAGTTTTTTTAAAGAAAGGCTCATACATTCTTTACTTATTTTACTTCAATATCTAATTCTCGCTGCTGCTAAAATATTCTCGGTCAGTGTAGGTTGTCAGCTCTGTTGAGCTTAGTTAGTGGGGTTAAAAAAGGAGATTACTCCTTGATGTTGCTGTGATCAGAGAGAAGGGCAGAAGTTGGCTCCATTATCCTTTTCTTTTAGTGCTCTGAGCTATGTGGCAATAGCCCTCATCCTGCCATTTGATGCGCTACAGACAAAGCTTGTGCCAGTGCTAGCTTTAGTGGTTACAAATCATGCCTGGGCCCCTTCCTTCAAGTGTAAGTGGGTAACAGAACCAGTTAGGTACTCTGCACTTGCTGGGCCTACAACTCCTTTACAAGGACCAGTTAAGGCACCAGTGCCTTAGACAGTTTCCAAACTCCCCTGGTTAAATATGAGCCTAATTTTCCTCTGACAATAGAGATCATGGCTTGCATTATAGGTGGCCAAGTCAAAGTTATCCCTTTCCTTTCCCTCTTAACTACTTATTACTTATTATCAGCCACCCCTCTCTGTTCCTCACACTATGTGTAGTGTTCATAACAACAGCTGACAGAGTCAAACCCTTTGCTGTAACACTTGGCTACGCCGGGCCAATGGTTCCTAGTCAGCCTAACATGTATATGGTTGGAAGGACTGATATCTTCATCTTCTGTCCCAAAGCTGATAACATCTTTGGTTCTTACCTCCCATTTTATTTCTCACCAGCCTGCTTCCCCAAACCCAACCCCCCTAGCACACTCTTGTGCCCACATTCCAGCAGGACTGCATGCCTGGGCAGTGAAACAGGATACGGGCGAAGAGAGAAGAGAAGAGAGAAGCCCTGTTTGAAGCTGGCTTCCATTTAATGATATATGTGTCCCCCATCTATCCTCCCTGTTTTGGATTGTAGTGTGGCAACACTGGACAACAGAAGGGCAGCTGATATGGAGTTTAAATGAATGTTCAATGTATGATGTAGGGTCTTTTACCTTGTGTGTTATGATGTAATATCAGCTGTCATGTTAATGTAAGTTTGTCATTATGGCCACCAGTAATTCAACATAATATAGAAATGAAAACCAATTAAGTAACAAAACATGAAGAAGATTGCCAGATAAAAATGAGAAGTTATGGAAATAATTCAAATTAATATATATTTGTGGTAAATTGTGTATGGGGATTGGGGTCCCCTCTTCAGAAATTTTAAGTCATACAAATCGGCCAACTCTTTATGTTTCTATATTTCCAGTTGCTGTTTGCAACAGAAAAACTGTATAAAATCTCACAGAAGATAAGCCATACAAAATACAGTTTTGATCTTACATCTGTATATTTAAGTGAAACAATGTTTTGCAAGTGTTTTATATTTCATATACTCTTAAAAAAACATAATTGTGTTTCAGCTTGTTTCAGGTGAATATCTTGCAAAGGTGGTTCAGCATTAGATCAGTCACAAAGTAATAGGAAACTGTGCTTTTTAAGATCACTTACAATTGTCAAACAGAAAACAGTATTCAGCTTATTTTCTCTATACCTCTCCACAATCCTTGTCCCCTTGTTGAAGCGTTTCCTTTTCTTGCTGGCCTCTCAATCAATGGGACTGGGAGCCTCATGAATGTGCATTGAGAGGGAGTCAAACAATAACACAACTACAAACTTAATATAATACATCAGTGGGTGTCCCCTAGGCCCCTTTATTATTCAAATACCTGGCCTTTTTCGGTCTTGCGGTGGAAGGCTACTCATTAATACCGATAGAGACTGAGAGAGATTTTGTCAATGTGAGATGGACTCTCAAAAAAGGCACTCCGTTGTTCTCCTCTAATTACACAAGCCAAGATCATTCTTTAATTCCAGACCCTCAGAAGACAATATTTAAGCCCTCTTTTCAGAATCTGCACATCTCCGTAAACCAACAACCCCTACTCTTACCCAGTGTATTTCTCATGTTAATCCCCCTAGGAATGTGGTTTTGGTTATGGAGAGGATGCCCGGTGCGTGCCCTGCCGGAGCAGTCGCTTCAAAGAAGACCAGAGCCTGCAGAAGTGCAAGCCCTGCCTGGACTGTGGACTCATCAACCGCTACCAGAAAGACAACTGTTCCACCACCAGCAATGCCGTGTGCGGCAACTGTCTGCCAGGGTGAGAGAAAGCTGTGTTATTAATAAAAATGATGATTTTTGAAGATAACAATGTATAGAAACATTAAAACACAACAAATCTCAAATATGTAACATTTTAAAATGAGTTAGTGCATATTTGTTGCGTCTTTGTTCATGACAGCATTGGAGGTTAAACATAATTTTGTGTCTTCAGCAGATATTACAGGAAGACAAAATTAAGTGGTTTCCAAGACATGGAGTGTATACCCTGTGGGGACCCTCCGCCACCTTATGAGCCTCACTGTAAGCCCTTTTGGTTCTTTTACCTCTTCTTACAGTTGGCCTAAGATGAGTGAACATTTTTTTCAATGTTCCCTTGAATACATGCTGTTCATCCCAGCCCAAAATAGGTGATGTTTTAAGTTCAGGCAACAGAGATACAATAGTCTAGAAGCAACCATTTTCCACACTATTAATCTGTTAGCCAAATCCTACTAGAACCAAAACTCAGCCCACACTGGATTATATTTGCAGAGAATATGAGACTCAATTTTGAAAAAATGAGAACACTTCCATGAACAAAAAAACGAGTCTCCATAGCATATAAACAAAGCATTGTTCCGATCTGCCAGAGATGTGTTGTTTAGGATATGATAAGATAGAACTTTATTAATCCCAAAAGAAATGTTGAAGTATTACCATCTGCAAAGTGTTCCCCGCCGCTCCATGGTAACAGTTAACTTGTTATTTTAACCATGTTGCCTGAGTTAGATTGTCACTGTTAAAAAGTACTTTATTTGTTATACTGTGTAGTGTTGTAGGGGGCTGCAATGCTGGTTTAAAATAGCCTTTAGAGACTGTGCTAAACATGTTCAGGAATTTTCTGACACAAGCTCAAGGTAACCAGTTGATTTCAGATGAACCCAAAACAAACCCAATGAGCACCATCCAGGATTTCAAGGTTGAAATTTGATTGAAAAAAGGTTGAAATCAGGTCTGAACGTTTAAGACCTAATTTCAACCGGCTAAAATAAAGTTATAATGTCAATGTGTCAGAAAACACATATTTGTTTTAGAACTTTGGTAATTTGTTGATTTGAGTGTTGAAAGGGTGAAGAAAGTGATGTCCGTAGCGGCATTTCTCCAAAATCATTCTGCAGCGGTTGGTGAAATCCGTTCTATGCAAAGACGGAATTTCAACACATTTTATTTTTCATACAAATATCTAAAATATGGCCCTTTATGGTCTGTGTGATGTTAACAAGAAGGTTCAGAGACATCGTAATGGGAGCAGTTTTAAACATTACCCAGAGAAAAAGAAAAAGAAGACTGCACATGCCCAGGTTCTTAGGCTGTGCAGCTCTGACTATGAAGGCAGAATAACCCTGTATGCTGACATAGTTGATTAATACCTGTGGGGAAGGCATATCGTAGGAGTTCTGTGATGAGTGCTGGACATGAATGCAATGAGGTCGAGTCCAATTCCATCCATGTTTGAAACTATTTTTTTCTTTGGTGACTGTGATGCACTGCTCACTTGAAATGCGATTTGAAATTCTCTGTTAATATGTGTGTGAATGTGTGATGAATCTTATGACTGAAGCAGATTTCCTGGTGAAATCTGGTCTAAACATTAAATCAACATCTTCAAATACTCAGTGAAAAAGCTCTCACTTAAAAACCAGTTTAGAACATCTTTTCAATAGTGGCCATGTCCTCTTTTAAACCTCTTTTAAATGGAAAATGCTCACCTGGATGCTGACATAGTTAATTCATACGTGAAGGGGAACATCCCAGTGTGAAATGTCAGTGGTTCACAGCAATAACTGGATGACTATACAACATGATATTATTGCTCAGGTGAGATTGAAACCAGCGTGCAAATACTTTCTATTTACTTTTCTATATATCTATACTATTTTCTTACATTTATTTATTTTTGTTGGTGGCTATGATGAACTGCTTACTTATACAACCATTTTGTCGCAGTATATATGAGAGAAGACGAGACTTGAAAATCCCCAGTAATATGTTTGTAAATGTGTGGCGAGTCCGGCAACTGAGGCAGAAAACAACTGCTGCTGCTGGCTTATGGAAACAAGTTAGGGTAGCAACCAGCAGGGCGATAACACTGGTGTTGCTTGGTTCAGTGTAAAATAGCAAAGGTGGCATAACTAGAGTGTAAATAGAGCTTGGCATTAAAGGTGAGATGTAACAGAGGCGTAACCGTCCCACCTTGAACTGGCAATGTAAAGGGTAGCCCCCTTTACATTGCCGGTTCAAGGTGGGATGGTGATGTGTTAACAAGCATGGGTCCCATTCCAGAAGTGTACAATTAACTTCTGTCTTTCTACCATTAGAGGTTTTAAAATAAGTTATGATTTAAGATTTTCACTTAAATCGACTGGCAAGTGCACATGAACCTTGCTAATTGAGTGTGACTTCCTGATAGCAGAGGTGGCTGCAGCTGTTTTGGAGGAGATTTTTGGCAGTACAAGCATCAGAGCAGTCCCAGTTTTGGGTTAGCACCGGTGTATTAAATGAATGGAGACAGCTCTGGGATATCGGACAAAGAACATATAACATTTTGCTCTTTGTTCACTTATTACAAATCAAAAGAATCAAAATCTCATCAGTCTATCCACTGTTTATTTGGTTTTTAATTCAGAAGCTACATAAACTGTATCTTTTAAAATATACAAGCAGTGTTGCTATTTTTGTAATGAACGCTGGTCTTGGAACAACTGGCAGCTTCCCGTTTTGATAATGGAGGAAGTCTGTGAAACAAAATAACCATTGTGTCTGAGAGCTGGTAGGTGGCTTCTACTGAGACTTCAGCGGAGCATTTCCAAATGTTTGAGAGTTTTGCTCCCTCCCTCCAGTGTTATCTTGTGGTGAAAACTTAAAGGGAAAGATCATTCTAAAAGGCCACAGTGGCCCAGGGCAATGATGCAGCTGTACTGGGGAGCCAGTCACATCTGGGGTGGACTGTAAATCTTAAACCAACCCCACCTTTTTCCGGCTCCTTTCCCAATTGGCTTGGGCTTTATGTATTTCTCCAGCCCCTTTAATATGTTTCATCATCTGGATTTTTTTTTACTGGCACGACATCTCAAAGAGCTGACTAGACCATGCTAACACACATAGACATGCAAACAGATGCATGCATGCACAAGTAGAAAGAAGCCTCCCTGCTCTTATTCCTGTATTGCTATCTTGAGAAAATGTATGCAAAAATATTGGAATTTTAGCCTTTCATTCTGTGCAAAGAGAATCAATGAATCAATGAAGCCTGAACATTGGTTGTCTTTGATATTATATTAAATATTTTTTAATAAATGGGCCAAATTCTTGAAAGCAGTAGCTATAGTTAGTTGCTATTTGTTGTTGTCTTTACATGTTGCTTTAGGGTTTTAATGCACAAAAAGTTCATGGTAAGGAATAGCCAAAGGAAACATGAACAAACCTCTGTCCCTACTGGAAATCTCAATGCTCAATCTTGTAACATAATCTATATTCACTCTTTGACATGCTCTCTGCCCTCAAAGGTTCATGCAATCAGTTCTCATCACAGGTGGCACCAAAAAGCGGGCCACAAAGTAAAGGCACCTCCTTTAATAATACGACCTGAATAACGTGAAATATACTTAAACTTAAAAAGAGTTCCTGTGAAAGAGTAAAATGTGTTTGTATCTGGAGATACTAATCTGGAACAGTCTCAAACCAGTAAAGGACACCTAATTCCTATTGTAGACCTTATATATAATCTAAAACCTTAAGAGCTACTTTAAAATACTCAGAGTAATGGTTTGAAATATCTTGGCCCCTAAAAAACAATGTGTGGTAATATACAGTGATTAAGGTCAATATTATCATTAAGTAAAAACATAGCCTTTACACTACTTTAAAAAAAAAAAAGCATATTTCTAATAATAGTAAACTACTTTAAAAAAATATGCTTATTTCTAATAATAGTAATTCAGAATGTATTCCTAAAAGGACTCAAATGTTTTTTCGTAAATATCATCAAGTTTTTCTTATTTTTTCATGCTTACCAAACAAAACTTGTTTTTTTTTTAGTTCTGGGTTCCGAGCTCAGTTCTACTAAAGAATCCCATAAAAGATTTTGTACAAACAACGGTTTAAAGACTGTTAAGTTGAAAAGAAGTGTGTCTGTATTCGGATTATGTTGCATTACATAGAGTCAATAGGCAGAGAGTCTATGAAAGGCTGCAGTTTATTGGTTTGGTTTGTGCAGACATAATATCAGCAGGTGAGGCCTCTTCAATGGACCAGTCTGTATTTGTGTTTGCTGCAGCTCCTGGGCCTCTGATAACAGTCTGCCTTTGTGTTGTGGAACAGAAGATACTCACCTTGGATTAGATCAATATGAACTTGACAATGAAGACCAAATGCACACATGAAGGATGATCAGATGCTTTATCTTGTCATTAACATTACACTTATGTGTATGTGGAGATTATTATGGTGATACGTATAAATATAAATAATGTTGAAATGTAATTTCAAGAAAAAATACAATAGTTTTTTGATATAGGTGTTTTTAATAGTGAGAGATCGCCTCTGTCTCTACTGCATGCATTATATATATTATTATATCAACAAATGTAGTTTGTTTTTCAACGTGATCAGTAGAATTCAGTGCAAATAAAAATACCCTTCTATTGCATATTATTTAGAGCGGTTCAAATTATTCTAGCTGTGATTTTTTGTTGACTGGTGTAACAGTTTGATCGGGCACTGTAATACTGGCAATATCTTTCTGTGGTCATATCAAAATACTCCTATACTTTTACTTTCTTTTTTTTTCTCCTTAAAGGATGTTCAAATAACTGTATCGCCTTTGTAGCTGAATATTGAAAAAATGCCCCCCAAAAAATGTATGTTTACGTTACATAACAAAGGGTATGAAAAGGTGAAACCAAATACCTTTTAAGATAAATGTTCTATAAAGCGAAAAACTGCAGGGCTATCTAAAAAAGATTCTCTCAAACAAAACATTCATTATTTTTGCCATATTCAAAAAACAAACTCTTGTCATACCAATTACTAGTTATGTTTGCTCTGCAATTAGCCACACTTTCTATCTATATATGAAATGTTACAGTATATTTGATCATGATCAAACACACATTTTTAAGCTACATGTACTTTGCCTCAGAGAAAAATGACACTTTATTCAGGCTTTCTACTGTTTCTGTTTAGTCCCCATTTAATCCACAAAGGAGAGTGATGATGCTGTTATTGGGGACATGCAGATCTCATGCTGATGCTACACTGCTTTCTTGTATTGCAGTTGTCAAACAGGATGTTGTGAAAGTCAAAGACTACTTTTTATGTATAAATATTCTGTATTATCAGCAGCTGTAGAGGATCAATAATGAAGATTTTCAATCCAGAAAACCCAAAGAAAATATTAATATCACGGTTCATTGTTAACCTGCTGTTGGACAAAGTGATTTACTGCTTGTCTGTACAATCCCAAAATTCTTTAAAAAAATCAGAAAGTGAAGTTGTTTTCATTTAGTTACACCCCACCAATCAGAAACTACGTAGTAATTACACACTTATAGACAATTATGCACTATCTCTTTAAGTGGGATGTGAGGGATTGATTTCAGTGGTATTTTTCCCTCACTGGATAAATGTGGTTATAATACTATGTGTGTTAAAGGCCTGATCCTTTACTGAGTAATAAAAAAACTGCATTTTGTGTTTCTCACTTTTTTATACTCAAAAATGGATGGCTTAAAAAAATAAAGTTGCACTAATCAACTTTTTAAATGTAGGATTATATACTTTTAGTGTTATGCAAAAGGAAACAATCAGAGTGTTTGAAAGAATAATTACATGTAAAAGATATCAAGAAACAAGATTGTCAGTTCTTCTGTCTGATGTTATGATACCTAGCGTTAAGCCTTATATTACCTTGATTATCTCTATTTGTGGGAACTATAATGAGTAGCATTCTTGTAGCCAAGAATGAATGATGAGTTTATGAAGGGTCCTAAATGTGAGGCTAACGGTGACATCATGTTTCTCCTTAGGCAGGAGAACTGTTTAAAAGCAGCTTAATCATGAATGCATTAATGCACACAACTTATCGCCAT
The DNA here is from genome assembly GCF_022749685.1 of Semicossyphus pulcher. Classification (NCBI taxonomy): domain Eukaryota; kingdom Metazoa; phylum Chordata; class Actinopteri; order Labriformes; family Labridae; genus Semicossyphus; species Semicossyphus pulcher. Next base: position 21,494,973 of record NW_027211692.1, on the reverse strand, counting down.
AGAAGAATGAGTACTGTTAGAGAGAGAGTACTGTAAGTTAACTTCAGTTGGGGAAGAGTCAGAGGCATGAAAATAGTTTACCACAGGTGTTTTTTTCTTCTTTGTACTCTTTGGTTTATTTCATTAGACCTAAGCAACCAGATGACTGACTCAAAGGAATTATTTGTATCGTTGGCTGTTGAGTACCAGATTAATTAATGTAACTGCGCTTTGCCATGTGTTTTTTTTGTGCCATTTTTTAAATCTAAATCTAAGCGCTATTCATGACAGATAAGTTGTTGTGCCCACCTGCAGGCAGCGGGCGTGTGAACCTGGTGCCGCTGCCCTCTGTGGTGACCAGCCCTCATGACTTGGCCCTGGCTGCAATTATCTGCAGCGCTCTTGCCACTGTACTGCTTGCCCTACTGGTCCTGTGTGTCATCTACTGCAAGAGACAGGTGCTGGAGAGGAAGCCCTGTGGTGAGTCACATCTGCAAACAAATTGTCCATATTTGTCCAAAAAATGTACCTCTGAAAAATACTACAATACTCAGAATCATAACAGGTGGACAAGAGCTTGAGTTTGGGTGCTTCTTTACTTTTACAAAACAATTCAATTACAATTTACCAATAAGTTGTGCTTTGAAGAATATGTAGTAACAAGATCAATGCAAAGGACAACATTTTGGTTCACATCTTAACATTAGAGACTTTTAATACACTATGGAAAACAGCTTCATATGGAAGGATGATATTTTAACAGGCAGGGTTGCATTTGGTAGAATGAAGTACGCAATGAGTTTTGAAACACGCTCTGTAGGTGCGGACATTTCAAGGCATATCCAAGAAACCTATAGTATAATTTGGTCTTTCCTCAAAATGTCCAAAATGGAGAAAAGGCTCATACTCATCCATGTATTCTTAAACTTATTTATTTATTATAAAGACCAAATAGCATGGACATACTAAAATGTTAAACTATTTTATTCTTGCTTTGATGTGAACTCAGCAGGCAGTTATGTTTCAACAATACTAATCTTTAATGAATCAATGCTGTGGAAGAGATAAGTAAATGTGTGGTAAAATAAGAGCCACTTACAGAGCCCTTAGTAAGGTAAATAAAGACTATACCCATCTGGATGAGCATGATTTCTTTGCTATTTTATTAACTACACAAACATAGTACCAGTTCATCTGATCTGCAGTTTTAAGCCCAACAAACTGTCGGAGAGAGGGTGAGGGTGTAGTTGCATATTTGTGGGAACTTGCATAATGAGCAGCATTTCTAAGGCCAAAAGTGCTGAGTATGTGAAACGTCCAAGGGTGAAGAAATATAATGACATCATGTTGCCCTAGTAAGCTTGCATTAAGCAAAGAATGTGGTAGATATTACCTATGTGTTTCTAGTTTTGTGTTTTTCTCACTAATGACGTAATGGGAATGCACAAGTTAAATATTTTGTCTGTAGTTTCACTCAGTCCTGCCTCACTAAGGCTGGTCCAAAATGCCTACATTTTTCATACAATTTTAATCTGCTTCATGTATCTTAGAGCATTTAGGTTTAGTCCAATAAACACCCAGTTGGAGCTTGGAGGATTACACCAGCAATTTCAAAGCCTGAAAATGTATATAGCCTTTATATATGAAGACAATTTGTATAGCCTTCCTAATTATATCTGCTGTACTGCTGTTCTGTGACACGAGTTGTATGACTCAGTTGTTGATGGTCTCATGTATCCTCAGCAGGCTCTTTGAGGTCCCAGGATTGCCCCTCCAGTGGAGCAGAGCTGTCCTGCCTGGACCCATGCTGGCTACACGACTTTTCCCAGGGACCCTGCTGCCAGTGTCACCTGGGCCCCAGTCACACCTGTGGTTGGTTGTGGTTCAGACTAAAGAGATGTTATATATGTACTGTAGAGTGGGCTCATTTGGGCCTTTCGACTTGGGGAGGGGGACGGTGTGTGAGTTTCAATTTGTGTAAAGAAGTATTTGTGTATGTTATGTTCAGGTCCAGTCCATCTGATCCCATCTCTGTGCTATAATGAGAGCTGCAGTCTGGATGGCAACCAGGACAACAGTCCCTTCCAGTCCCAAATGAGCCACAGTGACGGGTGAGGGATTTATGTGCTGTTAGATGTTTAAAGGAGAAAGACAAAGAACATATTCACTAACTTAGGCTATTACATACACTTCTACTGAGCAGGACAAGGTGTTTGGTGAACACCTCTGATAATACCATGAATGCAAACATTTACATTTTATAAAAATTTCAGCCCGTTTTAGAATTTTCAGTGATGCGTGGAATGTTTGTTTTTACGGTGGGTAATGTCATCGGTAGAGTGTTAAATGTAGGAAATCTTCTCTGTAAGCATAAATATAATTGTGAAGCTAATGGGTTAACATTTTTGGCACAAAGAGCTTCCAAGAAACAGGATTGGCAACCAAATGCCCATCTTCTTAGACTTAGACTTAGACTTAGACTCTTCTGTGATGTTAAATAAGACCATTTCCTGAGCAAACAACTTAGGAGCACTTTTCCACTGCCTTTGTCACACTTCTGGCACTACAGACATGAAAACCACATCTGCACGTTCAGCCACCTCTGTTCCCCAGGAGACCCCAATCACTATTGCAACCGTGTCCACACACAAGTGTGTGTGTGTGTGTGTCTTTTTGAACTGTCTTTATGAACCCGTAATATAGAGGTTAAAGGAGTTTCTTAACTGCAACAGCTCCTCAATTTCAATTACGGCATGTATATCTTAACCTGCCGCCCCTTCTCCCATAAGACCCCGATCACAACAGCAAAGGGGTACACACACTCAAGAAAGTTTTGTGTCTCCTGCGTAGGTTTCCTTCTCTTACATAAACAACCTGGTGCACTGAATATTAACCTCAATTAGTGTACTATTAATACAGCACCAGCCACCCTTAAAATTCCTTTAGAAAAGTGAAACACAAGGTTTGGTCAGATCAGAAATTCATGGTGATAACCAAAACTGTTTTTATTGCCCTCCCCAGGAATACAAACCAGGAAGAGGAGGGTCCCCTGATGCAGTTGGGAGGAAATACAGACTCTCCCTGCAAAGACACTGGCGAGATTAGAGGGATTTTCCAACTCTCACAGTCTTTCAGGCTGCTTCAGTGCAACGCTGAACCTGTAGAGAGACTAAAGGGGGAGGAAAACGATATGGATAAAGGCAAAGGGTGCCGGTCAAGGGAGAATTCACCTTCAGGAGATAGTTACAGTGACGCTGTAACAGATTCACTTCCTCCAAAACAGCACTAATCGAGTCAGGAACGTAAGTTGCTTTCATGCAAAACAAAGTTTAAGTTTAATTATCAATCAGTCAATCAAATTGTATTTGTACAGCGCCAAATCATAACCATGTTATCTCAAGACACTTTACAAAAAGAGTAGATCTAGACCATGCACTTTCAAAAAAATATTGTTTAGAGAGAGACCCAACAAGAATCCACAATGAGCAGTACTTTGCAACATTTGGCACAGTAGCAAAGAAAAACTTCCTTTTAACAGGCAGAAACCTCGAGCAGAACCAGGCTCAGGTTAAGCAGACATCTGCCTCAACTGGAATGATATATTTTGCATGATTATAGACACAAAACTGCAGACATATCTGAACCAGAGTTTCATTATGACTTGCCCTGGAAATGCATCAGTTTTCCTCATGCATGTTTCACTAGTTGTGTTTTGACACTCCCTTGGCTGTTGAAATAAGGTGCTTTAAAACAAACTGCAAAATGATAACCGTTTCTTTAGCGTCAAGGAAGGAGGGGAGATATTGAGAGCAAACTGCAAAAAGAAAAAACATGGCCTCTCCCTTTCCAGAAAACAGAGAATATATGAAATATATACTGTAAACCTTCTGAAAGTTAATGTTCCAAATGTCAGTGGCTGTTACCAATTCCTATGGACATTAACAGACTGAAGTGGAGTTAAATCTTTCATTCAACCGCTCTGAAACGGCTGTATGTGATTTACTGGGCTTCCTGGAGCATTGCTGTCAGTGTATGTGTCCACGAAGAACAGCTGGCATTAGAAACAAGACACTCTAAGAGTTTAAAGTCAGCTCCTTGCTGGCTCTGCGTAAATATCTGCTTTCTACTTTGTACTCACTGTGTGCTTGTGTTCCTCTTCCTGCTCTCTCCAGGATGACATGGATTTCTTCGGCTCTTGTTCCACCCTTGAACCACACTGGACTTATTAACAGCCCCAGCCAGATCCCGTATCAGATTATTCACTAGTCCCTCTGCCTCCACCTCCACACAGACAAGCAGCATCTACTCTCAAGTGTGGCATTGCCTCTTTAAAATGCTGGCTGCTGACCTCAGAGCCCCTTGTCAAACGGTCAAACTAAATATGTACATACATACAAGAAAAAGCACTGCTGAGGAACAGCAAAGCATGAGGGCAAAGATATAGATGGATACACGAACACACACAAAGACAGAATGTGAACTAACTTGCCTAGAAGGTCAAATCAAATGAAGTTCAAATGACAAGGAGTATTTACTTTTTAGGCTGAGCAAAGTGAATCAAAGTGAGCCTCTGCATTGCCTTGAAAATGTCACGCAACTGCTACTGTAGAACACACATGTAAACTGTACCACTGATCTAGCAGCTAGTTTTATGAAGCTTTAAAGTTGAAGGTGTGAAGGTTACAAAATTTGCGGTGTGAAGAAAAGAGTCAAAAGTGATTATGTTGCACTTTGAGGAAAATCTTGATGAAATGGAATAAGGAATGTTTAAGTGATAAATGCGTTGTAGATAATGTAAAATATTAAATAATCAGTATTTTTGTAACAGACAAAACTTGTCATATGTTTGGCTTTTTTTGCCCCAGTTGTATTGTTAATGGTAGTAAATGGTCACTTCCACATATTGTGTTTGTAAATAACTCACTTGTACTTTATAGTAACAGTCTTTATACTGAGGAATAGATTTTCTTTATTCCTTACTGAATTAAGTGAATCAAGGGATTTAGTCCTGCACTTTTATATAGTTTGGAGACTTAGGTGGAGAAGTTTCCTTATTAATGTCTCAGAGGCTAAACATATCCAGGCTGTTTGTCTTTAATTTAGTTTTAGCTCCAAAAACTATGAATCCTAAACTTTCTATAATGCAACTAAAATTTAAACAATTAGTTGATCAATAGATCCTGAATTTGAAGACTATTTCGGTAATTGACTAGAAAATTCAATCAATTTATAATCATCTGTTTCACTGATCATCAGTGTTTTCTAGCTTGGCCTGTGATTCTATTTCCCACAAACTGTGCACAAGCACCTCCTGTTCTTACAGGAACACATAAACATGGTTGCCATTGTACTACATAAAGGTGTTTCAGATATTTAACTGGTATAGAATGTTGGAACAAACGTTAAAAACACTTGGCAATACAAACAACACCCTTCAAAATGTCCTCAAAGTTAAATTAGCAACTCTCTAAAACGGTTTCATCTAGTTAGGTATGTGAACTAAATGGGCAATTGAGTATGATACTCAACAGAACTCACTATTAAGATCATTTGATGTGTAAAATAGGCGCTCCCTTGATTATAATGAAAACCTTTTCTTTAAATATATTGTCTCTATAGTCAACTTAAGTTCAGCCACAAACTTGTTTCTGTTATGTTGTTTCCTTCAGGTTCAACTGGAAATAGATTACAGATGGTAAAAACATCTCAAATGACAAAAGTTGTGTTGAAGAGACTTCAAAATAAACTGCAGTGTTGCAGCTTGTGTGGTTAAAGCCACCCAGCTCACCCAGTCTCTCTTGAACACGTGTTCACACATTCAATAACCTCATGAAGCTGCTCCTCGTTGCCTGGCGTCTTATAGCTAAGCTAGGCAAGCAAGGACAACTGTTTGCATTTGTTATGGAGTGGACATTTTTAAGTCCTTCTGACTTTAACACAGTGAAGTAAAAAAAACTTCTGTTCTTAAAATAATTATAAATACTACCTTTCCATAGCAATATAAACAACTTGTGTTTCTATACAGTGCTAAGACAATCCACCTCAAAATTGACCACAACTTTAACACACTCCACCTCCTCCTCCTTCCAGCCTCAGAGCTCCTGACAGACAAAACAGATGGGAGTGGTACCAATTTAAAGTCTAAGCAATGATTAGATGACAGGAAGAGCAGATTAAGTATTCTTCCTCTAGCTGATTTGATCAGGAAAGAACTATATACTAGTGTGCGAGCTAAACATGGACACTTAAAGAGGGAAAATTAGTTGTGGGATAACTGAATTATCAAGAAAAAAGGAAATGGAATAATAAATCAACAAAAATGAGCATGGAGAAATTTATATGGAAATCTTACATAGCATATTTTCCTGTTAAATTAATAAAGTTTTGTCAAAATTGTTTTATGATGTTGAAGGTATATGGCTGGGCACAAGTAACAATAGAATCTATTTTTATATCATTAAAGGTAACGCTTGGGGTTAAAAAGCATTGTGAAATCTTCTGTGAATGGACACAATTTACCATGATCTGCAACATTCGATATCTAGAGATAATAAGGAGTTTTCAGGGTTTGGTAGAAAGACTTTAATTCTCATAATATGACATATTATTGAAGGCAGAATCAGCAAAATAAATCAAATGAGTCAATGTGACTTTAAGAAAGACCAGCAATAAATTTAACATTTTTAACAATTTACCCATGCATAGTTACTGCACTCATTGCCTTGTAAAGGTTCAAGTCTGTTTCCATGCCGCCAGAGGCATCTTTCATCTTTCAGAGTCCATGATGAATGTCTCAAAGTTTGGATTGAGCTCAGATACCAGTGCATCCACGAAGTCCTCAATGGTAGGCTGCCTCTGCAGCATCCCTGTCACATAGAAACACAAAGCATCATGTTTAAGGGTAGGTGTATCCAATGCACATCTGTCTCTGAAGAGGGAAGGAATAACTTTCTCTTCATCTTACCTCATTCTGACAAGACTAGTGCAGCATTTTGGAACTTCTAAGCTAAATTCACTGCAGTGCTTAAGAGAGCACTATAAAGAAAAAAAATGGGCTAATACAACATTTTCTTTAAAGAAAACCTTTGTAGCAAGAGTAATCTTTATCCCGAATTGAGCCAAGAACTTATTAAGCAGAGTTTTGTTTTAATTCCTGATCTCCTGCAATGTGATTACCCCCCTTTATCAGATTATGAAATGAGTTTTATTTTCAACATATAGATCTGAAATAAGATGTGTATAGCCAGTGCTATATGGTATTCTAATCACTGTATTTCATAGTAAAAGTATAAGGAATTATACATATTATGGACAAACATAATTTATTATATGAAATCATTAAAGACAGTGCAGCCCTTTCTTTAATGAAACTATCGGACACTTTCAAACATTCTTCTTGTTTTTCTGAGAAAAAATTTAGAAAAACAAGATTTATGGATACCTTTAATAGGCCTCAGATTGTGGTCAAACATACTGTATGCAGTAAAACAAAGCTATGCATTTTTTAACATCTTTTACTTCTTTATTTAACATAACTAAAAGGTATATTATACATTTAATACAGCTTTTAAGGGGTGATACTAAGCTCAGACACTTGTACACAGTCTCTCATTAATACAGACTGTGAACATTGCTGGAGACCAAATATGACTGTAGCAGGCAAGCAAACCCTGGGAATGTCTGTCTGTGTTTTCAGAGCCTGTCTGCCAGCTCATGCGTGGAGGACTCCTTGCTCTCTTTACAATTCAGCTGAATGACTGCTTTGAAGTCAGTTAATTTCCCCTTGTGTAGCTGCCAATGTAAATAGGCGCTCTCTCCCTCCCCCCTTTTCCTGCATGGGTCACCTCCAATGCACACACAGTCACACAAAACCCACACATACTCTTACACGTCTGCACAGGCACACGTGAATGGAGACACTCACAGAAAATCTGAATGGAGACACACGCACAGCAAGATATGGGAAGTCATTCACACACACATATATACAGATATATACATATATACGTATATATACACGTAAACTGTATATACTATACATTCACACACACACACACACACACACACACACACACACACACACACACACACACACACATATATATATAAGTATAAATATATATGTATATATATATCTATGTATATACACTAGGGCTGTCAAAACAGTGCGTCAATTTCGATTAATTACAGAATAAAAAAAATGTCAAATGGCCCCTTTCAGTGGATGGGATATGATTGGCTGCACATAGACATGTTGTCCTTGAAGTTGAAGTGTTGGAAGAAGGAAAAAGGGCAAGTGTAAGAATATGAGCGACTTTGCGGAGGGCCAAATTTTTATGGCTAGATCAGAGCATCTCCAAAACTGCAGTTCTCGAGGGTGGCAGTTTTGGCTGAAGGGCGTATACACATATATACCGAACATATACAATATATACATATAACATGCAGGTTTTGCCATGCCTGTGGTGAATCGCCTAGCATGAGAGCACCAGAGAAGGGATTATCATATCCTCTTACCCGCCGGTTGCGCCCTGCCCCTTGGCTACAAGATGATACCATCATACAGAGGTCCCTAATGCACCACAACTGCAAGGCCCCTGGATCCCCGGGACAAAGGCAGCCACATGAAAGCTGTGATTTCCAACCTTAATTGAAAGAGCAGCAGGATGTTTTTCTGCTGTGACCACTGCTGAGGTATAGGTAGTGGATGGGCTGTTAAAGTGGAGACCAATATGCTTAAGCTGCATTAAAAGGCTTTAAGACAGAGGACATTGGAGTCAGCCTCGCAAGTTGCATTAAAATCTGTCACCAGAGAGCTGGCCTTGAAAGATAATAGAATTTACAGAACTGTTGATGAAAAATGGAGAAGTATTATCATTTCAAGCCTCAATTTCATTCCAGCATAACTTTATATCAGAATTGAAAGGTTACATTTCCAGCATTTCATTGGACAGCTCACTCTGATAAAAAACAAGACTAAAAGTCTTCAGCCTTTTAAGCAGCTCTGTGAGGCTTTTGCTTTGAGCTAAATGCATATATTAGTGTCAGCATGCTGACATGCAACATTCATGACAAAGCTAACATCCTGTTTTTTTGGGTGTTTTTTTATTTATTAAATTAGAGATCAGAAGGAAAATGATGTCACTTAAAGTTATTTAACCAACATATTTTCCATTCATATACAGTTTTAATAGTAAACATCCATGACAAATTCTGTAATGCTAGGTAACACTAACAATATATTTTGCAGGTTCAAAACCCACCAGCTCAATAAATTTAAAAGAACATTCCATAAATATTATGAGCAAAAACTATCAATATTTATACAAGACACATTGATTCACTCATTTTCGCATTATTCTTGTGTCATAATTGTCCTTGGCTTTTATATAATTGTTTGAGTGACCACTTTCACATTTTACATAGTCAGTTGAAAGTTATATTAAAATCTTGATTAGTGCAACTATATTGTATAAGGCTTCATGATCAGGGAACAATATGTAAAATGACTGAGCTATGGGCACTGTCACAAATTTGAACTCTCCATACACTGTTGCAGTGTCTCCAGCACTTTCTACAAAAGATTTTATCTCCTGACTGTGCTCCCACAAGGGGATCTGATGTCTGGAGCCAACCAAAAGTTACTGTGTTAAACAAGCAATGTCAACAAGACGAGAGTCATGAGAAAGAGACAAATAGAGAGGAAATGATAATGGAGAAGGAGGAGATGTGATCAATAATCAGGTATCAGGTAAGAAATATTGCCCTTGCTGATTCATCTACACTTTGGGTTGTCAGCACATGGGTCTCACACTGCGTGAAATAGTAGATTAAGGGATGAGTGAGTACTTTCTCAACCCAGATCCTTCAGAGAGTTGGAGAGGAAAGCACAGACAACCTCAACAATGGAAGTATTTGATCTGAGTGGCTGCTATTAAAGATACAAACAAGGAGGTGGAGCTGAAAAAACAGACAGGCAGGGTAAAACTAGTAAGGCCTAAAAAGGGTTTTGAGATTCCTTTCACCATCTCAACAAGGAGAATGGACTTTCGTGTGTAGTACTCAAAGTCCTGAAATTTACATCAAGTTATTCAATTAGTTTTTCCATAAACACTGGGTCAACCTCACACAAGACCTCACTGGAACTACTTCAGTGAAAAATAGTTCCACACAATTAACAACAGTACCTCTGCAGTTCAGGCACAGTAAGAGCAGGCTTGACAGCATTACAGCAGGCAGAAAATTCACTCACTTTTGGTGATGTACAGAGGAAAAGCAGTGCCAAACTCCAGTAGCTCTTCAGTTATTTAGCTCTTTTAACTCTTTTAATCGCTCTTTTCACTTTCTGCTCTTCTTGCGAAGAGATTGCGTGCTTTTTTTATTTATCCCATGGATATTTTTAACTTTAATATGCGACCAGGAGCCAGTTTTCTCACTTATTCGAGAGAGGAAATGCTGGCTCTACGAACAAAGGGACGAGCCGGGACACGACACCCCATCCCGGCGGAGCTGAGGAGGAGAACCAGGGGCTGCAAAGCCGGGGCTAAGCTAGCGGACAACCGGAGGCGCTACAAACCGACGATTCCCTCCGTAATCAGGGGGAACGTGAACTCGCTGCCGAACAAGATCGACGAGCTGTCCGCACTGAACAACCAGCGGATCTACAGGGAGAGCAGCTTGCTCATCTTCACGGAGACATGGCTAAACCACCTCGTACCGGATGCTAACGTGGACCTGCTGGGATTCACTGCTGTGAGAGCCGACAGAGACACGAAAGCGAGCGGGAAAGGCAAAGGTGGGGGACTCATCATGTATGTGAACAACCGCTGGTGTAACCCAGGACATATCTCTGTGAAGACGGTGTGGTGTTGCCGGGACCTCGAGCTGCTAGCTGTTAGCTTGCGGCCATATTATCTGCCGAGGGAGTTCAGTCACGTGATCACCATCTGTGTTTACATCCCTCCGAGAGCGGACGCAGCCACTGCCTGTGAGAAAATCCACTCTGTCACAGCGAGGCTGCAGACACAGCACCCCGAGGCTTTCATGATCATTTCTGGGGACTTCAACCATGCAACTTTGGACTCTTCTTTGGCTGTTTTCCACCAGGTTGTTGACTGTCCTACAAGGAACAACAGGACAATTGATCTGCTGTATGCTAATGTGAGGGATGCATACAGAGTCACACCCCTCCCCCCACTGGGGAAGTCTGATCACAACCTGGTTCACCTACAGCCACTGTACACCCCCCTGGTCCGAAAGCAGCCGGTAACAACTCGCTCCAGCAGGAGATGGTCCCCTGAGATGGAAAGTGTCCTGAGAGACTGTTACAACACCACAGACTGGGATGTGCTGATCAACCAGCATGATGAGGACATCGAGGGGCTGACACACTGTCTGACAGATTACCTGAACTTCTGTGCAGACGTGGTCTCCCCTGTTAAGACTGTCCGCTGTTACCCTAATAACAAGCCATGGGTAACGCGGGAAGTCAAAGCTGTCCTCAACATGAAGAAGGCTGCCTTCAGGAGCAGAGACAGGGAGGCCATGAAGGCAGCACAGCAGGAGGTGAAACACCGTGTGAGGGAAGCTAAGGACAGCTACAGGAGAAAGGTGGAGCAGAAGCTGAAGGAGAACAACATGAGGGAGGTCTGGGAAGGTGTGAGGACCATCACAGGTCACAACACAAAGACCAGAGCCGTGGGGGGGACAGTGGAGAGGGCGAACGAACTGGAGATGTTTCGGTCCTGAACGATTCGTTCAAAAAGAACGAATCTTTTCGTGAACGAAGTGACCCGATTGGGTGCATCTGTGCATACAAGTCAATTCACAGATGTGTAAACCACTGACAGATGAACACAAACTAAACTAGGTTTATTTATTTAGAAATTATAATGTCAGAAGGTTTTGTAATGGGCAAGTAAGTAGACCAGTGAATGCAATGGGAGCCGTCATCGTTCATGAACAAGTGAGAGTGAGTGAGTTACGGGTAAACCGGAAATGTCACTGAACGACCTGGTGAACGAAAGTAATGAACGAATCTTTCAGCTGAACGAGATCCGAAGATCCAGGTCACTGAAGTGAACGAGAGCTGCCATCTCTAGAACGAACTGAATGACTTTATCAACAGGTTCAACCAGCCCATGCCCCCCCCACCCCCACCCGCACTGCAGCCATCTCTCCTTCTTCCCACAACACACCTCCCCCCAGACACCACAGCACCTCCCTCCTCCTCCCCCTCCCCCCCACCTCAACACAATCTCCACCTCACATCACCACAGACCAGGTCAGAGGACAGCTGAGGAAGCTCCGACCCAGGAAAGCAGCAGGCCCGGACAAGGTGTGTCCAAGACTTCTGAAGACCTGCGCTGCTGAACTGGGGGAACCACTACAACGGATCTTCAACCTCAGCCTGCAGCTAGGGAGAGTGCCCACCCTCTGGAAGACATCCTGCATTGTCCCGGTTCCTAAAAAGAACCGGCCCAGGGAGCTGAATGATTTCCGGCCGGTGGCACTCACTTCACACCTGATGAAGACGTTGGAGCGGCTCTTCCTCAGCCTCCTCAGACCCCAGGTGCAGCACGCCCAGGACAGCCTGCAGTTCGCCTACCAGCCAGGTGTTGGTGTGGAGGATGCCATCCTCTACCTACTACACCGAGTCCACTCCCATCTGGATAAGGGGAGAGGCACAGCGAGGATTCTCTTCTTGGACTTCTCCAGCGCCTTTAATACCATTCACCCCCCTATGCTTCGAGATAAATTGAACCGGATGGGAGTGGACCCCCACCTGGTGGCCTGGATATCCAACTACCTCACCGACAGGCCACAGTACGTCAGGCTGAAGGACACCACGTCTGACACTGTGGTCAGCAGCACTGGAGCCCCCCAGGGCACTGGCCCCTCTTCTCTTCACCCTGTACACCTCGGACTTCTGTCACAACTCAGAGCTGTGTCACATACAGAAGTACGCCGATGACACAGCCATCGTTGGATGCATCAGGGACGACAGAGAGGAGGAGTATCGGAGTCTGGTGGGGGACTTTGCTGCTTGGTGCCGCACAAACCACCTAGAGCTCAACACCTCTAAGACAAAGGAGCTGGTCATAGACTTTGGGAGGTCCAGACCGAAGCCGAGACCAGTCCTACTAGAGGGAGCTGAGGTGGAGAGTGTGGACTCCTACAAATACCTCGGGCTGTGTCTGGACAACAAACTTGACTGGTCAACACACACCAGCCACCTGTACGGGAAGACACAAGGCAGGATGTACTTCCTAAGGAGACTGCGGTCTTTTAACATCTGCAGCAAACTGCTGCGGATGTTTTACCAGTCTGTGGTTGCCAGTGTCCTCTTTTACACTGTAGTGTGCTGGGGAGGCAGCACATCCAAGAAGGACACATCCAGACTGGATAAACTGATCAGGCGAGCCGGCTCTGTGATCGGCATGAAGCTGGACCCTCTGGTGACGGTGGCAGAGACAAGGACACTGAACAAACTGTTGGACATTATGGACAATGCCAGCCACCCTCTGCACACCGTCATTAGCAACCAGAGGAGCCTGTTCAGTGAGAGACTGCTCCTTCCAAAGTGCAGGACTAACCGACTGAAGAACTCCTTTGTCCCTCATGCCATCAGGCTGTACAACTCCTCACTTAGGGGGAGGAGGTAACAGGGACAGACTCTCTCAACAGCGGTAGCCACTAATTCACCTCACAAAGTTAATAGTAGTTATCTTCTTTTATTCAATAGTAATATTTATTTATTTCTCAAAGGGTCATATGTGCAATAAAAATCTGTCAATGTGCAATAACCTAATACCACAGTGCAATAACCTAATTTAGTTTAATCGAACTAAATACCAGGTCAATTACCCACTGTTTACTTGTATATTTTCTAAGAGTGTATATTTTTTATATTTTGTTATCTAATTTTGTACTTTTTTATATATATATATATATCGATAGATATATATATTTTGATCTTTATTTTTTACCCTCTGTGTGCTGATTCTTTCCTATTGTATTGTACTGTATAAGCTGCTGGAGACTGAATTTCCCAGAGGGAGTCATCCCAAAGGGATCAATAAAGTTGAGTCTAAGTCTAAGTCTAAGTCTAAACTAAACATAGACTGTGCTTTGTGCCCATTGTTAGAGGAGCCTCGGGACAGAGGCTTTGCCATGTGAGTCATCTCAGACTTTACCAGTTTCTATTTCCATTCATAATGGCACTGACACAGCAATTTAGGTACAAGGCATCTACCCATTAAAGTCATGTCAGGACCTGGGACTTTTGCCAAGTTGGCCAACAGAGCTTGGGTAAAACAATGTATGTAAAAAAGACACCCAATGACAAAAGTGTTGATCACTGCATCTTCAGACAAATTGCTAAGTAGTAGCACACATGTTAAATGCCCTACTTGGCCTACTGAATACCTTGCTCAAGGGTATTCCAACAGTCCCTGTTGGACAGTAAAATGCACTAGTCATTCCCTATCCCTGCCCAATTTATCCCAGCTGGTGTGGGAAAAGAACATTTTAATTACTTAGTTAAACAATAAAGATCAGATGGATTCTGAAATTGAAATGGAAATGCATCTTATACTGACAGTGTACTTAAACATAACTATTGGCTTTTCCACTTATGCCACTTTCTTCAAATACATTACTTAACATGTAAATTTTAGTGAACACTAAAATCTGTTGTTGGGTCCAGTGCCTGATCACAAGAAGAAGCTGCAAATAAAAAAATGGTACAGTTGCATGCAGAGTTCAAGTTAGCACAGCTTTATCTCTCACAGGAGAAGATACACACCAGATTTATTTACCTGAAAGAGTGGTGGGCGATGAGTATCAGTCAAATGAAGGCTAACAGCTCTGGTAATGACAACTCTGGGGACAAAGGCAGTACAACATGTTTCAAATTCTGCCTAGCCTGCAGCTACTGGTGGTAGTTTTTTCCCAGATAAAGAAAATGAGAATAAACTTAAGTCTTTTAATAACAGTTAAATACTATTCTCAGTTTCTGTATGCATTTTTAAATACTGAAAAGGGTTTGACAACCTCTGACATATTATCCACAAAAACAAATATTTCTTTCTTGGCTTCCTAAAACCAAGTGTAGCTAGCACTTTTTTGTATCTGTACCTGTATTCTGCTATTTGTTCACTAATCAGCACTATCGGAAGCAGTCTCCAACCTCTCATAAGGCTTGGTTGAAACTTGCCATTTTGTAAGATCTATTGATCCTAGTCCCATGGGCTTGGCTTTGTTCTGTTCTTTCATGATTTAATTGTTAGCTTTTACAGGCCAATTACACCCATTGGCAGCAGTTTGCCTTATTCTTGTGTTTAAAAAATGTGAACAAACTGCAGCATGCAGTAAATTTAGCTTCCACATCACTGCCTCTCTTGCCAGTCTATGTATCTGTATGAAACTATATTTGTACAGTATCACAGTACCACTTAGCATTTTATGGTTACACATTTCAAAGAATATTTCTGGTTGCTTCAGTCACTGCTCATAACCATTCTTAACACGTCAATGTGTGAAGTGCAGTTGCCTGGAGGCAAAACCTTCAGCTCACTGCCTCTGTAATTACACCTTTTAAGTTTTTGTCACCACCCTTGTCTGTATAATAAGTAAAAAAAAAAAGAAAAAATGATCCACCTAAACACGCAGATAAATTTATCCTTGTTAACATGCAGAAATCAGATTTATGCAACTTAATGTGTAATCTAGAGTTGTTGTTGTCATCAATCCTAGACCTTTATAATAAAATCTAATACATATATTATACCTTATTAATGTATTGCATTGTATGAATATTTTTTGTATTTCCGTATCACTTCGATATACATTGTCCTAAGAGTAATCCTTTGGCATTGACATTGGTGATCAGTAGTGACTTTTCCTCCTGCGCCACCATTATGTAGACCTTTTTGTTTTAAAGTGAAATATTGTGACGTTTCCAAGTTTTGGAAGCATTGCAATTAAATTTGGTGAGGATATTCACTACCCCATCTAGATGAATAACCCCTGACTTTTCATTTTGTGTCAATATCATATCAAATTCTTATACTTTGTTTTATGACTAAAATACCTGCCGAATCAATGACATTGCCCTCAGCCTCACCTGTTGTGTTTAGCACTAATTAGCAAGTTTTAGCAGGCTAACAAGATTAATTCAATGAAATTGTTAAACATTATAGCGGCTTAACTTTGGTTAATGTTTAACATTTTCATTGAATTAATCTTGAATTAATAGCGGCTTAACATCAGTATGTTAGCATAAAGATGTTAGCAGTTAACGTTTTAGCAATTCATAGTGCATTGTGCCAAAGTACAGCACAGTCTCAAAGACCTGATTAGGATCTGTTAGTATAGCGCAAAATGTGACATGAGGACAGTGCAATACGTTGCGTTAGGATAGTGCAATATGTGACATGAGGACAGTGCAATACGTTATGTTAGGATAGTGCAATATGTGACATGAGGACAGTGCAATACGTTACGTTAGGATAGTGCAATTTGTGACATGAGGAAAGTGCAATACGTTACGTTAGGATAGTGCAATTTGTGACATGAGGACAGTGCAATACGTCATGTTAGGATAGTGCAATATGTGACATGAGGACAGGGCAATACGTTATGTTAGGATAGTGCAATTTGTGACAGGACAGTGCAATACGTCATGTTAGGATAGTGCAATTTGTGACATGAGGACAGTGCAATACGTCATGTTAGGATAGTGCAATACGTCATGTTAGGATAGTGCAATATGTGACATGAGGACAGTGCAATACGTTATGTTAGGATAGTGCAATTTCTGACATGAGGACAGTGCAATACGTCATTTTAGGATAGTGCAATTTGTGACATGAGGACAGTGCAATACGTCATGTTAGGATAGTGCAATTTGTGACATGAGGACAGTGCAATACGTTATGTTAGGATAGTGCAATATGTGACATGGGGACAGTGCAATATGTCATGTTAGGATAGTGCAATATGTGACATGAGGACTGTGCAACATGTTGGGACAGTGCAATATGTGACATAGCGTGCATGCATGCATGCATGCATGTGCCATCTATGTATGAGGAGGTATTTATGTGCTGGATTATCAATTGCTGGGAAATTGTTTCCTTGTCTGGTGCAACTGTGCCAAACTGTGAATTGTGTCTTTTGTGTAATTTAAGCTTGTGAACTGCAGCTGGACGGAGTCCAGGAAAAATTTCCCCAAGGGGACAATAAAAGAACAGTATATCTCATCTAATCTAAACATATATACAAGAATCCAATACATTTGGTTAGATTTCCATAAAAAGTATTTCTTCAAATGTTGAAAGAATTTTACTCTTTCCTTCACAGCACTGTGGTAAATAAAAAATAGGAAACCCTCTTTATGGTAAACATAAATCGTATTTTCATCACACCTGTTTTTAACTAGGAGCAATAAATCATTTATTCTGTAGTTTTACATCTTAGCAGTGAAGTTTTTCCGGCCTTATTCTCGTGTTCACACACAACTATAAATCGTTGTCACAAAAGTGCTATGCTCTTGTGGTTTACTAGTGACTATGCAAGCAATTCAGGCAAGCTGCCGCAGGACAAAACAGTGAAAGGGTCCTGGGACTCGGCAACCAAGCTCGAGTAGATCCATTTTCCTTGCTCTGCACCTGGGTCTATGGGAACAGTCTGGCCATGCAGGCCTTCTCTATACAAGCAGCTGAGGTTCAGTTAAGTAGATCAGCTTTCATTCTCTCCTCTTTCTCTTACTCACACTTTTTCTCTGAATTGCTCAAACAGTTCTGATGCTGCTTCCCTGGGTTACATTTCAACAAGGTCTTTACTGGGAAACATCCAAAAGCGGACAAGGAGCCAGATAAAGAGTAGCCTCTGACTGGCCTTATTAGGCCTACTCCGGTTTCCTGGATATTCTTGTGCCCTCTCTACCACCTTACCGAAGGGGATAGAAGGGAAATGTTACACACCTCTATTAACAAGGGTCTTAGTTTGACAGGATTATGAGTAATGTATTGGATCTGGATTCTGTGTCATTTCCCTGTTCTACTGGTCTTTTTTGGCCTGAATACTGCTTAAGATACACAGTAAGGGCAGTTCTTAATTGTTTCAAAATCATTGTCCAATCCCAAAATGAAAGATGCAATACAAGATGTTTGCTATGAACCTCTTCTACAAGTAAAAACGTAAAAGTTTGCGCACAAACTTTTTGCATCTATGAGCTAAAGGTTTTTATAAAATAAAATCATTTGGCTGAGTATCATTGCCAAAGCAGACATGTTTACTCGCTTGAGGCTTGTACAATGACTGATGGTTAGGGAAGACAGCTAGAGGGATCAATATGACCCATGCGACTATCCTGCACACAGGGCCTTGGCCTATGATTAAAGAAGCATTAACTTCAAAGAGAGTCATTAAAGCAAATATTGTCAGTTTAACAACAGTTAATTGAACAGTAGATATAATAACAAAGATCTGATCTGTTGGTGGCTGTAATTTCAGAGGCTAGGCCGGTTGGAGGTGCTGGTTTGAGCTGTGAGAAGGACAATCTATTGGAGGAA
The DNA here is from genome assembly GCF_022749685.1 of Semicossyphus pulcher. NCBI lineage: Eukaryota > Metazoa > Chordata > Actinopteri > Labriformes > Labridae > Semicossyphus > Semicossyphus pulcher. The sequence goes on along the minus strand of NW_027211692.1, from coordinate 21,476,416 downwards.
GGAGGGGATGACCCTGAGGGAGAGATATACAGTACATTCCCAAAAGTCACCTGATATTTCTACTCCCTCCCTCTCCCTGTCGGCCTCCTCTAACCTTCTCTTCTGCTGTCCTGCTCAGACATGCCAGTGGCTGCTTAACGTGCGAAAGGAGAAATTGATTGGACGATGAAGGGAAGAGGGGAAAAGGGGGAAATAGCTTAAACTATAAAAAATAAACTACAGCTTCTACTGAAATGTCATAATACGATGAGCTAAAGCTTCAAGGGTACAAAAAAAGCCTACCAAAGTGCCAAAATATAGCTGAACAAGAGAGCTTACTGCTATTCTTAAATTAGCATACCATGCTTTTGTCTGAATGCTATCAACAGCATGCTAACGTTCTTACAATGACAATGCCAACATGTTGCTATTTAGCACATATAATGATTGATTACCCTTTTCAATATCTTAGTTAAATGGATTCAGCAACAAAAAAAATACAGCTGAGGTCAACAGCAAGGCTATAAAATGTAAAATATCCATTATTGAAAAACATAATTGATTTACGAGCCTGCTCTTTATCAATTACTTGCTTGCATCTGGCTCCGCACCTGATTATCTTAAAATTGCTATTATTTAGCCAATTTTTTTAAAAAAAAACTCTCTAGACCCAAATCAACTAGAAAATTACAGACCAATCTCAAAGCTTCCATTTTTGTCCAAAATCCTTGAAGAAATTGTCACTGATACATTCCAATCTGGCTTCTGCAAAACACAACACTGAGACAGCATCACTAAGGGCATTCTGCAGACAAAGGTGAATACTCCATCCTTATCCTTCTGGACCTAACCGCTCCCTTTGACACCATCGATAAGGCCATTCTACTTGATAGGTTACATAACTGGCTGGCATTTCTGGTACAGCCTTAAACTGGTTTCACTCATATTTGAGTAACAGATATTTTAAAGTCTGCATTAATAATCATGTGTCCCCCTCTGCTGTGTGGAGTTCCACAGAGTTCAGTCCTTGGACCAATCCTATTCTCACTATACATGCTTCCTCTAGGTACCGTAAAATCGGGAATATAAGTCGCACCTGAAAATAAGACGCAGTCTGTTTTAGGGGGTATCCCAGAGAGAAAAAGGTTTTCTATAGCTATTTATTAATAAAAATAAATAAAAAGTTATTTTAACACTATTTCCTATGGTAACATTGATCGTTGTGAGGGTGGCGGCTGCAATAGTGATCATGACGGTGTATGTCTTTGATGAAGCCTTAGCAACAATCAAGTTAGTTTTCCTAACTAGGAGATGTTGTAGAAGCTTCGACCAAGACAGATTAATGCGGAGGTAACCACTTAACAACCGACAACTTTAGCTAGATTATATCGTCTGGCTTAAATATCGTAACACAATAACATACCTCTCTCTGCATTTTATATTGGTGTATTGATTGCACTGGAGGAAACAGCCCACTTTTTAGATGAAAAAAAATTATTAAAAGTGCGTCTTATACACTGAATTTTGTGGTTATTTGTTTAGCCGATTTCATGATGTATCTTATCACTGTTATGCCAATGATACTCTATTTATTTTTTTACTTTGATTATCTATTTCTCTGCAAAACCAAATAACCTGAACCAACTGTCCTCCCTTCATAATTGTTTAGCTGCTATCCAAGAATGGATGTCTCTAAATGTTCTCCATTTAAATCCTGATAAAGCAGAAATACTTTTTATTGGACCTGATAACTTCACCACTGCGGTTCAACAGTTATTGGACCAGTTCAAATATCAAACCTACCGCTAAGAATCTCAGAATCATATTTGACCAGTGTGTGTCTTTTGAGCATCATATCACTAAGCTTGTCCTGTCCTGTTTCCTGCAGCTAAGAAATCAATAATCAAATCAGGTCTCGAGCTATTAATTCACACTTTTATTTTCTCCCACCTATATTATTGTAATTCCCTTTACACATGCCTCAGCCAATCATCTCTCAATCGTTTACAGTCAGTTCAAAATGCAGCTGCCAGATTTTTAACTAGAACCAGCCGACATATCCCAGTCCCATATCTCCACTGTTCCTATATACCTCCATTGGCTTCCTGTAAAATTCAGAATAAACTACAAGATCCTGTTAATTACATAAAGCACTGCATGACCTCACCCCCAGTTACATTTCAGACTTTCTCGTTCCATGTTCTACTTCTCATCCACTCTGATCATCTAATCTCGGCCTTCTATCAATCCCACATTTTAATACCAAAACAAAAGGTGATCGCGCATTTGCTGTTTTAGCCCTAACTCTCTGGAATCATCTTCCACAATCCATCAGATCTGCTGAAACTTTCAACAATTTCAAGAAGCTGCTAAAAACTCATTTGTATAGATAAGCCTTCTTGTAGCTCTCCATCCCTGTCTTGTGTTTAAGTTTGTTTTCATTTTGCTTATTTCTTTTTTGCCTAGTTTAACTTTGTGACTTTGCCTTTTGTTTTTGTTTATATGCTTTTTATTCCTGTGTTTGTGAAGCACTTCGTAATCTGGTGTTTAAAAAAGTGCTCTATAAAAAAGCTTTACTTACTCACGATGTAAATTCTTTTTCAGTTTATCCATACAGTGCAGGTACAGAGGGAAGTAGCTTATCCATGATTCAATTTTATGATGTTTATGTTCTCTTTTTTTTTAGAATAAATGTTTTTTTATTTGTAATTCAATGTTACAGTTAGTTATAGATATGATGGTATCCTTGTAGGTTAAGTTTTCATTAAAATGTTTGAATGTATGACATAACAAGAGTCAACAGCCATGCTAGTGGCTCTGTGAGACTGTAGTTTGGAAAGCCCAGTGGTAAGTTAAATAGATAAACTTTGATGTTTAGCAGGTACGATTTTTACAATGTTCACTTACTTTAGCATGCGCTGAACAAAAGCGCAGCTGAGAGTTAGCATAATATAAGACAATATAATCTTTATTGATCCCTCATTGGGAGAAATTAACAACAGCTCAAAAAGATAGGGAAAGGAAAAATAGTGAGAGGTGGTAAATACAAACAATAATAGTAAGTTAATAAAAGCAACAACAATAATATCATTGATAATAATAACAAAGAAAGAAGTAATCATAATGGTGGTCTGGGATGCAGTCATTTTCCTGAAAGTTTCAGGACCATCTGCCCCCGACATTATCTAGAGTTGCCCTTTCACACATGTCCCTCACAGTGGGAGATGTTCCCTGTCGGACGAGGATGAGGGAAGGGGGGACGGGGGCAAGTACGTTTAGCGACTAATTCTATCATGTTTCTTTTATTATCTGTTAAAAAGATCGTCATCCACGATCGATTAACTTACAAGACACTCTCCCCTTGTACACTGTCTCTCACATAACTGGAGCAGCGTCTCCACACACTCACAGACGTCTGTTGGTATGTCCCTTTTCTAAAGGCATCCGGTCTGCTTTGATGAGGTGAAATCTGTCCGTCTGTGTGGGTGAAGTGCATGATGCTGCACTCAGTACTCCCTCTGCAGTCTGGTCTAAGTCTCCATCTTATTAGGGAGCAGGGCTCTACACTAACTTTTTTCCCAAGGAGTACATGTGCTCCTAAATGAAAAAATTTAGGAGCACAATGAAAAAGATTCAAGTAACAGCACGTTTATTAACAAACAATTCACTATAGCCTATACATTTATAAGGCGCCCGCGTCTGTGCGAGATCCTTCCAGCATTCCCTCATTGTTCATCAGTGTTTCCTCCAGGATTGCAACGGTGGCAATAATTGACACAAAATGTATGTAGCGGAAACGCTGCATTACACAAAACTCTCATGTGATTGGCTCATTGTGGCTTTTGGAATGTGGGACTTGTAGTTTTTGAATGATTAGCAAGGGGGAAAAGATTACAGTAGGTGGTAAATCATTTTTCCAGTTTGCACACGCCTATTTTAAGGGGCAAGTGCGAGTGAAATACTCACACTGTAGAGCCCTGTAAGGGAGAGATCTCACATTTAAAGATCGTACGGATTGTATGTTCTGTCTTTTTCTTTCCTGATGATTCGAGAAACAAACTCTGCATCTCCTTCTCCTCCTCCTTAATTTCGCCGGGATGTCCGGCCTCTCCAGAAGGGGGAATACGTTACTGCGTTACCTACTGAGAGAAGTTATGTCTGAGCACTTGTCTGAGTAGCGTTTGCCCTTTACGCATGACGGTTATATTGTCAGGACGGTGTGGAGCCTACTGTACGTCTATCTTTGAATGAAGGTGAAGTGATTTTAGACTCTGACTTAGATTTCAATCACTTTAACAAGGTCAATAAAACATAATTTTTTCACCATAGTAACATTGCTACAGCCAGACCTTTTTTTTTTTAATCGCAGAAAGATGCTGAAATTTTAACCCATGCTTTTATCACTAGCCGTCTAGACTATTATAACTGTTTTAGTTTTTACTGAATTACCTGAAAAGTCTCTGAGGAAACTGCAGCTTGTTTAGAACGCTGCTGCCAGAGTCTTAATGCAAAAAAAGAAAATCGATGACATAACCCCGCTGCTTAATACACTACACTGGCTACCTGTTTCTTTAAGAATTGATTTTCAAGTTTTTTTACTCATTTATATAGCTTTAAATTACCCGGCTCCTCCCTACATCAGAGATCTACTGTCTGATGTGTCCCACACAAGCACTGGTGAGAGAGCTTTCTGTTTTTATGCCCCTAAAATATAGAACTCAGTGCCTCTCGATAACAAAATGGCAAGCTCTGTCTTTATTTTTAAAAGGAAATTAAAGACCTTTTTTAATCTGGCTTTTAATTTGGAGTAATTTTATTGCCAAAGTTCTTACCATTCTTTTATACAAAGTTTTATGTGTGGTATTTATTTTGTCTTATACTTTTTACTGTTTTTAATTTATAGATTACTAAAATTTTTTTGGTTTTACTGCAGTGACTTAATTTGTTATTTATTTTTTACTTAAATTTTACTTTCTTCTTCCTTGTTCTAGTCTTTTAAAATTGTATTTGTTGTTGTCAATTTATGTTGTATTTTTCTGTCTGTTTCTGTGTGAAGCACTTTGGGTTGCATGCTTGTATGTATGAAATGGTGCTTAAAGATAAATAAAGTAATAAATAAAGTTGAGTTTTTTCTCTGATGAGCATGTGTGGAGACACTGCTCGTGACAGGTGTGGGAGAGGTAGAGCGCTAGGGGAGAATGTTCAGTAATCATCAATAGTGTATGGCAATCATGGACAGATAAAATAAGAAACATGATAGAATTAGTCGCCAAATATACTTGCGCAGCCACCCAGGTATAGCCAATATGTGGGAAACACTGTGGGTGTTACGTGTGTCATTGGTGTTGGGGGACGTAAATCTCCTTCGTGTGTGCACTAAAACCAAAACATTTCTGTTCATTCCGGTATTGCAAAATCCATGCAGTGGCAGAACCTGACACTGGTGATGGTATTGAAACCGATATGCTGCCCACACCTACTCAATACCAGTGGCTGAGGCAGAGTGATACACAGAGTGATAAGTCCCATTGATGTTGTTCTCTATATCCGCCTCTTATCCAATCAGATGCCTTGGTTGGAAATAACTGTTGTATAAAAACAACAACAAAGAGGCATTCACAAGGACAGCTACATATTCTCTTCCCGTTTTCAAAAGCTGCTGTAACTACGACAACCACCAATGCATTCGAATGAAAGGCGCCAGTTAACATGGTCACTCGTGAAACTGAAACACCGGTCTCTATTGTTTACTCTTCCATTCTCCACTGCCGCTGCAAGGCAGGCGCTCATGACATGACATGCCAGCTCCCCCAAAACTGAAGCCAAAACCTGCCTATCGCCCCCTGGGATAGTGGCTGTTAGATTAGGGAGCGCTTGATTTGATATGCAGCAGACTTTTCTATGGGCAGAGCAGGCATTTTAAACGTCAAATGCTGTCAATCAATTATTTTAATTGTGGGAAGCCAAAATCGTGATCAGGATTAATATTCGATTAGTTGTGCAACCTCTTTTTGGGCTGGTTTTCCGCTTGGAAAAAAAACACAAATGCAACTGCAGTTTACCCTCCGGGCTCTCAAGCGTGTCAAAACAAATCAAACGGCAGTAGGTTTCAGTAATTATGGAAAACACATTTTTTCGTGCTAATAAAATTAACTGTAGTAACCAAACTTAATAGAACCTGGAGATAAACTCTACATAAAAGCAGCTACATCTGACAACGGCGGATGACCTGTACAAGGTAGTTGACTGCTGCCTTAAAGCTCTGGGGTCAAAGGTGAAGTCCAAAAATAGCAGAGGCATATAACCCAAACATTTTGTTGAACAAAATAAAATAAAGGGTTCCATGAGTTGAATGGGTTAATCTGACATTCACGCCAATTTTTTTTTCAGTAGCCGGTGGGTGGAGACGTGATACCTTACCTTCCACCATTAGCATGGGCTCCTTGGCTCCTCCATGGGCTAGCATTTCCCGACGGTAACGCTCACCCATGTCCCTGACAGAGAATAAGGAAATACAATGACAGAAGAGAACAAAATTAGATTGCTGGTAGTATTCTCCCCTGTCAGCTCCACACACTCTGTCAACCCCTCAGCTACTGCTGCTGCCACCCTGAGCCCAGGACCAAGTCTCCTAAGCTACCTGTTTCACAGTAAGATGACAGGAAACAGAGACACCCTGTACCCTTACATCCATAGTGTTACTCTCTTACCATCGACACAAGGTTACAAGTGACTGAAAAGAGAGTCAAGACAGTGATCTAAAGAAGACATCTCAAACTGTGGATTTGGGAAATACAGGAGCTGAATGAGTTAAAAATAACATGTCTAAACTGCATAACATGCCTCAGTGAACCACAGGAGCTTATGATACAACTGTTGAACACTTAAACAGTTTTGTATGATGGCCCTTAAGTGCAAAGCACAGGATTTCACAGAACACATGAGAAACACAGATCTGTGTTATATCTGCTTGTCTCCTAACATCTGTCTTCTCCCTTCACTTTGTCATTATAAACTCCTTGTGGGTCACAGCTCTAGGTGTGTAACTTACAGCATGTGGAGATGTAGTTCATTCTTTATAAAGGTTGTACATGGAAATACAGGACAGATCGTGACTGTTATTAAGTAGGGGAAAGAGCACAGACAGATCTGTGTTATTCTATCTGCTCCTCTTCTCTATGCTGAAAACTGAAATAAACCTATTTGGCTTGGCTCTATCGGGCTGTATAGAGGGATTTTCCCGATGAATAATGTGGCTTGTTTGTGGACCTACAAACAATAATCTGTCATCAGTAACATCTGTCATTGCCCACAATTATATTAATTGTATGCAGTCTTGGGATGGTTCCTATGAAGCTCCTTAATGCTGCAGTGTTTTGTGATTTGCTGTAGTGTTTTCTAAAATGCAGTAGTGTTTTTTGATTTGTTGGTGTGTTTTCTGAAATGCGGTAGTGTTTTGTGATTTGCTGTAGTGTTTTCTGAAATGCTGTAATGTTTTATGCGGTAGTGCTTTGTGATTTGCTGGTGTGTTTTCTGAAATGCTGTAATGTTTTGTGATTTGCTGGTGTGTTTTCTGAAAAGCGGTAGTGTTTTGTGATTTGCTATAGTGTTTTCTGAAATAATGTAGTGTTTTGCGATTTGCTGGTGTGTTTTCTGAAATGCTGTAGTGTTTTATGTGGTAGTGTTTTGTGATTTGCTGTAGTGTTTTCTGAAATGTGGTAGTGTTTTGTGATTTGCTGTAGTGTTTTCTGAAATGCTGTGGTGTTTTATGCGGTAGTGTTTTGTGATTTGCTGCTGTGTTGTCTGAAATGCGGTAGTGTTTTGTGATTTGCTGGTGTGTTTTCTGAAATGCTGTAATGTTTTGTGATTTGCTGGTGTGTTTTCTGAAAAGCGGTAGTGTTTTGTGATTTGCTATAGTGTTTTCTGAAATAATGTAGTGTTTTGCGATTTGCTGGTGTGTTTTCTGAAATGCTGTAGTGTTTTATGCGGTAGTGTTTTTTGATTTGTTGGTGTGTTTTCTGAAATGCGGTAGTGTTTTGTGACTTGCTGTAGTGTTTTCTGAAATGTGGTAGTGTTTATGCGGTAGTGTTTTGTGATTTGCTGGTGTGTTGTCTGAAATGCGGTAGTGTTTTGTGATTTGCTGGTGTGTTTTCTGAAATGCTGTAATGTTTTGTGATTTGCTGGTGTGTGTTCTGAAAAGCGGTAGTGTTTTGTGATTGGCTATAGTGTTTTCTGAAATAATGTAGTGTTTTGCGATTTGCTGGTGTGTTTTCTGAAATGCTGTAGTGTTTTATGCGGTAGTGTTTTTTGATTTGTTGTAGTGTTTTCTGAAATGTGGTAGTGTTTTATGCGGCAGTGTTTTGTGATTTGCTGGTGTGTTTTCTGAAATGCTGTAATGTTTTGTGATTTGCTGGTGTGTTTTCTGAAAAGCAGTAGTGTTTTGTGATTTGCTATAGTGTTTTCTGAAATAATGTAGTGTTTTGCGATTTGTTGGTGTGTTTTCTGAAATGCTGTAGTGTTTTATGTGGTAGTGTTTTGTGATTTGCTGTAGTGTTTTCTGAAATGTGGTAGTGTTTTGTGATTTGCTGTAGTGTTTTCTGAAATGCTGTGGTGTTTTATGCGGTAGTGTTTTGTGATTTGCTGCTGTGTTGTCTGAAATGCGGTAGTTTTTTGTGATTTGCTGGTGTGTTTTCTGAAATGCTGTAATGTTTTGTGATTTGCTGGTGTGTTTTCTGAAAAGCGGTAGTGTTTTGTGATTTGCTATAGTGTTTTCTGAAATAATGTAGTGTTTTGCGATTTGCTGGTGTGTTTTCTGAAATGCTGTAGTGTTTTATGCGGTAGTGTTTTTTGATTTGTTGGTGTGTTTTCTGAAATGCGGTAGTGTTTTGTGACTTGCTGTAGTGTTTTCTGAAATGTGGTAGTGTTTATGCGGTAGTGTTTTGTGATTTGCTGGTGTGTTGTCTGAAATGCGGTAGTGTTTTGTGATTTGCTGGTGTGTTTTCTGAAATGCTGTAATGTTTTGTGATTTGCTGGTGTGTTTTCTGAAAAGTGGTAGTGTTTTGTGATTTGCTATAGTGTTTTCTGAAATAATGTAGTGTTTTGCGATTTGCTGGTGTGTTTTCTGAAATGCTGTAGTGTTTTATGCGGTAGTGTTTTGTGATTTGCTGGTGTGTTGTCTGAAATGCGGAAGTGTTTTGTGATTTGCTGATGTGTTTTCTGAAATGCTGTAATGTTTTGTGATTTGCTGGTGTGTTTTCTGAAAAGCGGTAGTGTTTTGTGATTTGCTGGTGTGTTTTCTGAAATGCAGTACTGTTTTGTAAATTGCTGGTGTGTTTTCTGAAATGCGGTAGTGTTTTGTGATTTGCTCTCGTGTTTTCTGAAATGTGGTAGTGTTTTGTGATTTGCTGGTGTGTTTTTTAGAGTCTCCAATTAACCTGACGAGCATGTCTTTGGACTGTGGGAGAAGGCTGGAGTTCCCGGAGGAAACCCACCAATACACAGGGAGAATATGCAAACTCCACACAGAAAGGCCCACTTCATCCGAACCATGGTTCAAACTATGAACCTTCTAGCTGTCAGGCAACAGCGCTAATCACTGCACCACGATTATCCTGGAAATAAGGAAATAAATTCCTTTTTTTAAATTTAAACTTCAATATTGTGTATCTAAATCCAGAAACAGTGAAATGGTTTGAATATTTGGGAAAGTAGCAATGACGAACTAAAATGTGTCTGCTGTTTTCTCCATGCTCTCTCCTCTCTCTCTTGCAACACTTGTGTCTCAATATTGGAGTAGTAAGTTTAGTTTAGATTTTGTGTAAATACTAACTTGTTTGGGAAAGCCCTTACACAGTAAAATATGTATTTTACATTAAGATACACATTTAAAAAATATTTATCAAGCAATCCACTATTACAACTGTGCATACAGGCAAAGCAACTAGTGACATCTATTACACTCCAATGCACACTGTGTAGGTGATTTATCAGGAGGCCTCTGGGGGTTTAAAACTTGATCAGGCATTTCCTTTTTGCTTGGAACTAAACCTTTACGCTCCAAAATTCATGAAAAGTTGGCTGACCTGTTCAAAGGATCCTGAATGAAGCACTGTTTCCACACCATTGAAGCCACGGCTCGGGACATGAGGTAGGAATAGTACTTGGCCCCATAGCCAATGAGGTGGCTGAATCTCAGCTGCCATGCCTATAGAGGAAATTTAAAAACACAAACAAAAAACACAAGCCGAAATATTATCACCTAAAAAGAATGGCAGCTTAAATATTAAAAAGTAAATAACAGAAATCGTCTTTTACCATGTTATTGCAGTCAAAACATTATATATTCAGTGAATTAATTGAATCAAATAATGTTGTACCTTTAATTTATCTCCTAATGGGAATATTTAAGTCCTTCATATCAAAGAAAGACCTGAGTACATTTTTTCAATAAGGCACTGCATAGTTTAAGAACCAATAATAATGGCATTAAACACTATTTGATTCCACTGTATTTCCTTTGTGGTTTTTGGCTGTGGACGTTATGGAAACAAATAGGCAGCTATTTAAGCCAGAGCCTTTGAAAATACTCTTTGAAAGACTTGTCACAACATGCCACAAAACTCGTGGACTTCCAAGCTCTTCTTTGTGAGCAATCCCTTTGCCTCAGATCAAATGATTGTCAAATTTTGTGAGAGGCACAAGTGGATGAAACTTCAGTGAGATATCCTTTTGATTGTTACATACAAAGGAGATAAAAACACCAAAGCCTCTGTTCCCCTTGTAGGTAATATAAAAATGTTTTTGTAGTTTTTAAACCTAACTAGAGGGGTTTTGTTGGGCAACTACACCTTTTTTTTTTTTACATGTGTGGATTCTATGTGTGTGAACACAGTTTATTAAAAAGAGGAGTAAACACTGATAGCATTCAAACAAAGAGCCTCACTTAAAAGAAAATGTCAACACAGTGAGCAGATTGGTTTTTTTTTCTCAAATATAATTTTCAGTTCAAGGGTTAGCATGTGGTCTGTGTTACTAACTGCTGATCCTGTCTTACAGCATACTGCTCTATCAACTGTACACACGTCAGCATCAGCAAATAATGTTTATTATCTCTGGCTATCCGTTAACTTTTACTTACTGACATGTTCTCTTTACTGAAGAAACTTGCCTGAGAAATGAGAAGACAAAACTAAGACAAAAGCCTAAGTAGAGTCTAAGGTTCTGATCAGACAGAGCGCGTTTTGCTGGCTGTAAAATGCAAAGCGCACCGCACTGCCTTTTCTTTTGACGCCTACAGTTAAAAAAAGAGCAGCTTGTGCCGCATTTTTTTTTTTTTACTGTTGTTAGGCAATTAGCGAATCATTAGCTGTCATTAACATAACTGTTCTATTGTAAACCGTCTACATTCATCTGATTGGACAATAAGAAAAAACGCCAATGATGTCGGGAGCTTTTCTGCTTTGAGTTGAAGTTTTTTCAACTTGAGACGTTTAGAGCATTTCCTCAAAAACGTGAGGTGCACAGAGTGGAAAAACGCAAGCTGCTCTGCAACGCAAAAGCAGCATGCAAAAAGCGTCCCTCTCATTGAAAATAACAAAAAGACTACCCTAGCTGCTAAAACGCTTCCCATCTGCTAGTGAAGGATCTTAACAAATTGCAATGATCCAATTCAGAGAAACTTAAGCACAGTAATCATCCTTAGTTTTTGCAGAGTTCAAATAAGGAAAACAATCCCGCTGCTGTTAGCCGTTTAGCACGTGAAGGGGAATTGTCTGTTAGAGCTTTCAGATTGGTTCGAAAAGTTGAGAGAAATGACTCCGACAGTAGGAAACTATATAACATAAACCACAGTCCATGGAGAACGAGCTAAAGAGTGGAGTGACTCTGCTGCATGGGACACTGAAGTTTGGGAGAATATACAGTACAATAGTTTTGTAATCTCTTTTCCTGTACACCCTCATAATTATAGTCCCGAGTAAATGCTCTATGCAGGCCATTGCTGGCTGAATTATAGTCAAGTTTTTGATTCCCTTCTCCCTCCGGGCCTCATTCCCTTGCAGACAGCTGCAAAAGTGGGGGAAAAATAAAGAGCTTGTTCCATTTAAGGCCTGGGAGGGGAGAGAAATTCAAAGTGTTCCTCTGCTTTGTAATTTTAGCAGAACTTCATGAAAAGGCTTTAATCCCTTCCATGATGCTGTGCTTGGGTAAAATATAGGAAACCAGAAAGAAAGAAAGAAAAAGGAATGGGGAGGAGCAAGGGAATCGAGAAGCTTAAGGGCTCCTCATTTAAGTTTTCTTTGTTTCTGTCCTGTGATCAGCTGAGCAGAGAGAGGACAGTCAAACACAGACTGTAATAGATCTAAAGATACTATATTATAGAGATGAGATACTCAAAAGGTGAACAAGTCAAAGTCTGTTAAATAATACAGTGAGAGATTTACTGTATTGGGCGCATAAGGCAAGCCATAGAATTTCTGTTGCATCTCCTTCAGGATGTCCGTGGTGGAGCAGTTCTGAGGTGCGCTGTGGTAGATCTGGTCCAAGACAGCATAGAAAATCTGCCCAGAAAAAAAGATTCAAATAAACACATTTCTTTCTGAATCAGTCCTAAATCCATATATGACAAGAACAGGGAATATCTATATTAATTAAAGCCGCAAGCGGCAATGAACGGGCCCTCGCACCCGTGGCCACGTTGGGGCTTGCTGGGGCCGCGGGGTGTGCTGAAGACACGGGGTGCACCTCAGAAGCGGGGCGTGCATGAAGCACAGGATGTACTGTAGCCACAGGCTGTCCACCAGTAGGGGCTTGGTCAGCATCACCCAAAATTCCTATGGAGATCTGTTCAGGCCGAGACTATAATCTTGCATGTGAAATTTGAAGCTGATATAACATTGTATGTGACAGGTAGTACTGACTCTTACCAGTAGGTGGCGCTATGAGTATGAGCGAAAAATGATTATGTAGACCTGTGCAGGCCGGGACTGTTATCATGCATGTGAAATTTGGAGCTGATCGGACAATCTATGTGAGAGTTAGTACTGGCACTGCCCAGTAGGTGGCGCTATAACTATGAGCGAAAGATTAATATGTAGACCTATTCAGGGCGGTACCCTCATGAAACCTGTGAAATTTGGAGCTGATCGGACAATGTATGTGAGAGTTATTACTGGCTCTGCCCAGTAGGTGGCGCTGTGACTATGAGCAAAAAATGTATATGTAGATGTGTTCAGGGCAGTACCCTCATGAAACCTGTGAAATTTGGAGGAGATTGGACAATGTATATGAGAGTTTATTCAGGCTCTGACCAGTAGGTGGCGCTATGACTATGAGCGAAAGATTAATATGTAGACCTGTTCAGGCCGAGACTATAATCATGCATGCAAATTTTGAAGCTGATATAACATTGTATGTGAGAGGTAGTACTGGCTCTGCCCAGTAGGTGGCGCTATGACTTTGAGTGAAAAATGTATCTGTAGATGTGTTCAGGGCAGTACCCTCATCAAACCTGTGAAATTTGGTGGAGATTGGACAATGTATATGAGAGTTGATACAGGCTGTCACCAGTGGGTGGCGCTATAGGATTGGTAAGGAAAGGAGTGTGTAGATCTGTTCAGGGCGGGACTCTGATCAAGCATGTGAAATTTGGTGCAGACAGGATGAAGTACGGACGAGTTATCAATGCCTAAATGTTATGGCGAGGCATCATGGCGAAGGTTATATTCGTGGCGCCGCCAGGGTCACGCCCTCTGTTGTAACTTCACCAAGTTTTCTCACAGACCTTAATCAAGATCTTAAGAGTTTCCTGACATGAATTTGAGGTTAATATGTTTTACCACCTTGGAGGAGGGGCTTGTAGAGTAAAACATGTCACTTCCTGTTTCCAGTAGCGGGCGCTAGGCCTGATGGGAAATGTTTTCATGTAATGGTGTTGGGGCTGGGATTCTTGTCTGACATGTGAAATATGAAGAGGATAGAAGACTGTATGTGAGAGTAACAGTGATTTTCATTTTTTGGCATTTTGCCCAAAAAACATCAGACTTTGACCCCCAGCCAAGGCCACGCCCATTCTCAAAAACTCAAGCTTTTGATAACTTTTAATCTTCAATGTGTTGTCAATAAACTGAGCGACTTTGAAAAGTCTGGGAGGAAGTCCCTAGGAGGAGTTCGTTAAAGTATGACCCCTGGAAATCGCCAAAAACACGTCTTATTTTGAAATTCAAAGCAAAATGGCTGACTTCCTGTTTGGTTTGAGGTATGGGTGCAAGAGGCTTTTTAGTGCATCTTGGGCTGTTTAATATGCTTACCAAATTTCATACACCTAGGTGAAAGTAACCTCTATGGGGAGGCGTTTTTGAAAATTTCTAGGGGGCGCTATGGAGCCATTTTGCAACAGTCATCTGCGAAACCCACAAAATATCAAATTTTTCACCAGACCTGATGCACAGTCCAAATTTGATGAGTTTTGGGGCATGTTAAAGCCGCCAAATATGCGATTCATTTGGCACCAGAAACAAACAAACAAACAAACAAACAAACAAAGAATAATAATTCCTTCAATTTCAAGAGGTACTCGCACCGCTTCGGTGCTCGGGCCCTAATAAGAGCAACCACTTATGTTTTAAGATTTCTCTATTCACTATCCATAACTAATTTTAAGCTCAACACTTAAAAAATTATATATTTGCTGCTGCACATGATACACGTGGGGTTGGTTTTTGTACCTGCAGCTGGGTGTCTGCAGCCCCGCACACCTTCTTGGACTCACACAAGCGAGCCACCATACTCTCAGGCAGAGGCTGAGCAGAAGCAGACACAGACAGAATTAACATGTCAGTTAAACATTCTTTTCATCTCATCAAACCTTCTAGGGCCATCTTTTTTTTTATTATGTTCCAATTTTTGCTTCTAAAATATGTTCTGTCATGCATCATACAAAATAGACTGCGAAGAGTAATAGTTAAAACAATATTTTAATGATAATGTACTGGTTAATATCTCTCTACAACTGCTTAGTAATGGTTTTAGCTCAAAGAAACATTTGACTTTCATTTTAGTTTCAATGCATACCTGTCCAGTTTCATAGTGCCGTGCAAACTGGCTGATGACTCTATAGTCGGTGGCAAAGTACTCCATAAGGATGGAGGGGACCTCCGCAAAGTCAGTTGCACATCTAGTTCCTAAAGGAGAAATGTGAAATCTTAAATATACAGAAATAAATATACAAAAAAAGTAGTGTAAAGGTTTGTGCGGCAAAGCTCATCCTTACTGTGTGCAGACATATTGCTCACTCTTTACCTCAGCATTCTTGCTGGTGGTGCTTCTCATGAGGACAGTGCAACAATAAAACCTTAACTTTGATGACTTTGACCTTGACCTGACGCGCAACTGAAAATGCTCATGAAAATGTCATTTTGACCATTCAAGGTTGATTTAATACAAGTTACATAACATCTGATGTTATGTAACTAAAAGATATTGAGAGGTGAAAAATGTTGCGATAGGTTATTGGTATGACACATCTAGACATGATGTTAACATGGTGTTTAAGAAGAAAAGAAAGAGCCCCACATTGTGTAAATGGATACTGTTATTTGGGTGAAATATACTTTTGGGATTATGAATTACTA
Source organism: Semicossyphus pulcher (assembly GCF_022749685.1). Taxonomy (NCBI): domain Eukaryota; kingdom Metazoa; phylum Chordata; class Actinopteri; order Labriformes; family Labridae; genus Semicossyphus; species Semicossyphus pulcher. The sequence continues at coordinate 21,460,808 of NW_027211692.1, read as the reverse complement.
GATGAGATATTGTGAAAGTAAAACAGAAAGGAATGACAGCTTTGGTAGCCAGGGATAACCTAAACCTTCCATGGTGCTTAAACTTAGTCAGATATACCCTTCATTATAAATTTGCCACACTATAAGGAATAACCTACAGTTCTGTATCCAAGGATGCCGTTCTAGCTTGTTACATTTGGGAACAACATAGCTATCATTTAAATACACAGGACACTGATCACCTCACACAACAATTCTAGATTGCTACTATGACGTGTGCCAGGTAAACAGTTAAAATACAGCTACTGAATGATACAATCCTGACTCTGTTGATGTCAATCTGCCCTATGCTTACCGGTCACATGTTGGTAGCGAGTGCGTCCCAGCATGGAGTGCATGGCATGTCCCATCTCATGAAAGAGGTTCTCCATCATGCCCGGGGTGAGCAGAGTGGGGGCTCTCTTGGTTGGGTGGGGAAGACTCAGCATTAGAACCACAACTGGAAGCTGGTACTGACTTGTTTCTTGGCACCAGCGGCCACCACGGATGGTGAAGTGACAGTCCTGGGAGGAAGGGGAGGTGGTGAGACCTTTGCAAAACTGCTCAAGCTCTGTCAGGTTGCATGGGGATGGAGCGTGAACAGCCCTTTTCGAGTCCAGCCACAAATTCTCTATTGGATTGAGGTCTGGGCTTTGACTTGGCCACTCCAGAACATTCACCTTGTTGTCTTAAAACCATTTTTGTGTAGCTTTCTTTGTATGCTTGATTGATTATGTATGCTTGTATGATTCATGTGATAAAAACAAAAAAAGGGGAAAACATCCAAGGGGGTGAATACTTTTATAGGCACTGTACACAACACAAATTAGAGAGGCTGATTTTTAAAGATGATTATTTAAAATTTGAGGAAAAACACCAAAACTGACCTCCAAAGATCAATGGAGCTTCTCTTGTTCCTCAATTGCACAATAAACTCACTTAAAATCAATATGTTCCATTTTAAGGTAAAAATGTGTAGCCTTAGGCACAAAGAACCCTTTACTACTGACCACATTTGGCAACTGGCAAGCATCACACTCACTTTTCTCAGGAAGACTCATTTATTAGGTATCCCCAATCTTTCAAATCAATATTTTAACGCATGCACGTTCTATTATTATGACCCTCCGCCCGCCCCATAGTTTGAGAAATCAGGAAGCGATGCAGCCACAATGTTGTGGATAGCATGCAGAAAAAAAAACTCTGTGAGCAGAAATGGATAAAGAAAAGGGTCTTTAAAATGGCAAATTCAGCCTCAAAGCCCTGCTAGATGGTTCTATGGACAAGAAAAAAGTTATTCGTCGATGTGAACTAAGTTACCACCGGCAGTGTGGTAACTCATTAATAATGTCATTAATAATGTCCCTCGTGCACACGCGGCTCATGTGCTGTGAGAACTGAATTGCGACAGAAAATATTTAACTTTTGTGACTTAATTAAACAGACTGTTGATGAAGACAGTCAACATTAATCGCGAGTTAAATATGGACAACCATGCAATTAATCGTGACCAAATTATTTAATTTTAAAACCATGAAACAGGAAGTTGTTGTAACTCCTTCATACAAGGTTGAATCTGCTGATGACAGTCCCTCCCTGAACAGTTCTACACACCATTTTTTTTGTCATGGTCATATCGCCACCTACTGGTAGTAACTACAATGTACAATCAACTTCAACTTTCACATATGATGACAGTCTCGGCCTGAACAGATCTACATAAAAATTTGGGTCATGTTGATAGCAACGCCTACTGGTGCACAGCCCGTGGCTTCAGCACATCCTGTGCTTCATGCAAACCCTGCTGCATCATCAACATCATCATCATCAGACATCTCTTGGTTGTCTAGATGAAGTATTCAATTTCTCAGAATTTGTTTTTTGTAATGTTGAATATTTTCACTACCTTTGAAATAGGGGTTTAAATCATTGTCAGCTATTATCTCAACCCTGGTATTGTCAAATTCTTTGTGTGCAACCACCTCTCTGCCTCTCACCTTCAGGCTCAAAATAGCTTGGTGTCATAGGTTGCGAATTCAAGACATGGGTGATGAAAAACGAACATCTTATAATATGTTATACTATACTATAACAGTATGTTGTGCTGTAATGTAAATGGTGACTGCAAATTCTCGCTCAATGTATCTCCAATGTTAATAAAAAACAATTAGAAAATGTTTAAGTCATGTCATGTTTCCTTTTTTTATTTACAGTAAAAGTATTATTGTCCCCTAGTCTTTCAGCGGGTTTTGGTTTTATGCAGTAGGAAAACAGTCCATATGGGGAGCAAAAGAGCAAAAAAACCTCAGCTGTGATACAGTCCAGTAACCCAGTGCCTATCATCTGACGGTTTTTCACTTTTAATTGAACTCCATAAACAGACATCTATAAGTGCCATAATGAATACGGTCGCACATCGTGTCCAACATCATTGTCATTTCTAAAGTTGCTAGTTGGACTGTAAACAATGAACAGCACATGCAAAAGGAATTCTTGGACTGAAATAACCAGTGGCTACAACAGAGGCCTCACAAAAATTGACCATTGCTTGCAGAGGCTTAATCCTTATGACGCTGTCACATGATAGCCAGTGTGTTCAGAGTTTCATTTTGACAGTGATTCAATTCTAAACCTTTAATTAGTGTCGCTGATTGCATCAGTGCGTTTTCTTTTCATGTGTCTTATAATCAGAACTATCCTAATATATCAAACTGCATGCCATTGTATAATATTAATTAACTAAAAATATGGAAAGCCATATTTTCAGAGGAGAAGCTAACATGAACTTGTAAGAACTTTGGAAATGAGTGCCAGTATATTCACCTGATGAGGTTTATCTGGGCGGAGAAAAAAGTCACAGTAGATGTATCCCAATAATCCCTCTGTCTCATGTACAACAGCCTGGGAATGCACACACATACATAAACACACAAAAAAAGCACAAACAGTGTAGACCTTTGCTATAACATGGTAGAAAACATCTCAACAAACAGACTTCAGCAAACAACAATCATCAAACCATAATTCATATTAAAAAAAGGCAAAGAACCCACACAATCCCAGGCATTGGCACTATAAGTCAAATTTACCAGTTTTCGGACATCCTCGCTCCAGACCTCTCCAGCGGCAGGATGCTCGGACATGAGGGACACACCATACAGCTGAGAGAAGAGGTTGTTCAAACCCTCCATACAGGCGCCCAAAGACAAATAGGGACTATAAAGACTAGGCTCTATGTTGTACCTGTCATGAGCAAAACAAGAACAAAGGAATTTATAATAAAATGAGCAAAACAAGAACAAAGAAATTTATAATAAAATCAGACTACATCCTAAATTTCTTTGGGAATCTCATGCCAGCTAGTAAAAGAAGACAAAAAATTTCCTCCACCAAAGGAGTTGGGCCCTCTCCTATATCACAGACCTCTTAAGCCCTTACACTACCTCCAGGGCCCTCAGATTGTCTGACATGGGCCTCCTGGCTGTCCCTCACTCTAGACTTAAACTCAGAGGTGATCGCAGTCACGGACCCACAGACTGTGGAACAGCCTGCCCTTTTAAATCAGATCCGCCCCCTCTGTCAACTCCTTCAAGTCTCGGCTCAAAACACACTTTTATAGACTAGTATTCGACCCTCCCTGTACCGAATAGGCTGCTTTATTACTGTGTTTCGATATTTTATTTATACCACATTTGTTATTTATACGTTGTATGTGTTTTCTATGTTTTGTTTATTCCTTGGGTTGATGTTTTTGACTCTTCTGTGATTGATCAGGTTTTTGGCTTAGTACAACACTTTGGTCAGTTGCAGCCGTTTCTAAAATGTGCTTTCTAAATAAAATTATTTTTAATACTATCAATTGGCTAGTAACTTGAATTTGGAAGTTGCAGAATACTAAAGATGATCAATGTTAAAATTAGTTGGTTAAAAAAAAAGTAGAAATTTGTTAATGTAACATTGCTCTCTGGTTGCCTTGGGGTTACTGTGTGCAAACCATGAACTGCAATTACAGTGAACTCTGTTGCATGCTGTTCTCCGTCCATCTCACAATTAAACCCATGAAGAACATAGTAATCAAGATTACTATGTCAAACAATTGCAGCCTGAAAAATACTATAACAGACTATTGACTCACCTTTCAGCACGCAAGACACCACTGAGGAATGGATGATCCCATGGCATGAGCTCCTTTAAATAATATACAATATCACACAGATTAGACTTAAACAGAGTTGTAAACATTTTGGCATTTAATGCTACGTAAATGGACTGTACTTAAATAGCATTACCATATAACATATAACATACCATATAACATTACTATATAACATTTACCATTTTAAACAGAGTTGTAAACACTTTGGCATTTAATGCTGCGTAGTGATGAGGGAGATGCAATATTCATTTAGCAAACTTCAGGGGCTAAGAAAAAGCAAAAAACTGTAGTACTTCAAGTGGCCGCTTGGCTCCTAAACTGAGCCAATCCTCATTAAGCTCTCTACAATCTCGTGAACCCATCGGCTCAATTCAATTCAATTTAATTCAAAAGGGCTATATTATAATTACAGAAGATTAAGAGATTGAAAGAAAATGTGTAAACAGATATGTAAGATTGCAGCATTGTAATCACTTACAATTCACTTCATTTATAAAATTTAAATAAAAATAGGTAGGGTTTAACACAAAAATACAAACTGAAAAAGGTGAATTTGCTGTGGAAGCGTATAAGGGACATTATTAAAATAATAATGTAAACTTGAAAATTGGCAGGTATGGAAGTTTTTGGTTATTGGTTAAAATCTTTTTGGGTGTTTGTAATCAGTGGAAAGTATGTGTCTCTGATGTCTTGGTACAGTTGGCAGGTAGTTCAGAAGTGTAGCTCTGTTTCCACCTCCTTTTGAGTGCAGTGGGTGCCTGTCTCTCAAACAGAGGCTCTCCTCACCGAGTCTGTACATAGTCAGAGATTTTCTTAGTTTTACATAAATCACAGTGCTTAGGAGCATTCCAATTGCTGATTTTTGGTTGATTCTTTACAATGTGTTAAATCATTTTCTTTTGATGTTTTATAATTTGGTTTAGACTAATTGGGTTTCTGTCTGGTGGCTTTACTTGTGAAAAGAGCCCCAGAACCAGCTGGCTGAGGGGGCAGCTCTCTACAGTCCCTGCGGAGGCAAAGGCCTTGTTATGGAGCACATCGGGGTCACATTCTTTAAGGGCGCATTCACACCTAAAGTCTGTTTGTTTGGTCCGAATCAAAGACCAATTCTTACAATGTTGCATTTTGCCTCGATTTGGTTCATGTTCGCACGGCACCTTTTACCAGCAGATTAAAAGTTTTGATGCGCGGGGAAACTGCTCTCTGATTGGTGAGAATTTCCACGTGGGAATATTCCCTGAAGTAAACAAAGTAGGAGAGCACACTGATCAATCACACTTCTCATGATCTTTAAGGTTTTGTTGTCCGAGTTTTTAACCCACAGTTCCACAGTTCAATCAATTCCATTCTCCTTTAGTTTTTCATTGAACAGTTTGAATACCTCTGTGTTCTTGTGCGTTTCCACAAGCATTTATGAAATTGTTTGGTCAGCCGATATTTCTATTTCCTCATTGCTTCCCCCCTGCTGTACTCTACTCATCTCGCTGCGTGTCTCTGCAAATGTCAGCACCCGTAAACATACTACAATGCACAGTTTTATGGTTTGATTCCTGTATTTGGTCCTACTTTAAGTCTGTTTACGTTCTCACCACAATCAAACCGGACCGTGGTTCGTTTGGAAATGGACCGAGACCCGTCTTTTCTAATAGACCATGGTCCAGTTGTTTGGTCCGCACCAGAGTTTCATTCCGCCGTTCACACCACATAAGCGAACTGCACCGAGGGGACACGCTCCAGGGTTCAGTTTAATGGGACTAAAAAAGGCTGGTGAGAACCCGCAATTAGATGGTATAAAATTTAAATGCTCTCATTTGAATTTTGATAAGTAGTATATATACTGTAGTCCTAATTCTGCTCTGCATGCCTTATTTGGTGTTTTCCGTGTAGTTTTTTACAATGTTACGATGATACGATTTCATTTAGCAGACACTTTTGTCCAAAGCGATGTACATCTGAGAGTTAATACAACACAAGCAACAATCAAGACAGGAGGGAACAAAGTCGAAAACAGCTTTGAGTGCGATCGGACACTGGTGTCAACAGGCAGTGTATAGGGCGTTTTTTGTTGTTGTTTTTAAATAATAATAATCATCAGCAACATCAACCAGATCAGTATAGTCATCATCATCATCATCATGAAAATCCTAGTCAGCATAAATCCTCGATGTCATCATCATCAATATCATTAAGTGCAGAGGTGTTCATGAAAGAGCTGGGTCTTAAGCTTCTTCTTAAAGGTGGAAATAGACTCTGCGGACTGAATAAAGTTTGTAGCTCATTCCACCAGCTGGGACTAATGAGTAGAAGAGTCTAGTTAGCGACTTAGGGCCCTGTTGTGATGGGAGTACCAGGTAGTGTAGTGTAGGGAGTGTAGACCTGGATGAGGCTGTTCGGGTATGCAGGAGCCGTTTTTGTTGCCGTTTTGTAAGCAAGCAACAGGGTTTTGAATTTGATGCGAGCGGCGACTGGGAGCCAGTGGAGGGATATGAGCAGTGGAATGATGTGTACCGTTTTGGGTCGATTGAAGACCAGTCGCGCTGCTGCGTTTCTGGATCATTTGCAGAGGTTTGAATGTGCATGCAGGGAGGCCTGCCAGAAGGGAGTTGCAGTAATCACTGCGTGATATCGCGAGAGCCTGTACCAGCAGTAAATGGTAAATGGACTATACTTATGGGAGAGAGGACCACCATATCATCTGTGAACAATAGGCACTTGCCTTCAATGTCTAACAGGAAGATGCTAGGTGCTGCAAACTGTTCTAATGCCCTTGCCAATTCATTTATATAAATGTTAGAGGGTCGGATTTAAGCTGTATCCCTGTCTAACCCCCCAGGCTTTGGGTGAAGAAGTCTGGCAAAAAACAATCTTTACAGCATACTTGTTGTTTGTGTTCATTGAGTATACGATGTCTTAGGTTTTTCCCCAGATGCCGCTTTCCAACAGTTTGCACAGCAGTCCCTCATACCAAATTGAATAAAAGGCTTTTTTTAAATCAACAAAGCAGGAGAATAATTTTCTTTTGTTTTTGTTTATTTGGTTGTCAATTAGGGTGCTGAAAGTGAAAATGTGGTCTGTTGTACAATAATTTGGTAAAAAGCCAATTTGTCATTTGCTGAGGATATTATTTTCTGTAAGGAAATGGAGGAGTCTATGGTATAAGATTATACAAAGAATTTTCCCGAGGTTGCTGTTGACACAGATGCTACGGCAGTTATTGTGGTCAAATTTGTCTCCACTGAAACTGCGTAATCAGTTATTGGTTCTAAATAACTAAGGACGATGTTAAAGAGTTTCAGTAAAGCCAATTGGAATTTGAGGTCTGTAAATTATTTTTTGTTTAGGATACTGTCAAAACCTTGGTTTCAAGTGACTTTATTTTGTCCTGTAGTTTTTGTTCGGAATTCGGGAATCCAGCAGGTTCTTTTATGGTTAACTCCAGACTTAGCAGTTCATCCTGTAAGTGTTTTTACAATTTCTTCTGCTCTATGGGGCAAAATGTATGTTTGGCGAGTAATTCATCATGTTTATTTTTTTATCTGTCAAGAAGATCGTCATCCACGGTGGATTTATTTACTGTACACTCTCCCCTTGCGTTTTGTCCGTCACATGTGACGTCTTCCGTTAAATATTGACCTTCTAATTCTGTTTTAAAAGATTTTAGTAGCAGCTGTGTGGTGTTGGTTGTATGTCTCATTGGTCGGTATTGATCTGTGTTTTTTGGGCGACTTTGTAAAACATGCAGCTTTTGATGAAAGTAAACAGAGCACATACATGTAGGAAGAGAGATACAGAAAGAGCTGCTGTGTGCAGTTACAGCAGGTGAAGGTGTGTGGTTGGAAAATAACAGAAGCAAAGTGAGCAAATTACAGTAGTTTCATGAACAAACACTAACACATGGTGGAGAAGAATGAAGCACAGTTATAGTGGAATTACTATATAACTTTCTTTAAATAGGGTGACGTATTGTCCGCTGCAATACCCCCGTCCCCTCCCTTCCTCCATCTCTTGCTTGCGCTGAATGTTCCTGAGTATTACCTGCTGCGTTCACGCATGGGCTAACTCCGACTTCTTCCCAAAATTTTACTAGGGGGCTGGCAGGAGAAAGTCGAGTAAAGTCAGGGTCAAAGATTTGGTGGTTTGCGTTCACACATGTAGCCCACTGGACAGGATGTGAGGAAATGTTCAAGAGTGCAGTGTATGTGTGAAAGGGGTTTGTGATGGTGTGGAAAGACAGCTGACAGGAGGGAAAGACCCCAATGGGGCTGTCATGGGCTTACCTATCCATGACGGCAGGCTCTGTCGCTCTGTTAAAGCTGCAGTAAGTAAGATGGAGAAGAGAGTGGACTTTGCTTCAGAATTGAAATGCTTCAGAGAAGATTACAACCTCCAGGTCCCTCCCTCTCTCTCCATGGCGCTCAGTCATGCCTCCAAAGCCCTCCCCGCAGAGGAGGCTGTCATGCTTGTGCAAGCTAGTAACCACAGTAACTGAAGAAGCCAGGTACACAATATGGCGGACACACCGATAAAAACATGAAATGACAACAACTGCAGCCGTTGTATTACACTACCAACACTATCGAAGCAGATAGACATCAAACCAGTGCAAATCAGTGTTTTTGCTGTGAACGGTAATCTACAGCAAATTCTATTTGGCAAAAACACCAGCATTTAGTTTGCTAACAGAAACTGTGGAAAAAACAGAACCAACTAAGCAGTAACACACTGACGTTAACAACATTTAGCCGTGAGAGCACAGGCACACTGAACTATCAGGACAAAGTCCGAAACAGTAACACTGCCTGGGCACTTCACGGAGATATTTTCAGCCACTCCGCCATGAAACAACGCTAATCAGCAGCTGCATTGGGAACAAGCTAACATTAGCCCAACTACAACACCAACGTAACACAACGTCACAGTAACCGCAGACATCTTAGCAATGTGGAAACATTTTTTGAAAGGAAATACAGCAAGAATTAAGCTGGGGTAATTAACTGTCAAGACGAACTGTCTAACTCAGCATCACTTTTTTATACTTTCTGGTCCTATAGATCTCTCCACCTCGGAGATGCCGCTATGATGTACTCTGGTTTCATTTCTGTCTCGGTCCAACTCTTTCTTCTTAGCTTGCCTTTTCCTCATTTGTCTTCTTTGGTTTAACAGTCTTTGTTGAGTACGCCGTAGTTGGTAATGGAGGGATGTGCAGTTTTGTCATTCCCAGTGGTTGTTTTTAAGCCTTTGTGGACATAAACCGGCTGACGCTGTGCACAGTGAAGAAATTGAGCTTGACCGTGTGAGCATACGAGGAGGAGTGGTGCCGCACAGCGTGTGATATACAGCAGCCTGAGAGACTGCTCAGCTCTGATTGGTTGTTGTTGGACCGTGACGGTAGATTTTTTGCAAATGCCATTAGGGGCACTAGGAGGAGCCAAAGGAATGTGATTTTTTTAGACATTATCTCTCTCATGATCTACTGCATGGATAAAGTGACAGTTTGAACAAATATGACAAAAAGTTAGTTTTCATAATGTTACCTATTGAACCTTTAAAGGAATAGAAAATTCTCATTGGCTGACAACACAGTAACGGACCCAGGCAAAAATATGACAATGACGAAGAAAATCAGCATGGCACAAACAACATCAGGACAAGAGCTCCAACTATGTAGCTGCAGCTGGGTCAAGTGCTTGAAGGAGGCAAGGCCGGTACCTTGATAATTATCTGTTAAGAGAAAGGTCGAGTAAGGCAAGTGAAGCTCAATGGCAGGATTCAACCCACAGTTCATCGAGCATCAGGTACTGCGAGGAATTCAAGCATGAGATCTAAGAACCTGGAACCTAATTGCCCAATTGCAGCCTGCTTCAAAGAAGAACATCCAAGGCTCATCAAGAGAACTAGCCAATATCCAGCAGCAAGAACGTGGGCAACAATTGACACAGACCTGAGCAACAACTTGGGCCGACTCAGAGGAACAGTAGAGAAGAAACTGGAGAAAATGAATTATCTGATCTACTTCTACAGGGGAGAAAGGTTCAGAACAAAAGAGCCAAGAAAAACTACCCCTCCCAAGTCCAGACGGCAGCAAAAAAATTGAGTGCCCTGTCAAAGAGAGAAGGGTTTTAGCAGATCTGAAGGGATGCCTGGCAAAGCTGCAAAGAGCAGAAAACCTCAGAACTCAATGCAGAAGGAAGGAGAGGGCATAAGCATACTTCTCCAAGGATCCCATCAGATTTTTCAAAGGACTTTTCACAAAGGCAAGGAGCTGGTTAGTCTACGCTGCTGGGGATCGGCACACCAAGGCGGCGGCTCCACATTTCCTCTTTGGGCCGAGCCTAGCCAGGCCTCATGGATGCGAGCCCAGCCACCAGACGCTTGCCGTCGAGCATCCCCCCCAGGTCTGGTCTCAGGAACATGCAAACCCCTCCACCACATTAAGGTGGTGATACAGTTAGCTATATCAAACTGGGACCTCCAGCAGGCATTGGGGTGATTTGCAGCCGAGTGTGAAGCGGTTGGGATGAGAGAGAAATTAGTTTCCTCTCAAGTGCATCTGGGCTCAGCCTCATAGATAGGGTAAGGAGCTCAAACATCCGGAGGGCGCTCGGAGTGGAGCCGCTAGTCCTTTGCATCGAAAGGAGCCAGTTGAGGTTGTTTGGGCATCTGATCAGGATGCCTCCTGGGCGCCTCCCTTTGGAGGTTTTCCAGGCACGTCAAACTGGGGAGGTGACCCTGGGGCAGACCCAGAGCTCACTGGAGGGATTATATATCTTGTCTGGCCTGGGAACACCTCATAATCTCCCAGGAGGAGCTGGAAACTTTGCTGGGGAAAGGGACACCTGGGTCACCCACAAACAAGGAATTTGACTCCGGTTTATCTTTGCTCTCTAGGTACACTTAAAAACCTAAACCTAAACTAATGTGCATGCCTACATTCAACATTACATATCAAACTAGTATCTACAAGCCTGCGAAAGACAATGGTGCAAATATGAGAAAATGTATTTAGAAAAAATGTGTAATTACGTAACAGATGGGCTAGTTTATATGATGTAGTTTCAGTATTTACATAAAAAAAAATGTATGCATAGATTCATGCCAGATGACGGATGATATTTACATGAATAAAATGTGTGTCCATACGATGAGATGAACAATAAACAGTCTTATTTACAGGTGACAGGGTTTTTCCACACTGATCCTCCTCCTGTGCTCTCTCTCTGGAGACGTCTTCCTCAAAGGGACACAGTGCCCAGGATCATCACGGTTCCCTTCTTGCAGATGCATAAAGAAGTTTGTTCACCCTCCACTAAAACCCTCTTTCTGAACAGAGGGGTAGTGACTCCTTTTTGCAGTGTGCCATGCCTGATGATTGTCGGTGTGGAAAGTAAGGTTGGACTTTTTAGACTTTTCAAACAGTCAGAAATAATCTCTCTGGACTCTTCGGGAGCTCCTCTTTGTAATTCTTTTAATAGTTTAATTTGTAGTTGTTATTTAAAATTGTTTTTTGATAGCTTCTGTTTGGAGGAGTAGGGAGTCCAGGTAAGGATTAGAGGCATTTGCATTTGTGGAAGGGAAGCTGTGGAGCTCTGCTTCCATTGTTAAGGTTCAAGTGCTGTCCCCTTCACACCTCAGGGTTACCCTACTCATCTTATACCCTTTTCCCAGGTTTTTCAGACCCGGGAAGACCCACTTATACATTTAACAAAAATATAAACGCAACACTTTTGTTTTTGCTTCCATTTTTCTTGAGCTGATCTCAAGGATCTAAGACTTTTTCTATGTACACAAAAGGCCTATTTCTCTCAAATATTGTTGTCTCTTTTCCCATTGCCAGTGTAGTATACTCCTGTCGGTCTCTTCTCTGCTGCGTCACCATCTGACGTCACAAATGGCCCGAAAAAGGGTTAATAAACAGCAAAGATGTTATGGTCTTTATTGTATTTATTACTCAGTCAGTCTATTTATCAAACTCGGCGCCAACAAATTTGGAACAATGTTAGAGTGCTGCTCAGACAGAGATGGGCGGAATTTGTAGCTGAGATGACAAGGAGTTGCAGCGTCGGAGCATAGCATCGCGCTGGAAAGGGGTAAGAGATTAGCATGTCGACACGGGTTTTGTGTTCCCATCAATGCCGATCGGAGCTAAGTTAATAAGTACCCGGGTCTACTGCAGAGTCATTTGACCCAGGTCTGAATGTTGATTGAAATGCCATTAAGCAAAAAAGCTGCGTGTTAGCGGGTGTTTTTTGACCAGTGGGAAAGCGGCTTTAGTTCAATATCTCTTTTTTATGTAGATATCAAGGCACAATTTTGATATTGTTTACTCTTCCACCTGCCTTTGCTCTCCATACGGACTGGTTTTCCTGCATATGCCAAAGCCTGCTGATACGTGATTGGTCAGTACTACTTGGACTACAGATGGAAACCAGAACACTTCTCATAGCAAAGTCTAGTCCTACTTGTACAGATTCAACATAATAATGTAGAATGTAGAATCTAGAAAAATGTAAAAAGAGATTTGGCTCTATATTAAAATGCCCAACTCACAGCAGAATTAAATATGTCTACAGCACGGTATGAGAACATTTTGGTCTCTATAGCTTATCTATATCTATGACAATGCTTGCTTTGTTTATATTTAGTGGGAGGCAATTTGTTTTCTTGGGAAGTTCCACTGGAATGTCTGCAGAAATGCGGAATCACAGTCATAGCGTCCTCTGAGTCCTTGTGTGGAGATTGGGATGGCAGTCACGGTCACGATGGCTACATCCATTATTTATACAGACTATGGTCCGAAACATCTCCAGACTCCGCCCATCACTGTCCCAATCCAGCACCGAAATCCTGGTTCATTCATTTGTCACTTCCCGCCTTGACAACTGCAATGCCCTCCTCTCAACTCATTAACAGACTACAAATTATTCAGAACTCGGCCGCCCGGATCATCACCCGCACCAAATCGTCTGACCACATCACCCCTATTCTCATCCAACTTCACTGGCTCCCGGTACAATACCGCATCCAATACAAAAACCTCCTCCTCACATACAAAGCTCTCCACCACCTAGCCCCTTCTTACCTCGGCGACCTCCTCCAAGATCACAGCCCCTCCTGCACCGTCCGCTCAGCCTCCGCTGGACTATTAACCATCTCCACATCACGCATCATCACCATGGGTGCCCGAGCCTTCAGCTGCTCGGCACCCAGACTATGGAACTCCCTCCCCCCACACATAAGACAGTCAGACTCCATCACAACATTCAAATCCAAACTCAAAACCCACCTGTTCAAACTGGCATATTCACTTTGACACTGTGCACTACACTTGTTTTAAGTTGTTGTCTGGTTTTAATGTTTAATGTTTGATGTTTTATTGTATGCTTTTATTTCCTGTAAGGTGACCTTGGGTGACCTGAAAGGCGCCATCAAATAAAATGTTTTATTATTTATTATTTATGGTTATGTTTGCAGGTGTCAAAATACAGTCAAGAAAAGTGTCCTTGTATATAAAAATATATTTTTTTTTAAATCACTCACAGAATTACGAGGTGCAAGTTTTTTCTTCATGTTCCTCATCATCTGAAAGTCTTTGGCTGTTCTGTGAGAATCAAAGGAAAACATAAGAATGTATGGATCTATTAACATTCATTGCAGTTTTGCCCACAATTTTCTACTCAGGGTCAAGAGCCTTATCCCAGCATGCATTAGGCTAAAATGAGGGAAACATCCTGGACCAGTTTCACATTTATGACTGTGGGTTATTTAGAGTCTTAAGTCGACCTGACCTATGACATAACTTTGGACTGAATGTCAAGCATACAGAAAAAAAACTGGGAACAGAGTAAACTACATATAGATCCTGAGCCCTCTGAGAGTAAATCAATACTAAACATGTGACAAGAACTGAGCAAATTGCAATCACCCATTAGAGTAACTAAATACAGTATATAAATCTGTGGGTCACTCATTATAAGACATATGGACTCTTCCGCCTCATGCTGAGATAAAGGACCCACCAACTTAGTCTTTATTGACTAAAAAGTCTTGAAAGAAAAAGAAAAAGAAAAATCTGGTCAATATAACAACCATCCAAATGCCAAACAAAATATTAGATTTTTACATTTTAGAGGAAAACTTTTAAGAACAAACTGTACCTGTCTGACAGCTTGTCTGTTAACAACTGAAGAAAGCTCATCACCGTCTCTGCAAAGGGCATTACAATTTAGTTGCAGCATGTAAATCTTTCTGAGACTATTTGCCAAAAGGCACAGAGAGAGAAACTTGAAAATTACTTTCTTTAGCTTGTATTAAACCTCTTCATGAAAATTACCTGTTGTCTAACCCTCTGAAACCCACGGGTCTGTATACGGGCCCAAATTCCATGACGTCTTTAGAGCGTCATAACTCTTCAATGGTTTGAGAGACTTGCATTTTTTTCCTGCATGAACTAGAGAAATAGAGCTTTCCAACAAGCCTGTTCTGTCAGTAAACTAAAGCGTAAAGTTGTAAAAAATATGGATAGTCTCCTCTCTTTGCCTGGCACATTGCTCATTCTCTCTGTATGTTTATAGATCAGTGGTCATCAGCCAACTTTGTTGTTGATGTAGAGAGTCACGTTTCCGAATCGGACACTTTGATTGGTTCCAGTAGGTGCCATCAGTCTGTGTTCTATTCAATGATAGAGGCGAAAAACGGAGGAGTACCAGAGAAAAGCGAGACGACAGAGAGAGACGAGAGAGAAGAGATACGTTTTCTGAAGTTTACTTTTTATATAAAATGAAAAAAAGAAATGGCAAAAAAGGAAGTATGATACAGCTGAGGCTTTGCAGTTGAGAGGAGATGTGGACAAGAAATCTGACGACTCTGGGCCCGAAATGCCCTGGCAGGGGAAAAAAAGACAATTCCTGACTCCCAAAGACTCTGCCCTAAAGAATGGGCATTAGTCATGAACAGTAGGAGCTAGAAGCTTCAAATCACTTCTATAACAATCCTAACACACGTGTGCAATTTTCAGCGTCAAGTTTTTATTTCTGATCATATGGTTTGCAGTGTGGTTTTCAATAAAATACGCAAAAATTTAAGTTTCTTTTCTTTTCTTTTCTAGGCTGATATCCCCTATTATAGTGCAGTGAACTCTCTATTGAGTGACATATACAGTTAGCTGAGGTTGTGCTGATTCTGGGGATGTGTAACACTTGATGATACTGTAAAAAATTACACTTCTATCACTTAGTATCAAGCAAACAATGATGCAACACAAACCAATGCTTGCCATGTTGTTACTGAAGCACAGAGCATTAACATTTACCTGGTGTTTTGGCCATTGTTCCCTTTAGGGCCCTGTGCCCATATGTGTCATAGCCCACCAGTTTGGCCAGCTTGTATCTACATTTCAGCAACTCTTCCAGACACTCCATGAGTTCTGCATTTGGATAGAGAAAAATCCTGTAGGCAATTTCTCGTACCTATAAGTGGAAGTGAGGACAGAGGAAAAATTATGATTACATTTGAAAAGCAACATATCGACAAGTGTAGAAGAAGAAAATGTTACAATAGAAAATTGTTATTACTTAACCCACACCTGCAGTGTCACATTTTAGTGTTTTGTTTATTTCAATGATAAGAGTATGCACAAAATAATAATTGGTTTTATTATCATATTAATTTGACAGAAAATCTGTTATCATAAATAGTGTTTGTTCTTATAACTGTATAATATAAAGATCTGAAAGTAGCAGTTTTATTAAAATCTAAATTGACGAGACAGTATACAGTATGTTTACACCTAGCTGCTTCCCAAAAGCACAGAATGCTTGAATCAATATTTCAATATTAAAAATGCCCTAAAGAACATCTTTAAAAAGGTTTTGAAAGGGAATTTGATTCCAAATCAGAACAGCTTAGAATATTACAACTTTCAACATGCCCTTACATGTGTAAAAGCAGCTTTGAGTGGTCGCAAAGACTAGAAACGTGCTATATAAGTACAGTCCATTTACCATTTACTTACATCAAGATCTATGATCTGTCCCAAGTTAAAAGGTGCCACCTATTGAGCAAAAGGGAAAAACACTCCATTAACTAAATTAAGCACATACCAAGTCTTCGGGGGAATCAGCATGTAATCCTGCAACTTGGACGAAGCTTCCTTCACTTGCAAAGTGCTGATGTAGATGCTCAGGAATCACAGACCTCGCTATTCGGTTCGGAAGGTGAGAGCCAACAAGAAACTCATTGTTGAGATCCAACAGCTTCACGTGAAGGGAAACCGCCTCTTTCCTCTGCAAAGAGAACAAGAGCAAGATCAATGAATAAATTACTACTATACTTTACTACAGATAATGGATTCATATACTATAAATAAAGTGTCTGTTCATATTCCTTTTCTCAGGATGACCATCTCACCAGTTTGTCATCTAGATGAATTCCACTGATTTCAAAGTCGAACATGAACAACTCTGCAACTCGTCTAGGAATGCAGAAACAAAGGCATAAATCATATATCCAAAGCTAAAGCTTCTAAATGAGATGATGGTGAAATTACCTGGTATCAGGGTCCAGCTGAGACACTACGTCAGGGTTGTCCAGCATTTTTTTTAGGCTCTTGCATAGCTCTACATTAGTGTTCAGCCTGAAACATACAATCACCAAACCTGAACATCAACAAGTAATGCTAAAGTCTGTTTTAACAGAAGCATGCATCATTTTATGAGTATTGTTGACATTTTTTATACATGAGCCTAATTTGTGTTGGTGGTTATTATTACTGTGCAGCTTTTAAAAGCTTTATTAAATGTGCCTCCTACTTCTCCACAACTGTGCCAATCTCGATGCAGGTCTTCTCTGCAGCCTCTCGAAACGCTGGGTCTGGATGTGCTACTTTTACAAAGTCTGCCTGAAGAGAAATAGAAGCGGAGAGAAATAAGAGTTACTTACAACTCTACAGAGAACACAAGAAGCAAGTAATGCAAAATCATAAGTGGTAGGTATCAGCACAGTTTAAGAAACAAGTTGCCACGGCCAAAAAATGCAAGAAATGTAATGGATAAACACATCTCATTCAATCCTGGATCAGTATTTTCCTGCAGACACGTGCAGCAACGTCATCTTCCGTAGAAACAAACTAAACTGCCAACAGCAACCTTGTTAATAAGATCTAAGTCTACCTGACTAAAGCCAAGGGCTTTATATCCCCCATGTTGCGAAATGTCCTTAAGCTGTATCAACTACTGCATAAATATCACTGACAATTTTAATTGATTGTGGTATTTTGTATTATGTACAGCTTTTCTTGTTGTCATTGGTGGGACTATGGAAAAAATGTAATGGCCCGATGGGACAATAAAATTCCTTTGTATTAAATGTTATTCTATTGCAGTTTATCACTGTTGCTCTGCTCCAAGGGCAGATGCTAATGCTGCATAACAATTGACTAAAATGATTAAATATGGGTTGTATTGTAATTATGAGAGTTTCATCATATCTGTAGCCCATAATATGTTCAAGTTTAAGCTCATGTTGAATTTTCAACGCACCAGATCAGCAACTTTGCACAAACCATCTGAGAGCTGGTCAAAAGACTCGACTGTCCTGACCCCTGGAGAACAACTGCAAGCTTTTTCCACCAGACGGTCTGTGTTCTTGAGAGCTGTCTGTGTTGCCACCTGGAAACCTGCAGGACAGCTCAGCTCTGGCACTCCAAACAAACCCTGCAAGCAGAGGTCACACACACGCATATATTTACCATGAACAGAGCTGATTCGTAACGTTATTATATTTAACGTTGCTTAACAGGAACACAAAAATACATACCCCGTTTTTCTCCAGCAGGTTTAACCTCCTCTGAGTTTTGGCATTAAAAGCAGCTCCAACAGGAGACCATGTTGTTACATTTTTCCGAACATGCGTCCATAAGCCTCTTTGCTTTACAAAGCAAAGCAACCTTTTATGCGCAGACATTTTGAACTGAATCTGCAGTGTGTCCTGATTATGTCTAACGTTACTGAAGCCTGTTGTGATGACATTGGCTGACAGAGGACATGCTAAATTTTAGCCTCAACGATAGCCTGTTTTCAAAAGATTGAATCTTAAATACTAAATACTAAATCCTAAATATTCCAAACTTTCTCTTCACTGTTTTTCTGCCACGCGAGGCAGCGTACTTGTCAGTGCAGTATACAAAACTGCTCACGTTAGCTCACAGGCTATGTATCAATGGCAGTCACTTGACAACAGGTGGCATTTTCGTAAATCTCTCTCTCTACGCACATATATATATATATATAAATAAATAGTAGCAATGAAGAAAGTAATCTCCATAGCAAATTAAAGGGTATACCACTATATTGTTCAGAATAGCTGTGTAACAATAAATAATAATTGTACATATTAAATGTTTCGAAAGTGCAAACAGCCACCGAAAATCTTTACAAACTGTTAAATGATGTCGTCACACGTTCGCGACGCCGGGGAACTGAAGCCTTTTCACAATAAAAGCAGGTTAATGTGGTGCACCAAAATCGAAAACTTTGAATCTCAATTTAACCTGGGTATTTATTTTATACTGTATAAAAATAAATCGCCACTAAAGATAACAAACAAAAGCACAAAGGCAATAGGTTTTAGTTCCTTTTTTATCTGGAGGCTAATAACATTATCAAAATCAATGATTGTATTCTCCTGGAGTTTCTTAAAACATTTTTATGAGTTTTTGGCCATTGCACCTTCAGAAATAGAGAAGTACCTTAATTACAGGCACATGATTGTCTTCAGTATATATAATATCTTGACATATTGAGGTCAATTTGAGGACCCACAAATAGAGTAGTCAATGTCACGTGATTAATTCAACTTTTGGATCCACACTTTCTCTGTGTGAAATTCCTTGGAAGCGGAATTAATACAATCTTCATCCTAATTTTCACAAACTGACTATGTGAAGCTTATGACTTTTCTGTAAGTCCCTGTCACAAATAATGCAAATGTATAGTTTTATTTCTTATCTTCTGTTAAGGAAATGCCTGCAAAGAATAAACCGAGAAAGACAGATTTAATTTTCTGTAAAGGTTCTCGGTCATCCAGGTCAGTGAATGGTAAATAGACTGCACTTTGTGGTGGTATGCTATTAGATATGTAATCAAGGGAGAGTCGTTAACTTGGGCTATTGACCTAATAGTAACAAGTGTTGTTGGCACCCTCTGGTGTTGGTGGGTCATGGGCTCACATGATCCAGAGTATGAGTGTGATTTCAGCTGTTTGGGCAGAGAATTCATAACTGCATTGTATGTGGGTGATAAGTGGAGTCTTAGGCCACCACCTCTGGATGGTTTTTCAAGCTTAACGTAGATGGCTTACTTGAGACCTCTTTAAAACAAGCTATATTCTCTGGCAGGATGTGAAACTTGCTGTCTTCAAAGGAGTATCCCTTTTAGGTGGACAGCTGAATCCTGACCTGAGAAGCTGGCTCTCCTATGCTGGCCCTTGCGTTTGTGGAGGGTTTGTTTTGTTTCCCTGATGTACAGGTTGCTGCATTCTTCACTGCATTGTACTGCATAAACTACATTGCTCTGTTTATGTCTGGGTGTTTTTTCATTTGGGTGGAAGCTTCTGGCTAAGTGTTTTGGATGGTTTGAAGTGTACCGGAATATTTTGCTTTTAAAAATTCTTGCATTTTCTCGCATACTCCAGACCGGTAGGGAATAACAATGCTGTGACTTTGGTTGTTTACTTCTTTCCTGTTGGAGCTGTGTTTATTAGTGGTCTTGCTGAAGGCCCAGTTTCGGTAACTGCTCATATGAAGTGCCTCCCTGAGATGTTCTTGTTCCTTCTTTTCCCTCTCTGTCCTTCTTCAGGTCAGATTTAGTCCCAGGTGTCATCCACATATCTAAACCAATGGCTTGGGGAAGCTCTTGTGAGGGAAGTCAGATCTTCCTTCTCTACTTCCTCCATGAAGAGATTAGCCACTATTGGGGACATGGTTGAGTTCATGGCACAGCCATGCTTCTGTCTGTAGAAGCCTTCACTGTACTGAAAGTATGTGGTGTTCAAACAGAGGTCCAGCAAATGTACAAATGTGGTCCAGTGTGAGTGGAGCCCCCACTGCTGGTATTGAAGAAAGGCTGAGCCCCTCTAGCCCGCACAAACGTACACCAAAACAATAAAGTGATTCATTTCAAATCTTTATTGGTAAAAATGAACACCAATTAGCTTATAGTTTGTTGTTTTAGTTTATTTTAGAAGATTTAGAGTCTCACAGGCTCGACTGAATAGACTGAGGAACTCTTTTGTCCCTTAGTCAATCAAGCTATGATATCAGCGTTTGGGCTTTAAGTAGGCCACAGATTCATGTATGTGATGATCATGGGGTGTTGAACATAATGCACTAGAGCCACTTTGTAAAGTCTGATGTAATATATTGTAGTGTTTGCCTTTGTTTAAATGTTACTTTTTGTTATTTATGTTTATTATCTATGTGTAACTCTGGACGTCATGAGACGCAAGACAAATTTAAGAAAAATCTGAAAGTGAAGTGAAATCTTATCTTAACCTTATCTTATCAACGTTATCTTTACTTATTATAATAAACACCCCTTTTAGTTAAATTTAAATAGGTGGATGTAGGCATTTCTGCATGCATGTACTGTATGAATGTATGTCAAAAAATATATATGTGCACATACGTGTGTTAGTATAGATGAATATAGCTTTTCAAATAGTTGAACACACTTGATAAAACGATATTTTATTAAACGTGCAAATCTAATTTTGACAATCAGTGTAGACAAAGCCTTGCTCACCCCCAAAAATATTCGACCCCTGGATCCCTGGTTGGGAACCACTGCTGTAGCAGACATTTTTTGATGGTCTCGACTGCCTCTGTGGTGGGGATGCATGTAAAAATGGAGGACACATCATAGGAGACTATGGTTTCGCTGGAATCTACGATTAAGTCCCTTACCTTGTTTGTAAAATCGTGGGAATTCCCACACATGGTGTGACGTGTTATCAACCATGGGAACTAGGATAGAAGTTATGTGTTTGGATATGTTGCAAGGGACCAAGTTGATGCAACTGATGATGGGTCTGAGAGGAGCTGAATTTTTGGGAGTCCATAAATACAGGGAATGGTTTCTCCTATATTTTCCTTTTCAAGTAGTTGTAGGAAATTGATAACCTTTCTTGTAGTTAGATTTAATTGTATTCAAATTACATTTATGTTATTAGATGGTGAGTAAGTAAAGACCTCTTGTTACATAAAGATAATAGATAAAAGTACAACACAGAATACACCGTGAAATTATGTCTTTATTAATAGGAGGAATAACTAATTCATTGCACTCCACAACCACATTGCGTTAATAGTTTTCTGTGAAATTTGTTATTAAAAGGTGTAGTACGGAAAACAGTAGGCTAAATTTCATAAAGCGACTGTATTTAGAAACCTCCCCATAAAAAATTAAACCATGAGACTGGCTAAATGTTTGAAGTCGACTCTGAAAAAAAGAATTTAATACTGAAAGTAGGTAACACAGGATAACAATTAAAGGTCTTCCCAATATGAGAAATCACAGTATTTTGCTACAAGTACTTTTGGTTACTTGTACTTGGCAAAAAAAGGTACCAATTTGTGACATATGGCAAGACAATGCAGTTCAATGTACAAAACAAGAAAAGAAAAGAAAAGAAAAAGCTTGAATTTAAATATTTTCCTTTTTTTGCTACTGACTGATCACCTAACCTTTCAGGCATTTCTCAATCATATATTTACATCTATTCACTAGAATACAACAAAAAACTAATTTCGAAAACTGAAATGGCATGGGGAAAAGTATTCATATCTGTTCATTTGGCTCACATCAACTCATTATACAGTCAAGCATTAAAGTGTGTGGATTTACAAAGGAGTGCTGTAGTCAAAAGTCTGAACTTGGATTCATTTTGTTCCAGTGAGTGTGCTTGGACATCTGCTGACCTGGAATTGTTTCTTGTCCTTACCTTAGCTCAAAAAACAACTGCATGTCTGAGACTACAGTAAACCTAGTTGACCCCTGAGTTTCTAATGCAAAACTAGTGTAAGAAATACCTCATTACAGTGTATCATAGTGCAAGCTAGCAATATGCTTGATTAAACAGAGGTATATTAGATAGCACCCAAGCTGACAAGATTCCCCAGAATGGATTATCTGCTGGCCAAATCACAACAAGCAGTAAAGGAGGTGGTGTTTTGCTCTGTATCCTCTTGAAAACCAGCAGTTCAAATGCTTGAATTGGTATTACATCTATAAACATGTTTTTCATAGAAAATATAAATATCCCTGAAATGAAACAGATTCACAGCATTTTTTCTCGAGGACTCCAGTGCTACTACCATAACGGGCCATCAAGTGTATTCAAGGTCTCCAGTTAATGTCCATCTCCTTATTTACTCTACAGCTTTTTTTCCCAGCTGCTTACTTATTCACTGTCGCGATAGGTTACTGTCCGCTTCCCTCGGTTACGGGTGTTCACGCGTGTCTTTCGATGCGGTTTGCTGTACGATTCTTCTGTGTCCTCCTCCTCTGTAGCAGACCGTCTGCGGTGCTGCCTCAGCTGGCGACTGGTAGTCCTTTCGCTTATTCTAGATCGTCTGTGACTTCTCCTCTTTGGACTGCTATGGGACCCTGAGGCAAACGAGTTTTCTGAGACTGATGAAGACTGCTTGCTTTCTGAGTCAGAACTGTGATTGCTGCTGCTGTAGCTTTCCTTCCATTTGTGTTTTGGCCGCCTCATGTTCTTCTTCATGCTTCTTGAACTACCAACATCATCCTCTTCCTCCTTGCTGCAATCAGATTGGGAAGAGGTATCTTCCTCAATGCTGTCACCATCCTCTTGTTTGGGTTCCCTTTTGGTACACTTTGAGGTGCCTGACCAGCTAGTAGTATTGTTCTTGGATACCTCCACTGGATCGTCAGAGTCCGAGGTGTAAATACGTTTTCTCTTGGAAGACAGCGAATACCTGGATTCGTTGGGGGAGGTTCTGTCAAACTCTCTTTTATTATTCCTGTCTTCCCCAGACGCTGTGGCTGTGTTGTTGCTATTTCTCTGTTTACCATGGTTTGCAGAAGCATAGTCCTCCTCAGAAAGAGAGTTGTCACTGATGTATTTCATTTTTGGCAGCGCTCGGAGACTTAACCGTCTATTTGATGTGTTGTCTGACTTATCTGACTCTTCGTCTGATGAGCCAGTGGAGCAATTCCTCCTCATCTTCCTCTTGGGCTTGTATTCCTGCTCAGAGCTCTCGGACACTGAGGTCTCATGATGAGGCCGTTTATATTTGCTCTTGCTTCTTGTTTGCCTCTTGGTTTCAGAATCAAGTTCATCACAGGAGTGACTGCTTTCTACTTCACTTCCTTTTTCATTTTTTTTCAACTTCTTCTTATGTGGGATGGATTTCTTTGGAGAATCACTGAGCTTCTCTGAATCTGCACCATGCAGTTTAATAGTTGAGGCAGATTTTTGTTTATCTTGGCTCTTTGATAGTGAAACTTTTCTCTTATTCTTAGAGTCTTTGTGGATGCCATCCTTCACATGTCTTCCATTTTGGTGGGGATGTTTCTGAGACCGGTGGTCTTTGTCCTCTTCACCTGAGCTTACAAGAGGTTTGTGTCTTGCTGTCTTTCTTTCAGTGTCTTCTACCCTCTCCACCTCCTCCTCATTTGTAATCCTCTTCTTTCTGGCTGCAGCAGTTCCTGTTTTTCTAGAGGTTCTCTGAGACACAACCTCCTCTTCGGCTTTTCCAAAGCTATCGTCTGTAGCTTCTTCTTGTTCAGAGTTGCTGTCAGACTTCTCATGTTTTCCAACGTGGCCATTAACATGGGACATAGTATCTGCAGAGAAAATGAGAAAAAAATCCAACTCATTAGGATCTCTCATTACAATTCAAGTGGTAACTACAAATCAGAGATTGACCAATTGATGACATTTCTCACAATTTCCCTTACACTTGACATTTCGTCTTAATGTCCTCTCTTTATCCAGCCTTGTGTCTCCATTCTGATTGCAATCTTCCTTGTCCTTGGATTCGCCATCTGATTTCTTTGTTTTTTGAGAAGCTAAAGAGTGAAGAGTGCAGAAATCAACAAAAATGTATCCTGTATGCTTCCTAAAACAAAATGCAATGCTATAAAATTTTGGATTGTACGAAATGACTGTAAAAAAAAAAGCATCTGCTTACCCCTTGATGATGGCTCTTCTTCAGAATCGGAGGTGCTCTGGATCACTGTGGTGCGTTTGCTTGCCCGGGCTGTGTGTTGGAGACGGCTGCTCCTTTTTGGCTTCTCCTCTTCCTCTTCCTCTTCCTCCTCCTCCTCCTCCTCCTCCTCCTCATAGTCTTCCTCTGAGACCTCAAGGAGTTTGATCTTATTCACAGCTGCCCTTGCTGTTTTTCTCTTAAGTGACCTCCGAACCATTATTTCCTCTTCATCTTCTTCCCTGTCAGAGCCCTGGGATGAGGTCCTGTCAGAGTCTCGGCAGTGACGTCTCTCCCTGCCAGATGGTCTGCTGCTGTGACCATTCACCTCTGCTCTTCCTTCTGAAAACAAGCCATACAGAAGGAGGTTGAGATTTTGGCTTGTGGGTTTATTAGCTGTGTTGGCTGATGAAAGTTGTCAGTAGCCTCACCTGTACACTTCCTATCTGGGCCAGTACTGTTTCTGGTCTGCCTTGTGCTCATGCTGTTTTTACTCCTACTGGGGTAACGAGGACCTGAGGACTGGGAGGACATCTCTCCATCTTCACCTTCACTATCAAACTCCTCTTCCTCTTCACTATCAATCTCTGCAACTGGCAACAATAACACATTTCCAGTGATCTCCTTTTTGTTTTTTTGAAATACACAACTTAAAAATGTCAAACTTTAATTATCATGTATTTCTCAGATTCAACTAACAACCCTGAGTTTCAAGAGGCGTACTCTTTGAAAAACTGACTTTAACAGGAAATATTACACTCCTCACCTTTTTTCCGCTGCTTGGAACGGTTGCTTCTCGTAACTCTGGCTTTCTGTCTGAGTTGTTTGTGTCTAGAGGAAGCCAGACAATTTCCCCCTTCTGATCCACTCAGCTCGCTCTCACATTCAGACTCTGAAATAACAAGACTAGGTCAAAACCTAGTATGTGGCTGACCGCATTAAGTCAATGTGCGCTTTTGGTGCGCGCCGCAGACGTAGGTGAGGACAGTGGATGAGCAGTGGAGAAGCAGCCCCGCCTACTCCACGAACAAAGTATCCAGAGCCGTATAGACAGAGAGTCGCGACAGTGGAGTACAATGTGCTCCATGATCCGCCATTGCCATGTCACAACTCTCTCTCCCTCTATGGCTGTGAAAGTACCGTCACTCAGTCAGTCAGTCAGTCAGTCAGTTACTCAGTCCGTCACATACAGACCCCTGTGTAGGGCTGACCCAAGCAGTCAGCCAAAAAAATTAATAAAAATAATACTGTAGTACATTCACTGGAAATAGACCTTTTCAAAAAAGAAGGACAATTTATTAATAAATGTAAACACAAACTCCCAAATAAGCAATTGTTTTAAGTAGTAAGAAATGCAATGGAAGCCAGGTGGAAGCTGAAAAGATGTATTTTAAGCACATGTTGGGGGGGAAAAAGTGACTCTTATGTCCTGACTTCAGTGTGGGTTCATTCCACTGCAGTGGAGCCATAGTGGTGAAAGCGTGTAATTTAGAACATGCCCATGCCATTAAAAACATATTTTTAAAGTATACCTCTCTGCACCTTTGAGATTTCAGAATTATCCAAAATGAATTCTGCGATCAGCTTACATCTTTACCATGAATACAATGACTATGCATATGCTATGGAAATGCTCTAAGCAAAGCCATGATAGGACAACTGTTGAAGTACCTACTGCTAACTTATAAAAAGCAAACCTAAAAAAAGGCTAAATGTGTTTTGTACCTGGTGTTGATGAAGCACCTTTGCTGTCGTCCGAGGAACTGTGACCTGAACTGCTGCTGCTTCGACTCCTCCTGGCTCTCTCAGGAACAGACACTTTAGCTGAGGTAGATTTGGGTACTGACAACGACTCCACTTTTTCCTGAGTTTTTACAGCAGCTCTCTTTTGACTTAAGAAAAGAAGAATTTAAACAGACACTAATAGTTAAAGTCAGACCAAAGAAATAACATGTTCCACAAAGAAAAAAATAACAAGCAAATATTCTTACTAACAGTATTTTAATACATGCAACAATCCATGTCTGATTTACAGGCTTTAATGAGTTGATGTTTTTTCAAACAAAAGGTGTTTATTTGCATGTAAAAGGGTAAAGTGAGATCCTATCATAGATTGTCACTGGACATGCATGTGGAAAGCATTTTATTACCAGGAGTCAACAGACAACACTGGTGACAGAACACGCAAGACACATGTTAATGCCAGATGTAAACAGGCTCAAACAGACCTTGCTGTGGCAGAGCCCTGATCCTGCTGCTGCATTTTCTTGCGAAACCTCTGACTGCGGCGGAGCCTATCACTGCTCTTGACTGCAGTTTTGTATTCTGATATGATTGTTCTGATTTGCTCCTCAAAGAAGGCAGAGAGCCGCAGAGTCATACTATAAATCTAGAAGAAAATAAAAAAGGGTGAGTTAAATAAGCAAAGACAAAAATACTAAAGTCAAAATATACATAACATAACATGACATATATAAATCTAAAATCTGAACCCAATAAAGTTATTTCAGATGAACTCCGACCATCACATGTATATGGTTACGTGCTGCTCTGGAGAGCCGTTAATCTGACATTTCTTCCACAAACAAGAATCAAATAATCCTCTTTACCTTGGAGCGTTTATTGGGTGTGTAGGCTTTAGCATTGGCAAATATAAGCCTGGTGTCTTTGCACAGCTCTATAGGGTTTTCATAGCGGTCTATCTCCAAGGTCCTTTTCACTGTGCCAAAGTCCATTGGTGCATCAATGATTTCATGGTAGTCCTAATCATACACACAAGGCATTGTTTAGACTTCATCTTGTCCAAAACACTGGAGCACACAATAAAAAAAAAATAACCTGGTTATTGTATTTAACTGACAGCATGCTCTAAGTGTGTTGTGTTAACCTACTGGATAGTTCAGAGGATCAACAGGCTGTCTGAACGGTTCTGAGTCCTCGCAATCAAATATGTAGTTGAGCAGATTCTTGCACTGTTCCTTCCAAGCGTCCTGGTCGGGCACTACCTCTACAGAGCGCTGCAAATAACAAGGAGAAAGAGTAGAATTCATCACGACACACTTTCTGCTGCTACTGAATCATTTATCGTCTCTCATTAAAATAATGTCTTTTCAAACATATTCATATTTCTTAGTGTGACATTACTGATGACCTAACACACATTTACAACAAGTTATGAAAGCCATTTTAAACTTTTTGGTATAATATTTATATATACCAAAACTGTTGAAAAGTTCTTTATAAGATGTTATCTTTTCTATGTATCAATTTACCTGTCGGAGTCTGTGTCCAGAGGATGTACCTGGTGCTTCTGTATCCTCTTCCTGTGGGGAAAATTTGGATTACTTGAATCTGATCATAAACTGTATGATATTACCTAATCAAATTTGTAGGTGATTGCAAATGAAAATGGGTATATACGGTCTTCTCGTAATTATCCACTCTATTTGCTTGTCAACTTTCATGTACAATAAATCAAATATTTTCCTAATTACTAAAGTTTCAGTTTAGCCAGACTTACCTCATCATCTTCATCCATTTCTTCAACAGCATTGTAAATCTCAATGATATCTGTGCAGCCTTGGTTACTGGGAAAGTAGGATAAATGTGTCAAATGAATGTGCAAGACAGGTTATTTGAATTACAGAGTGGCTATAAATAATGCCAATGAATGACAAGTGAAACATACTTGACAAATTTCTGAAGGACATTTGTGATGATTTTTGCAGAGTGGGCAATCTTGCTGCTTGGTTCATTGAAAGTTCTGGCATTGTGTGCAATATACCTGGCATCCCAAATTAATGCTGAGAGGCGCCTGTGGATCACCAAAAGTAAACAATTACATTACAACAAGAACATGGTTTGTCTCTACAAACCATGTACAATATTATTTGAATTTCAACAACTGAAGACATTTTAAGGCCAGTGACAGATCAATGGTGAAGACTACAAATAAATATTATTAGTGGGTGGAAGGGAGAAGGACTGGTGTGACTGACCTGTAGAATCTGTTATGGAGTCGTAGTCTGATGGTTCCCAAGTCAGTAGGATAGGCGATGACAGTGCAGTAAGTGGGATACTGTAATAAATCTACAGGACCAGAGAAGGGAGCTGCGATCTCTGTAGCAGAAAACACAGGGGGAGTGGGGTTATTATAACTGGGAAGGGACCACTCCAAATATTCCTTAAATCAGCATCTCTCTACATGTCATGGGCAGCCGAATCCAGATCTGAAACCCACTGAAAACTTCCTGAATGTCACAAGCCATTGAATAAAGCTGAGCTGCTTGAATTTTTGCGGCAAGAGTGTCATAAAATCACCTAACAGCAATGTGAAAGACTGGTGGAGAGCATGCCAAGGTGCAGGAAAGCTGTTGCTCAACTACAAACCACGTTATTCCACCAAATATTGATTTCTGAACTTTTTTTTAATTTAACCTTTATTTTACCAGGAAATAATCACATTGAGACACAAAATATATTTCACAGGTGAGTTCTGGCCAAGACAGCAGCTGTTTCAGATGAACAAACAGACAAAAACAGCAGCATAAAAAGTTTCACGTACAGAACAGAACAGAGAACAGACTAAAAGAAGCAGAAAATTCATCTTAACTAATCTCAACTTAACAGCATTCAAGATAATGCAAGACAAGATAAGGTGCATTCACTAATCAAATTATCCTTAATTCTGCTTTTATAGTCTTCCAAGCTAATAATTGCTCCAGTTTAAGGTGACCCTGTAGCTCAGACCAAGATGACGGAGCTATATTTCTATAGAACTGTAATTTCACTCTGTTTTTTTGTGAGACACTCGATATGATGGTTGAAAGACAGATTTTCCTCGTAAAATAAAACTCAAATTTTTATATGTTGACACTCGTTCAATAACCTCATCCTTCAAAGTAAATATCTGATAACCTTCTGTAACTGTCCGTTTTGACCTTAAAAAGCACATCATTGTGTTCTTATTTGGGTTAAGTACAAGTCTAAATTTCCAAAGATTTCTTTGGATAACATTAAAAGCAGCTTGTAGATCATTTATTGCACTCGCTAAGGAAGACGAGGAAGTAAAGTAACGGTATCATCAGCATAGAAATGAAACTTAGTGTCCAACATTTTTACAATAAAATAGGACCCAGTATGGACCCTTGTGGGACACCATTTTGTATATTTAAAAAAACAAGAAGACAACTTGCACACATTGAAATCTATCCACACAAGTAATTTTCAGACCATTTAACAGATTTTAAAGACAACCCTATGTTAGTCAACCTCCTTAGGAGAACAGAGTTATTGATAGTGTTGAAGACCTTTGATAAATCTAAGAAAAGTGCAACACAGTGTTCGTTTAAGTCAACAGCATTTATGATGTAATTTAAGGCCTTTATAGTAACAGTAACTGGACTATGGGCCGGTTTCACAGACAAGGCTTTAATTAAGCCAGGAGTAGGCCTTAATGTGTACAAGTTAAACCAGGAAATTTAAGTGGCTTTCATGGACGTGGCTTAAGTTTAGCTTAGTTAGTCGGTGACTATGGAGTCCTGGAGTAAGGTAAGTAAGCCTAAAAGAGAACACCAGGGTTAAGCCTTATTAGGTTAAGTATGAGCACATGCTGTTGGTCTAATGGTGCTCATAAAAACCCGGAATGGAATTGAAAAACACAGTGACTGGTGTGAACCTGGAGATAAAACAACGGCAGAGGCAAAGAGAATTTGTTCAAAATACTTTAGCGAGTCTGAAAAAAGTCTGAAAAAACTAAAACAAAACTGTGTCAAACAATCAGGTAACTGAAAGTAAAAGCCAGACTGCTTTCACTGAGCAAGAGAAGAAGAGTGGTTGGGCTGCAATTTGCAGTAAATTCAACACAAACTAAAATATAACAAGAAAAGTTTAACTTCTTGTGAGATATCTTTATAGTTTTCAGTGTTTTACTTTTCTCATATTTCTATTTTTGTGACATACATTTTAGAATGATATCTGCCTTTATAGACTCTGTGGAAGAACCTTAAACTTGTGTAAACAAATAGAGAATGCAGAGATCAGAGGAGAGCGATTTAATACTGGTGAATTGTACACCACATGATGACCGAAAGTAAATTTGTTAGTGTTTTTGGTAAATATATTCCACTGTCTGCGTCAATCTTTATTCTTCTTTCATACTAAGGACCAAATGAGTTTATTGCTTCTAACAGAGTATTTTAATCACCACAAACTATATCTTAAGACGGCCTTGATTTTGTCACTCATTTAATTTTTCCGTGCACACTATTTAAATAAAAAAATAAAATAAAAAAAGCCATAATAAATACACTACATATTTAAATGCATCTCATCTGGTTGTGCTTCAATGTAAAATCATCTCTGTATGCAAGGCCTTGTTTGTCATCGCTGGCCTCAGCCATTGCCACAACTGCTTGATCCTGATTTTCCATTGGAGGATCAGGACAGCAGCGCTGCTTCAGGTAGTTGTGCAGCACTCCGATTACACTTATCCACAAGTACTCGTCTGGCTGGCCTCTGTAGTGCATGTTGGTCTTCATTTAGATATTCCAAATAGTCCATGCTTCTTCACAAACAGTACTAAGCAGAAGTTAAACCTGACTCTTTGAAGGATTAATTTAAGCTTCAATTTAGTCCTAGAGTAGCTCTAACCTTCCCTCTTGCAATCAGCTTAGTTTAATCCAGAACAGGCTAAGTCTATGACTATTTTGAAATTGGTCTGTGCAAGTCGCTTTAAATTAAGACCGCTCAAACAGGCATTTTAGTCTGGGACTAGGCTTAAGCCTTGTCTGTAAAACCGGCCCTATGTTTTTTTCAGAAACCAGACTGCAGTTCATGTAGAACATTGGTTTCAAAAGTGGGGTCAGCGAACCATAGCATGGGGGTCCACAAAATAATTATAATAAATGTATAATAAAGTATAAAATTGTGATGCATCATTAAAAACTGCATGTCTACAGATGAGACCATTTGCACCAGTGAAACAAGCATACTGTGTCCATTACTACCACCCACATTAGCTATGGACCAAAAGAAACAGAGATTTGGATAAGAAAGAAAGAAAGAAAGAAAGAAAGAAAGAGATATGATTTTGACACATCAAGTCAATATGTCATGAATCACTCAACTCACTAAGGTCGCAACAAACCATTTCTGCTGCTGTCTTGCTACTGTAACTGAAAGCTTTTAAGACAAATTACTTGAAAAGTATAAATGCTGTCAAGTTGAGTCCGCAAAATTCTTGAATAAAATGACTCTCTGTTTTAAAGTACAGAAGTGGTATTAACATGATTCTATTGAAATGTCTTTCTGTTTATCACTATTAAACAGGTCTGACGTAATTAGTTCGATAAGTTTTACAATACAAATAGTTCCAATGGCATCTTAGAGTGCAAATGGTAGTAATCATAGGCTTAATCAGCATTACAATTATGAGGGGGTCCTTGGAAAATGTCCCTGGTCCCAAAAGTTTGAGAACCCCTGATTTAGAATGCCATGTTGTAATAAAAAGTCTTTCAATTGTTTACTTATGAGCCCTTCCAATACCTTGGCTAAAACAGAGAGTTTAGATATGGTTCTAATTGTTTTTTGGGTAGTTGAATCTCCACCTTTTAATACTGGAATGACGTGTGCTGCCTTCATGATCTCAGGTATTTTACCACTTTCTAAAGTCAGGTGAAAAATATGAGTTAATGGCTCAGCAATAATTTCTGCATCATTTTGTAAGTGGGGGTCTAATCCACCAGGACCAGCTGATTTCTTGGCATTTATATCTTTTAGGAGCATCACACACTTCATGCACTTCTATAGGGCTGAAATTAAAATCAAAATCAGAAGGCATTTATTCTTGCTCTTCAGAAAGATTTTGAGGGAGATCTAGATGTGTTTTGTTTTCAAACAAGCCAGAAGATATAAACTTGTTTTCTTTGCATTACTCGAGATCTGAAAAACATGCTTTTTTGCATCTAGTGGTTATTTAAACCATGTTCTGCAAATAAATGACCTAAATGAGAATATTTTATTTGGCAGTAAGGAGAAATGTTGTATACAGTAACACAAAAGTTAATTTTACATAAACCTATAAATAGTAGAACCAGAGAAAAACATATATTTGCATTGGTTTTTTTTTCTGGAGCTGTAGTTAAAAGCCGACAATAGATTCTCTGAATAAATTACTGATAATGAGTGTGTGTGAGTGAGCGCAAAGAAGGGAGAGTTAAAATGTTTTGGTTTATGCACACTTACCGAGATGGATTAGCTGGTCTATGCCAGTGATAATACGCTCACACTCATCGTCTCTGCTCCTCTCCCCCCACTCCCCTGGCAGTGGCTTGTACATCAGCTCACTCATCTCATCTGCTGTAACAGGTATACCACCTCCTTCTGTATCCGGCTGCTGGGCTGAAGAGTAGAGACACCAATGTGTATTGAAACCCCATTAACACTGCTTTATGAACAGACCCCAGTGTCTATGTGTGAAAAGCATTACTTACCATCATCTGGAATAGGTTCCACATCCCAAGGACTCAGTTTCTCTGTTTCACTATTGTCCCACCTGGTAAAAACACAAAAACAAGGGTATCCAGAGTCAACTTTCACACTTGCTTTTGTCAGTTAAACTATTTTTATGACCATATTAAATGAAAATTGCTTGTAAACTAGTTTGTTTCAATTAAAAAAATGGCAAAGCATATAGTTAGTTCCTGTCATTACAAGAACATAAAGTGTGTTCTTGTCATGTTTCTTAATAACTTAGGGGACAGACCAAGACATACTATAAAGTTGACATAATTGAGGAACCCTGCTATAGAGTGTAAAAGCACTAATGTAATGTACTGGAAAAAAGTGAACCATAAAATCCAGGATTGGGAAGAGACAGTTTGCCTGCTTGGATTATTATTATTGCCATTGTGGGAGTATTGAGTGGCAGGTGTCTTTTACTTCACTTACTGCTGTCCCGTAGGCTTAAAGTGTTTGTGCTTTGCTTCAAACAGTGACACTATCAAAAACAGTATGTCCAGGAAAATAGCTGGCCCCACAGCCACCATGTTTCCAGTTACCCTCTGAAATTTGTTTCCCACCTGACTTTGAAGCACTGGAAGAGACTGTCTGGGTATTCTGGCTGGTAAGGCTCCTGACAGTCAATTGTCCCAAACCACCAGGCGTCGTCTATCACGGAGCGGAACCTGTCATCTGTACAGATTAAGATGTTAATAGATTTAGGAAAAGAAGTATCTCTCTAGAGTAAGGGTCATTTGCAACAGGATATATGTGTCAGTGCCTTGACTGTAAAGCAGCAAAACAGAATTAAAAAAAGAATAATCAAAGTGGAATAATGTTGACAGCCAGAGTATTCATATTCGTTGGTTTGAAAAGTTGAAAAAGTAATTCAAATCACTACAAGGAAACGCCTGTTCGTCCAGATATATGCCTCTGAAATTGATTCAACAGATAAATTGAGTATGGTACATGGGCTTAATACCAGCTATTGCCATCTTTAAAAATGTGCCAAACTTACTTGGTTGCCAGTTTCTACGTAGCGCCTCGTCATAGCTTTGCCTCAACACAAGAAAATCTATCACATCCGGCATGTCGTGATACCTTTAGGAGAAATCAGCAACATTTCAGTGGGGAGGTACAATAACAGTTCAAGAGTTTCTCTGTATCAAACTGAGTGAATTATACTGACAAATACATATGCATATCATAAAAAAGTTGCAGTACCATAAAATGAGTCAGTATGTCAAAGATAAAAAACTGATTTTTATCCGTAGGATTTTGTAGGCAGAGAGCTTATCATCCTAATTATAATAACAACAACATAACAATCAAATGTAGTTATCATTACTAACTTATAGTAAAAACCTAATTTTGGAATCCTACTTCTTATAGTACATGAACTTGTAGAAAGACTAGGGACATATAAATATAAGGGAAATATCACCTTCTTCTTCGGTTGCTTTTGGGAGTAAAAAAATCCAACAATATTGAATCTGTTCCTGAATAGGGAGCCAGTTAAGGAAACTGATGTGCTTACTTGACAGAAAATGACTTGTCTGTGATTTTGCCGGTGCCGTGGTCAATAAGAGTAAGTTTCAGACAGCACAGTGTTGGAGGGCAGACTTCATATTTGATCCCAGTTATCTTCACAAACTCTTGGTCCTAGGAAATATACAACCGGATTTACAATTAATTTGACTTTTTAAGTTACAAATTTGAAAAACATTGACAACAAAAAAGATGCACTTAGTTTACACAATCCACTTTTCTTTTTTTTTTACTGTTTTTTATGACTCAGAGAAGATTCTGAAAATTGTGTTTTTCTAAACTTCTCTTTCTAAACATTTTTCATCCTGAAGGAACAGATGGAATCTTCTTAATTGTCTTACCCGCAGCTCCATTTTCTTCCAGGGTTGTTTGTCTAAATTGATCGGGTACAATTCACTCCGACTCACTGCCTCCACATAGGCCTCGTGTCCCTGCCGAAAGTAGATCACCTGACGGACAAAGTGGGACCCAGAGCTTTTAAACTAACTTTTCTCTGTAATGAGAAGATGCCCTACTAACCTCCAAAATGTTTAGATAAGTTCTATAAAGCGCCAGTATATTTAAGAGCAATCATTTTTTGTAACATGTAATCTAATAAATGATTCAATTAATCAATACATTTTAATTTGTATAGCACCAATTCATAACAAATGTTATCTCAAGACACTTTACATAAAGAGCAGGTCTAGATCGTACTCTGTTATAATATTACCAGAGACCCAACATTAATCCACCATAAGCAAACACTTGGCAACATTTTGCAAACAGTGGCGAAATAAAACAGCCATCTCAGCCAACTTTCCAGTTTTGCAGCCTGACTGCCATTTCTCTTTACATGATATTACATTTATTTTTGTTAACTCCTAATGTTCTTATGTTCTAATTTTCTTGGTCTGTTCTTCTAAAAAAAGAGTATTCATGATTTGAGACACTATTTTCTGCATTATTTCCTGCTAAAGGGTCAATACATCTTTGATCAAACCAACTAATTCTAATCTCATGTGCCTTTCCTAGTATGTTAAGAACATACCTCGTCGCCCATTTGAGGAACAAAAGGAGACTTCCTGGGAATGACATCAGTTATCCAAGGAGAGGGTCTGAACTCATTGGACACTTCTCTGTTGATGGATGGTCGGGCCTTTGGACGCTGAATGGAGCACCAAGATATACAACTTTAAACGAGTAGCTGAACTTGTTTTAAAATATTTGTTACCCACTTCATCACCATATTTCTTCAGTTACATAATCTAAAGTAGCCTTGGCAATGATACACCAGTGACAATCTCGGATCCCATCGGCTATAGTCTGCCGATATAGCCTCTGGGGACAATGGTAAACATGCCGGGCGTGTAGCTAGTGGTTAGCGATAAAAGACTTCCAGTTGAGACTTCCTTGTCCACGTGCTGCATTGTTTACAGAAAAAGAATCAGTTTTTCTTGTGATTTACTTTAATTAACGTGTCTTACATTTGCCGAAATTTCAACATCATGATGCCGATTTGTAAAAAGTAA
Organism: Semicossyphus pulcher; assembly: GCF_022749685.1. NCBI lineage: Eukaryota > Metazoa > Chordata > Actinopteri > Labriformes > Labridae > Semicossyphus > Semicossyphus pulcher. The sequence goes on along the minus strand of NW_027211692.1, from coordinate 21,424,849 downwards.
AAAAGCTTTGTCAGGTCTGTCCTCAAGAGGAGAAGAAAACTACTTTTTTTTTTAAAGATTATTTTTTTGGCCTTTGGCTTTATTTATAGGACAGCTAAAGATAGACAGGAAATGTTGGGAGTAGAGAGTGGGGAGTGACATGCACCAAATGATCGGCAGACTGGGAGTCGAGCCTGCGATCAGTGCAGCAAGGACTATAGCCTCTGTAATGGGGCGCCTGCTCTACCGACTGAGCTAAACAGCGCCCCAAGAAAACTACTTTTAATTTGCTAATTTGATGAACAGAGGTTGGATCGATCTGATGCATTTGAGGAAGTCGGGAAATCAGAACGACTTTCGTGACACCATGGAAATTTATCTCAAGTTGAATTTTAGATCTAGAAAGGATTGTTAGCTGAACTGTTTATAGAGATTAATAGGAAGCTTAATCATTGTCAGATGATACTGATGGGAGCCTGGATGTCATAACGGCAAATTACATTTCGCCTGCTTTTGCTCTACACATGGACTGTTTTCCCTGCATACACCACAGCCTGCTGATACGCAATTGGTCAATATTACTCGACTACAAGCATAGTACAAATGGAAACCAGAACAATCGCCAACCCTAGAATCCACACAGGTGAAGATTCAGGACAAGTATCTCCTGAGTGTAGTAGGATAGATGCTTACACTGTGTATAAACAACTTACCCTGAGTGCCTTGTTATTTTCTCTCTTGGCCTTTTCTTTGCTTTTCTTCACAGGTTTTTCCTCCTCATCACTCTGCTGTTTTTCCTCCTCTTCTTCATTCTTTAGATCTTCCTCTTCTTCAGAAGTGCTGAGTCTACGCTGCCCTCGTTTCCTTGATGACAAAGGGGTGGAGGGCTGCAGGTTGATACCGGCGTCTGCCGTCCAGTCTGAATACTCACTGGATGTGTGGCTGTTCAATGAAGAGCAGTTACGGTTACAATTTTAAGTTAAATACAGTATATGAAAAAAGTCCATCAAATTTCAATCAAATTCTTTATTTTAACCTGCTTGGGGTACCAGATAGGTGGGGATTGCCACCTAAGACAACAAAAGGAATGGCAAAGATGCTTTTGACATTCAGAGAAACCCATTAATCTGGTACTCTAAACAAGTTCAAACAAATTTCAAAGAATGACATCTTAATAGTAGGTGACCCTTGTAAGGTTTTATACCTTGAGCTGTCACTATTCCACTCTTCCTCATCATTGGAGGAATTCAGATCACTGCCATCCAATTCATTGTCCTGAACAGATAAAAATAAAAACAGGAAAATCCCAAAAAGGACACCTCAGTTAACTTTTACGACACAGTCACAGGACAGTGGAGAATGTGATACCTCAGTGTGTACCTCTGAGCTTGCAGTCTCCTCTCCCTCTTCACATGACAAGTCAATGAATTCCAGCGTGTTACTTCGGCTGTGTGCTCGCTTCGTGTTTGGTGGCTCATCATCTGAATCATCCTGAAGGGACAGATGGAACCCTCTCAACACCAATGCAACTATTTTTACAGAATGGTTAGGAAAAGGTTGCAATCTTCGCTTATTGTTATAAAAACATGGTCGTAAAAGTGGCATAACAAAGATACTTTAAATAAAAGCAGGTTATAAAAGTGTTTGATACAATCCAACACAAAACATTTTAATGAAGATGCTGTTTGGGGTACAGAAACCATTTTTTCACATTGCCATTTAACATTTCATAACATGAATATAGCCATTAAAAGGACAGAAACTTACTCGACAGCTGCTGTAGATAATGCGTCTCTTCTTTGCACTGTACAGAACAACCTCTTCGTCTCCTTTGGCTGTTCGACTTTCCTCCTGGTCCCTTAAAAGAAAAAAACCCCACAATGTTTAGAAAGTCAAAAGGAACAAAGGAAAATTTTATGCAAATGACATAAAAAGAAGTGCGCTGCAGAGCAAACAGCGTTTGCTTGCGTGTATTTTAATGCAAATTTGGCCCCTTTCTATGCAAATGAGCCCCAAAAAGTGGCAAAAAGCACCTAATTCACAAACTCCAGTGTTGACAGCATCTTGCAGTAAGATTGAAAATATTACCGAAAGAGCAGGTGGTTAGTGCAGTATTATAAGGGCTGTCACGGTCAGAGTTTACAGTGATCACGACAACAATTCCACATTTTGTGTGTTCAAAAAATGTATTTGTCTCTAAATATATTCTGTTAATAACATATTGTCACTATTATTATAATCGGGAGACCAATCAGTCCGGGGCTGTGCAGGGCTCAACCCCGGCACACAGGCACACTTTGTTCACGTGTGGAGCCATTACACATGACTAGGATTATTATATGGACGAGCTGCTGTTGCGCGGTCATTTAAAAAATGAAGCTGTGTTACAGACAGTTAAACTAGTAAACACCCGTCGAGTCTGGATTTTACAGTTTAAAGAGTTGCCCCCTCCTCTCCCTGCTCATCATAGATCTGTGCATGGAGTTGAGATCTGTCAATGTGTGCTTAACTAATGCCTGGGAGCGCAGCAGACAGTGGCGCAGAGTGCAGATAGCTTCTCTTTACAATCAGACACAAAACAAGAGCAAACTTCACGGATCTGCAAAACTTCATGGCCATGTTTGCACTTGAATACCATTAGTGCAATTTACTTTGTGAATTGTACCTTGAGACGGAGCAGATAGCCAGGGTGAATGATGCGCAATTTATGGAGCTATCAGCAGCCGCAATTCATTCTTAGTAAGTCTCCCCCTAGGTATACTATAAACCAAACTCCCAGGTGGGGCAGTTATTGTTTAACATGCCAATGAAGCACTCAGATAATGATATTGGACTTTTAGTTTCATTTTTCACATTTCATTATATTATTGAGAAAACCAGGCTACACTGATTTTGTTCGATGTATAAATACATTTTATAAAAAAAATTAAGCCTTTACAAAATAATTTGAAGAAATTCTTGTCATTAAAATTTACCATTCTAATAAGAAACACCATTTTTGACATTGGGTCAATGTTGAATACTTTTGGATATAATCTTAACATTGATCTGATCCTTCACAGAAGTATGATCCATTTTATTTTCATCTTAAGGATAATCAATTGTACTTTGCGTAAACACGGTCAACTTCAAACAATATCTAACCTAAAGCACCCGAGAGGGCACCGTCACCTAAAGTCACACACATCCCATGCCTTCGGCTGTGGATGAAAAAGCTAATTTTAAATCTCTAGTGTCTACCTGTAGCTGCTGGTTGCCAGTTCAGGCACTACCACCCTGCGCCTCCAGGCCTGCAGGTCTCTCTCTGTGGCCATCTGGCTCCTAGGGGCATTCTGGTGCATCTGACGAACACCCTCCACCTGTCCGCTGCGGCGCAGACCCACATTGGGAGGTGACTGCACATCGGCTCGTTCATTCACAGACACTGTCATGAAGCAATAATAACAAATATTTAGTAGAAAATTACGCTAAATGTGGTATTTTCAGGACATTGTGTCAAGCTTTTAAAATTACAAAGCTAGAATACAATAGCTCACTGGGTTAAAATGTCAGCTAGAGTAATCCAATGCAAAAAAGGTAGTGTATTGATACCTCTGCGTGGTGTGCTTGGGGCTGGTGCCAAAGCTGGGCCCTGTGCCTCAGCTTGCCCTTCTGGTCCTGTTCCAGCCCCTGGCGCTGCCTCAGTCACAGGATGGTTTTGCCGGTCCTGTTGCTGCTGGAGATGTCGGATAGCCTCATCCAGGAGGCTGCTGCGTCTGACTGTAACTTCCTCATGCTCTGCAGTCTGTTGACTGATCACCTGCTCCACAACTTCGCCATCACCTGTAATCAAACAGAAAAACCAAGAGCTTGAATAGGATGGTGTAAGAGGCTTATATTGAATCAACACCTAAGATGGGTTTGTTAAATAAATATCAAACTTGACAAGACATAGTAGCAGGAAAAATACTGTTCATGTGTTCTGCTGCAATTAAATTGAGTTTAGAATGTGGTAATTGAAGTTAAATAAAGGCCTGTTTGTAGTTAGTTCCAGTCTTACTTGTGGCTACGTATCCCAGCTGAGGAACTAGGTGTTCTGCAGCAATGTTCTCCCGCCCTGGGACAAGACGCTGGTACCTGAGAATTATGTAAAAGAATGTAAAGAAAATTAACATTTCATGAGTTCAACAAGCCTGTTACTAGGTTTAAGTCAAACCAACACTGACTTTGCTATGAAGTATACACATAAAAATGTGTATATGTGAAACAGGGACAATATGACTTTAAAGTAACTTAAACTCAAAATGCAATAATCTACTTAGTATTGTTTTTCATAGTGACCATAGGCAATGAGAACTTGCATGAACTAAACATTCAAACATCAAGTAGAGGATATATAATGCAGACCGTGGTGGATGGGGGTTTCCGTCCACGTCCACTAGGAAGGGTGGAGGCATGAGATGGGGTGCCTGCTGTGTCTGTTCATCAAGCACAAAGCCGTTTGAGTCCCGGATCAGCGGTCTGTAGTCTGTGTGAAAGAACACCTGATCTGGAAGCTGTGTGGGGACATGAGAACGAGGCAGTTAAAGATTAAGATACTTTACTGCTTTTGTTAAATCCATGTGATGTAGGATTATATAGACAGACGCTTATTTTATGAAGCACAAGGTTACATTTTTAGACCATACAGTTGGCTTTGAGAGTACTATAATTCAATGCCTATAACATTTTCCCATTCTTTACAATGGCTTAGTATGTTTTTATTGAGTGAAAACATGTTTCCCTTAAAATTGGATTACTACTACAACCTTGATGAATTTTTTGTATCAAGATTTAAATGTGCATGTGAGTTTTATCCTTGCCTTCTCATAAGGCTTGGAACTGCCAAAACCAAAAATGAGCAGATGGCCATGAGAGTCTGTGCAGGCAAAACGCTGACCATCAGGGGTAAATTTGCAGTCAAAAACGGCTCCATGACCCTGGCCCTCAATCTGGATGAGAAACACAAAATAACCTCATGAACAGAAACTGGTTAGCATGGAAGACAGGATCTGCACAACAGTATTTCAATACTTGGTAAAAGGGGGACAATCATTTTCTTTTCAGTTCATGCACCCACTTTGTGCTGCAAAAACAAAAATATAACCAATCAGTGGACAGTCAAACTTGCGGAAATAGATGGAGGGTGATAATAAAATTATGAAAAGGGGCTGTACAAGATGAGGTAGCACATTCTGAAGAAATAAGAGACACTGTCAGACAGTGTGCCTTCAGGATTACAAACACTGAAGACAGACTGTCTGACACCGGGGATTGACTGATGTGTAAGCACAGACACAAAAACCTTTTCACTATGTTCCTTACTGCTATCATGGTGTACCTAAATCAATATTTTTTTAATTCATTTTGCAGGACTTTTATGTTAACGATAATGTTAATGCCATGTTTTGAGAGGGTCAGTGTACCATGTTGAAGTAGTGCTGTGTGTTTTCCCCTTGCAGCAGATCCCAAATGAAGATGTTCCCATCATGACCAGCAGACAGGATGATTCTGGGGTCAAAAGGGTGCGGCTCCAGGACAAATACCTCAGCCTCATGGCCCTGAAAACAAAGTTCAGGTAAGCTTCTGGTTTGAAAAATGTGTCCATTTCTGGAGCTAAAGAAGAGGGTTGTGATATCCATTTAACTCTGTGTGCAAAATTACCTTCAGGATATGTAGCAGCTGTCCTGTGTAGGAGTTCCACACTTTAAGGAGATGGTTGTTTACAGCCGTGATGACTGTGTTATCATGGCGATCCCACGCCACCATGGTGACTTTGGGTTTGAAATAGGTTTCATCTTCACTCATTGGTTCGGCACTGAATAAATACAAAAATAAAATATAGAAAAACACATTCACTTTGATATAGTTAATTCATTACTGAACACAATGACAATAAAAATAAGCTTGTACTAGCTTGTACATGATGCTGAATTTATTTTTCTCAATAATTCTCCTTTGTTTCCTGTTATAATGCTTTGCTACATGTTGTCTTCCATAGACAAAAAACAATTCTCTTTCACTTTGCTGATGATAATTAAGTTGGTAGCTTATGCAACAAAAAGCCCCACTCTTGCCATGCTGTAACACAGAAAAAATTACCACAAAATCCAAATCTTTAATATTGGACAGGGTGCACCTTGTGTGATCCAAGTGTGACTTTCTCAGCTATAAAAAAAAAAAAAGATAACTAAAACTATGTAATGCTTTCTTAACACACAGTACAACATTTCACACATGAAAATGTAATGAAAATGTCTGCAACCACATTGCTGTTAAGTACTTTGAAATGACTTTAGCAGCTAAGCCAATTCTAGAAACAGTTTGAATGTCTGGAGCCATTCCAAATGACACTGAACAAACTGTTGATAACAATGCTTTACTAAAAAGCTTCAATCAATAATAAAACAAAAGAACAGTATTAGACAGAACGCGTTTTGGAGGCTGTAAAACGTGAGGCGCACCTCACTGCCTTTTTTGTGGAAGTAAACACCCGATCAGACAGAGCCCGTTTAAGCAGCTGGGGGTGGCTTTTTTTTCTACTGTTGATAAGGCAACCACCAAATCATTAGCCGCCATTAACCTAACCGTTATATTGTAAACTGACCAGCTTCTCCTTTCAGAAAAAACGCCCATGTTGTTTGACGCTTTTCTGCTTTGAGTTGACATTTTTTCAACTTGAGGCGCTCGGAGCGTTTCCTCAAAAACGCGAGGCGCACAGAGCAGAGAACAGCAAGACGCTCTGCAACGCAAAAGCAGTGCAAAAAAGTGTCCCTCTCTTAAAAAAAAAAAAAGACAAAAAAGCCGCACCAGCTGCTAAAACGCGTTCTGTCTGATCAGGCCCTTAATCATCATGTAATTTTGACCCACAAGCATGTATGTGTGGTAAATAATGAGCTCATACTCAAGTTGCAGATTAATACAACAAAAGAAAGAAACGTCCCTTGTAACTCTTGTAACTTCCCAGTTATATCCATCTTTGTCTAATTAAATGTACTGTAGCAAGCCTCGTATTGTAATCAACCAACAGAGGTCTAGAAGAATCTTGTGAGACAAAATAAGTTAATTCTAATAGTTAATTGAAAGGACAATGAGTATTTATGTACTTTTTGAAACCACAGTAAAATAAGACAAATTTAGCTTAAGTATACAATAACCCTGCACCTCAAACTCCAACATCTTTCAGTCTCGCTGCAGAGGATGTTAAATCTCCACAACCTGTTTTGTTTTTCCATTAGGTGAGACGACTGTGCAAAGGTGTATACAATCTGACAACTGAGAAATTAAAACATTTATGTTAACAGATTCCTCAGCTTTCGCAGCATGTGGTATAAATGCACTTAATTTTACAAACCTCCCAAACTTTTTTTTTTTTTAACAGCAAATGGGAATCTTGTCCTTGCATATCCTGTTTCTTATACAGTGTATATTCTTGTCTATTCTATTTGTGATTGAGAAAGAAACAATTATTGAGGACACAAAAAGGAATCTATGAACAAAAATTAATCGTGGCCACATCCACACTGGTGTGCAACAGAAAAGTGATCTTACCCTGGAAGAGTGGCAGACATGTTGAGCAAGATGCACCTCCACTGCTGCCGCTGATGGAGCTTCCAGATCCTCGCGGTTCCATCTCGACTTCCGCTCACAAACCTTAGACAGCAACTTATGCATTATAAGCCGGGAAATTTCATCAGTATAGATACTATGAAAAAATGCATGGTAAGTAGAATGATTTCACTTTACCTTTCCCCTGAGTGACTAAATTGGATGCTATCAACTTTGTCCTAGACACAGAGCAGAAATTTGTCGAGTGATCATTATTTGCTGAAAGTTTGATGTGTTGAACCAGTTTTGTAGCCCAAAGTTTGGGGTCCATATTTTTCCTGTATATGCAACAAGTTTTGCTTTTGAGAATGCTCTCACCGTGTGCTCATGAAGCTCTGATATCTTTTCTGGACTCCCACTTCCCAAGTAATATATCCTGATGACATCATCAGTACTTCCTGTTGCTACGAACATCCCACCTGAAAACACAACATTTTGAAAAGTTTATTTTTCCATGCCTGCGACATGATAATTCTGAAAACTGTATGCTAAAAACATGAAGTAACATACATACAGCTGTATTCAGCACAAGGTACAACATAACAGTCAACCTTAAATGACTAATTACCTGGACTGAACGAGGAGCACACAGTCTGAACTCCAGGCCTCGGACGTTCTGTAAATTTGTGTGGTCGATCGCTTGAAGAAAAGTAATGACAATGTTACTGATGTTACACAAAAAAAGGACCAGTGAGTCATGTTGACTTGACAGGAAAGTCGGACATATAAATTTTGTCACTATTTTGTTCTCCGTATTTCAAAATCAACATTTGCCTGCACAAGCATATTGGCAAACAGCAGCTTAACATTAAGTATTACCAGTTCTGTCCTAACCTTATTTTATCTGATGATCCACTGCTCAACAAAACTATTTAAGTTTAAATCTACACTAACCAGCTTTTCAACTTTAGGATGACGAATGTTATTATAGTCTGGTCAGATGCCAAGTAAACATTCCTGTGCCAGATAATGCTGATTCACATACTTTGTGGAAAACAGAGATCACTAAATTCAGATCAAGTCTGTATAAATATCATATTTGCCTGTTTAATACTTTTACCTGGTTTCTTGCTAAACAACTAGATTCAGCTATATAAAAAGTGGCTGTATTACAATATAGTAGCCAGTATAGCAACAAAATACTGTCCAACAAGTTTGGCTGATCTTCCCTACTGTAGGCTTATAGCTGAAGGAGAACTACAATTTCAAACCACCATTTACTTAACAGGTTACCTTGTTAAACTGTTTTCCAATTGCCTTATCATGATACACAAAACTGTTTTGTTCAAATACCTGCCATGTGAATGTTTCCTTAGATCAGATAACACATAACATAACACATAAACACATAAATTTGACTTGACTTGACATAACACATATGACATTTCATAATTATTGGCCATATAAAAACACATGAATGGTTAAAATAGTTTTACAGTAAGGAATAATATTGTTTTTTAAAGTATCATTCAGAAAATATAGGGTGTTGTAAGTGTTCAAACCCATTTAAATCGTTGTTAAAAGCAGCACTCACCTAAAGTTGATGTTGTTGACGTCCCACTGCCAGAAGCAGACTGTAGCATCAGTTCCAGTAGACAGCATGTAACGTTTTGAGCCCTTTGCAAAAGGTGAAAACTAAAAACAAAAAAACAGTGTCTCAAAGGTTAAAAGATTGAGCACCTGTACCATTAACTAAATCAAGACATTCATTCTACATCGATAGTACACTGACAATATCGAGGACATCAGTTTTGTTCCCTTGGGTGCTCCTAATGGCCATTCACAGTAATAACAGGTGGACACTACCGATTTTAACCAGACGTCTACAGTTGGCTCCCTTTGTCACGGTTGTAACTCGTGATTTTCCTTGCTAACAGTCGCTTTCCTTTTTAGACTGTTTGCCTTCATCTGAGCGTCAAATTTGTTTCTTTTTCTTTGGATTTTCAATTATTTTCGAAGTTCCATCTGTAGTCATCGATCTATTCTTTGTTTGTTCAGCCATAGTAGATTACTGTTTACTCGCAAAGCTTGCAGAGACCAGAAAAGCTTCTGCTTAGCTCCGCCTACCCTCTCTGGCAGACCAACCACTGCTAGGTGATGGAAAACATGTCACTAACTGGGCGCCGCTTGTGATTTTTTCCTGCGAATGTCACCACAGACACCCAGTCAGTAATGCTACTATATTCTGCAAATCCAAAGGCTTTAATCAGTGGGCCATAGGCTCAATCACCATTGTATTGCCTCGTTCGGCGATTTATTTACATGAAAATCTTCGAGATTATTATTTTAACTTAGCAAAAACCAATGAAAACATACCTAGTAGTATTGGGATCCTAGAAATATTAGGTTTTGCATAATCAGGTGGGGTAAAATGAAGCTCTCATAATGGAATTATGACAGCTAGGTGGCCAGAAATACTCAAAATAAATAAAAAGGCCCTCATGAATCCTGCTTCTTTGCTTTGATCTAATCCAATATAATATATGCTATATACATCTGCTTGATTTTAAGGTCGTCAGATAATTTATCATGACAAGAGTAAGAGGATGAAACTTGTTTTAATGATTTGTTGATAAATAGAAAAGACATTTTGTCTTTTAAAACAGGACAGCCCAGTTTTCAAATCATGGCGGATATTACTTTACCTGTAGGGAGGTAATGGATCCACTGTGCCCCTGCAGCACAGCCACAGGGGCACAGGTACGAAGGCACCATACACGGATGGTCTTGTCACAGCTTCCTGCGGCAATTAGTGTGTTTTCGTAATTAACTGCCAGGTCTGTGATCTCTGCAGAGTGTCCTCGCAGCGTTGAATGAAGCCTTCCATCAAAAGAAGACCAAATCTTCACCAAACAGTCATCTGAGCCCTGACAAAGAAAAGAAAAACCTAACCTTAACATAGTTTACAAGACACTTGAAGACTCACATATGACATCAACTTAATCCATATATTAAGTATGGGAAGTCACAGTAGGTTGAGTCTCAAATTTATAAATGTTCTGTATTGAAAATGATGTGCCAAAAGATAAGTTACACGACAAATCAAACAGGGTTTTATATTCAGGTAGGAGGATATGTTGACAAGTTCCATCTTACTGTAAAGATCCTGAGTCCAGTGCGATCAAATGCAATACAGTATACTGCAGACAGATGTCCAAGGATGCGCCTGTGTAGCCGCATGCGCTCATAATTGCTGACAGGATTGATGGAGCTGAAGCGTTGTGCGCCCGTCAGCTCTCTGCCTCTATGGATCTTCACTGTTAATGACAAGATGCCAATCATAAGAATTAAGTGATGAAATTAAAGGGCTGCAAAAACACAGAGCAAAACAACAGTGGGTGTAAGGTATATTGACTCTAAATGTGGGCAGTAGTGACTGGCCATTATCATGACTGGATGAAATTAAATATACAAAACTCGGTAATGCTTGTGCTTATCTGAGAACGCAAGTACATTGTCTCAAAAAGGTATCCTTAGACAATAACAATATCACACCAGCTTTAACATCTGATAAATCTGGTTTGTAAATGTAGCCCTGGCAAACAACTAAATATCATATTAAGAATAAATATGTCTCAACATCAGCAGCAAACGGGAATAGCTGGAAAACCTGGAATCTCAAAAGACATGAAGTATTAAAGAAAACCCGTGTAATGTCAATATAATTGTCATGTCAATAACAACAAACACTGCATTAAAACAGACTGCATCAAGGCTACAAATCAATCTTAGTTGTGCACATTACTCAGTTATTAATAAATTGTCAGCAAAAACAGCTAATGAGGAGAGGAATGTCTAAAACAGTGCCAAGCAAAACTATGGCTAATACATGTAGGAACTAACTTTTCGCTATACATTGTTTACAACGCATAACAGAGGAATATTGAGTGAGACCAGGGGCCTATACTACGATGCGAGTTCAACATACCCAGGGTATTCTCCTGATCTGGCTTCACTTAATCTAACAAAGGAAATCACGCTAAAAGGTCACATGACACTGGTTATCAACTCGATAAGTCAACCCAGGGTTTCTATGAGCATGTCCACATAAAAGGGGCAGAGTCTGCAGTGTATGACTAATCTATACATAGGGACAAGTCTGCCATCAGCTGATCGGCATATTTTACCTCGGCATATTTATTTAACTCAGAGCAAAGTGTGACATTAGAAATATATAGTACTGTGCAAAAGTTTTAGGCAGGTGTGAAACAATGATGCAAACTAAGAATGCTTTCAAAACTATAAATAATAATCGTTTATTTTTTATCAATTTACAAAATGATAAGTGAGCAAACAAAAGAAAAATCTAAATCAAATCAATATTTGGTGTTTCTACCCTTTGCTTTCAAACCAGCATCAATTCTTATAGGTACACTTGCAAAGTCAGGGATTTTGTAGGATTATAGTCAGGTGTATGATCAACGAATTATACCAAACAGGTGCTAATGATAATAAATTTCACATGTAGGTTGAAACAGAAACAGCTGTGTAAGAGGCTTAAAACTGGGCGAGGAACAACCAAACTCTGCTACTAAGGTGAGGTTGTGGAGGACAATTTCATGTCACAGGTCATACACCATGGCAAGACTGAGCACAGGAACAAGACACGAGGTAGTTATACTTCATCAGCAAGGTCTCTCCCAGAAAAAGATTTCAAAGCAGACTGGGGTTTCAAGATGTGCTGTTCAAGCTCTTTTGAAGAAGCACAAAGAAACGGGCAACACTGAGGATTTTAGACGCAGTGGTCAGCCAAGGAAACTTAGTGCAGCCGATGAAAAACACATCAAGCTTATTTCCCTTCGAAATCGGAAGATGTCCATTAGTGCCATCAGCCCTGAAGTGGCAGAAACCACTGGGTGCACTGACGAGTTAAAATTTGAAATATTTTTAAATTGATAAATATAAACAATTATTATTTATATTTTTGAAAGCATTCTTAGTTTACAGCATTTTTTCACACCTGCCTAAACCTTTTGCACAGTGCTGTATATAATATATGAAGTATTTACAAGTAATCCAGACTAAAATCCACTCAGTTTCAGCTGCTGAATGCAGGAAGGAGAAATGGCAAATGAAATCGTAGACTGTGTAAATGCGCAAATTAAGACTATATCACTGCTCCATCATCAGAGCATGATATATTTATAATAACGCCTGTGTATTACATTAGATTAATACATTTCAGAGATGTATTTTTGTTGCTTTTATGATAGACTTAGACTTATTCTTTTAGTCTCAGCCCCCAGGCTTATTTACAGAGCAAATAAAAATGAATATGAAACCACAATTTAAAGCACTAAAAATGCTTCTTTTCAAATCTTATAACTACAAAAGTACTTCAGTGGTTTTATCAGTCTCTGTTGTAGATGCCAGTAAAGCACGATGAATATCTTTCATGAATATACAATATTTTATATTAAAAAAATAATACAGTAAAGCTAAAGTTTTTTAACGGTCTCCCTCCCTCCTCCCTCTCAAAGCTCCTGAATCAAGAGACCCGATTAGTCAGTAGGTGGTGTTTAGTACAAGTTGATCTCTTATCTCAAACATAAGCTGCTCTGGAGCAGGTTATGTTCGCCCCAGACCTACCTAAGTGTGGAGGTTTCTTGCAGTTCAAAGGCCTCTCAGGTGGTCTGCCCCGGTGAAGGGCTGCAAATGATGAAGCTCTTAACCGCACACTATTGCAGTCTGGAAAAAAGAAAGTTCAGAGGATGACACAGCCGATTACCAGCTGTGAGTCTAAAAAGGATGATATCAATTCTGGCAAGTGCACAAACCAAGAAAGTATTCAAATCTATAACATGAAACTGTATATTTTTCCATTTATGGAGCATGTTGAATTTCTACTACTGTACATAGAGAAGACAGAGAAAAAAAGCTCATATTTCTTTCCCCAGCAATACTTGAAGATTGTGTACCTTTTGTGGTCCGAAGCACTGACTGCTTTCCAGAGCCCAAGAGAGAGTGTACACCTGGGACACATGATGGCACCTCTTTATCAAGAATTGGTCCAATCTGCTTGCACATCTCTAGCAAATGGTCTGGTGCAATGTGACTGTTGGCTGCAACCTGTCAGGGAAAAAAAGACAAAGTTGTGACATGACACTGAAAAGAGATCACTGTGACCACAACCAAAAGTTCTGATAATAAGACTTAAAAGCAAAACAACCAAACTAACTTTTTAAATGTAAAGATTTACTGCTCTTCTTTGTTTGATATCATTGTAAATTGTGCCATTTACCGACCTGATATTTTTATAGACTTAACACTAATTAAGTTAAATTATAAATAGATTCATCAATAAGGAAACAGTTTCAATCACATCTTTATTTAAATTCTGTCTAGTTTATGTAAAATAGAATTCAATCTGAAAAGTTGAAGTTGGATTTCAAAATGACTTAAGTTTTTTTTATCTAAGAAAACTTCTCATATACAGTGCACAATAAAACGGTCCAGTTAAGTTGATTTCATAAAGTAAAACTGCTTCAAATCTGCTTTTAACCTGTGACCGATCATCTTACTGTTGTAACCGTTTTCTTTTAATACACATTTGAACTGTATTTTCTGCACATTTATTGTTTTATACTTTATATTGCTTTTAATGTCTTTGCTAATTTGTTTTAACATGAAAAGTGTCTTTGAGTACCTTTCAAGTGCTATATAAATAAAATTTATTATCATTCTTGTGTTTTGCTTGATTGGGATTTGAGTACATAGGTTAAATTGACAATATTTATGACGTGGTGCAGTATTTTGTTTTAAGTAATAAAACAAATGTTAAAATCTTTTCATGAGCTGCAACCTACTTTAACTGACTTGTCAGAATATTTGTGTGACAAGGTACTTGGTGTTTCATGTGCTTCTCAACTCTTCCTATCCCGAGAGGCATGGTTTCTTACACAAACCTTTTCCTTTTAATGGACCAATCACAGCACAGGTCACATGCAAAATAGCGCAGAGACAGCGCATTTCAGTCTCTGATTGGCCAACAGGGCCATCCGGACGTAGCAAAAAGCCGAACAACCCACCCTATCTGCAGTACAACAGTCGGGGCTAAATAACAGCATACCGCATGTTCTAATACCGTCTTATGAGCGACCATAACGGAACTAAATTTAAAATTGAGTCAGAAGGCTTGAGTTATGACATTGTAGATAACCCTAACTCCAGTAAATTCAACAGTCTTTAAGCAAGAATAAGAACAAAGAACGTAAACAAGCCTAGAGCATGGACACAGAGTCCCACTGTCACACGACAACAACAAGTGCCAACATCGAACATAACAGATATGAAGTTGAATCTCACCAAATCTTCATATGTTCTTGGATGCTCGTTTCCCAGCCAGTCCAATCTCCCAGGTAAGAGCTGGCCAAAATAAAGTTTGGTAAAGCGGAGTGGCCACAAAGCATAAGAAAGGCACGAATATAAATTGTAAAAAGAAAAGAAAAGACGGGTAATGTCAAACGGGTGAGACGTACAGTGGTATTAAAGAGTCGATTAATTGAGATGAGTTGAATGCCCAGTCTCAGTCAAGACCGACTGTTAGCATCTAGCAGTTAACAAGTAGCATAGGCAACGGGGATACACACCTGATTCTCCTCTAGTTCGCTCGTCAGGACCTTCAGTATAACACAAGAGTTGATTCATATTAGATTGATTCTATTAAATCTATTATTGACAAGCTAGTTAACTATTTTGAAATACAACATTCATCGGCAGGCATGCACAACAGCTTACCTCAGCCGCTCTCCGACATGGACCCGTTGTTAAAAAACGAGTAATCAAGTAGTAGAGCTCTGAAAAACGAAAAGTGGAGACATAATGCGTGAAAAAGCAGATAATATGTCCATTAGGACGAGCGATATAGTGTATATAAAGCTATCATTTAGGTTTACTTCTGCGGCTTACCCGACTCAAGGAGCGAAATGTTCCGATTATTGGCCATTGAATCGATCGTGATTTGGAGAGGCGAAACAAATCTAAGTCTAACTTTATCACAACAGAAAATATGATATATTTATTTAAATTAGGTTGCACTGCTCCGTTCCCCTCCACGGTTGCTCCCGCTTTCTATTCAGCTTGTTTGCAGTCGCCATTGGAAGGATGAGGCCTCAGCAATACGACTTACTTCCGCCACAGCGGAGTAACACAGGAAAAAGGGGGTGGGGAAGAGCACTTTCAACAAAAGACAAGAGTGAACGTTAGCCTGTTGGATAGCAACATTTGCATTATTTGAGGGTAACATGGGGCATTGATATGATCACAACCCCGCTTGTAAAAAAAATTGTTAATTATAATTATTTGCAAAATTGTACACAATGCAGCAGCCAAAAGGCCGCCGTTTTTCTGACGTATCTCTTAATTAATCTAATTGCCTAAATAGTTCTGTTTTTATGTAATCGTGTGGCCTAGTGTCATAATCTGGTTCTGATTATATTTTTTTTTTGTTTGTACTTCAAACAGGGCTATTTTCTAAATAAGAAGCACAAAGGAAAGGGCAAAAAAATTGCATAATTTCTTTCTTCTAATCTTTGTTTTTATTTAATTTATTGATCGTAACTAAATTTCAATTCTTACATTTTAAAGATTTCAAGACTGGGAACTAGATAACCAATTGAGCTAAACAGTCAACTGCCCCATGATAACAGGTCCCAAAATGCCTTGAAATGTCAACTTACCTGAACTTCAAGGGGGTATTACCTTATCTTGGGAGCCAGGATATCAATTAAAATGGAACTTTTAGAATCAGAGACACTTTTAGGGTTAGGATTGTAGGCCTCTTTTCATTATGCTCTCACTTTAGTTGTTAAAAATTGCAACGATAATACATTTTAGGGAACAAATTATTTATGCATTAATGCACATACAAATTATCTATTTATGCATATCTAACGTAACATATTATAGTATAATGTCATACTTTAATACATATACTTTTGCATCTTTATTACCTCATCCATACTGTGCAATTACTTCTCATGTGAAATTGTTATTCATTCTGCAATGTCACTTCACCATCAACCATATCACCATGATACACGGTTTTTTTGACTTGGTGCAATTTTTTTTGTACAAAAATGTAACCATCCACAATAAGTGAAAGGTGTACATAGACTTTGTTTTTATTAATATTCTTATTGCATTTTATTGTCTTGCCTTTTTTCTATCCATCACTTGTTTCTCCCCGTCCTTTCCTTTGAGCTGTTGTAACAAGTGAATTTCCCCCAATGGGGGCAATCATTGAAGTCTCTTATCTTAAAAAAGGACACATCGGAAATCAGTGTTTTTAACTCAATCTCTGTATGTAGGGTGGACACGCAACTAATTACACATAACTACAAATTTAAAAGAAATTCCCATTTAATTGGCACATACCATTTATAACAAAGAAAATTCTCTTTTTTTAAAAAAAGAAAAAGAAAAGAAAGAAACTGTACATTTGTAAAAAAAACAAACAAAAAAAAAAACCAAACAAACAAACACCACAATGGATATACTGTGGCATTACCATTTTGCTGATGGAAGTATACAGTTAACCCAAGTATAATTAAGGCATATTGATTAAGCTCAGGTAAGAATATGGATCAATTTAACCATCCTCAAAGGTACACTCAATGACGACATAAAGTCATCACAACAAATTTCAGTTGTAAGGATCCTTATAAAAAAGGCTTATAGAACACACCTCTCCAATTTCAATCATCCTGTTCCCTATCAAACACATCACATGGAATTCCAAAGCAGTTCTGGTTACAACATGCCTCAAGACAAATTTAGAAGATCTTGGGTAAACTCTCCCCGATATGAACATGAAATTCATTATATAGGCATCACTGCATGTTATGCAGAAAACTACAACCTAAAAAAGGCAAAATAAGAAGCCAGAAAGACAAAAAAATAAGTACAATGGAAAAAAACCCCACCACAGTTACTGACACTTTCCCTTCAAAAAGCCATTAGATTGAATTGACTTTTTTTAAAGAATATTTTAAAATGTATTTTTGCATCCCTAAAAACATTACTGCCTTATGAAAGTAGTTGATAAAAATAATCTCTGCATCAAACAACAAAGAAGGTACACAGAGCTCTGGCAAGTGAGTTTCAGGGTCTCACTACTACTCTGCTGCCTTTTCCTCCTCTTCAGCCTCGTCCTCCTTTGCTTCTGCCTCATCTACCGCTGCAGCCGGCTGGAAGATGAAGAAAACATGCAACATTGGTTAAATGCAAACAAAGAGCAATTTTACAGTATAAAAGCCATGAAGATGACACTTATACAATACCTCCTCAACTTTGGCCTCCCCGTTTTCTGCAGTAACCTCTTCTTTCTCTTCTTCCTGAGGTTCTTCTGGCTTGTCCTCTGCTTTGGCCTTGACTACCTCTTTCACCTTTTTGCTCTTGGGAGTTGGCTAACAAAGCAAAACAAACCAAGAAGCCTGAAGTGCAAGGTCAGAGATATACAAGAGAATAAAACAATGCATTGTAAGTTAATACAGTGTTATTGTGCGCTGGCAAAATGTCTCCTTTTACCTTTGTCTTTTCTTGTTCTTCCTTATTGACTGGCTTTGTACACACAGCCAACCGTAGAGACTTTCTTGGTGGCTGACGAAGAGATAAAAAGATAGTTCAGTCATTTAAAAGTTTGGATTTGCATAACACAGCATCCTTAAGAGTCCACTAAACATCTTCTGTCTCATAAAATCGTGAAAAAATGAAATGTTACATAACAAGTTGGAGGTTGGTATTCGCATAAGAGAAAAGTAATGAATCCAGACAGCAAGTACACAAGCTTTCTCATTTGAATGTCTAGCTCAATGTTTATTTTTCATGTGCATTTTTGTGTGTGTGTTAAATAAAAAGTTTTTTTTTTTCAATTTCATGCTTGTAAAAACATTCTTATTACTTAAAAATGTCAAATAATAATCCTGACAACTTCTTAAAATGTTTCAAATTCTAGATAAAAATTACAACAGGACTGGGGGTGAAAAAGGAAAAGCTCAACAGATTTGTCATAATGTTCTTCTTGTAAAGGCGAACAATTATAAATGCTTGTACATGTACATTTAAGATTTGTTTGTAATAAATAATGCAGGAAGGTGGGCTGCATGTTTACCAGTGCCCCCTACAGGTTGCAGTTCCTTAAACCCAATAGAACAACTATTTTGGCTTTGATAATGTGTTGTACATGAAGAGAAAGTTACTGACTGTTGTCCTTAAAAAGTTCCAGTTTCTCACTTGCATGATTAAAGCTGGGTAGCAATACACTCTGGTAATGGCCATCTTATATGAACCAAGATATTATCCATGTCTTGACTCAAAGTAGAACAAAATGTTCATTTGGGTGTCAAGATGTGTTTTTGCCGATTTGAGGGTAAAGACTTGTATACTAACCACGGGACTTGCATCTGCATCACTGGTGGACTGTGCAAGAAAGAGAAAAGGAGAGAAGCAAATTAATAAATCAGGATCAACAACCATTCATATGTTAGGTAAAGTGGGTGTGTAGCACAAAGGGGGGATGGGCAGCTTTCTCTCCTTCAGTCACAAAGAAATTATTAAACCTATGCGGAGGGGAGTCTGACACGTTTCTAAATTGATTGAAAAAGGGTTCAGCCAGTTGTAGTTTATTCCCAACAAGCACGGTATAGCTTTGTCCATGAGACAAATGTTTTAAGGAAGCATGGTATCGTGGGTACTTAAGAAAAAGGGAAGTTTCGCTCCCCCCATGCGCTTCCATAGCCTACATCATTGCTGGGAATCTGCTTTTTGTTCCAACGTTACAATACCCAAGAACTGCTAAATAAAACTCTACGACGGAATTTTACGGTGTTTGATTAAAATGACATGGCGTGTCGTTGCCTTTCTGAGGATCAGGATCAGTAGCAATGACGCTCCTAAAGAAAGGACTGACCAAAAGGGTGACGCTCACCAGCTTTCAAGTACACACAGACAACAGGTGAAAGTCTCAGTGAGGGCTGAAAATCAGAGAAAAACAACACACCATTTCCTAGGTGCAAATGGATGCTTCAATAATAACACGTTCATGACGGAAAGGCCTAATTACACACATCCTGAGGCAATTACGCAAAATATTTCCTTGATATGACAACTTGTTCATCGACGTTGGCTAAACCTCTTTGTTTGATCTCAGCACACACAGAATACGAATTATTATTAAAGCCCATTCGGATACAAATTTTCGCATCTAAACCAACAAGTAGTGACATTACGAGAGCATACAATTGCATACTTGTTAGCTGACAATGCACGTTGCAGTGTAGGCTACCAAGTAAAAAGGCGCCACTTTCCTTAATCAACAGGATCGACTCGACAGACCTGAGCATAGCAAAGGTGGGCTTCATGCATGCATGTGGACGCACTGTAGTCAGCACTTATAACGTTACATTAGAGCTAGTGCAGTATAAAAAAGGGAAATAAAAGATACATAGTAGTCTACCATTGTCCCCCGTAAAAGACAACATATGCATTAGAGCAAATGATAATATTGAATTGTATATCTAAACTTACCTTTTTCCTTCCCATTGTTGCGTAGGTTGTTCGGCAGAGATAAAAGGATAAAACCTTAGACAGTAAAGTAAAGCCTTAGACAGTATGGGAACCTAAACGAGTCTGTCCCACACCTCAGCCTAAACCTTTAGAACAGTGTGTAGCTTAACATAAACGTCCGACCATAACTAGAACAAGCTCAAACCGGATTGGATCCCCCTTTTCAGTATATTGTATCCCTTATCCTACCAACCTACAAGGAGGAGTTTTTCTCCGCCCCTTGCTTCCAGTGATTGGCGTTGAGGTCGAGGCAACACATTTTTGAACCAAAACATCATACCTGTGTGGGTAGGATATATGCCAATCAGTCAACACGACTCTCACTTTTTACCCACGAGCTGTTTTCAGTGTATGTGCAAGACTTGAGAAATTCAAGTCTACCATGTAAATAAAATAAGTTATTTAATGATAAGTTACATTCACAAATTAATTATATAAATGCCATGTCATGCCAAGTTACAATTTTGCTTTTTCTTGCTGAGTGGTCTGTGTTAATGTTATTTCTATGCGGACTATTAGATCAAAGCCTTTAAAACGTCTTATATATACATAAATATTACAAATAAACTACATACTTAACCTAACCATGTTCTAATGCAAAGCTTATAAAAAGCATGTTGGACTTTATTTATAATTTGAGTAATACAGGCGACGTGTGTTTTTATACCTTGAGCTATTACCTGCAGAACTTCAATAGCATAATAATTGTTTAACTTGCACTGGGTACTCCAGCTGCTACGCTGCTGCAACAAGGATGTTGACCAGAGAGGGAACAAACATGGCGACGGGCTATGCGTTGTTCCTTGTTCTGGGATCGGTTTTTCTCTGCAATCTAATGAAAACACTCCTGCCGACTATATCCTCATTCGTAAGTAGGGGTACATGATTTTTTTTTTTACTTGAAACTACATGCTTTGATGTTATCGTTGTAGCCTCGTCTCTCTGACAGCAGATCATTGTCGGTTAGATTCTTTGATAGCAAGGGAGGGCTAAGAGATAATGCTATGGGCAACTAGCATAACTAGCTAGCTTGAAACAACCGAGCTGTTCTGCCACGGACGGAGGGGTGTGGTTTCCACGAGAGTTACTACAGTCAAGGGGAAACATTTTAGTACTGTACCGTTGTTCACACGTAAGAAACACTGTCTAGGGCCACGTTAAAGAAAAAAAAAATCTGACATTACGAGAATAAAGTCGTCATCCTACGAACGTCGTCATTTTAGGCTATTGTTAGCCTATATGTTATTATGAAGGGGGATATCAGAAGAGCAGCCAGCCGTCGGCACTAAAATGATAAGCGTGTGAAGCATAACTTCACAATGAGCATCTTGTTAAGTTATACACGTAAAAGATTGCACAGGAGTTTCAATGCCACTTTGGCCCGAGCTATATTTATTTAACACACCCGGTAGCATGGTAGCATAGCATACATGTACCTCGCGAGAACATGCGAGATCTCCTAGTCTCCTAGGTTTCGCTGCATATTATAGCAGTGTCTCAATCCAGGGGTTTAACACAGCTTGTGTTACTGTAGAACACGAAGTAATGCACAAGCACGATACAGCTTCATATGACAATTCTTTAGTAAAGGTTTCACAAATACGAAATGCTTAAACATCAGCCCCACAGTGTCAGTGTTTAAAGGCTCTGTAAAGTGATTTTATTCGAAAATGACTCGTGATTTTAGTCAGGCTGGCTACTCTTCTGATATTCCCCTTCAATACAACATATCGGCTGAACAAAGCCTAAAATTCTGA
Source organism: Semicossyphus pulcher (assembly GCF_022749685.1). NCBI lineage: Eukaryota > Metazoa > Chordata > Actinopteri > Labriformes > Labridae > Semicossyphus > Semicossyphus pulcher. Next base: position 21,402,923 of record NW_027211692.1, on the reverse strand, counting down.
CTTTATTCTTTTAAAACTGCGACTTTCATGACTAAGATTCTAGTAATATTACGACTCTATTCTTGCAATCTCAATTTTTCCCTTTAACATGGCCCTTAAAGTCCAGCTTACTTAAGGCGGTTGTGTAGCCTAACTGGTTTTAAACTCGCTTATCAAAAATGAGAATATCTTTGTTTAATTGTAGGGCAAGAGGCATTCATATATGATAGCCTATTATATTGTCTTTCGGGAACAAATACTGATTTGATGGAGTGCCTGCATCAATCAACAGTAGCCTTTAATATAGTTTAGCCCTATCTCTTTGATTAATCAGTAAAAGTCTTTTTTCCTTCTTTCAAGCTGTCAAAAATTGTGCAGAAAGATGCCGAGCAGGAGAGTGAGATGAGGACTGAAATTCAAGAGATGAAGAAGGAGCAGTCCTCCATTAGCATGATGGATGAGTTTGCTAGATATGCCAGATTGGAGCGCAAAATCAACAAGATGACAGACAAGCTGAAAACACATGGTGAGAGCCAAAGTAGATTGCATATGACATACATAGGATAGACCATGTAACAGGGGCCTTAAGGTGCAACACAAGAGAAGCCTGAATCACGAAACCAGACTGGTGTACTACCAAACAAGATTAGTGGGTAAGCCGGTTCTGTTGGGCCTAAACCCAGGGTTATCTGTGCCACGAAGCTGGCTCTCTTCTAACCTGGCTAGATCACCATGGTTACTTGCTTTGCGCAGCTAACCTGGTCTGTTTTGATCATTTCGACACGTAACGTCTTTAACGACGAGCCTCCTTCAGATGCAGCTCACCTGCTCTGATCACAGGTGAAAAACTCAAAACGCGAGTTTGGTTATTTTGGCTGACTTTGAAAAACTTAAAGCTCATGATTACTAATAGACTGATTAATTGGTTATGTCAAAATGTCATTAATCTGGCATAATTGACATAATCGGCATTGGTCGATGTCTGCGCTCACAAGGCCGATTAAACGTAATGTGTCTGCATACACAGACAGCCTCGTTTATGTGGCTGGCTTGAAGCACGTGCTTCACGGAGTCTACTTCAGGTACTTTCTGTACACAGTCTACACTCACTTCCTTTAACAAACCTGCCTTTTTAGCTAAAATAAGTGAACTGCAGACAAAATGTAGATCTACTTAATGCAGATAATAATTCAGACAACAGTGTTTTTTTTGTATTATATCAAATGCAAAAATAAGCAACAACATGATATCGGCCTCATGTATCGGCCATCAGCCGCCCTGCTCTCTAAATGTCAGCATCGGCATTGATGAGAAACAGAAAGAGCGGCTGTGTGCAGTTACAGCAGACCGGTGTGTGTGGGGAAAAAAACTCAAGAAAAGCAAGGTGAGCAGATTAGAGTAGTTTTATGATCAGATACTAGCATATGGTGGAGAAGAATGAAGCACAGCTGTAATGGTATTACGATATACTTTATGTAAATAGGGTGACATATTGCTCACTGCAATTTTTGGTTGTGGAATCGTAGAGAAAAAAAAGACATTTCTGATTTTCTGTCATAGGCAAAATAAGTATATAAAAATATGCTGATCATTTATTAATTGATTGTTAACTTTATTGATGTCGGAGTTAGGGAATTTCTTCAAACACCCATCCCTAGTAATAAGTATCCCACCTAACTACAACTCCTGACTATACCACTGAAGTCATAAGTATCATTAAAGTTTAAGAGTTGTGCTTTGTGTAGTTGTTACATTGGAAATGAACAGGAGGCACTGAGAGCGTTTCGTGTGGTAAAATAAATAGGCCTGCATTAATTTACGCTTTCGCCACGTAATTTTTTGCAGCATTGCTCACTTGCCTTATTTGCGGCAGTGTTGGTTTTTACCGTAATAACTTTTTATTCATCATCGCTTCTTCAAACAGCCTGACTGAAGCAGACAGCCGATCATCGCTCCTTTTCTGGGTTAACAGAGAACGTTTATAACCGCCTTTGTGATACCTGTTATCTTTAACTGGTGCTTAAGACTTTGCCGAGCCAGCTTACTTAAAGAAAGCCTGGTTATGTTAAACTTGCATCTTAGTACACTCCTCTGGAACATCAAGCAACATCAAATGGCAACACTGCCTCTAAATACCAATCATAACTTCATTGACAGTTTGAACAAATATTTAATGTTCTCTGTAGAAGAGTTTTTCTTGCGGAGCTGTTTATTGATCTTTGAATCACCTTTACGATTATTTTTAAGTCACCTTTACAATTAAAGGCACATAATATGTCCTCAACACGTGTTAGTGTCATTCATTCATTTATTCAAAAAAACAATCACAAGAAGTGGCAAGAGGATTTGGATATCATATTGTGTTCAGTGGAAACAGCTGCTGCCTAATGCTTTCCTTCACCCTCAGCATCGAGATTTTCTTGAGGACAAAGAGAAAGTAGCAAAAAGAACTTCAGTGTGATACAAAGCAGAGGCTGTTTCAGATTGTATCTGCGGTGATAAAATGTTCTCTGACTGCACATTGACAGTTTGAATCTCCCAAGCTACGTTCCTTAAATACAAACCAATCACCATTTTCTTAGTTTTACTTATGACCCCCAAACAGCTTTCTACCTTCACTCCACTGTTTGAATGAAAACTATAAACAAAGGCTTGACCTAATGCAGTTAATAGGCATTTCTTATATAGTGTCTATTTAAAAAAAAAAAAAAAACTGAATCTGATAAAAAAAAAGGCCAAAAGTCACAGGGTTAGTACTAAAGAAGGATGTAACTCCACAAAAACAGCATATTGAGTCTAACAGTTCTGTATTTGCTCACTTTTGCAGTGAAATCAAGAACAGCGCAACAAGCCAAAATGAAATGGGTTGTGAACATTGTCTTTTATATACTGCAGGTAAGTGGGGAACTAGAAGCACAAAGGCATTTTGTGGTAGATTTTAATGTAACTGTTAGACACACGCACACACACATCTATTTCATTACCACAAATACGATACACGTTAAGTGTGACTAATTTATTTCATACAAAACATCCAGTTCATTCTATCTTTGCACTTTACTCTGGCAATTTTGAATAAGTTTATATTCCTAGCATAAAGACAATCAAACAAAATACATATTGCACAATATATTCATATTCATATTTCTTTATTAGGCTGCTCTGATGATCTCCTTGATATGGAAGTATTACTCTGATCCAGTAACTGTAGTCCCAAGTAGATGGATTGCCCCTGTGGAACGCCTTGTGGCCTTTCCAACAGGAGTGGCAGGTAATTACTCTTTGTATAATAATTGATAGAAAATTAATATATATACAGTATAACATCTGCAGCAAAAAAAACACCTATAATAATATTATACATTGAAATTATAGTTTACAGCAGAAATTGAGTGAACATTCACAATGAACCCACATTCCTGTTGTGTTGATGGATAGTTTTTGTACTGATTCAAACACGATACTGATGTGTATGCAGTTGAGGCCATATATTTAAGTACACATAGGTAAGAAATTCAAACACAATTTCTAACAACTAAGCATTTTTTTCCATATCACCATTTTTTCTTGTGGTATGTCAAGACTTTATTTTAGAACTTCATTTAATAACAGTGATTTTGAAAATAATAGCCAAAAAATACATTTATTTCAGCTTTTGTGTATTAGAGCTAATTATCTGTGGGTCAAAAAATGTAATGCATCACATCCAATATGTCACTGATATGGGTTTGCATGTTCTCCCTGTGCATGAATGGGTCCTTTCCTAGCACTCCAGCTTCCTTCCACAGTCCAAAAGCATGCTCGTCAGGTCAAATCTATCATGTGTTAGAACGTGAAAGGGTGAGGCTCTTCTACCAGAAACACCATCCCTACTGTGAAGCACAGGGCACCAGCATTATGTTTGAGGGTTGTTTTACTGGAAAAGCAACCGGTGCTACAGATTTTACATAAAAATGTACATAATGTAGAATCTGTAGGCGTGCAACCATATTTTAGTATGGAAAGTGTTCTGGTTTCCGTTTGTACAACGTTTGTAGTCCGAGTAGTATTGACCAGTCACGTAGCAGCAGGTTTCGGTGTATGCAGGAAAAAACATTCGGTGTGGAGAGTATAAGCAGGCAGAATGTAATCTGCTGTAATGCCATCCCGGCTACCATCAGTGGTCATCTGTCAATGATTTAGCTTTTTATTCATCTCTATAAACAGACATCTGCGTGCAAGTGCAGCTAACAGTCTGCTCTAGATCATCTAGATGTAATGAACCAAGAAATTGCAATGTTTATTTTGCAGACATATCTGGATTGGCAAACTTTGCTTTTGAGCTGAACACAGTCTCTTCTCAAGGTGCTAATTGGACTGTAAACAATGCAGCGCATGGAAAAGGAAGTCTCGGCTGGAAGTCCGTATCTCCAAACACTGGCTAAACCAGATGCCCGAAATGTTCCCCGTTGCTCCCAGAGGCTATATCGTCGTCACACGATAGCTGATTCTGAGATTGGTGCACTCCAAAAAAGTGACATTGTCATGAGGAAGGATGGCTATCTGCAATTACTGAAGAAAATTCTTGAGCCATCAAGTAGCTTGGTCAGAAAGAGAAGTCCATCAGGACAACAACTAAGGATAAATCCTTAGTTGCTTAGGGTCTTGTGATCTTGTGATGGAATTGCTAACATACAACAAAGTAAAGGTATTTGAGTGGCCATCACAAAGCCCTGACCTAAATTCAACTGAGAATTATAAACTGAAATAAAAATACATGTCAGAGCAAGGAGCCGACAAACCTGAGTAATAACAATTCTGTGAGGAGAAATGGGCAAAATGTTACCACAATATTTTTAGAAATTTACCCTTAGCGTCTGATTAAAGTGAAGCAACGAAAGGTTATTTTCAACAGATACTAATGAATGTCACTAGTGCGCTTTAAACTTCGGACCCACAGAAAATCTGTTTTAGTCAGTAAAAGTGGAAAAGAATATGCATACTGTCTATTTTTTTTTAATTCTTGTATGTAAATGAAGTAAATAACCTTTTGAGTTAACACAATAATTGTATTGCAACATGAAGTACAGGAAGTTGTGAAAATGTCTGGAGCCTCGGTGTAATTAAATATATGGCCTTAACTGTATAAGTTACCATAATCTGTTCTATTCCTCACTTTAATTTGTCAAGAAGTTCAGGCTGTTTATTCATTTATTGACAGAGCTGTTCTTTCTTTCAGGGGGAGTGGGAATAACATGCTGGTTGGTGGTTTGCAATAAGGTAGTTACACTGGGTCTTCATGCCGTCAACTAGAGACTTAAGCTGTGTTACATTCACTGTTTTTCTTACTTATTCCTGAATATTTGGCTAAAGAGAGCCATGGTTTTGTGTCTTGTTTTTCTTTTTTTTTTTCAAGTTCAAAATGTTACAATGAAGTGAATTTTCATGTTGCAATATTGTTTTGCTGAAAAATGTTTTTTTTTTTTTTTTTTAATGATAGTGTTTTAAATTTGTTGTGAGGAGGATTTGGGTGTATATTATATTAAAAAATGATTTTGAAATGTTGAAATGCCATTTTAATAAAATATTATTTAATAAACCTTGTTACAAATGAGTAATTTAATAGCCAAAAAAGTCTAGTAATTTTCTTGAAGTAAAATTGCCGATGAATAAAATCAAGTAGAAGGATTACAATGGTCTGTGTATTGCTCATGTGTGGAGAAATCATAAATTCAGAGAAAATCACTGCTGGGAATAAATTCAAATTTCCTTCATCTGCTCCTCCTTTGTCTATGAAAGCTCAAAAATATGAGTGTGTCCTTCTGTCTAATCACCAAATCAGTGACCGGAGAGAAGGGCTTCTCACTGTCCTGCTCTTCCTGTTTTGGACTTCCCTTCACCGAGGGCTGCCTCCACTGATTCTGGATCCCTCAGCTGGTAAACTAAGTACAGGAATTCCACCTCAAAGAATCTCAACCCACATTGGGTTCTTGGGGCTTCATTGGGCTTAAAGATTACATGGGCAGGTCTTCCCCTGTGCAGGTTTGCTATAGATTGTTTGAAGGTGTAGTTGCATCTGATTATACTTTTATTTATTCATAGGTTAGCTGTATTCATAGATTTGTCCAAAATGTAAGACACCTTGCTGCCATATTCCTCTGTTTTCTGCTTTTCCTCCCTCTCTATTATGGTGTGATCCTGGCTGAGCAGCTGTAGGTACTTTAGACTGGCCTTTGTGCTCAGCAACTTGTTCTCTATGGCTTAAAACAGCCTTGAAAGATTGTTCGCGCGGGTCTCATGTTGCAACAACTGCTGGACTTTGGCCTAGTTGTCATGTTCAGATTTTTTGTCTGGTTAGGTGAATCAATACAACAGGGGCGGGTGTGGCTCATTGGTAGAGTCGGTCGTCTCTTAATGAGAAGGTTGGAGGTTCAATCCTTGACTGCCGCAATCATATGTTGAAGTGTCGATGTGCGAGACACTGAACCCCAATTTGCTCCTGAAGTCATAGCCACTGGGTATTACAAGCATAGATTTTACCATTTACCTTATGAAATTTCGATCATAAATGAATGAAGATGCATGTATTGTGCCTTGTTCACACAACTACAAGCAGAAGTACCCAGCCAAAAAGCCATGTTTATGTGAGCGATTGGAATCTGATTGGGCAGTGAGCACAACAGGAACAAAAGGGAAAAAAAACCAACAAACCTTTTAGAGGTTGCCTTCTGAGTCTTGGTAGTGTTGCAGTGCCATCGTGTGGCAATGTTGTAGCGTCTTCAGATCCTTATTCAATTCTGGCCTCTCTCAGCTGCTGCTGTATTTCTCACCACTGACTCCTCATTTGCTTGATGCAGCTCAGGTTTGCAGACTGAATCCTCAACTTTAAAACCTGCATAGGCTGGTCTTAGGCAATTCAAAGATGTGACACTGGCATTTAGTTTGTCTGTTGCCTTGTGCCTCTCTAAATAAAAGAGGGAAAATGTACTTACCATGATAGTAAGAATTAATTCAAAAATGTGTCCATAAAAAAACAAAAAAAAAACACAGGTAATTAATCGCTATTTTGTACCAGAAGACTTGTCTAATGACTTGGCTTCTTGGGCCTTGTCTGAGTCAGCTTGGTCCTCAAAATCAGATAAGTAAAGTGGACTACTGGAGCCCAGTGCAGTCAGGGGGGAGTGGACCACTTGGAGGTGTTAGTGCAGCAGGTCATGGTATGACCACCCTCCGTCTTATGAGCAAAGGCCCTCAGGTATCAGGCTGCTTCACACACGTGCCTGCTTTGTAGGCTTCTCCACTAAGAAAAGAAGACAGTTTGAGAAAAAGGAGTTTATTTTTGGTTAGAATGATCTATAAAATATTTGAAATATTAATAAATCAGCCATTGGGTGTTTTGCTCAAAAAGGTCAGATCCCAAAAATGACACCAAAATAATAATATACTGATGTTGCATTGATGCATTATACCTTTTCTTTTACATTATATTGCTTTTTAGGAGAGTAAGCTTTTTCACCCCTGATAGACACTCATATGACATGATAAGTGACAAAACCACTTTCAAGGTTGTCATGGCAACCAGTGTAACACTTGCTAAATAGCCAAGATAAAGGGGGAAATAAAGATTTAAAATTATATTATATATATAACATACGTTTTGGGTTTTTTTTTTATTAAAGCGTCTGTAATATTTTTATAAAACGTTTTTCCCTTTGCTTTCCTCACGCGGACAGCAGCACATAGTGAAACCTGGATGCGCCCAACTAAACATGTACAGTCCACGATTCACAACATCCTCATTCAGAATACAGTAAACACGTTGTCACTTTGTTGGGGAACTTTTTTCAAGGACCCCAAACAGGCCTGAGACCATGTTTTGGAAACCAAATACTTACAGCCTATAGAACTGGACAGTGCTATTTCTGTCCATATATGCACTCAGCAAGGAGCTGGAAGCTAACTTAACTGTCCCCTGTGCCGATAGACAGCTGAAGTTGCCAATCAGTCAATGAGATGCTGCCCCCCTGGTGGCCAACCCACCAATCCAGCACTAATGGAGCCTGGACAAAAATAGCCTCCTGTGTGTGTGTGTGTAATCTTAGTGCTATGTCTCCGTTCCGAGTGCGCTCTATTAATAGAGGAGTTGGCCTGCTCCTTTAAGAGCCTACTTGTTGAATAGTCCTCAAAAATATAGAAGCAAAATGGTTATCAAAGTATTTCTCGCCTCTTCATCGGGATCCACTGCGGTAAGCTTTCAGCCCATGCAACTGACTAGTCATTAGAGCGAACTTTCCTGGTTGTATTCCTTAAATCGATCTTGACTTTCTTACACTCACTCAAACCTCAAAACCTCAAAATGTTTGTCACCTGCCTTTTATTTTGCATACCAGATGCATATTTACATGTTTATGACTTGACCTATGCTGAGATGTATGCTTTGGCGTTGCTACAGTTGCCTACTGTTTATTTTATCGATGTGATACACATACAGATCTTTCTAGAAAAGGGGCTCCATAAGCTATTCATGCCACAGATCCCGCATTAACAGCTATGAACCTCATAACCGGGGTTGGTAGAGATTTTGCTCCGAAGAAACTGCATTTTCTTTGTGCCATAAAATATATCTTGAAGTGGTCTATACCTTAGCTATTGTGATTAGAATAGCTTGGCAGCTAAGGTCGAATTAATCTCCTAGATCCACTTTTGGCCAAGCTAAATAAGCAGCGTGAACCAGTCCAGGGGTGGCGCGGTGGGCCAGTTGGTCAGCAGTGATATCTCACAGCAGAAAGATCTTCTGATGGACCTGTTTGCATGTTTTCCAATACTAAGTTTGTCCTTTTTCAACCCAGTGTATCCTGTGATAGGTGCAATACCCTGTACTGTACTGTGTTCAGAAATAAGAGGATAAATGACAAAATTATTGACTAAATGCACTTCTTGAATTTAAATCTCATGCTGGTATTTGTTCGCTACATCTTGTTCTCTACTTTCTTTTCAGGGTGTGTATTACAGCTATTTTTCATGATGAATTTACCTGATTACTTTTCTCTGATTAACAGATGGTTTTCAACTATAACTGGTCAGAAAGGAGAAAAAAATACCATCACAATTTCTCAGAGCCAAAACGAAAATAACATCTCCATACTACATTTCCCTATAAAGTTACAGTTCATAAACGTTTGAGATGATTAAAATAGGTTCCACTTAATTGTTTTTGCAGTTTATATGTTTATGTGATTAGATAGGACCCAGTAAGAGGAGGTAAGTGTCATGTAACTGGTTTGAATTTAAATGGTGGCCACTCATTACCCTGAAAAAAAATCAGCAGAATGCAGGTTTTATATCTTTTTTTATTTAAAATGAATTCCTTGTCCATGCATATACTGTGGAAACAGCATTGATTGGAAACAGCTTTGATAATTATTTTCTTCTGCTTTCCAGATCAAAAAGAAGCAGCAAGATGTGGTTGGCTTTCTGGAGGCTCTTAAAGTAGACTACACTCAGCTGGACATTGCCTGCAATGAGGAGAATCGCATGTGGATGAGGCAGAATGTCCCAGAAGAGAAGAAGCCTACCAACGGCATCCCCCTGCCCCCTCAGATCTTCAATGAAGAGAACTACTGTGGGGTAAGTGCACAAAAAACTTATAAACACTCATTTTTATTAACCAGCCCCAGATAAAATAATGCTTTGTCTCATTTTTGTACAGGACTACGATACATTCTTTGATGCCAAGGAGGACAACTCTGTGTATGCGTTCCTTGGACTGCCCCCTCCTCCTGGGTCAAAGGTGCGAGCCTTTTCTGTTTTTTACTGTGAACTATGAAACCCTAAATGAAGTAATGAAATTTCTTATCCCCCTATGCCAGGATGTTTTTCTGATTCTGGTTTAGTTTTCTAAAATACCTCATACTTCTGGTTGTTTAATGAAACATGTTCCTTGCCAATGTGCCGAATATTGCTAAGTGCTACTCATGGTGATTCATGTTGGGCCTCTCTTTAAATAACATAACAAAGAGTTGGTCTAGACCTGCTCTTTTTGTAAAGTGTCTCGAGATAACTCTGGTTATGATTTGGCGCTATAAAATTTGATTGATTTGATTGATGTTGCCCAATTGGCAGGAAATAAATATCTGCATTATACCAGTATATATATGATTGTGACACTTCTGTAATTGTGTCATGCATACAGTCAACATAGATTTTCAAGACAGCAAAAATAAATGAAACTAGACACAGAAATAATGGGCAACTGATAAATCAAAAGTAAAGACCAAGTAAATAGTCCATCTTGTATAGTAATGTATACTAATGTATAGTAATATTAGTTTACTGTCCTTGTGCAATCTACATTGAAAAGGTTTGTTTTAATTCAAGCTCAAAAATTCACCGTCTAGTCCTAAATTAATCAGTTCAAAACTCCAAGCAATAATCCAACTGTGTAGTACTCTGATTTCACTCTGAGTTCTATTTTGTAAGCTGATGCTCATATTTTTTGTGATGTATTAAGTAGCTATGAGTAAGATAACATATGTCTGTCTCTGTTGAGAGTTTCACATGCGCAGTACTGATTTGCATACTCATAGATATAGATATATCTACACTGAACAAAAATATAAACGCAACACTTTTGTTTTTGCTCCCATTTTTCATGAGCTGAACTCAAAGATCTAAGACTTTTTCTATGTACACAAAAGGCCTGTTTCTCTCAAATATTGTTCACAAATTTGTCTAAATCTGGGTTAGTGAGCACTTCTCCTTTGCCGAGATAATCCATCCACCTCACAGGTGTGGCATATCAAGATGCTGATTAGACAGCATGATTATTGCACAGGTGTGCCTTAGGCTGGCCACAATAAAAGGCCACTCTACAGTTTTACTGTATTGGGGGGTTCGGGGGGGTCAGAAAACCAGTCAGTATCTGGTGTGACCACCATTTGCCTCATGCAGTGCAACACATCTCCTTCGCATAGAGTTGATCACGTTGTTGATTATGGCCTGTGGGATGTTGGTCCACTCCTCTTCAATGGCTGGGGCCGTGCATTATCATGCTGCAACATGAGGTGATGGTCGTGGATGAATGGCACAACATTGGGCCTCAGGATCTCGTCACAGTATCTCTGTGCATTCAAAATGCCATCGATAAAAAGCACCTGTGTTCATTGTCCATAACATACGCCTGCCCATACCATAACCCCACCACCACCATGGACTACTGGATTCACAACGTTGACATCAGCAAACCGCTCATCCACACAACGCCATACACGCTGTCTGCCATCTGCCCTGTACAGTGAAAGCCGAGATTCATCCGTGAAGAGAACACCTCTCCAAAGTGCCAGACGCCATTGAGTGTTAGCATTTGCCCATTCAAGTCGGTTACGATGACAAACTGAAGTCAAGTCAAGAACCTGATAAGGACAACAAGCTTGCAGATGAGCTTCCCTGAGACGGTTTCTGACAGTCTGTGCAGAAATTCTTTGATTATGCAAACCGATTGTTGCAGCAGCTGTCTGGGTGGCTGGTCGCGAGTGGCCTTTTATTGTGGCCAGCCTAAGGCACACCTGTGCAATAATCATGCTGTCTAATCAGCATCTTGATATGCCACACCTGTGAGGTGGATGGATTATCTCGGCAAAGGAGAAGTGCTCACTAACCCAGATTTAGACAAATTTGTGAACAATATTTGAGAGAAATAGGCCTTTTGTGTACATAGAAAAAGTCTTAGATCTTTGAGTTCAGCTCATGAAAAATGGGAGCAAAAACAAAAGTGTTGCGTTTATATTTTTGTTCAGTGTATATTATATCCATGGTCCTAATTAGGAAGTGACAGACAGCTCCATGGATACAAGCTACACCATGCCAGTGAATTACAAAATATCAGTTACCACTTGCAGTGTCACTTTAACATGCATTCAGCAGGAAGTGTCCCTGCCAGAGACCAAGTTTTATGTGATAAAAATATAAGTTTATGTATGAGTTTAACAAGATAAATACTATTTTCTTATAACAAGAAGGCTTGTTAAACCTGGATTAGTTTAGTTTTTGTGTCGTAATAACGTGAACCGGAAAAGTATAAAATCAGAGTCTAATTCCTTGTATTTGCCCACATACTTGGCCAATAAAACTGATTCTGATTCCGAAAATCCCTTGTTATAACAATACATTTTTCACGTAATAATGTGGTTCTGATCTGTGTTTTTTGTTTTGTTTTGTTGTACTGGGGTGGCAGCAATACTTTTCCTTTGTAATCGGGGGAATTTTGATTTTCCTATCTTAAAATGGTATTGGTCTCAACAATCCCATATTGGTCAAGTTGTAGTTTAAAGGTATCATAATTAGGAAACCATTGCAATGTGTAAGCATCCGAGCAAAACGATGCTTTAGGTTTCATTCATATCAGGACATTTAAAAAAGAATTCATGAAAATTTGCACTTTGTGGAATTTAAAAGAAAATGGGACTTATATCACCTAATAACCTAGTGAGTGCTGGACAAAATTCTAGATATCACCATTTCAGAATGAAGTTGGCTTCAAACACAATCTTCCAAATCTATGACATACTTTTATTTTCACTATGAAATATGTTTATTTTGATACATTAGACAGGATTTTGGTTTGAAGATATTCAGTGTTTGTAATGAAAAAGATTTAGAGGACATACTTGGTGGTGATTCAAACGATCAATTTCAAGCCATAAATCTGTAAAATACACTCATGTGAATCTGATCATTTCATTAACACAGGAAGCAGAACAGGCCGACAAAGTGCACATTGTGGAGAATGGGAACCACGCTGAGGAAACGAATGCAGAGGGCAACCTTGTTGACTCAATAGTAATGCCATCATTACATTCATTTCCCCCTCACATTGGGAATTTTTATTCTAACCTTTTCCTTTCCATCCCATAACACTAAACAATTTTATTCCTGTCCCCACCTGTTGACTTGAACAGACTCTTAATGTTCTCTGATCCACTCTGTCCAAATCATCACACTGACTCATGTTTTTGTGTTCTGCATGACTCAATCATTTAACAAAATATACTGAGTCCTCATTATTACACTGGGACACTGTGTTCAGCGACCTAGGTTTGTGAAGCATCATGTTCATGAAATATCATTTATTAACTGAACAAAGTGGAGGTTTGGTTTGCATAATGAAATATGATGTTTTATTATCTTATTATGGTTTTGCTCAATCAAATTTTTATTTGGTGTTCTTTATACTTCTTGATTTCATTGCCATCTAACAATTTTCCTTCCAAGAGCAGATCCCTGCTTATCCTGAGCTTGTACTCAGTCTGATCTGGCTTTTTATAAAACTATAATGCATTGCTCCTCAAAAAAGTGCAAATGCAGTTCAATTTAGCTGCAATTTGTTTCCAGAAGGAGTTCAGTTGACCCTGTGCTTTTAAAACCCTGTCATGTAGACATGTAGATTACGTTCATATACAACACATTTTCCAACAGCAAATAGTTTTGAGGGGAAATATAATGTTTATACGCGTTTTCTATCAACATCTTGAAGAAATTCAAACTTTACATACCAAACCAGAAGTTAAAAAAAATGTCAATGTTGAACATATCAGTAAATTGTTAACTGATGACATATTTGATTAGGGTTTGCCACAATTGACAATCTTGCGCCACACTATCTACTCATAGTGACCAAGTATTCAAATTGACTATGATTATGTTAAATACAAAGAAGAAAATCAATATTGACTTGAGACATTTCATTATTTATTACAATCTCATCTGCCAAAAGGCAAATTGTTATTTGTACAATTGAATACTTGTACTGATTAAACAAACAAGATGTTGCTATAATTTCTTGGCTTTTGAGGTGCTTGTGGGTGACTTTTGCTCTATAGAAAAATGTGAGAGTAGTTATCATGGTCTCATCCAACTCTTGGCAAGAAAGCAACAATGTTTTTTTCGCAAAAACTTTTTGGGTGTTCTAAAGTTTATCTATTATTATCTATGAAAAAATCGCTGTATTCAATTCATGATGCAACATCCTGGCTTGACTTTTATCCAAAGTACTAACACTCCAGTCTCTACCTTTTAACTGCTACTACTTCTTCCCTTCTCCAGTTCATTCCTAGGATGAACACCTTCCTTTTAACTTTCCTAGCCTCTCAGAATGATTCGCCGGCCGTCTTCGTGCTGTTGAAGCAGTGTCATTAATACAATAATATATTTTTTTATTATATCTAGTTGCCTTGACCATTAGTTGTTGTTTTCACCTCACAATAAGGAGGTTCCAGTGGAAGAGCGTAATGGACATGCACACGGAGAGGAGGAGCTGCAACAGGCAGCTGATGATGAGGAAGCTGAGGGTGGCGAAGAGGAGGAGGTAACAGAAGGAGAGACAGCAGATGCTGAAGAAACGGCAGGAGACGAGGCCCCTGCAGAGGAGGAGGACGTTGAGACAGTGGAGGAAACAGAAGACATAGTAATTGCCAATTAACTTGAATCCACACTCCCATAGTTTTTCTTCTGAAACCTTCCTTTGAATGTTGTTGAATGTTTTTTCCTCCACCTTCCCATCATTCCTGGAATGCTCTGTATTTCCTCCCCTCAGCGTCTCCACTTGCCCTTTAATGTTGTCCTTTCCTTCCATATTAAGGGTTTGCCTCCTTTTTGCGTTCCTGTCAACCTCGTACTGCATCTCCTTGTTAAGTCTCTGAATGAGTATGGATATTTATTAACCCAAAAAAAAGTAACATTCCTGTTCACCATTTATTCAGCACCGTGGGACATCTAACTCCTTTACTATTGTATTTCTGCAACTTTTATGGGTCTATTGTCTGTTTTTATTTACCTCCATATGTCTTTGTTTTTCCTTTATAGATTATAATATAATTGTTACCACTTCTCTTCATGATCCACCCCACATTTCACTGCATATTCATTAACTATTAACTGTCCTAATCGAGGTGTGTTAAGCACACCCCACTTTGTCTGATTCAATAAGCCTGATCTATAGATGCTGTTGTGTTTCAGTATTAATATAAAACGATCAGCCTTAAATTTATGACCACTGACAGGTGAAGTGAATAACATTGATTATCTTTTACAAGGGCACCTGTCAGTCTGTGGGATATGTTTGGCACCAAGTGAACATTTTGTCCTCGAAGTTGATGTCTTCGAAGTAGGAAAAATGGGCAAGCATTTGAGCAACTTTGACATGACGCGACAACAAGTTCAAGGTGTTTACTTGGCCTCCAAATTCCCCAGATCTCAATTGAGCCTCTGTGGGATGTGCTGGACAAACAAGCCCTATCCATGAAGGCCCCACCTCGCAACTTACAGGAAAGTACTGCTGCTAACGACTTGGTGCCATATACCTCAGCACACCTTGTTGTCTAGTGGAGTCCATGCCTCGACGGGTCAGGGCTGTTTAGTGGTCCTACACAATATTAGGCAGATGGTCATAATATTATGGCTGTTCGGTGTATATACTGTGTTGTATGTGTTGGGATTAGTCCGATCCCTTACACTATTTTATTTCTTCTGCCAGCAGGCCCGTGTAGAGGAGGAAGAAGGACAGGTAGGTTTCTCAAAAACACACAACACTACAGTTTACAATTAAAGGAACTGTGTTTCAGTGACTTCTTATTTTTTACAGACAAGGGGTTCATATATAAACGTGTGGTAAACTGTAGCAACACACACAAATTAAATATAAATGGCAAAAAATATATGAAGAGTGTATATAGAAAGATAATTATATTAAAAAAGAAAAAAGAAACGGGTTCTTCTTTCTCTTTTCTTAAACAGGAGGAAGCTGATGATGACAGGGTAAGGACAGAAACTGAGTGTTCTTGTTTCTAAGTCTGAATGGTGTCTTTATTATAAACAAAGAGAAGCAACAATAGTAGTTAATGTCAGTTGTACAATGTGCCAGCTGAACCTAAAGTAAGACAAGCCCGCAGCCACTAGACCCCATAAATGTTACATTTTCATCGGGACCCCTAATATGGGACACATTATTACTTACAAAGGATTGAATGCATGCATACATTCAGTTGATGTTCATTCACCCTTTACTTATTACTATTATTACTTACTGGCCATTCAGTGTTCTGACCTAATCTGATCTGTGAGGGGTTTCTATGAATGGGCAAATTAATTGAAAATGCACTTATAATAATGTCATAAAATTATTTATATTGCAAAAAACAACTTGGGCTGATTGTCCTCGTTCACTAGTTTTTAAGAGCTTTATAAGTTATGTTGATAAGTGAGTGTTTCTCCTATTTTCTTGACAATGTAGTGAGGCAGTCTCAGTGAATTCAAAGCTTATAATCTCATATGAGTAGTATATTAAAAGAGGGAGATTATATTCAAATATAAAAACCCTCTGTGACTTTTAACGAGTGTGCTGTAGCTGTACACTGGTTTTAGATTAACCTCTCTCTTTTCTTTTGAAGGACAATGGATGTTTTAATTTTTGCACCCTTTTGGCTGTGCATAAGCATTTGAATGCTTGAAACCTCTTTCTTCCTATTTCGTACCTTTTGTGAACTAGCACCTTTTGTTCAGCTCCCAATTTCCACTCTTTTGGTGGGAATGCATGTTGTGATGGTCAGTCAGATTTACCAGCCTCATACTGCTAAGGAGAAATATCTAAATGGGGTCATTTTGGCAATGACTGTTGATTAAACTCCAAATTTGACTATTATTATGCATCATACTACATTTTTTACACAATAAATGAGGATGTTATGTTCAATAAATATCTCCACCTTGTACTTCAGGTAGGTGCATTTAAGAATGGGCATGTTTCTCCAGCCTGTGTTGCAGTCATATAATCCACCTGACTCACCTTACATTATTTTGATAAATCAGTTTCAGAGATCCTCCTGCTGGTGGATACACCAATGTTGTGTGCACTTAATGGCATTTGACCCCTTCTTTGCCCTTCTTTTGTCCATCTCTTGGTTTGCTCCCTCTAGGAGGAAGAGGCTTTGCAGTCAGAGGTAACTGTGTGTCTGTGATCATCTATTTCTACAGTTCCTCCATATAGTTGTCAACAATGTGTGGGTTTGATAGTGCAAAGATCAAGGGAGGCAGCTGTGATTGGGTTGGGCTGAGATGGGTTTTTGGTCTGTTGTTCCCACTCATCTTTATACTCTTTTATTTGCTCCCTTCAAGATTTTACCTTTTTCTCCCCTTCTATTTGTCCGGTCTCCATCACTATTCTTCCTGTGTTAACCATTTTGTTTTCCTCTCTGATTGCTAACATCTTGTTCCTCATCTCGTTCCCAGTCCAGTAGCTGCTTCCTGACAACCTCAACTATAACTATTGTTTTCATTTTAAATCATTTTTAAATCACATAGCGCATGCCTGTGGTGCTATTTTGCTCCCCACACAGCCTGCTGACCAGCTATCTGTTATTCCCTCTAGGAGGAAGAAGAGCTACGACAGCTTGAGGTAGATTCCATATCTTTTCTTATTTGCTCCAACCTTCCTCAGTTCATCTTGTGATTTTGTCACAATCACGTCCTTCAGTTTTTTCTTTCACTATCCCTTAGTAGATTTTGTTTTTTGTCAAAGGGACCATTTGCAAAGCTGAAGAGAGAAGCATGGCATCTTTGTCAACACAGTATTGAGTTAGAACAAAGTGCAAGAATTAGGAAAGCACAGGGTTACTTTACCAAGAGGTTTTGTTTGTAACCGTGTGCAGTGTTTCTATCCACTCACATATGCAGTGATTCAGTGATGATCAATGTATGACCTCCTGTACTTGTCAAAAAAACACTGCCAATATATGAATCATCTTTAGAGAAAAAAAAAACTTAACAATGTCCTTTAGTTCACATTGCACTGCATTGTATTCCACATGCAGAGAATTTACAAACCCTTGAGATTATACTAAAGGGCTTAACCTCTTCTGCTTTCCTGTTTGTATCCAGACAAGCTTAGAAACACCTATCTAAACATGCACTTACACTGAGGAATGTAATTGTCACAGGGAGCAAGGGAAAACAGATCCCTCCTCATTCTCCTCAGCTGTCAGAGAATATTAAATTGTTCTAATGTGCAGCCCTTGAATTTTGCACTGTGCTCACAGCTCTAAGCTGTAGTCTTTTTTTGCCCAGGATCTGCCTGTCAGGACGCATACAGGAAGACCATTGACTCTATTGTGTCCCGACCACTTCTGAATCCAAACCTATACACTTGCTCGCACAAAGTTTCTCACACTGCTAATGAAGCTCTGAGAACAGGGATGCAAGTTTCTTGAGTGAGAAAGTCCATGATCAACTCAGTATCTTTTCTCACAGCATTGCTTAATCAGGGTTACCTTTCCAAGAGAGTTCCGACCTAACTGGATTCCAAATCAGGATTTGGCTCCTTAAGAGAGCAACAACCTCAAACCTAAAGTTAGTCCTAGTAAAAAAAAAACTGGATCAAATCAAATGATCCTGTGCTAAGTGCTGTGTGAATGGGCTCTGCTGCTCTGAGACATTCCAACCACTCTCTAATCTTCCTTCATGTATGCTTCGCTGCTTTGCTTTGCCTTCTTTCCTCTCTACCTTTCTACCTATTTTGTCAGTGTCCCACCTCTCTTGCAGGAGCAAGATGACAAGGCACTGAGGTAGTCTCTGTGGTTTGTTTATGGCTTTTTGTATTTCAGGCTTTACTAGGGGCTTACACTGTCCTTTCTTATTCTTCTCTCCCTTTCTGTGTGCTGCATGGACCTCTTTTCCATGGATATGCATGACATTGTGCCACATGATAAATATGAAATAATTTTACTTTCACCTTAGGTGGATATAGTATAGTAACAGCAAGCTGAGCCCATGCATTGGTCTTCTTTCCTTATCTTTGACTTCACTTACGCTTATGATTTCATCTTCTTTAGGACGAAGAAGAGGCTGAAGTTCAAGAGGTAGATTTTAATTGTAGAGTCTTTGTTAATGTTTCGCATGGTGTGAATCATGTTTCCATTTTTATGCATGATCTGGTTGCATATAATGTCTGTATGTACAGGTTTATCAAAACCTTTCTGTCTCTTCCCAAGAAAGTTGTGTGTCATGCAATCCAGTGCACAATTTTGGAAATGTGACTCTGATTTCTACTGCTGAGCATAACTAAAGCCTAAAGATGGCACCACACTATTTGTTTGTAGTCGGTGTAGTGACCAACATTCATGCAGGCATTTCCTGTCATATTTGCTTTTTTGATTTGATGCCTGAAGAACAGGTGGAAAGTTTTTCTGTGTTGTACAACTTTGCCTGGTCGCAAAGGAGCTTAAGTTGGATATGTTTTTCGGTTTGGTTTTGTTTCACAGAGAGGGGACATCGACTTGACAGGATGACATGTCCTTTTCCTTTTTTAAGAAGTCAAGGCTTTTGTTTGTTTTTGCCAAGAGAACTCTAAAATAAAAATTGATGTGACAATTTACATAGAGAATGGATGCAATTCAAATATTTTTGTTGAAAAAGTGTAAATCAAAAAAAGAAGAATACATTACATGAGATAACCCACTGGATTACAAACTGCTGCCTTTTTTATTATTTGCGTAGATTTGTTTGTGTCATAGTGTTTAGTAAACAATAGATTAAGTTGTATGACAGGATGAAATCAAGTAATTATAGTCTGTTTTTATGGATTATGATGTCAACTCTCTGTGAGCTGTACCAATACCAACAAGAGCAGTCATAAGTCTCTGCAGCTGCATAGCACTGAAACACATCTTAGAATAACTTGTGGTTGTAGATTTTAAAAGATCTTATATGGTGAACCATATTAGCACCGCTTTAGTCTCACTAAGGTCATCTCAGGATGTATACAAATCTGTGGGTCATTAGTTGTCCTCGTCCCTGCAGTCATTGCTAAGGACTGCACTTCTCTCGGATAACGTCCTGTCCATTTTTAACCTACCCCCCACCCCAAACACTAACATGTGAAGTCCTCCTCTCACTTTCCTGCCATTTGGACCATGGCTTCACACGACCCCGTGCTTTCTCTTTCTTTTTTAATGCTTCAAAGGATGAAGAAGAAGACTTGGAAGAAACACAGGTATTGCTACAACAAAAATCCCTTTTGTTATGTCTGAGCTGCTAGCTGTGCTCGACATACCTGAAGAAACTCTTTTTATTAAGAGGACGGATCTATGTGAGACAAAAAATATATACTATATTTTCTTGAATTAGAATTAGAAGTCTTAATAGAGAAAAATAAAAGACTAGGTAATTGGGGTTTTTTTTTAACTCTCACTTCTTTTTTTAACCACATCTTTAAAAGGAATCATCTATGCTTTTATCATTCAACAACTAAGCTGATCCAGCTGTAATCTTTTTTGATTAAGACATTTAGTTTAAAGAACCCAACCCAGTCAAACCTACCCAGGTCATGTAAATGAAGGGGTTAAAACAACAAGCAACATAGACTGCACCACATCTTACTGACTTAGCCCATTTAATGTTTTTGAAGATGACAGAGCAAAACATTTGAAGGATGCTTATTACAAAACAGACTTACAGAAACAACCCAAGGTTAAGAACATCTTTGAAGATTTTCTACCCCTCTCCTGTGTCATTGTTATTAACACATGATTGTGCCCTTTAACAGGAGGAAGAGGCTGAGTAGTTGAAGACAGGTGATGTCAGTGATGTTGACATACTTCTATCCAGGTAAACCGCTATATTTTCTTTGCAGCTCTATTTCAGTGCTTTCACCACTAGAGGGCAGTACATCATTGCCACAACATGATAGGTTCCCTTGGTTTTGTAATAGATAAGATTGAACTTTATTAATCCCAAAAGAAATTCTAGTGCCAAATTGCTCCAAAATAATAGTACCATGGTAAGAGTAACACAACAGAGCATCAAATATAATTGAAATGTAAAATGTGTATAAGGGAAAGATCTGCAAAGAAACAGAGTCTAACAGAATAACAATACAAGTGCTTGTTAATTACAAAAGTAAGCTAAGCAGTAAAGTATCAATAGCAATTATATAGACAGGAGTGTGGGCAATGATAATGGTTACATATTTGGCGTATATAGAACCAGAGTGTTTTCTTTGACCCTGCCATCAAATGAAAGGCTAATGAAAAATAAACAACATTTCAGTCTTTGCTTTATCTACATTGTAAACTGTATCTATAAAACAGTTTTACAGCATTCACACCAATGGAATGTTTCTGCCTTTATGTATAAGATGCCCCCCCCCATCATTTTACTCATCAAAGCCCAATTTTTTTGTCCTTCTTTGCATGTTATGCATCTATTACCAACTAAAGGAAGAACCACAGAGCAGGCTTTGAAGGATGGCAATGCATGTCAGCCTCCCTTAGCTGTCTCCCAACCCCTGCAAGCCCCTGTCACACCATGTTAGAGGAAGCTGCTAAGTGAGCTTCAGATGCGCCTCCGGAGGAGCGGGCAAGCTGGGTGGCACAGGCCTAGCATGTGTTGGTGGCAGCCTAAACCACCTCAGACAACTGGGAAATGTGTGACTTCTTTTTTTTTTTTTTTTTTCATCTGTTTGCCTTGTGTTTCAGCCTGAAGGAGCCTCCTGTTCCCTGACCCCTAAAGCTTGACCTGCCTCTGTCTGGTCAGACAGCCCCTCTACCCTCCCCAAGGCCACACTGGACTCCACTGGAAACTGTCGGTTGTGTGCTGAAAAGACTGAAAAGTCCTAACCCACATTTTCTCCCATCGCTATCCCTTTTGACTGCAATGTTGACTTGATTTTTATATTTTGCCTGAAGAGACATACTGTAATGAAAATGTGCAGTTTTTTGTTGAACTCAAACATATTTCTCATGTTTTACTTTTAGAAATTCTAGTTTTCTAACACAAAGAGGAAGTGACCTTTTGAAAATTATACCTTGGCATACCTTAGCTTATCAGTTCAAGTTCAGATTCAAAGGTTTATATCACACTGTGTAGTAAATGCCCTGTTGTTTTATGACTTTCGTTTTACAAATGTGATCCCTTAATGGCCATCAACTGAATATGGAAATGCAAAGTAAGAATACTGCAAGCCTGCAAACTACTCAACCTCCATTATGACTAATTCTGCCAATACTGCTGTTGAATCAATGCACTTTTTTGAAACGTGTGACTCAGACTTGAATGCAATGGAAAATGCAATAAAGTAGACTGGTTTCAAAAACTTAGTGCTGCTACGTGGCTTTATATTTTATATAATTGTGTTGGCATATTTATAGATCAATGGACCATTGTGCAGTCTCAGCAGTGCAGGGGCAAACAGGAAAACAAAGCAAATGCCTTGTCCCAAGAGATCCTGGGAAAAGGTTGAGCAGCACTTACACTTTAATCATTAGATTCAGCGTTATAGTATGTTAGTTCTTACAATATTTCATTTCATGATCCAAAGTGAAAATATTTGAAAAACAAAATAGTCCTGATTATGAAGATGAGAAATCTGAGATCAGTTATTAGAATTCATCCTTAGGGAAACAATGATGTATGTAGCCTACTAAATGTCACAGCACTATACTAGGCACAAACAGCTAATTATAATTCTCATTCCACATTTAATACATTATTCACATTCCAGCCCACCCAGGAGGTGAGGGTTGCACTTTGGTTTGGTTTGGTATTTTTGGTTCTGGTGGTTGTTTTTGCTATTGTTAGTTTCTTTTTTATCCTTTCATCCATGTATTTGTCTTGTTATGCTGAAAAACTAAAAATAACAATTAAAGAGGGTTCATCCCAATGGAGAACCTGACAATAAATTATATGGCAATCAATCCAAAAGTTGTATAGATAAACAGACAGACAGCCTGGAATTGCCATCTGGATGGTAATTGTATGGTTTGGTTAAAACCATAAAAGCATGTCACTGTTCTGCTATAAATGATGTACATCTACCACGTTTATCTTAGAGATACATCCTCCATTGTGTCTGAATACATTTGTTTGAACAGGGCCGATGTGTACCCTTTGGAGCCTTGGGCATAACACAGGGCACTCTGTATCCTGTATTTACATTTGCGTGTAGCGCAGGGCAAAGTTCCCACTTGGTAATATTTAACAGGTCAGTTTTGGTTGACATAGCTGAGCACCAAGCATTTAGAAGAAGCAGCATCTTTGACATAGATCCACTGTGTGTTCCACTGATAGACAGAGACACAAGACTGAGGTAAGTCAGAGAAAAACAGTGTTATAAGTTTATGGTTATTTATTTTACACTTGACCAGGACCTAAGCTTTATTTAGAAGCTGCTGCTTTCTGCTGTGTGTGAAAGAAATGGTTGATAGACAGGTGCCATGCGCTTACTTGTGCAGAAGATCTCAGTAACTTTGGATTGTAAAAGTGTAATCATTCTCTGACCTAATTTAATTGAAACTATTGCACTTTGATTAAACTACAGTTATTTTTCCATATGATTAATGTACAGTTCTATGGTGGTCATTGAGACAAGAAATACATGTTGAACACATGATCATGTTGAGTTCAAAGATTTATGCAGGTTTTATCACACTGACTATAACTTGCTGTCACTCCTCAGGGTTGGTTTGACTTTGTTTCATTGCTTCATTTTAGAATCAGTAATTCCTGAATTCAACTTAACCTTTTGCTTCACATGAATGCACAAGGATGAGCAAAGCTGTAAATTGACAAAATAAGAATTCCCTTAAATATAACAAAATATATAAGTTATAAATAATATAGGTTTTGCTGTTTCATTTTGAAGTCATAAGCTCTATTATTTTTTCTGACCTTTCTTATTCTTGAGAAAAACTTAACCGGCAAGTAATTTTAATAGCAGGTAAACTGTACAGAACATTGCAATGAGAAGGTCCAATAGTCGTTTATAGAAGATGTAATGCATGGATATTTGTTTTATATGTTTTTTTTATTTTGCAGTTTTTATTTCAGCTGACATGCTGGCAAATATCTTTTTTTTTTTTTTTTCACCATCTTAGGATAGCATGTTAGCATGCTAATAAAGATGAAGATGAAATATGAAAAGATCACTAAACTAATTACAAATTATGCTGAGAGAGTTGTAAATGTCAGTCAATCCATCCAATAGTTGCTAACATATTTCAGTCTGGCCTACTAAAGTAACAGACTGACATTGTGCTCCTTAGAGCCACGTTTCCATCATGGCTAAAAACTAGAATCTATGTAAGGAATAATTCAATTATTTTTGTTTCAGGTCCATTCATTATAAAACAGTGGATTGACTGAATCAACCCATTAAACATGGACATCTTCTCCCTGTTAGTGCATCTACTTTTATATTGGATTCAAGGTGAGAGTTTAGATCAATACAAAAAAATTATCTTGTGTGATGGAAGATGTTTCACAGAGTCAGTTTTGTGCCTGTATGAACAACCACGTTCTGAGCTGTGGTGCACCCTTCAGTTTAAAACCAGACAATCTAATTAGATGGCCTAATGACCTACCTGCACTTTGTAATTTTTTTCCTTTAAAAATGGCTCCCTATCTAGTTAACTGTAAGATGTTGCTAGTGGTCAGGAGACTTCAGAGTCACTGGTTCATGGTCTCCAATAGGAGTATGCACAAATTATGCTAATTACTCTGTCTATCTTTGTTTCCAATGAAAATAAATAACAGGCTGGCCTAGATATTTCTCACACTCTTTTTCCTCATAAGATGCATTATTTATGATAAATAAAGTGTCCAGCTGTCGATCAGTTGTCACATTCATACCTGTTGGCTATGCCACCGGGAACATTTGGGGTTCAGTGTCTTTCCCCCCAGTAAATCCTTTTTTATTCCAATCATGCATCCAATTAAATCACCAATCTTCATCTGGACAGCAACATAGAAGAAACACATTTAGGGAGTTGTGCTCTCATTGTCTTTCTTGGTCTCTTTATCCCTTTAAGGCTTACTTGATTTCTCTCTTTCTTTACACTTTCCTGTACTTTCTTTTCATCTCTCTCCTTGTCTTCAAATATCTGGTAAAATTGTTAACACACAATGGGTACCCTGTCATTATGTATGTACAACGACTGATGACAAAAAGCAATAACCCATATACTCTGTTCCTGAAATCACATTTGACTTAAAGAAAAAAAAACAATGCTACTAAATTGTCTGGTTTCTACTTTTTTTAAACAACTGAGTGAATACATAAAATTGATGCTCACTTGTTCTCCACCATATTTATGTTTTGTTTTTTTACCTTGACCATGAAATGTAAGTCTCTCCTCAAAATTTTTTTGAAAGACTCAATTTGCATGCAAATATGTAAAATAATTTAACACTTAATTCTGTTCATCAGGAGAACTGTGGCAACAGACTGTTAATAAATGGGACTTCTTTAGAGTATAGATTGCTTATGTGGCTTAGTTAGACATCTTGATGGATTTTTTTGATAAAGTCTTGGAAAATGCAGTCTCCAATTGTCTCATAGCAATCTTGTGACAACAGGACAACAGGGACCAAAGTGCTAAGAAATAGGCTTATTTTAAATGTTCCCAGTATCCAGTCTTTTCGTCCAAGCGAAAATGCTTTAATCTCCAGCTGCATTTTTACTATCATCTAACTCTACATAAGATGGCAGAAAAAGCATTTTAAAAAAGGTGAAAATAGATATCAAAGTAGAAGCAGAGTGCAAGTAGTGCTCTTGTGATTTGATTTTCTTCAGATAGGTCAAAATAATCACACTCAGTAAACGATTGAGGGGCTTTGTAGTGTGTTAAAAGTCTCTCTCTTTGTGGATGTTTGGCAGTTGGGGCTCAGTTGAAGCTGTCACCTGAAAAACTAACTGTCCTTCGAGGAGAGGAGGCCCGGCTTACCTGCAGCACCTCCAATACCAGATGGACTGTTATGGTGTGGCTGCTGAACGGTACAGCTGTTCTCACCATTTCAAGGGAGACTGGTGTCCTGCCTTCCATCAACCCTAATGTGATGGCTGAGAAAAACCCTGTCTCCACAGGAGACAGCTGGGTGTTTGTCCTGAAACACACAGAGAGGCACAACCAGGGACAAGTGACTTGTGACCTCCAGGGCATTGATAGGAAAACAGCAAGCCTGTTTGTACAAGGTTTGTATGTTCAATGTGTGTTGATTTATTTGGGCAGGAAGGCTAGCAAATGCTACAGAGGTTTTCAATGGCTTTTTGTGCACCCAGCTCTCTTTCTTGCACTACAAACACACAGCAAAAAAACAAGTAGATGGCAAGCTTGAATTGCAATTATAATAGTGTGAGAGAGTACAGAAACACTGAATTTTCCTTACAAGTAAAAAAAAAAGAAGTGTATAAAAAAAGATGAATGAAGGGACTAAGCTAAATTTTTGTGGCTGCCTTCATTCTGCGCCCCCATTATTATAGGGGCTGGACAGTTTCCAGTGATCATGATAACAGTTCCTCCATTTGTTTGACCCCCCCCCCAAAAGAAATTATGATAATAGTAGTAATAATAATTAAAGCTGCAAGAAGTGATCAGGACCTCGCATTTTTGTGCACTTGGGGTGTGCAGCCTGAAAGGTGTGCTGCTGCTGTGGCAGGGGGCACAGCAGATAATATGGGGCCGCCATCAAACATGTAACATTTGGAGCAGATTCAACATTGTATATAAGAGCTACAACTGCCTCTTTCCACTAGGTGGTGCTATGAGTATGACCAAAAGTTAATGTGCATATAGATTCACGTTGGCACGTTGGCATTGTACATGTAAAATTTGATGCAGATTGAACATTGTATGAGCGATACTAATGCCTCTGACAATGAGGTGGCGCTATGACTATGACCGAAAAATAAAAATGTAGATCAGGGCAGCACTGAAATTTTAAGCAGATTGAACATTGTATAAAGGAGTTACGACAACTTCATGTCGAGACTTTGAACTCCAGCGCGCCGCCAGGGACACGCCCTTCACTGAGTCAAAGTCTTTACAATCAATCATCTTCAAGGTAGATATGTTTTACGTGAGTATGAGTAAGAGTACATCAAAGTGTAAATCATGTCATTTCAAGAAGGGTTGTCTTAAAGCTCCTGTGAGGAGTTTTTCGCTGGTTATGAAACAGTCTGAAATCAATTCTGTTTACTCTATATGACCTACAAAAGCAAACCAGACCATCAGCGACAAGTTTGATTATTTCTATGTAGTTATTTTTAATGCCTGAAACCACTGGTCAGACTACCTGATTAACTGCAAGCTGCCTTTTTTTACATTTTCAGGTTAGAAATTTAGAGTGAGTGATACATATGACTCTTAAAGAAAGCAGGATGAGATTTTTTGTTAAAAACCACCACTTCAGCATGTAGAGGACAAAATCAGCGTCAAGAGATATCAAGAGATAAGAGGCACGGCTTTGTCAACAGGGGGCGCCAAAATCAACACAAACCGAAAGTTCCTCACAGCAGCTATACAGTATGTGAAATATGAATGAGATATAAAAATGCATTAAAACTTCAAAAAACAGTTATGTTATGACAGTTACAACAACTTCACGTTTTTTTTGGCTAAACATAAATTTTGCCATCCTGCCATGACAATGCCTTTTGACGAAAACTCAGGATTTTAATAACTTTTAATCAGCAAGGTCTTACTGACCATGTATGATCATGTATGCTTTTAAATTATAAATATATATATATATATATATATATATATATATATATATATATATATATACACACATATATATATATATATATTAAACTTTAAACTTTAATATTAAATAATATTTAACTGAACCATAAACATTTTTATTATCAATATTGATTTCTCTTTCACGTCTTTCTGTGTGTATGTCTATGTACAGTATGTGTGCATTTATATGCATGCATGTATGTACTGCATGCATGCATGTGCATATGGATGAAGATTCTGAGATGAGTGAGTTCATGTAGTGATTGTCAGGCAAAACAAAACAAAAAGATAATTATGTAGTATAGTAATAATAGTAAAAATAATTATATAATAATAATAGTAAGGGGAGGAGGTAGAATCAGATCAAGTTCGTAGGTTAATGAATTATAGTCAGATAGAATGTTGATCTTTGTTATTGTTTTTGTAGATCTTGACATGATACATATGCTTACCAATTTTCATAGATGTAAGTGAATTCTACTCCAGGGTGAGAATTTTACATTTTTTAAGGGGGCGTTGTGAAGCCATTTTGTTATGCCCATGCACAAGAGCACTATCACATGTAAATTCTCCTTACTTCTGATGCGTGTGCAAAGTTGAGTGAGTTTTGGTGCATGTTAAAGCTGCCAAATATGCTGTTTACTTTGGGACGGGAAAAAAAAGCAAGAAAGAAACAGTAATTCCCTTAGTTTCAATAGGACCCGAGCAGCAAACAATAATTCCTTTAGTTTCAATAGGGTCCTCGCAATCGCCGCTTCCTGGGGGTGCTATCAGTGGCCGCAATCCATTCTTAGTGAATTACCCCCCAAGTGTCAAATATACTCATCCTTATTAATTGGTTTTGTTTTATTCCAGTTTCTTAAGATCCAAGAATAAAAGTTTCAATTTCTCTGTAAAGGCAACAAGCACCTGAGCGATCAAACACTATGTATATCAAGGGTGGGAAAGCATTTGGACCTGTGTGGTTGAGTACAGTTGCTCATGCATGTTTGATGGTTTCTGTGACATTGTTGATGGCAGTGTGTGAATTGATTGGCCCTCAGCTATAAATAACAGGTGGGAAGTCCTGGACTCTATTGAAGTCAGAGCCAGATTTACAGCCACTCTCCTCTCCTCTTTTTCTTTGGTGCATACTTTTATGCAGAATCTGTGTGAGGACAGGGTGGCATATTTGCCAGAATACAGAAACAGTCAGGGCTTCTGGAGTTATCTGCAGTTCTGATGGTTTTGCTTTCTCAAGCTAGTGTTCTGCAAACAAGGGAAACATGATACACTCTTGCACCTTCAGGGAGGATGCAAATTCAAAAGTCCAAACTACATTTAAAAATATTTCTAAATTGGCAGCTATTTTTCCTGCTGAAAATCTCTTTGTAGTGCTTTCGCCCATGTTAACCATTTAGTAGAGCACTGCAGTATTACAAGTTTTAACAATTGGGAAATCTAAAATCTGATTTCGAATTATTTATATTTGAATTTGAATTTCTCAACCTGAATAGTTTAATTAAAAATGTGAATTTGAATCACATAATTTTAAATTTGTATTGTTAGCCTAAAGCAACTCCACTGGCAGGTCTCTTGCCACCAGAAGTAATAATATAACTGTTAAATAATAATAATAATAATAATAATAATAATAATTATAATATAATTAACTATCAGTAGTTTTGGTAGCCACTAGAAGCCCCATGTAGTGAAGGAAATGGTCAAAAACGTAAGTGCTGATTGGCCAATAAGGAGTGCTGTGAATGTGCACACAATTGCTCTAAAATGTTACAATTTCATTTGTAACATTGTAACACACATGTGTGTCTCAGTAAACTGAAACTGAATTTCAAGTACTGAATTTGAATTGCAAAAAATGAATGTGGAATTTGTTATTACACAATATTACATTCAGTTTCAAGTTTGTTATTCAGATTCATTAAGTTTTTCAATGCAATTATTCAAGCTTAACAATACAAATTCAAATGGTGTGATTTAAATTCAAATTTTTAATTCAACGATTTAAGCTGAGCAATTCAAATGCAAATATAAATAATTCAAATTAAAAAAACAACCAAAGAAATTTAAATGGTCTAAACCAGTAAGTTGGAGAAATTACTGCACTTAAATTGGCCATATCCTTCACAAGTAGTTTCATTTCAACACAAATCAGGGACTGTACAAAATTACAGGGGTGGACGAAGAAATGGTCCAAATAGGGTTATGCAATTTTCCCATTTTGCTGAAGGGAAGGTAGTCTGACAAATTTGTAAGAACTAATAAGGAGATTTGGTTTTTTATTG
The DNA here is from genome assembly GCF_022749685.1 of Semicossyphus pulcher. Classification (NCBI taxonomy): domain Eukaryota; kingdom Metazoa; phylum Chordata; class Actinopteri; order Labriformes; family Labridae; genus Semicossyphus; species Semicossyphus pulcher. Next base: position 21,373,114 of record NW_027211692.1, on the reverse strand, counting down.
CAAAGTCCTTTAGTTCGAAGATCACCAGATCAAGAAAATAAAAGATAGGTGAATCTCTGAGAGACATTGATCACTGTGCTATTGACACAGCACAGTTCAGCTAGGGTTAAAGTGCCTCAAACTAGATGAAACCTATTTGCTTGGACCTATGCTTTTCTTGACCTTCTTACCTTATTCAACATCTACAGCATTTATAAACTAAACTGAGAGCTCAGCTAAAAAAAAAACATGTGTGGACACATCCCCTCTGCAAAAAGCATGAGGAAACAAAACCAATGACCCATCACCTCTAATATATAATGGAGAGCCTCCATTGCTACCAGTACCACAAATCCCCACTGACATATGCAGCCATTAACTGTAGTGTATGGTGAATCAGGCCTCCCGGTCTGGATGCATAGGATCACTATAGCCTGTCGCAGCCTTTGGATTAATTGTGCATCCTGGCAAACCCAGTTTACAGTCAGCAACTCTGCCTGTGATTTGTGTACTGCAGCACCAAATATATTGTTGGAATGGAGCCACAAATCTACAGCAGGCTGGTTGACTGTGTGCTATCATCCACACCCTGCACTTTAATTGTCCAATTTGAGGATGATGCAAATATGACCCCACACACTGTTTGCTCTTCTTTTTCTCTGCTGACTTCTTTTACTCACTCATGCACAAATACAGCACATACAAACAAACCTCTCACTTTACAAAAATCAATGTAGTAGCATGTTGAGTATGGACTGGCCTGTACTGAAAGCTTGAGCTGTAAAAAAGGAGATATAAATCAGAGTAAAGTGAACATGCCTGTGATGACTGGCTCGAGGCAAAGTGCCCTCTTTACTCGAACAAATACACACCCACACATACTGTGCATGTGTTATATTGTTCATGTAACACCAGTGCTGCACAAAGACATTTGCTGCCCTTAAAGCAACAATTTCACCTCAGAGGACCCCCTGCTGGAAAAGAATCCCTGGAATTAAAATGGTATAAATGGACTGCACTTATATAGGACTTTTCTATACTTCTGACCACTCAAACTGTTTTACTCTATACACTTTCACATTCAACCTACATACATACAATCGAACATGTATGTGGATGTGATTGTATGTGGGGAGCTATTTGGGGTTTAGTCTCTTGCCTGAGGAAACTTTGACATGTCGACTGCAGGAATAAAACCTCAGAACTTCCAATTGGTTTGACCTCCTCTACCTCTGAGCCAAAGCCTCCCTGAATTAGAGTTAGCCTACAGGGTTTGCCACATCAGCCCAAAGTTCCCCTACAGTGTCTAATAAACCCTATCAAGCCTTTTTTCAGGGATCACTTAGTTTGCAGCTTTTAGGGGGATTGCTGATGCCGTTACTCTCCCTATTCAGATGTATCAATCTTCCATGACAGCCTGGAGGTTCCTTGCCAACTGTTATTCACTGTCAGGGGTCGCTTTTAGAATTGGATGGTTCAATATTTATGACACCAAATCAGGCTTCAAATAAAAAGGCCTTGGAAAAGGGACATGTAAAAATGCATGCAAAACATTTAAGGATTTGAACGTAAATCAACACAGGCAGGTCATTTGCTCAAACAAAGAACCAAAGCTTCTGTAATTTACTTTCTGTCTATAGCAATTGTCTGTGGCATCTGCCAACAGACTACAGACTTCACATATTAGGAACTGTATCTTCCTGGGCCTTCAGTGACTTATTTTGCTGGCTGGGAAGGAGATGAAGGGGGAAAGAGGAGAAGCTGGCAGTTGTGAGTTTTGAGACACGTTATTAATCACCCAAGACAACTGAAAACTTTCTTTCATAACTAATCCGGCCAATTTAAGAGATGATGCTTATCTTTGGGTACAGCTAAATACATGCAACATGAATTTCAAAGGAGACTGTTCATAATGTGCATGGGTTTTTGTTAGTTGTCATTATCTTGCACACCCTGATGCCTGTACAGGATTTTACAGAAGTACATATACATGCATTCAGGCAGGAAGATAAATAAGATAAAAGAACAAAATGAAGGTTTTTTTTAATAGAATTTTTTCTGATTGCAGAAGAGGGCAGCGTTAAAGTCTTTTGGGACAACAAGTTGGCTTTGAAAGGGCAGTTGGTCTCATTTCAATGCCATGCAGAAGGATGGTACCCTCAACCTGCTATACAGTGGCAGCTGAATGACAAAAAGGTACCTCCAAACATCAACAGTTCTATTTAATAAGGTGATTTTGAGATCTTAGCAAAGCATTTTACATACAAAAACCGATACAGCTCAAGCTTTGGCATCAGGGTATTTGTTGCCAAAATAAATTATTGTGACATAAAATATTCACCTAATGCTTCATATAAACTCTTCATGTAAAAACAAATAATGCCCTACAAAAGACAGGTCACTCAAAAAAAGACATCACAAATACAATTTTTCTTACCCGTGCATCAGCTGTAACCTTGATTCAGTGTAATGCACTCAAAGAACTGCATTTGATTTACAATTTTAAAATCATGCTTTTTATTATTTTCTACTTTTTAAATCATTTATTTGATAAAAAAAACAAACATACTTTCTGTTTGAAGAGAATGGCCCAAAGACATGTTGAGGTGTAAACTACTTTTACAGGGCATGAAAGACACCCACTTGATTGACTGTCAGTGTCTACCTCAGATTATCTACTTTTTGAGTTTTACTGCTAACATTATATTAATCCTGCCCCTCTGCTCTGCATCGGGCCACTAAAATAAAAAAAATGTTATTTGATTCTGTGTGTTTTGTTTTTTTCAAGTGTACTTTTTTTGAGCTTAGTACCATAAACCAAATATTAGGTGTGAACTATGGTGGATATCTCCATTTGCATGAAATTATCAGCTGAAACCATACTGGTCTGGCCCTGAAAGCAGTGATCTATAGACTACAAAAAAAAGAGTCTAAAACAGACATAAAACAGATGTTTTATTGCTAAGAAGTTTATAGTCTCCAACTTAAATGCTGTGGAGAGGGACTCACTATTATTTGTATACAGTGTGCAGAAATGCTTACTGGAAAACAGTTCTTAAACCAACATGGGCCAAAGACACACGTTTTACATTTGTTTTTAGGTAAACTGTTCCTTTATGAGATTGTAAACACACCAATTAATCAGCACAATATAAATAATACTGATTCTCTCTCTTTGGTGATTGGCATGAAGGTGAGCCAGGGTAAATACAACATCAGTAGTGAAGAATCAGGGAAGAGCCACTTCACAGTGAACAGCAACCTCAGCATGACAGCAGCAAAGAGCTCTTATGTGAATTGTCTGGCCTCAGTGTCTGCCCTGCCCACACCACTGAAGAGCAGCGTCCGTCTCACAGTGGGTGAGAGAACACAGCCATCACTTATAACATAAATATCATATACATACATACAAACCTATGCACAGTAAGAGCCTCCCTTTGTTATGTCCTAGTATAGTTCTCTGTCACTAAATTTTGCTTTCTTTCTCTCTCTTTTTTCATCTGCCTTTCTCAGTGATTATCATTATGCACTTTCCCCCGTTTCTGTCTTTTTTCCTTTTCGAAAGCCTGTAATTTTGCATCATAGCAGCTAAAGTTGTGCTGAGATTGCAAACCTCTCTAACACCCACAGATTCCAAATACAAATACTTGGTTGTTATCTTCATAATATTCCATTTGTATTTGTAACATTTTTTTTACGTTCACTCAGAAGAGCTTCCCTTAGGAAACATCTGCATGTCTAATGCAAATTCAAACAGGGTTTTAAACACAGCCTTCTTTACACAATGTCTGCAAATCTGTAATTGAATTGCAAAGTCACTACCCTGCTACAGCATTTCTCCAAAAACACTGATATGACCTTCTCTGCTCAGTTGCAGAGGTGGTGCAGGAAGGAGATGACTGCACAGTCCCGCTGGCGGTAACAGCCTCCCTCTCTGCCGTTCTGCTGCTACTCCTGCTCTGCATCTGCACTGCCCTCTGGTACAAACAAAGGAGACAAGCAAGTAGGCACTTTTATCTTGCTTAAATTGCTCTAGGTGAAAAAAGACGAACAAAAAACGTCACCTCTCCCTACATTTTCCAGTGCAGAAAGTGTGATTAAAGTATAATGAGGAAGATAGGCTGTTACATGCTGTGTGACTCTGCACTGCCCTATGCTGGCCTTCACCAAGGGCACGCAATATCTTTTCTGACAACGGCAGAACAGTCGTCGTCAGCAGAACCTTTTTCTTCTCAGGAAACAGCAGCAGCACAAAGGTCTAGAAGCATGTGTATAATTGCAGGGTTGAAGGTTTAAATCCAATGAACAACTGAGTGCAATATTATGAATGTCCTCCAGACTGCACAAAGAAACTTTCAGAAAATGTACCCTCTCAGTAAAATGAATTCCTTACCGCAACAAAGTACAAATACTTTTTTTTACTGTACTTCACTCGAGTTTTATGGACCTTATTTAAACAAGCTACAACAATGGTCTAAAGAGCAAGGCCTAAGTGCAATTGGTCAAAACAAAATTTTGAATTAAGGCACAATTTTGGAATGGCATGGTGATACGGTGGTTAGCACTGCCGCCTCACAGCATGGAGGTTCGTGGTTTGAATCCCGTAGGGGATCTCTCTGTGTGGAGTCTGCATGCTCTCCCCGTGATTGCGTGGGCTCTCTCTTAGTACTCTGGCTTCCTCCCACAGTTCACAGACATGTGCTCAGGTAAATTGGTGACTCTAAAATTTCCTGTAGGTGTTTTTTTAAAAGTGAGTAGTTTTCTGTCTGTATCGTTTGGCCCTGTGATTGACCTGTGCTCCAACTCTTACCCAAGAACAACTGGGATGGGCACCAGCTCCCCCGGGCCAGAGTAAGGGCCAAAGTGATTATATTTTTTGGATTTATATTTAATCATTTGTTGTTTTTTCGGCGTAACATGTATTAAACCAATAAGAATATCATCTCTCATTCCCTTTATAAGCCCCCCTAATTCTTACATCAATACAGATTTAAATATAAATAGACGGGATAATAAACATTAAGAAAAGATTATCACTTGTCATATCACACATCACAGACGTAACACGATAAAAACAAAGCAAAAGACGTATTATAACAAACCAGTCACAAGAGGCAACGGCAGAGAAGTAGTGGTGTGTATTGAATTCATGACTGACAGGGAGAACTTGGATTAAAGGTAACCAGCCAACATTGACAACGCTTCTACCTTTCCCCAATTCAACTTCACCTCAGGAAGCTTTGGTAGAGTCCTGCTGGAGCCCTGCTGATACCAAAAAACTTAAGCACTGGCCTGTGGTGTTCAAGCCTTAGCCCAAGACAAACACAAATATGACCTTCTTGAAGCCAACCCAAGACAAACACAAAGCTCTCTGTGATGACTGCTTGATACATTACATGCACACACAGAAAAGGTCCTGCTAGGAAAGAGGCATGTTGCAGTGATGTTGGAGTGCCATCTCTGAGGGGATCATTGTTCTATAGTAGAAGAGGCTGGAGAAGGCCTGTTTGTGTGCGATAACAAAAAGTAGTCCTGAGTCACACATTTAGAAGTCAGTTTAATCCCTATGACTGATTCTGGACCATTGCAAATTATGGCAATGGTTTAGAGCTAAGGGATTACCATAAAGCAGGTGTGACCTTTCTCATCCGGCTACTGCTTCTGTACCTGAAATGTCTGATATCTCCTTTACCATTGTTCTTGCTTCAGTCTATGTAACATTCCTGAGCATGTTAAATGAACTTCATGAGGATGTTTCACATGTTAGAGGATATGGCATGGTCCCAAGTCACTAAGCTCTTCCTTGAGTAATCCACCTGTGGGGAGAATATATCCTTTGTTATGATTTGAGAAATAGAAGGTATCCAATATAGTCACCCTCAAACACTTAAGCCAGCACGACAGCTTGGATTTAAAATATAATGACAAAGGCAATTTCTCTCCCTGTAAAAGGGACAGTTTATATCTCTCCTGAGGCAAGTATCTGCACCATTCTTATTTTGCTGTGTTTTAATCATGGCCAGGAATACCTTTGGAAAAGACTGTGTTACAAAACTCATTACAACTCAACTCCAGCCTTCACTGTTGAATTGCAAACTGACTGGAGGATATGACACTGGTCGGAATCCAAAACTAATAAACCGCAGGACATTTACAGCTTTCATATTGCTATAGGTGGGGTGAGCAAGCACAGTGTTTCTTTGGTCAATGCAGTGAGGATAATTAAGTAAAAGGCTGATAGCTCATGACAGATCTGTAAAGTTAATACCTCATTTTTTGCCTTTCAGAACCAAGCCCACAAGAGGAATTAAGGTAAGATGTAGGAGCTCCTTTTGCTTCATGATGCTTCTTTAAGGAATAAGAACCCCTGGATTATCTTTACTTTATAAACAAAAGGGACTTTATGATTAACTGTGGAATCTTGAGTGAAAGTCACATATACTTCCTCCATTAATGCTTGACATAAGCGAATAGGTCAGTTAATATGTAAAACTTATTTCTGGGAATGAGTGGGCTTTTATTGTTGTTAATTATAAAAGAAAATGAGACACACAAATTTCAAATTACGTGCATTAAATAGTTATGTCATTTCGTAACAAGTTAAGATTCATAGTGCTTATAGCTCATTCAAGAAGCATTTACAGTATATTAGGCATTATATTTTTAAGTATTTTCCATGCAGCTTTTATGTCCTTTCTATAGAACACAGTGAAGTGAGAGTTGAACACTTGGTCTGGGGAAAAATAAAAGTGAAAAATAATGATGTTTTTTTTTTTTTTTTATCTGTCAAAGTACTTTATGAAGGCAACAATGCAAAGTCCCTCCATATACTGCAGTCTGTTCACAACAGCATAGCCTTGGACAAAGTGGCTTTGCCTGATCTCTAAAGGTTATCTTTTCTATCGGTCCATTCATTTGGGCATTTGCAGGTTTGACCAATCAGTGAGCGAAAGAAGCACAGTTGCTGAGGCGACACGGGGGAAGGTCAACCTGGGCTACTCTAGTGATGTCCTCACAGGTGAGAAAGTGACTCAGAGTTTACTAAGATAATTGTACTATAACTGTTTCATCACAATAACAGTCTTTACAGGAAGAACAGCACAGATAAATATTTCAGGTTAACTGGTTACTACTGCACCAGCTGCAATGATTTTCAGATTTTCACCAAACCAAAATGCTAAAATACCACACTGTTTATGTTTTGGTTTTAATTATATATTGTTTTATTTAAATGAATATTGTTTTAATTTATAAGGTGTGAATGTTAACATATGAACCTTACAGATTTTTGTCTTAAGTCTTCCATACTGGACATTTCTGCATCTATTATTTATCTAGCTTCAGTCACTTTAAAGAGCTTCTCTACTATGTTTGCAAGTCTAAATTTGTTATATAGGCTAAAATGTAGATTTTTGTTTTGCCATCTTTGAATACAGGCTGAACATTTTTAGATTTGGATTTTCACTTTAGTTTAGGAATACATTCCATTCCATTAGAGTAAGGGTTAGGGTTATGTGTTTGTTTGGTACACATCTCATAACTCTAAGCCACTAAATCACCTGATTCCTGCTATTTTGCTGACTTTTGTTAGTCTGAAGTGGGATGCAGCAGGTCATGGGGGCTTCAAGGTAAGATCAGGCTAAATGGCTGTTTTTTACTCCGCAGATGCAGTTAACAATGAGCTAATCATGGAAACTGGTAGCCCCACGGACTTTATCAGTTTTCACAAGGTAAGATAGAGAAGCAGTGGATGGGAGGGATGGGAAACAGATAGAAGAGACAGAAAGACAGAGTAGTGTACAATGCGGCCATTCATTTTGTTAAGTTTCTGTGTCCTCCTCCCATGTTTATGAGAATGAGCTGGGACTGTATTACTATACTGTTGCACCTCCATCAGACAGCTTGATGTCAAACAGCTTAACACATCTATTATGACATTAAGCAGGGAGGTAGAAATACATTTACTTTGTATATCAACATAACCGCTCAAAAAAGGCCATCAGCACTATTCTTAGCTTACAGGATTTCATTATCACCACCACCACCACCACAGTGTATCCTCTAAATACTGGGATGATGTTCAGGGGCATATACAACGAAGCAGGTTCAACATACCCAGGGTATATTTTCCTGATCTGGCTTCACTTAACCTGACAAAGGCAATCGCGCTAAACGGTCACATGAGGCTGGTCAATAAGTCAACTTGATAAGTCAACCCAGGGTGTCTATGAGCGCGTTCACATAAAAGGGGCGTTGTTTTGAGCAAATGACCAATCTAAACACGGGCAAGTCTGTCGTCAGCTGATCGGCATATTTTACAAACTCAGAGCAAACTATGATTTTAGAAAGATATGAAGACATTTCTTATAATCCTGACAGAAATCCACTCAGCTTCAGCTCCTGCATGCTGGAAGGACTGTGTCAATGCGCAAATAGAATAATATCACTGCTACATCATTAGTGCCTGATATATATTTTTTATAACACTTGTGTATTACATTAGATTAATACGTTGCACAGACATATTTTTGTTGCGTTAATGACCGTTAATAAATAGCCTATAAAACTACAATTTAAAGCAGGACGAATGCTTACCTTATATAAATACAAAAGTATTTCCGGCTTCATAGTTTTTGTCAGTCTCTGTTGTAGATGTATATCAGTACAACTTGATGAATATCTTTTATGAGTGTATTTCATATTAAAAATGATACGGTAAAGCAGAAGTGTTTGTGACTTATGGACTAATTCAGAAAAGAAAAGATTCTTCTCATTTTTTGTCTGTAACGTGTAGCTGTTGTTTTTGCCCTAACATGATTTTTGCTTGTCAGTGTTAAAGATCTGACAGTACCTAATGGGGTTTTCTCAGCCTGACTTGCAATTGACTAATTGATTGTATTGATTCTTGATAATAAGTCTATTGATATCTTGCGTAACATCCTAGTTTCGAATAATTAAAAAGAAGGGATACCATCTTCTGTGTTGGTTTATGTTTCTTCTTTTTCCAATAACATGTGACGCGGGGCAGCTCTGACTTCAGGTCACAAGTGAAGCTCTGATTCACTATTTTTGAAGGAATAAACCATGTGCTTTGAGTTGGAGCTAACGGTGGAGGTCAGACACGTTGAGCTGAAAGTTGTCTTCCAGAGGTCCTCAGATATCTCTGCAGGGGATTGTACACTGGACATATTGTTGCAAGGAATTGTTTAGGAATTGTTCAGTGCTGCAGAATATTATTAGATACTAAAACACAAATTTGATGTTGTGCCCCAGGTCCCTGATGTTGTGTCCTCAAGCAGCTTGTCTCTGCACACTGAGAGCCAAGCCCAGGTGTGTCTGTCAGAAAAAAGCTCGAAGAATGTCAGGAGGATTACCACAGTTTAATTAAGTTTGTTATGATGTTAATTAATATAAACAATGATGCTAATAATGTGCACTTTTGTAAAGTACAGTATTGTGAGCCACTCATTAGTGTTTGTATGTTACAATGTTTTGGATGTTTTACAGCTAGACCCAAATGTTATGGGATCTTAGGCTAAATATGTTTTTTTAATATATATTAAAAACATAATAAAATCTCCTTTTGTTGTGATTTTTGTTCTATGGCTTTTAAAATACATTTCGAAGTTGCGTGTCAAAGGGCTGTAAGGGATTTACAAAAGGAAAAGGGCTGGAATGCATGTTGATTATTAAGGTTAACATTAATTGATTGAGAATAACATTCAGGGAACAGATTTTCTCTTGCAAAAGCACCGCACAAGGAAAAAACATAGCACCAATTTTTCAAACTGCCAGGGTATGAGTGAGAAAGGGCTGGTTAAGTCTTTGAGGAGCAAATGTAGCATGAGATGCCAGTGAGGAGGTGGGCAGGTAACTGCAGATTAGATGACTGGGCGGAAATGGCAAAGGAAGTCTTGTGTATAGATTAAACATGGCAATGAAGGGACCTTTGTATTGGATTTTGCTCCTGTTGATGGCTGTAAAAAAAAATCTGAAACGGCTACAGAGATTTTGCAGTTGAAAAAATAATCAGACACACTGCTCAGATGTGCAATGTGAGCAAGCCGTTACAGAGGTAGTTATTTAGACCAAAAAGAAATAGAAATAGGACAGATAAGTTAATGGCTAACATCTGTGATTGCAGCAAGATCACTAATAAATCTCGTGGGGTTCAAAGCATAAGCACCCAGATAAACAAAACAATTATAAATTAGCAGTGTATACATGTTTGTGTGAAAGGGTGAATGTGACATGTAGTGTAAAATGCTTTGAGTGCTCAGAAGACTAGAAAATTGCTATGTAAGTGCAATCCATTTACCATTTATTTGGATGTAAAAACTTAAAGTGCAAACTATAATGTGAATAATTTTACTTTATTTTACAAGACAACTGATAAGCAGAGGTCAAAATTAAACCAGGTGGTTGGTCTGTAAACAGTGTGTTTACAGGCAAGAGTTGATAAATTTATCATTTTTATTTCTACAATTTTTTTCTTTGTTGTGTTCTGAGACCTTGGAAATTAACTTGCTGCATTTAATGTTATAACTACAAAAAGTCTGCGTTTTTATTGTTTAATTCAGACAGTGTACAAGCTGGTAGCCCTCCTAGCTTGTGACTGCATTCTTGGCTCATCTTTTAAATACATAATTACCAAGCAATCTGACAGAAAAATAGGGGCGATTGAAGAGGGTCTCACTGACCAGTGGGATGTTGATTGATATTCATATTGCCACCTCCATCTCTTTTGGTACTATCAAGTGGTGAAGGCTGATGTGTTTTTTAAAGATGATTTTTTTTGGCTTTTTGCATCTACTGAAAAGGACAGCTAAAGAGAAACAAGAAATGTGGGGAGCAGCAAGTGGGGGGTGACATGCACAAAATGGATCAGCAGACGAGGACTTGAACCTGCAATCAGTGCATCAAGGACTACAGCATCTATACATGGGGCACCTGCTCTACCAACTGAGCTAAACCAGCACCCTATCTGACTTCCTTTACAATATGCTGAATACCCCACCCCCAACCCCCAAAAAAGAACATCCAGAGTAGCCTGTTACATCATTATAGTATAATCATGTTTGCAGAGAAGCCATAGTCCAGGATATGACTCTTTCTCTATTTCAAGTGTGATAGAGTCTCAAACTTAATTAATTTCCCAGACATTGATAGGGAATGGTTATAAAATACAGCATCAGGAGGAAAGGATGTAAATTACGCGACTGGTGCTGCAATGAGAGAGATGTGTTGCGGGGGCTCTCTGTGTAATGCATGGAATAGCAGATTTATCTCTGCATCAAGGGGCTGACAAAAAATTTGCATTTTATAATAGTAAAGGATGGAGGGAAGTACAGTTGTGAAGATGGAGGTATATGAATTCCTTAGACACACTATTGCTTCATTAGCACTGCTATATTGAAGGAGTTGATAGGAGATGACTATTACTGGTGTAATAGCTGCTGTAGTTACAATTCCTATTGACACCTATGCATTCACCTTCACTTTGACAGTGAACAAGCTTGTCAGCCATAGCTTAAATTATTCACCACACTAGGTCATTATCATTGTTTGAAAATCTCGCAGTACAAAATATTAGGGGAAACAAGCTTTTTTTCTGGATGATGCTTACACAGTATGCATCATTTGTCAGCTTCCACAATTACCAGCTTATGTTCTGAATGGGAAATACTCTATTAAATACTATTTCAAATGTGCAAATTTACATTCTGATTGGACCTTCTCTTTGGGCACATGTGATTTATTTCTGCTAGCAACCTTGATTGGATGAATATTCCTTTAAGCCTATAAGTGAAGGCATTGTGGCTAAATCTCTAAAGACACAAACACAACTAAAAACAAATGTAGTCAATTAGAGTGGATTCAATGTGAGGTTGTACATTCTAATAATGGGTATCATTCTGGATGTTTTAGCATAAATCTAAATATCTGACAAACTGAAATTCACACTGTCTCTATGAGTTACATACAAATGATTACAATTCATCCAATAGTTTTTAAATATTTCTCCCAAAACAAAAACAAATGTGAACCTCGTAGTGGGGCACCACAGATGGTAGAATTTATCTTTTGGGAACCATGAATGTCTGTAAACAATTTCATGGAAATCCCGCCAATAATTGTTGAGATATATCAGTCACCCCATAAAGCCGTGTGAAAAATGAGGCTGAAACCTGAAGATAACCTTCACACTGTGCCACTGTTCCTTGGATTTTCCACAGAATAACGCACCACTCTTCAAATGTGCTTTTTCTGAATTTTTGTTGAAGGTAGTTCCGTCTTGGCGTTCCAGCATTCTCATGAGGAAAAAGAAAGGACAAATAAAAAGCTGACATTTAACAGAAAATTGCCCCGTTAAAGGCCAACTATACTGCGACAGCATAAATGCAATATTGAAAATAGCATACTGACATAATTCCCTGCTATTCTTTCACCAGATGGCTGACACAGATCTTCACTTCGGAAATCACATCTCACCAGCAAATCTGAGGAATGTGTTTGTCCTCCCTGTCTCTCCACTGCCACACTTTTATCATCGCTGCCGCCTGTTTTCTTGCACAAAACACCTGGCATTGAAGTGGCAGGCTATTAAATAAATTAGAGGCCTTTGACATGACCTGCTTCATTGTTTTGTTTTCCAGCTTAAACTTACCCTTACCAAGGGCTTACTTAGGGCACTTCAAGGGTTTTCAGAAAAAATAGGGTGCCCAATCTTTAAGAGGCATCTAAAGCTCAGAGAAACATGCTCTTTTTTTCTAATAGCGAAGACTTAACAAGGTCCCTATGATTAATTCTACATGGATGTAGCAATCTTTTTGAGCCCCTGTCACTCTGTTGTTGCTTGCTGCCCCTCCTGTTTATCAAAAGCTAATCTCCTCTATACGTCATCGAATGACACTACAATTTCACTGCACATGCTCAGTCTACAGCATAACTCTGGCTCCCAGACTGTTATGTCTACTTAGAAACCTGTCAGTCTGCAAGGGACCAACTTTCAGTACAGCAGTTACGTATCTTGTACCTCCCTGCATGCATCACAGAAAATTACAGAGTGGAATACAAGTGGGACAACACCAGAGAAGTCTGCTGCTAGGGTGCAGCTCCCCAGCTTCCTTAACAATTTTCTGTTGGCAATTAGCAAGAAGTCACTGCACTCTTTTTTTGGTGTATGGATAAATAAATGGAAACTTTGGCTAATGGCTCTCTAGAGTACAGCCTGATGTCTCTGGTGGCTTGTTATATTCTGTTTTCCACTTCCTGTTCGTCAGGGTCCATTAGCAGTCCAGTCAGTGAGCTGCAGGAAGAGAAGTAACTGAGGCAAGCTAGGATATAAAACCAACAGTGAATTTCTTCTGTCTCTTAGTACTTTCTGACTTGCCTACCTTATTTTTTGTTCAAAGCTCTGAATAAATTGGCTTGTATTGAAATCATTAAGTTTGAAAATACACAAGTATGATGTTTCATTGTATAAAAGGAAGAGTAATTCCCTGAAACATCTTGGCATTGTAGTTTTTAAGTATTACTCAAACGGGATTAAATTGAGCATGAGCTGGGGACTATTTTGAACTGATACACATTTAGTTCTCTGGTGAGTTTTTACAGCAGCATGTTCTTTCATTGAATTGAAAGAACATTTCGCCCGGTACAACAATATGGTTTATGGTTTATTGATGTTTTCTTTGTTGCTTTTGGACAGCAATAAGCTATTATAAATCAGGCTTACAGACAACACTGGTCAGTAGAATCAATTCATTGTTAGTCATGGGATTTGTTGACAAAAATATGGAATAATACCAGACTTTTCCCTTATTAAACAACTGCATGGCAAAAATATGCTTAAATTTGTGATGGTTATTTGCTGGTTCATGTATTGAGACCCTTTGTAAAGGTGAGGACACAATTCTCTTTTACAGATGACCATTGAATATGCGGGACACTAAGGACTCAACTGTTCCTCCTCCAACATGAAAATCATAATATAACAAATTCTGAGAAAATGTACTACTTAACTTCATGAACATGTATTCAAGTAAAACAGACCTCATTCACCAGTAAAGCTTGGTTACTTGAGGATGCCACTGCATTGAATGAGTTGAAATCATTGGGTACTCTTGCAATTGATCAGGGCAAATTAAGTGTGTTGTGGTTAGTTTAATCTGGCCCATTGGAGCACCACTTGATGAATAACTGAACATGTCCTCTCATTATTGAAAAACAATTCTTTCAAGAGCATGTGGCAGGGGCCTCTTACTAAATGAATGGCCATCAAAAGTAACTCTGCGCCACTGTATTTTGTGTCTAGGGCTTTTAACAGTCATTCACACTAAATCCTTGACACTACCTTGTCAGAATAGGGTCCCTCTATTAGCTGCTTAATGCAACTCAGCGAGTGGTTCAACCAGGGTAATCATGTGTTGCACAGTGAAGACCTACTCAGTAGTCAGTATTTTAAAGAGAGAAAATGTGATTATAAAAATGTTACTTGTAATCTGCAACCCTTGTGCGCCAGAGGTATCTTCAATCCTGTATAGTTACTCTCCCTCAGCTCTGCAAGTGTGACTCACCGGTTCATGTCAGTATCACTCAGGGGTACATCTTTGCCATGAAACATCTACAACTAATTTTTCCGGTCAAAAGATGTTCTGATAGAGAGACTTTTTGTCTGTCTTGTTTGTCAACAGGGCCATAATTTTGTTTCTGTATTACCTCATCTTAGAGTTAATTTGTGCACCTTTAGGACAAATCACTGCAGGCAAATGAGGAGGCTGTTTTTAAATGGTGATCCATATTAAAGGTTTGTTTGTGGTCATTTTAACCCTTGGTTAAATTCCAGTGCACCTTTAACAGTTAGCCTGTTTTGTATAGTACTGTGGCTACAGAATCTTTCAGTTAAATACACCAGATTTAATCCAATGATTAAACTGTTGAGTGCTGGGGTGTTCTAAATAAATTATGATTCTACTTGTTTGAGCCCTAACTTTACTAAAGGTGAACGATGCCAGGTTAGATTAAACCCATTCTCCCAAAGGGACAGGGACTGTTTAAACTCTGGGCCAAACCCTCTGGCTGTGTCCCTGCCCATCTGTCATTACCGGGTTCAGGTGGCAACAAAGTTGGCAGTGAAGGTAGGAGTTCAGCACATCAGCAATTCTGCAGACCAAATCCCCTGATGGTGCGGTCCTGATAAATGATGTCCAGCTGTCATTGAATGGGCACTAAGAAAGACTTACACACCAACTCTCTTGAAATAGAAAGCACTTCTCCTAAAATCCAGTACTGACTCGTTGCTCAATCAGACAACCTGAACGGCAGGCTGGTAGAGCAATTCTCACAGAAGCACAAGGGCTTCTTGCCTGTCCTCTACAGTGGATCATATTATATCATGACTTATGCACTAAAACTTAAAGCCAAGCTAAACTAAATGAAATGGTTCTTGTCCAAATCGAGAATGCGGCTAATGGACATAGCCAGAGTGATGTCATCATTTGGTTTTTTGACCTATTTGTAGAAGCCTTGAGTTCTGCATTATTGACATCACCAGACTGTATTTCTTATCTATCAGCAGGTGAATGAGCTAGTTAAGCACTATGTTTCCAGGAGAATAATGATTCCATTTGTTCTGGTTGCTGACCGGAGTTTATTTTTTTTTAGACAAAAGAGGCTAAGAGACCTGGTAGCCTTGGTGCTCCAAGCTTTACGTTTTTTCACTTCAGCATTGACTTCATTTCACAGACAGTTTTTTTTTCATGACGTACTGTATATTTAGAAAAAAAACAGGCATCAAAAATAACTACATGGAAATAGTCATTTAGAGGCATTATAATTCATTTCAGTCTGTTTCATAACCAGCTAAAAACTCCTCACAGGAGCTTTAACATGTTCCTACAATCACAGGGCAACTTTGTTGGATTTGTTGGACATAAAATATGTTTTGAAAAGCAATTTGACAGGATTTCATCAATAATTCATTCATAACACTGACCATAGTACATCATGAAAACAATCAGATTTCCTCTTACTATAGAAATAGGAGGGTTATTTTTTTTGTATTCTCTCTCATGTTCTCTCCATTAATGTTGTATTGCTTTTCTCTCTTAAATGATCAAATCCTGCATTGACAACCATGTCCTCTGGGCTATTAGACTAATTGAGCAGCTGTGTCTATTTAACTGAAACGCACCAATCAATGGCAGCAACATGATAAATGTATTCATTGAATAACTGTTGGCAGTTTAGAATATTGCAATGGCAGCTTAATTTTTTCAAAGTGAGCTATGTTTTCACTTGAACAGCTTTTGGCACAAAGCTTGCACTTGTTTAACAAACTTGCTCAGGGGTAAGCGCTTTTCTTTCAATAAACTTTTGTTTCTTGATATTATATTTTTATTCACTCCACCAAATATCCAATTTCATGTGCTGAGAAGCATTTAAAAAGCAAGAAAGATGTTGGTTTGAAGAACCAGGAAGCAGAAATATTTTTATAGAATTTTATTTTATTTTTGAAAACAAAGGAGCCAAAAATAAAGTCCTGGGTAAACTAACATAGATCAAATCAACTTGAAAACAACTGCAAACACCCAGCATCACAGCAAGCTGCTAGAAACAATTTCCCCCCAGTCAATGTCTCACTCTCTTTTTATTCCTCTTCTGCCCCGCCCTAATTGGATTGAACCATTGCATGGGTAAGGAAAACCAGAGGGTGCAATTCCTACTAAAACAAAAGCAAAACTCATCACAACAACATGGAAAGTCTATATATCAAAGTGGGACACCAAAAACACATTAATCCAAAACAATATAAAACATGACACAAGTCTATGGAGAATTAATAATGGTGTCACAAAAATCTGCGTCTGGTAAATCATATCTGTATTTGTTTAAAATGTTTCCTTTTATGCCACTTAAGCTGCAACTAATGATTGTTTTCATTAGTGATGAATTTGCTGATTATTTTAATTGATCATATGTTCCATAATACATCAGAATATAGTCAGCAACTTTTAGAACTTGGAACCATCAAAAGTATTATTTGTTTATTTCACATTTAGTCATTTATCTAGTTGTTATTTTCTTAAAGGAAAACATGATTAGGTTTCTTAACACTGGAATTATTATTTAGAATACTAAAGTATTTATTTTATTTTGATGGAACTGTCCAGTTTAGGCACTGGGTGACATATAAATATGGGTAGGTGGGATAGGCAGTCACCAGGGAAGGTGTATGGATTTTTACCAGGATAAGGAAAGAGAAGGATGCTACTGATCTTTTGTTTGTTGCAATTGTGTAATAAATGCTTAAGAACTAAAGTATTGATTGGACACTGACATCCTGCGTAAGATCCACTTCCTTTGTGCCTCAGTAACTGGTTTGATTTTGAGTTTGGATTGTGTTGATATTCAGACAAAACACCACTGACATTGAAATAATGTGTGTATGTATGATGCAGAATTTAGCATAAACTCAATTCACACATTTTACAATATCATTTATGTTAGAGAGGTACTATAAATATATCCTAATCAAATTTTAAGTGATTCTCAATCCAGCTTTATATAATAAAGATCCATTCACAACAATATAAGCTTAGTGCTTGACCTCATAGATGACAGTTCATTAGTTTAATAGAGGATGATCTTCAGGTTTGTGGTTTAAACAAAAAGGTAGAGGACCCAGATGCAGACTTACGATTTATTGAAACTCTAAGACAAACAAAAGGCAGAAAAAAAGCTTACATAGTCCATTGGCGACAGAAGAATCAAAAAAATCATTCACAAACAGTACGTACGCACAAATCCGTGCTTAAACCATGAGTACAAATGTTTGTCACACAAATCTGGGATTCATGAATATGTTCTTACTTGAGTTTGTTTGTACTCTGCAAACAAAGTTAAAAATTCCGCACAAATAATCGACTATTATTAAAACTATTCACCTAAAAAAGCCTTTAATAGACAATAATTAAAATGATGACTTTACTAATGCATTGACCAAATTTATTAAATAAACATGAATTGACACCCTTTCCTTCTCATCAATAATAATGAGAAACTTAAAAGTCTACAATCAAGAATATCTGATCGACTTGCACTCGTTAATTACAAAAATACAGTTTACAGTTATGAAATGAATTACCATAGGAGACGGTTCTTGTTGAGTATCATCACTTTCACCCAGTGCGTGGACAAATTACAGATATGGATGATTCACCAATTACTGCAGCCAGTCTCTCACCCTGTCAGGTGGTCCTTGTCCTCCACCTGTTTCCTTCCTTTTTTCTGCTCAGTCATTCTTTTTTTAGCGTCCACCTGGATGTCGAGCCACCTTTTTTTAACTTGAGCCAGGAGACACAGCATTTACAGCCTCACTTATTGAAGCCCAAGCTTCATTTTTTTTTCAGCATTGTGACTCCTGAGGACATGCTTCGGAAAAGTGTGTTTTTTCTTGCTTCCACCTCTGACACAAGGTGTTTTTGATTCCCTTTGGGGCCATCTCTTGCAACTTTGTCTCTCTTAACTTGTCTCCACCTCACCGCTCTCTTCACGATACGCTGAGCCTATGTCCTTATATAGAGAAATAGGGGCGTGCTAGTATGCAGTTTGCAGATTACGGGCACGAGCTTGTCAAATTAGAATGATTCTGATTCACTAACATATGCAAGGTGGTGAGAACAAAATGGGCCGATGCGCTAGTGTTATAATTCCAACGGTGATTTTGCGTATGCACTTATTTTGTGCACAGATTAAGAACATTTCTACACATTTGTTGAGGCCCAGTGAAACACATGAAAACTCACAAGGAACAAATCCACAGGGAGCAAGGGTTTGACGAAAGACAAACGACAAACTGACACTGAGACACGGGAACACAAAGACTCCTTCGGAGGCGAGGCTCATAAGACAGTCAAGAAGCAGGTGAAAACAGGGCAGGGCATATTATCAAACAAGCAGGAAACACACAAAGGCAGGAAGTGGATGACCACAAGAACAAAGTGACAAAACTCAACCCTTGGTTGTTAAGAAACATTAGTTTATTTGGTCGAATCTTTCTAACTAAAATGGAGAGTATCTCAAGATTTACCCAACATATTCAAGGCAGTAACAGAGTAAATGGTACATTTTCTAGTCTTCCAACCACTCAAACTGCTTTTACACTACATGTCACCCATTCACACACATTCACACACTGATGGCGAAGGCCTAAGTGCCAATCTCCAATCAAATCTATGCCCATTCATACCCGATGGCTATGCCAATGGGAGCAATTTGGGCTTCAGTGTCTTGCCCAAGGACACTTCAGCATGTGACTGTAGCAGTCAGGAATCGAACCCCCAACCTTCTGATCGAGCAACAACCGACTCTACCACTGAGCCACAGCCGCCCCAACAGAGATATCAAAAACATTAATCAGGTGAATTTTGATTACATTTGAAGGAAGACAGTTAATGTTCAGAGAGCAGTGTTGACCAAAGAATATAGGGAAGGAGGCCTACAAGCTATTGATTTAGATTTTATAAATTGAACCCTTAAGATTAATTAGTTTTTTTGTTATTAATTAGTTAGTCAATAGGAGCCGCTGTCTCATGTCACATGAGGAATTCTGTATTAAAAATAATTTTGTTAGTAATCCTAAGTCATTTAAATCCATTTCTAATCACATTTTTGATAAAAGGTACTGTGATTTTAGTTAGAATTCTACAGAAACTGTATTTCGCAGACCTATTCAAAAAGTACTATTCATATATTATGAACTAAACATCCCCCCCATAGCTCTCAAAGTGAAAGAAATTCATTTTAAGATTTTAAACGGAGTGTATCCATCCATCGATGTGTTGCAACAGCAATTTGGATTTCGAAACCAATGACCAATGAAGATACTGAAACTACTGAATTATTTTTACAGTGTATGTACTCTTGTACTCTGAAGCTTTCTGGCAGGATGCACATGACTGGGTTTACCCAAAGGACTTTCAGTTAGACAAATTCTCTCAAAAAGATATCATTCACAGACTTATCACAGACAATAAAAAGAATGATTTTTTTGTGAACATTGTTCTCATTCTCAGAAAAATGTATTTACACAAATCCAAGTTCTGTGTATATTTTATTGGGTGTCTATCTTACACAAAGGCCCTTAAAGTCATGGAAAAGGAAAATGCAAAGAAACATATGAGCATTGTAGAAGAATAAAAATTACAAAAAAACAGAGTAACAATTAGAATAAAAATTGGACCTACAAGCTCTGTCTGATACAAAGGAGCCAATGTACAGTGAAATATGGGTTTGCACACCTCACACCTTAACGATAATAACCTTGCCTTTTCATAGGTTTCATAATCTTTAGAGTTTGAAAAATTTCCACAGGTTCTTGCATCCCAAATAAATCTAATCTTAGTCTCTTTGCCTTTCTCTGTCTTCTTCCTTACTCCATGGCGTTTGGGTGAATGAGAAATGATGAATAGGGTTCAGAGCTAATAGCTATTGATAGGACATCAGTAATATACCCTCATGCTCAGTCAGGGACTTTTGTGCTCCTGTTCAGGAGGCTTCGTTCAGCAATTTACTGTCTCATAAAATACAGCTTGAAGTAATCTTTAGAACCAGTTCCAATAATGTCATTGGGAAGTTGGAAACAAACCAGGGTCTTGGGCATTAATTAAGCACTGAGTAATCATGGCTTCTCTGTCGTCTTCTGCTGACTTGACTGGTTCTCTCTTTTAGGACTGTACTCTGCTCTTTAGCTGAAATGCAGTTATTCAGTCAATGTTAGAATATACAGCTTTTCCCAGCTGAGATGGGGACAGTGTTAAATAACACAATTGCACTACTCCTTCAGTGTAGTTTTTTTGCACATCCTTTTGAACATCTGAATTTTCATTTTTTTTGTTAAAGAAATGAGAGTCAACTGAGAAACATCCTTCATCAAAGAAACAATGAGCTGGAGGACTGACTGCCTATGTCTTGTCAGTAAAAAGGAACAGTGTTTGTTTGCCTTCAAATAAAACTCTCTGTATCACTGTACTCTCTCATATTACCTGACCTTTTCAGACTTATTGCTTTGAGTTTTAATTATGTAACTTTTCCCATATACAGATTTTCAGCTCTCTGTCATGTGTGGTTCTGTTTGAACTGTTGGTGGCGCAGAGTGTGCAGCATCACAAGGCAATATAAACACTTAAGCATAATGAAACAGTTGCTTTTAACAGCGCCATAAATGTGGTCCTAGTAATGTTAAAAGAAAAGTTTGGATTTTTGGACACCAAGTAGAACGCAGAATAAGACATGCAGGCAATGGTGATCCATTACACAAAATCATCATCCAAAGATTTCATATACTGCGGCAGGCCAGTTTCTCAGGTGATGCGAGTCATCAGCTGTATCTAAGAGAACATGCTGGAATTGGTAACTTGGGAGATGACGTTTGTTGTCACAGAGGAACATATGTGATACAGGTAGAAGCAGAGATCGAGAGATCTTGCAACTGCAGCATGACCAGCTCCCATTCCCGACAGCAGTAGCTATCCAACTCTGTGGACATTGGCTGGCACTTCCCACAAGTGCACCACCAGTTTTCGTGCAGTCTCTCTCCGGCCAGAAGTCCAACCACAGGACACGAAACACCATGGGTGAGTGAGCTAAGAGCTTTGCATTCACTACACTAGCAAGTATATCATACAACTTGGTGTCCAAAAATCCAAACTATCCCTTTAAAGACATTTAAACATCCCCTGCATGAAAGTGCTCCACAAATAATTTGGTCACCTTTATGTACTTCAGATGCAGTCTGAAACAAGGGAAGAAGAGAATCCTTACTATTTAAAAAAAAAAAAAAAAAGTTGACCAAGTGCCTACAGAGAAATTCTAAACATGAAAAATGGTGTATAAAAGACAAAATTAAAGAATCAATTACATATTCAAAATTGTGACTCAAATGCAGTTGTTGATGTTTATTACAACAAAAAGTTAATTAATTTTCTATGTGCTGTTACAAAGAGTTGTAGAAAAGAACTATTGAAACCCCCCCAACAGAATTATACAACTAAACCAATTGTAATAAACATATAACATAATAGAACATTTGATTACAGGTGACAGGTATTAATTTTCAACAGCATGGCCTACGGACAACACAATAAAAAGGCTCAGGGTTATGGGTTATGAATTTTGTCCCAAGTAAGTTATGAGTTAAAACATTATGTTGTGTAAAGAGATTTGTTTTGTGGTGAATCGAAAAAGATATGTAAGGTACTTGCTGCTTCTAATACAAAACAATTGGTGGGTAGACATGAGGAACATGGGATCCTGGGAAAATAGGAGCTAGAACTGGGGAACACAGGACCCAGGAAACAGGACCCAAGGAACATAGGAATGAACTCCGAAATGGTTAGCCAAGCTCTGTCTAAAGGAAATTTAAATCCACTCCTATGAAATCTCTGCAACTCATGAGTTATAATGTTAAATGCTGTTTGTATATTCCGCACAAGAAACTGACTTCTTAAGAGTCTTGTCATCATAAGCTGAGACTCCAAGACATTGTTTTGTGCTAAGCTATTTAACCATTTCATTAGAGTAACACTATTTTTTTTGACAGACTGTTATGAGAAATTTAATTTATATATATTCTGATTCAATTCTATGCACAAAGCTAATACAGTTTTAGAAGTTAGGAATCATTGGGGTGTTCAGTTTTTGCATTGTTTTCCGGATTTGTTTTCATGATACACAGCTCCTGGATCCTGAAATCGACTATGCGATCAAGTGATAACACAGTTATGCCTAATTTGCTTTTCATATACATGATGAGCAGGATTTGCTTATATTACAATCAACATGTTTCCCCCTGATATGAATAAACAGCAGCAGGCTTAGGCCAATATTCTCCGACCAATTCATCCATGTGGAGGTGCTGACAGTGCACATCGGTTTGGCTCCGCTCCACTTGTCATACAGTTGGTATTGATCAGCAGCGCGGACAAGGAAAGACAAATTGAATCCAGACCTCACCAGGAGGCAAAGAGTGCTAAATTCACTCTCAGGACATCAAGGCAGTGGGTTCATTCATCTCTGTCTTTCTCTGTCAGGCAGACACTCAGCTACTGTCTGACATGTAGACAGCCTATCATCACTTTGCTTTGACTGGCAACATTCTTGGTAATCAGGCACTAATAACTGCAGTGCTCAGAGCCCAGACATGAAATGAACTGTCTGTACTCTGCTGAGGATCCCCACTGGGCATGGCAGCTGAAGTGTCGGGAAAATGTATGTGTAGAGGGCAAGGAAGGTGTCTGTGTGTGTGTGTCAGTGTGTGTGTAGTTTTGTGTAAGATGAGCATGTGTGCCTCAATAAATGCTCTGCACATGCACAAGTGTTTGACTTTTTTATAATTACATGGCTTAATATTACAGTTCATGGTGAGATATACCTTCATAATCAGGAAGTTCTTTGTCCTAATTTTCTTAAAACATATTAAAAACATTTTGGGAAAAACATTGCTTTCCTGTCAAGAATTAGATTTCAAAAGGTGGGTTACACTGTAATATACAGAAGTTTAAAGAACACTACCATCAGGAGGCAGCTGGCTTCAAATTTTTAAAAAAAAAAGTGAAATTGCTAGCTTGGCTCTGTCCAAAGGTAACAAAATCCATCTACCAGCAACAATGAAGCTCTCTAATTAACAGTTCATATCTTGTTTGTTTTAGGACCAGGCAAGCTGGTCTTTATGCTAAGCTAAGCTAACGGCTGCTGTCTGCTAGATTCATAGATTCATAGTTTTAATTTAGAGTGGTATCTATCTTCTCATCTAACTTGCGACAATGCCTATATTTCCAAAATAGCAAACTAATCCTTCAAAACATTTAATGCCAAAAGAAAACTTAAGTCATGCTAAATCAAACTATGTTGTCATTTATTTTACAGGTATAAGGACAACCTTTGCTCCCTATGTCTACCAGAAATCTAGTGGGGCTGTGTTTTTCTTCTCTTCTTACAAACACAGTGTGCATCTCATTACCTTTACCCTACCCCTTTGTCTTCAGTGAGCTGTGTGCTGATAGAAGCTGATTGGCTCTGTGGCTGTCCATGCCCAGCAGCTAATACTTATTATAAAAATGGCTCTGCTCACTTTGATGGGGGGGGGGAAGCATTTCACCACGAAGGGACCTGGCCACAGCAGATGATGCTTCAAACAGACTGCGAGCATCACAAGGACGGACAGTAGCGAGGTGTGTGACTGCAGTTGGGTGCCCTGCAGAGGAAAAAGAAAAGAAGAGTGCAGAAGAGGAAGAGCCACATTAGCTGTAGATCATAAAGAAGAGGATCCCTGGCAGGCAGGGCCGTGAGGTTTTCCCTGTGTGAAATTTCATTATGCACCAGTGGTGGTCAAGCTCACAGGATTAGATTATGTTGCCAACCATCATTGTTAAAGGTGAATGTCACCAGGCTCTTTGACACAAGGTTTGTTTATAGAGTGTAATAAGGGGCTCTATAACACACAGATCAGTCATTGTTGGCCACTTATAAGAGCAACAGTATGTATTCTAATGTATTGATGAGGCTATAAGGTATAGGCAAGTGATAAATCAACTTTATGCTGGTTTTACAATTGTTATAAATGTTATAGCTATAATAATAGTAATAATAATTATTATTAATAACCATCTTTAGCCTTGGACACCACACACACACACACACACTACACAGCCAATACAGTCACCTCCCCTCAGGCATGAGATACAGATCACTCACCTTCAGGACTAAGCGAGCCATGTCAAGCTTTGTGCCCACATCCATCAGACTCATGAACAGTTGAATTATTTATTTTTAACTCCATGCGCTTTAACATCTTTTAACATTATTTATTGCATATTCATTAAGTCTTATTTATTAAGTTTTAAAGCTTCATTTACCACTGTTGATTGTTTTGCGAATGTATGTGATATGTGTGTGTAGTATGTTGTTGGGTACGTGAACTGTATGTGCACTGACGCTTTTACACAAATGAAGTTCCTGACGGATAAATACAGTTATTTTGAATTTAATAAGACTATAAGCATTGGTCACAAGATCAGAATGCAACATAGTGCTGCAGCTCCATACCTCCATTACTGTAAAACACTGCAGATTGAATGAAACTCCATTGTTGTATAATTGTTGACTTATATTTAACTTATAAGAGCATTGAGAAGCAATGTTCAACAATCTGCTTAACGATAGAGAAGACACCTCGACTTTATTTTGATTTTAAGGGCGTTTGTTGGGAGCCCCAAATCGCGCTGTGCTTTTTCAGATTAAGAGCTGCACTTAGGATAGGCTCATGGTTGTTATTTAATCAAACATGTGGAGACAGAAGATGTCGTGCTGAGTGGCTTGAGGCTATTAAACAGAACAACCTGATACCTCAGAAATGAGGCTGCCTCTCTTCTGTACCTTCTAACCTGTGGCGAGACTTGGCCCCTGGCAAAGACACAATCTAGCAGATCGCAAGTAAGCAAGGATTAAATGTTGTCATACCAGTCCAGTCCACAATAAACCAGAATAGACTCTTTATCAGAACATACAGAAACATATGAGAGAAAAAAACGTAACAGAACAGAAAATGGATGCAGGATGGAGCTATCTATAAACTATTGCTGATGATTTGTCAGAACCTCAGATCATATTCCATGAAAAGGATTTCCAATGCCAAGGTTTTTAAACATCTTTGTCAAAATGATTAACTGGTAAATGGATTGTACTTATAAAGCACTTTTCTAGTCCATACTACGGTGGCCCTGAGAGCTCAACGCACAGTAACTTAAGAAAACACATGCAAATACACAAAACACAAGCAAATTAAGAAAACATCTTCATCAATTTGACAACACACGCGCAGCATTTAGAAAACGAGCAGCAAATAGAAAAATGCAGCAAATAGAAAAACGAAGCAAATAGAAAAATGCAGCAAATACAAAAACGCTGCAAATATAAAAACGCTGCATATAGAAAAATAGAAAAAAAAAAGATAGCGATAGCATTTTTCTTATTATTAGCCTACCAAGTCAAGTAATCTTATGGAATAATGTTAACGTTATGCTGCATTTTTCTATTTGCTGCGTTTTTCTATTTGCTGCATTTTTCTATTTGCTGCGTTTTTCTAAATGCTGCACATGTGTTGTCAAATTGATGAAGATGTTTTCTTAATTTGCTTGTGTTTTGTGTATTTGCATGTGTTTTCTTAAGTTGCTGTGCGTTGAGCTTGCACATGAATCAAGACCAAGTGAAAATGGGGGGATGTTTGTGGGTTGGAAGATTTTTTGTTGTCCAGTCTGACCAATCAGCAAACCTTTTATACCCATAGTCGTTGTTGTTAATCTTTGAGAAAGAGCTCCAGGAGTTCTGGCTCCTGAAATTCTATTTTTGAATTTTAATGTTAAATCCTGATGCAATTTGAAGTTGCTCTTTGAGCCATTACTTCAAAGCCTATGGCAATCTCCTCTTAATCATGCTGACATCACATTTCTGTCTTCTCCTAGATCTCCTCGTCCTCTGTCAGCTTCTTCCTGAAGCAGCTCTCTCAGAGGATCACATTCAGAAAGTTTTTATATTCACTTTCTTCTGTCTCCTTTTTTTGTATGATCTGTAGGTCAGTTTTTTCTTATTTCCATCAGCAGCTCTCCTATCTACCTAGACTTACCTCCACTCTTTCTCAAAGGCACCTTTGATCCTCTCACTCCTCTTCTCCCAGGCAGCTGTGATGTGGTTGTTCTCCTCCTTCTGAGCACAGAGGCTTTTCTGGAGGGAGATGATTTTCTTTGCTTTCTGTTTCATCTTGTGTTTTACCTTAACGCATTCATCTTGTTTGCATCATGTGTTGTGTGTGTGTCATGTGTGTCTTTCTTTTTCTTTCATTCTTGTCAATGTTTTTTTCTAAACTCACTATTTCTTAACAAGGGGCTGATTGTCATCATATCACAGTAAGCTGATACTAAATTGTAAAAGGACTGCACTTATAAAGCACTTTTCTATTTTTCTGACAACTCAAAGCACTTTTACACTACATGTTACATTCACGCTTTCACCTTGATTGCTGCTATGCCCATCAGGACAGATCTAAACATGTGTACTTCATGGGCCAGGGATTGAACCACGATCTACCGATTGGAAGAGGACCAACGCTTCCTCTGTTAGTCTGTAGGTCCTGCACATCTTGAATTATTAATTTTATTTATTAATCATTAAATTAGCTGCTCATAAACCCTAGCATTAAAAGACTAAGAAATAACTATTATTGCTTCTCCCAAGTTCAATCACATTGTAGCTCACAT
Organism: Semicossyphus pulcher; assembly: GCF_022749685.1. Lineage (NCBI taxonomy): Eukaryota > Metazoa > Chordata > Actinopteri > Labriformes > Labridae > Semicossyphus > Semicossyphus pulcher. The sequence continues at coordinate 21,345,821 of NW_027211692.1, read as the reverse complement.
ACTGCAGAGTGCTGTACTCTGTACTGTGCACCCTATATGTCTGCTGATGTTCCTTGCAGTTTACAACGACTTGAATTACACTTTAGACTCAGTTCTTGTTGTTCGGACTGTGGGTAAGCTGTCACCGGGTCTACACCAGTGTCACCAAGACAAATGTGTGCATCCCTTGTACTCACTGATCCAAAGGACAGTGAATTGTATTGCACGAGAATAAAACAAAAACTCTAAAACCTATCCTGTCAAACTATTTTTTCAAATGTAACTGGTCTGAGTTATACTCATGCCTTCGGTACATTACTGATCTCTACTTGTTACAAAGAAATTGATATAAAGAGGAATGAAAGGTCCTCTAACCGTTATAGTATAATGGCTTTCAGTGCCTTCATGATGTGCTCATCTAACAGTATATTATAGCCATCTTCTTTACTGACTATTCTACATTTCACTTAGTCACATTCTACTGTACATTTCACACATGATAGAGACTGGTATAGCGCCAAAGCCAAAATCTGCACATCTCAACATGGTCAGTATTTTACAGTGTATTGCAATGACCATCTCAGTCTAGCTCTAGCTGGAGATCATATGCGATCATAGGATGCCTTTGAAATGAAGTTTATTCTGTCTGGGCTGTATATGTACCATATTTTGTGATGTAATTTAAAGGATAATATTTTTTTCTAAATATTTTTTGCGTCAACATATCTATAAAGCTCAAAACAAACAATTTATTAGTTTGTCCCTCAGTACTTTACCTTTATATACCTTTTTTTTTTTTATATAAAACTCTATACCCTCTTAAGAAGTATCTTTAAAAACAGCTCACAAATGTGTTCTTTTATACTTTAAAAAGTCTAAAACAAATGTCCTGATAAAATGCGTGAGCGCGGATATAAAGGGGTCGAGCGCGCAAATGAAACAGTCGTGCACACATTATTCTCGGGAGTGCTTTAGCAGCACGTGCAACACTCTGTTCCTGAGTGCAATATTGCAGCCTGTGAGGAGAAAACTATGTTTTGAGCGTGCACAGAATCTGACTGCGCACGCTCAAAACAAAGGGTGCGATAACATAAACTGAGACCCGTTACGTATACACATGCCGATGAAAAAAAAGTGTGTTTTTTAGACTCAGGACGGTTAAAACAGGGAGGAAAACAGCACTGTTGCATATTGTAAATAGGAGAAGTGGTAGCAGCTTAGACCCAGAAACAGTTTAATGCAGAGGTTCTTACGTCACCACTTAACCCCCGCCCACTCACTGCCAAAAACCAAAAACTACTCATGTGCGAGCAGGTTAAGGTTTTTATGAGCAGGAGAGCACTGAGCGTGGGGAAAACAATCAAACACACGGTCAGATTCTGCGCACGCTCAAAACATAGTTTTCTCCTCATGGGGTGCAATATTGCACTCACGAGCAGAGAAATGTTGCATGTAAGCGCTTTCGCAGCACTCACGTGCAAAAATAATATGTGTGCATGACTGGTTGATTTGCGTGCGTGGCTCTTCCACACCCTCGTGTGAGTATCTCATTTGCGCTTGCGGGATTTGGCAGGTATAAGCCAGCCATAAGATGCAAATTTTTACTTAAACAGGAGCAAATTGTTCATTAGTTGAGGTCTATAATAAGTTGGAACACTACATGTAGTATTTTGTGCTTTTTAGGAAGTATTTACAGCTGCATATTAGTTGTGATTAATTCAAAACAAATGGCATTATCCATGCCATAGTAATAAAATATTACCCAGTGTTGGATGTTTTTGTCGGGTTTTGGACTACTATGGAGCTAAGTCAGAGCAGGCCCTGGCTACACAGACAATACTTGGAGGTAAAATCCATTCAATTCTGCCTTGTCAAGGGATTCAGAAGGAAATAAATACACAATATTACCAAACTTAATCTTTTAATTGTGTTTTGTTTAACTTGATTCTGTGGTGGTTTATCATTACTCAGTGGGATTCACACTATTTCAGGCACCATAAAAAAGTGACAATAAGGCCACTCTGGGCAGGCATTACAGCTGTGCAGCTAACAGCACTGAGTACTAAATATGTCAAGTTTACTAAATCAAGATAAATCCATTAGTCAGATGTTGTATGTTTAATATATATTTTTCATGCTGTACAATTTTAAATCTCATACACTTCTGGAACTGTCCATGTAACAAACTGTATACATGTAGTAAGTGCTGCTAAATCAGAGAAATGACGCACTCAAAACCAACATTTTAAAATAATATCTTGTACAATTAATGTTTCAAGTAATGATAATGTTAGATAAATATATTTTTATAATTCAATATATTTATATGTTTCATTTATACCATTTCAAATGGCTTTGTGTAAGGTGTTTATTTTTATTCACTCTGTCCTGCAGCAGGTAGGACTCTGAGGTCGCTCTCTGTGCTCCTGTGAACCTGCTGTGCGAGTGTTGGCTTGTTCAGACAGAGAGAGAGATGAAAGGAAAAAATATGTTTGGTCCAAATGCTACCTACTTATTCTTTAATAAAGACGCTTTTTGGAGGAGATATGATTGACCACATGTCTGTTTTTTCCCCTTTCATGTACATGCTGTGTGATAGCACACTTTAAGGCCTGTCTTACGCTGTTCACACAGGCCAAAGCAGAGTGTGACGCTAATCACAAAACAAAGCCAGACACTGTAAACGCATAATCACATATTATCTACAGTCCTTGAAGCATTCTTTTAGATTTTTAAATGAGATTGATTCATATTCATAATATAACATGAAACCACTTTTACCTGGACCAATTATCAATAGCACTACTCACATTCTTCAATTTATTCAGAACTCTTTGATTTCAGGACTGGATGGGAAAAGAGAGGACACATCTCAAAGGGTTTATCCTGATATTCTAAAACTGTTTTTTCATAAATAAATACACAAAAGAGGCAGTTTTGGCTTCATGCATATTAAAAGCGGAAGCAATATCAGACAATATGCCATCAGGTAACAAATGTGTGCCTAGCAAACTGTGGATTTTTTTATTGTGAAACTTTAAATGAGACAAGTGTATGCTGTGTGTATTTGTAGCTTCAAAACAAAACCACAAAATTATTTTAATCTTGGAGATCATTGCAAACATCTACCCAAGGCCTAGTTTACATAAATATATATAAGTGCACCACATTATCAACACACACAGCACAGATCAAAAATGGATTGTATGAAACTCTCTTAGGGAGGATGATCCCCAACACAACAAAGCAGAAAAAGGTTATACATGAGAATAATTCATGAGTCAAAAGCCTGATGCAAACATAATACAACAGAATCATTAAATTACACAGTGGAAAGTGACGAATACACAGTCTACAAAACAGACACAAAAAGGTCAAAGAAACAGTAAACAACTTTATATATGCAATCAAGATAATAGCTTTAGGTTTCATGCGTTTTTGCAACGTTTTGCAGCCTTTATCCATTGTATGCAGCCCTTTTGTTCTGCTGACTACAACATCATGTCTTGCTTCTGGTGCCGCTCACTGTCTCCTGTGGGACCACCAGCTGTTTCCCCAACTGTCTATCCACAATATTCCTGCTCGTAAATGCTTTACTACTGTCTCCCCCATGGACAAAACCAGTAGTGTTCTCTTTTTTCTGCTGTCTTTGTTTCCTCTGTCTAATCATTTGCCTTTTATTTGCTCCTACTAGATCCTCAAACACACTCTTAAGACAGACTTAATTTACATCCTGAAGCAAATCTTAATGAGGGTGGGTAAAGACACAGCAATGATGCAGAATTTTCCTGAGGACGGACTCATAGCACCTAATTTGTTCCCACAGCCGGGTTTTCTAATTCATCGATGTTTTCTTCCACTGTCCATATGTCTGTACACATAGAAGTATGCTTCTTAGAGGAAACAAGAAAATATCTGTACTCAAAAACACCTTTTTGCACATTTGTTAATGTGCAACATTCTCATGTGTGACATGACCAGCTTCTCTAACTTTAGATAGAGTAGGTGTCCTGTACACTTTGAGGCCATTAGCTCTTATAGGGCACCACAGATTGGATTCTTTGAACTTGGTATATATCTTCTTATATCTTCTGCACTTGGCAAAACTAAACGGCTTTACGATCCAACGATCTAAAGCAGAGGACCATTTTTGCTAACAAAAAACAACAAAAAAAAAACAAAAAAAAAAACACACAACACAAATGTTAGGCTTCATTTGTATTCCACTTCTTATCCTCCCATCCATCAAGACTTTATTGGGAGACAGCAGACAGAGGAAGTAGGGGAGCTGAGCAGCTTTCCAGTTGCATCCACATCAGAGCTTTATGAATATTGGTCCTGTTTCTCTGTGTCTGAAAGAAGTTACATTTAGATGCGCAGGAGCCAGGAGGAATTGGGATTTTGATGCTTGTTATTTGAAGGTACAATTCCACCATGTTTAAATGAGTACAAATGGATGTATGGATTTAGAACGATGATTAGCAACCTCAATTTGTAAAATTAATGTTGAGAGTGAAGGACAGAAGGGAGTGGATATAAATGCAGTTAGATTGAAGCAAAGGTTATACAAGCCAGCTACACCTGCAATGTTTCTTTTAAACTAAGAAATGCAATTCAGGCTACTCTAATGCAATAAATATATTCATCATGGCGTTGTTATTCACAAGAGAAAATGTAATGATCTTATTATATCATGGTAAACCTTTAGTAAATATCAATAAACCTCCTATAAAATGTGAGGGGAATGCCAGGGAAGCATCACTGCACATCTCATAAACTAAAATAATTATAAAATCTAATGTAGAGGCATCATTCAGACATTACAGTGGTGCCAAAACGGGTTCAAATGAAGCACAGACCATGATCTTTCCTTGGCTTTTTAATCAAGCTCACACCCACGCACAACTGCACACATTCAGGTGGTAGTGACAATGTAAAATAAATTTCTACTGATGACATGATGTCTCCTGCATGAAATGCCCCCCAACGCTTACATCTGTAAGCTGGGATGTTCATCAACAGGAGGGAGAAGCTACGTGTGGCTGATCATGATGAAAAAGGCTTACACAGCGTATGAATATTTGAAGGTGTTGGGTGGTGACTTGGGAGACACATTTGCCCACGGCATTCCTATTGGTTTATTGGTGACGTGATGACACGGAGGAGTAGGGCTTAACACTTTATAAAGCGTCTGCGTTCACGGCGAGCCACTCTCTTAAAGACCACTGTTGCTGAAACTTGTCGTTACGCTGCTCGCTACTGACAACAGCCGAGGAACCGCCACACTACCGTCCACCATGAGCGAGGTAGGAATATTTTATGTTTTTAAACGCAGAAACGTCGAGGAAACCCCATTACGCACGAACCGCGCGCCAAGGCGCAGAGGCTTATATATCCTTATGAGACATTTCACAGCTGGGTGTGCTCCTTTTGTCCATTGATATCTCTTAACTGATGAGATTTCCCATCTGACATTTAGGCTACTGTTACAGAGCGGATATGATTCATTACAGTTTCAGATTCAGGAAACTACAACTGCTCTGTCAGAGTGCGCTTAACAGCATCGGGAAACACCAGAGCGCACAATGTATTGTGGGCTACCCCCACCTGAAGCGACAGTGTATAGAAGATTTACGATGGATAGCGGTATTTGTTTTTACACCGCAATGGGTCAGACAAACTTTACCTTCAGTCATGATTTAAACTGAACTGCGTTGTTTGACATAACTGTAAGTAACACAATGTGGCAATGGAGCAAAATGTATACAAGCCTATTGCGACAGAAGTCAAGCCGTATTATGACAGATGTCTTCCAAAGTCTCTTATATTGTTGGTATACAGCGAGCATGTTGACATATTTTAAAGAACACTTATTTGACAGTGCGTGGTTCATATGTATGGCAGTGCAGTTGGAAATACAGTACGCTTACGTACTTAGAATTGCACCAACAATACTGTATTCATGTAGTTCTGTGTAAGGAGACCACAGGGGGCTGAAGGTTGCAATGGAAATCTGCTGTTAAATTTTCCCACAGCAATCACAGATGTTCTGGCTCCATTCATTTGAAAGTGGAGGGAGGGCTACATTAGTAGCTTTTTTTAAGTGAGTGTTTTACTGTCCACTAAATCTGGAGAATTCTGCTAATGTCACAAGAAGAACTATACGTGTGGGTAGTTTCGGGACTCATTAGGGAAATATCGTGCATGTTGTAAAATGTCAAAATATTATGATAGAGATGCCTAAGATGATCATGTCTGATTTTTATTTTTTCTCAACAGACTGACATATTTGTTATCTTTTGCTAACCAGTTGAATGATAAACATAAGACTATAGTGCATCAAAGTGAAACCTTCATCATCAGATTGAAACACATCACAGATGTTCAGTACTTCTCAGCTTTGCACAGTGGGGATGGAGAGAACTTAAGTCCAGTTCAGTAAGTCCAAAGAAGCTGTAAATTACAATTCCGTTCACATCTAACCTGAAGATATAATATTATGATATGGATGACAACAACACCAACTGTTACTTATGGAAAACTGGAAACAATTTTGACAAATTCTGCTAAATTCCCTGGTTCATGCTGCAGCTTGTTGTTGTGATTTGAAAAGAGGGAATATTTTACATGGATGGCTTTGCCTTTCTTTTCCGCAGTAACATTTTCAAACAAGCATCTAAGATGTGTTCTCCTACACATTACTACATTAGTACAGAGGGCACATTGTTAACTGAAGCCTGAACATTTAATGGAGCTGCAGCTGTGGGAGTTTTCTTATGTGTTCAGGGAAGATATTAACTTTTTTAAAGTTTATGTGCTTACAATCAAATTTGTGTTTGTTTTATCCCTGTGCATTTAGCATTGGGGAAACACAGGCTTTGATTTATGCACAGAGGATAAGTTAAAAGCCTGAGAAGTTAAGATTCATTTAGCTCTACAGAGGGTGTTACAAGAGCAGTAAATCTCCCTCAGACCTGGTACTGCAAGCTAAGAGGTACCCGGGTAAAAAACATGTTTAAAAACTGTCCTTTAGATGGATAATTTCAGACATCACCGTACTTCTTGCAAGCTGTTTATAACAAATCATTCACTTGCTGCCTAAATAAAAGATGAATTCAGAGTGAACACAAAACAGGAGCCTTAACAGCTTTTGAATAATTGAATCCATCGCCGGCAGCGAAATCACTTGAGCCTTTTTGTATAATGTGCAAAGTAAAGGAAGCTGCCATCTCCTGTTGATTAAAAGAGTTGTAATTTTAGAGATAACATGGCCTCGATGCGAATATGAGGAGGAGGAGGCGGCAGCAGAGGGGATGTAATGATTTTCCCGCTGAGTTAATATATTTTGTCAAGGATTATGCAGAGTGGAGTTGTTCTCAATCAAAGTCGTGAATGTATTCAGTCTCCAAACTTGTCTTGAAGCCAGTAAAAGCGAAGCAAAGCAGCTCAGCACGTTCTGGATGGATGAGTCTCGCAGTGGTCAGCACTGCAGCGCTCCCTCCCTCATACCCACTACGCTCTGTGCTTCTTTCACCGCCTCCCTCTTTCTCCCCTATCTCTTGGCAAATAAAAGTCAACGACGAATAAAACATCAGAAGCATTTAAAATCCAACTACTAAACTATATGTTTCAAATGCTTCTTGCGTCTGTCAGAGTGCTCGTGTCACGAAGGAATGAACAAGCTGACAAGAGAGACTGAAAAAGGGTCAGAGTGCTCCAGATGGTGGAAATGACTTCTTCAGACTTGTTAATACCTCTTGCATTAAGAGAAGAGTTTAAGCTACTGTCAAAGTTACTAACCATCATGACAGACGGTGTTTCATTTTTTGAGGGCTTAAGCTATATCTTCATGTTGCGCTTTCTCTCCCTCCATCTCCCATCCTCTATTCACAGAATCGTAATGTTGTTGAGCCTCAAAGAATACACAGCAACGTTGTGATATTAAGAAAGCAGAAGCAGTGCAATTAGAAAAGACTCCATAAACCTCCTCAGAATGGGCCCACTGCAGACACTTAGGCGTTGCCTAACAGGAGACGCACAGGTTTTAATGATAACCTTAAGGATTGTATTGTCGGACTAATGCTGCACTCGCACAATGTTGGGAGACTTGGAAAAAAAAAAACAGGACTTCCTTTTCTTCCAGGGTGGTTTATCCCCACTGTAAGCTCAGCCATTAAATCATATAGAATAAATCATCAGGGGTTACACTATTCTTAAACACTTAAAACCACATACAAACTGTGTATAGCTTTATAATCTAGCCGATTCAAGTGTTAGTATTGCATATTATGTAGGCAACCTGTAAGTGCCATAACATGTTCACTGCTGGAACTAAATCCACCATTGCTGGTTGATTCGCAGCCATTAAACCAACTGATTTTTAACACTTCCTGATCCTTCCAGCAAGTAGTAGCTCACATCCCTGTTAAAATTATTCCATATTGCTGACTCATAATTCCAACTTGAAGGCTGACTTGAGCATTTTATCCAAGTTGATTTTTCGTAATTACAGAAATTAACTATATGACATGAACGCAGAAAGCCTGCCCTAGAAATGGCACTGATTCATCATTATAAAAGCATAATTAATGGTATTTGTGTCAAAATCTCTGCTTTGGAAAAGGTCCAATGTGGTCAGAAATGTTTTAGAATATCACCCAAGAAGCAATTTAAATCAAACTAAGAGCAATTCATAGAGAAATGTAGCATCTTTTGTCTAAATTGGCTAAATTATGTCAAAGATAGTTTTAGATTTTATTGGTGTTACCTTGCCCCCCCATATTCTGCTCTGTGCTAATTAACATTTAATAAGCGCTGTAAGTATGGGCAGAGTTATGTGTCAGTAAATATCTAAATTTAAATCACATCATTTGAATTTGTATTGTTAAGCTTGAATAATTGCACTAAAAATTCTTAAATTAAATTTAGTTTCTCTGAAAATTCAAATTCAGATTGCTCTTCCTCGTCAAGCGGATCTGTGTCTCAGCGAACTGAAAGTGAATTTCGAGAACTGAAAGTGAATTGTGAGAACTGAATGTAAAATTAAAATTTTCTGAGAAACTGTATACAATTTAAGAATATTATATTCAGTTTCAAGTTTATTGGAGTTCAGTTTCTGAGTAATGAATTCATTTCAATTTATGCTATTTCCGATTCAGTTTTTCAAAGCAATAATTCAAGCTTAACAAAACAAATTAAAATTATGTGATTCAAATTTAAAGTTCTAATCTTGAAGATTTCAGTTTCGTTCTGCTTTACGCCGCCTATCGCAATAATAAACGATAAATGCAGGAGCACACTTTCCAGATGTCCAACCAGTGTTGCATGTGTGACGTCCACAGCTGGCTCTGGTTGTAACTCTTGATTTTCCTCGCTGACAGTTGCTTTCCTTTTTAGACTGTTTGCCTTCATCTAAGCGTCAAATTTGTTTCTTTTTCTTTGGATTTTCACATATTTTTGAAGTTGTATCTGTAGTCATCGACCTTTTCTTTGTTTGGTCAGCCATAGTAGATTACTGTTTACTCGCAACACTTGCAGAGACCGGAAAAGCAGCCGCTTAGCTCCACCTACCCTTTCTGGCAGACCAACCACTCCTGGGTGATGGAAAACGTGTCACTTACTGAGCACCGCATGTGATTTTTTCCATAGCAGAAACCCAGTCCATAATAATACTACATACTGCAAATGCAAAAGCTTTCATCAGTGGGCCATAGGCTCAATCACCATTGTGTTATCTCATTTGGCGATAGATAATGACTTAACATACATTTATTTACATGAAAATCTTCGAGATTATTACTTTAAATTTTTAATTCAACTATTCAAGTTGACCAATTCAAATTTGAATGTAAATAATTCAAATTCAGTTTCCACTGACACATATTTCTACCCATATATAACATACTGCTGCAACTTCACGCGCCAACATATGGAAAATGTAATATATGTATGCAATGTGTTGGTGCACTTGAAAATTAATACCAGTTTTATTTTTTCACATTACATTTTATAACCTGCATTGTTTTTTGCACTTTGTTCATGGGCAGAAATGCTTATTAGGCTGATAAAAATGAGCATAATCTTAGCTTAGATTGTCTGCTAGCTCATTGGTACCTACCTCTTTGGAGACTTTGAGTTCTTAATGGTTAGAAAAAAAGCTTTGGGTTATGTGTTTGCAGTGGGTAAAAGTATACGATTCAGGCTACTCTGAGTTAGCCTTTAAACTAAATTCAACAGGAAACAAAGATTTAACAGCAAAAGCTGTTTAATCCACTTAAAGTAGAGGTTGGGACTTCTCTTAGTACTTAAACTGAAATAACTTCGACTAGCGATGTAGCAATGAGGTCATCACATTAATAGTCAGCACAAATCAGACAAATCTGACAAGCCTCAGTCACAGTTAAAAGAAGACTGGAGACTTTTCCTTGCTCAGCAAAGGGAGCCTGTTGCAGTCTTTGGTTAAAGGAGAGCCGTGTTGGTACATGTTTCAGTGAGAAGCATTGAAATTCGTCTACAGAAGGCTACATTTCCCTTTAGCTTTGTTGTTCTTGATTTTCTCCTCACATGACACTTTGAACAAAAAACATCATGATTTGAGACAGTCCTCCAGACTGACATCTTTACAAATCATCACTCTCCCAGTCCTCAGATTGAAGTTGTTGTAAATATCTGCAGACAAAATTGGATGCATTTCCTGCTGTGCTTTCATTTAAGCAGTTTCAGTCATTATGTGAGGTAATTGTTAGGAATATCTTGGGAGGTCTTTTTTCTACCCTTTTCTGGAACACTTTTTCCCAAGATTTTAAGCATTTTTTCTTCATAACATTTAGAAACAGACACCATCGGGTTTTATCATGAGTAGAATGACATACACAATGTATCTGAGCGTACGAATCAGCATTCATGCTTAGCAAAGCCAAAAGATAAGTCCTTCATAGGATCTCCAGATTGGTCGACCTACAACAGGAACTGGTCAGTCGCTACATTAAAATATTAAGCTGCTTTGGAGCATGTACTGCTGGATTAGAGGACTTTTGTGGATTGTGTAGATCTGCTGTGTTGCAGCATCCAACGCTGTCAGACAGATTGTTTTTGCTCTGCAACAGACAGATGGGCCACATTTGTTGAGATTGTTTTTTATCTTAATGGTTCAGTGGGGTTAAATTGATTTGGCTTTGATAATGGACCAACATATAAATTTGCAGAAAATCACCCAGTTGTGGTTTAGTACTGTCATTCTGTCACTGCTGTGGAAATGGACTGTCTGCCTTAGCAAGTAAAACATTTGGGCGGCAGTTTGTTACAGATGTTTGCCCTGTGAGAGTAGTCTTAATGTGATGGACGGTCACATCTGTTCGGGAATTTGTATCCACATTTGTTGCATGGCTCTGTTGATGGAAGATATTAAATATTGTAAAAAATATGCATGGTGTTGGTAGTGTTGATAATTCTACAATGTTTCCTTTCGTGCCATTATGAGGTTCACAAAGTGTTTTTAAAAAATTAATTAAATTATTATTAATTTTCAAGTTATTTGAGCTTTTTTAAGATGCTCTGGTGCCACTTTGAACAGGTTTGATCTTTTTTTTCCATTTTAGAATATCTCACATCCATAATTAATATTATTAGCATATTCATTACCTTCATGTTGATTCATATCATGTTTCCCTCGTGAGTCTTATCAACAAACACGACATCAACCACACAATCTTTATCAACAGCAAAGACGGTATGAGGTGCAATTTACTCAACACCAGCGTCATCAATCACTTGAATTGGAGGAGCACACAGAGACACAATTACACACTGGGTGGCTAAATGACAGGGATGAAAACGGTTTTTGTAATGCATGTGGGGTTGATTATTATGCAGCCATATATTCACCAGCTGTGTTCACAGGGCCCTTGTTCCTCAGTTTTATGAATTGCAATGGAAAGTGAATCAATAAAGTAAATTGACGCCTTTATTAAGAATGTTGCTTTGGTGAAGTGCTTAGGAAGCCGTTTACTGAGCTCTTTGCAGCCTGCAGCTGATGGATGAGTTTCTGTTAGATTTAATTACATGTATGCAAAGAAAATAAATCCTCCTTTGAAATAATGACCATTTTTAAATACTTAAAATGTTGGAAAATATCAAACATTGATAGTCATTGCTGAGCTTTAACATTCTGAATCAGTAATGAAATTGTAACACAACAGATTGGGATGTGAAAGAACAGTTTAACAACCATAAAATGTGTTAATGTATGATAATAGTCATCATCTCTGTGATTAAAAAAAACATAATTGTCATCTTTGCTCAATGTGTGAACCACACATTGTGTGTAAATCGTCACATGTCAGCAATGTCAGCAATAGTTCACCATGTGTGCATGCCGGTGTGTATGTTTCAGTCATTCAGTGTACAAGTTGAGCCAGTGGGGAAGGGACATTACTGCTGCACGCTGCAGATTTACCTCCCACAAAATCATTACAGCATCACACTCCAAGGATTTGAAGCCCAAAATAACGCTTCAGGGACTGCAGGGGTCTGCAGGCCAATCTAATAAGTAAGAAGGTTACAGAAACAGTTTGGTGACTTCAGGCTCCAGTTTAGATATCTGGATAAATACAGAAAATCTTGGGAAACGCAAACAAATATGGAACCTGTTTTATTCCCTTAGTCGTGCTATTAATGTGTGTCAATTTTCTTTTTACGTATATAAAGTATATACCGCTCTGGAAAAAATGTAGAGACCACTGCAAATATTTGTTTTTCTCTGGTTCTACTATTAAAAGTTCCTGTGAGGTTTTTTTTTATCTGGTTATGAAACAGACTGAAATTCATTCTGATCACTCTATATGGCCTACAAAAACAAACCAGACCATCAGTGACAAGATTGTATATTTCGATTTAGTTATTTTTAATGTCTGAAACCGCTGACGGGGAGTAGGTGTCAGAGGAAGCGGTTAACTGCACCCTGCCTTTGTTTACATTTTCCAGGGCTGAAATTTAAATTGAGTGATACATATGAATGTTAAAAGAAAGCAGTTAAAAACCACCACTTAAGCATACAGTTTTTAATTACAGCTGGCATGCTCTCCACCAGTCTTTCACATTGCTGTTGGCTGACTTTATGCCACTCTTGGTGCAAACATTCAAGCAGCTCGGCTTTGTTCAATGGCTTGTGACCGTCTTCCTCTTGTTCACATTCAGGAGGTTTTCAGTGGGGTTCAGATCTAAATTTCGCTGGCCATGACACGTAGAGAGAGATGCTGATTTAAGGAAAATTTGAAGTGGTCTCTTTTTTCCCACAGCTGTATATACAATCTCAAATATTTTAGGGGTTGCTACTGTAGCACTTAGGCTATCACAATGTAAACTAGTAGAGCAGAGTAGCAGAGTAAGTACCATGCTAAGGATCTTACATAAGAAGGATGTGCTTTTGACAAATTGACTAATGTTTTGCTCACTTTAACTTTCTAAAGTTGTATCCAGTAATTCAACCGTAAACCCTTGTTTTCAGGCAGTAGAGGAAGAAAGAGCATATAATGAAAGTGAAACTACGGATTTATGTGGGCATGAAAGTTAAAACGTTTCCTCATTTCTCCATCGTGGAGACTTAATGTGGCAGCTGAGATTCAGGGCTTGTGAGGTTTTCTGGTAATATTAAGGCTTAAGTCACAAAGAAAATGTACTCCTCCGTTTTGGGATGTGCTTGAACACCACAACCACACACTGTGAGTGCAGAACAGCTGTTGAGCTCCTGAATGAACAGTGAGCAGGTTCATTTACAGATTCAACCTTTCTCTAAGTCCACTCATGACCTCGGTTTACCTCTAAGTTGATCTTTTTGTAACACGACATATTGAAACATTAAGATGCTGACTTGGTTCTTCCGAAATAATCAAATCAGCAAACTACCCATGAAATGACTTTCTTCCTGACAGATTTTATTGCCCTATGTCCATAGTCATTATTCTCAGTGATCATTACGGGCTGCAGAGTATATAAGTAGAAGTAGCCTCAACAGAAAGTATTTGGAGCTTGTTACCGTGTATTGGATGCGACAAAACTGGTTTGCACTATTACGTCTAAATTTTAAGTAGGATGTGTGCACATAATAACTGTAACTGCTTGGATGAGGTATCATCAACATATTGCGTTACTTGAATATACAACACTTACGGAAGGACAGCACTGTTGCATCAGCTTTCTGCAGCACTGTGCTGGACTGTTTGGGGTAAACAAGCTGTAGTTTTATTGATGGCCTTCTGTGCTCTTCTTATTTTGGACTAAATGGAGCTTAACTGTTGTGCTCATTTCTAAAGGAGCTCAAGTGGAAAAGAAAACCTGCTTCTCAAAGTTAACATTCTGTCTTTGTAGATATTAGAGCAACAAACAAAGATTAGACAAGCTGACAATGTGTATATGTATATGTACAGTATATGTGTTCCATTATGCTACTGTTCATGGTCCTGAATATACAGTAGATGATTAAAAAAACCCAAATAATAAAGACTGTTCCCTAAAAATTTCAACTCCTTAAAAATATTTAGGGTCAAACAGTGAGAAACACAACTCAGAATTGGTTCATTGCTATTTTTTTTATGTTTTACTGAAACTCTATAAAATCTGCAGGACCCCCAGGACTTTTCTATCTCCGTCTTTCCTCGGATCAACTCTGTCAGAAACATCTCTTGTCCAAGTAGACAAAAGCTGGGAGCCAACACATGCCCTCTGCAGATGTCAAGAGAAATTCACTGCAGCTTTTGAGGAAACAGACCCAGAACCACATTCAAACATGCAAGGTGGCCTTTAAAGGTAACCCCTGTTGGAGACTTTGATAGGTTTGTTTTGTTATTTGAAGAAAAGAGAAGGTGACGGATAGTTTCCTGCGACTTTAAGTTGCTTCTGTTGTTTCGTCTTCACAGAAGTTTGTTGGAGTAAAGCCTAAATGTTTTGATTCTGAACTGCAGGTTTCTACAGTTTCTCCTCTCACTGGTAGACCAAGGACTCATTTTTCTCTGCACTGCACTTGAAGACTGAAAAGAAGAGGCGGTTCTGGCCGTATGTTCTTTCTGCTTGAATTGTCTGTGGCCTACTTTTGCTTTTTTAAATTCTTCATGGCCATTGAATGTGCCAGGCAACTCTTGGACTCTGCAAGCTGCCAAGTTTTAAAATAACCCCAGAAACAGTATAATTAATTATTTTCCCAACATCATGCTTCTCCCAATCAACTCTTATGTGTTTATGAATATGATGGGCATGGAGATAAAATGGAGTGAGTTGATATATGGATCCTCACTATTACATGAAAAAGCTGCATGTCTTCCCAAAGAATTGGTTTTGTGAGATGTTTCTATAGTCTCTGGTGGGACAGCACAAGCAGAGGACAGATTCATCATTCCTCATAATTAGGGTCTTAATTTGAACACCTTGCTCTTTACAGTTCATTTGCAAAGCTTTTCTCCTGCTGCTTGGCCCACAAAAGCAGACTGGAGTGTTATCTGGGTCGCCTGGATACATAGCAAGTGCTCTCTGTGTCACGTGGACCCACCTTGCAGCTGATGGCTGCTTGGCCCTGAATCGCAGCGATTGAGTCGCCCGCAAACAAACTAGCCTTCCTCTAAACAAGCCTGCCTCTCTGGCTCTTCGCTCTCGGAGCCCAAAATGGTCAGTGTTGCTGAGCCAGAGGGAGTAGCTGAAGCCAAAACATAAATCATCGCATTATGCCAGCCGTCCATATGAATCGGCTAACACAGATTAACAAACTAAGAATCTTTCTGGATCCACAATATTAATTTTCTTATTCACATCTGCAACTAATAGCAAGATGCCTCATTATTCCATGTAACACAGTTTAGCCAAGAAGCTATGAAAAACAATCTGACAACAGATGAAGATATTTTCTTGTTATATCAAGAAACATTTTTTCTTGTTATTACGTGAAATGTTTTAGGATAGATAAGTTGCTCTTGGGCGTAGGTCCTATGCGAGGCATGGTGTAGCTGTATCGATGGAGCCTTCAGCCACAACCTGATCAGAATCATAGATATCATATTTAAAAAGGTATATATATATCATGCTGCCAATCAGTACTGCACATGTGCAACTCTCAAGAGATATAAAAGTAAAGCAACATTGATGGTTGTTGTTCCTTCTCTAAAGTCGGGCACATTTTAGTAGTCGTCAGTGTATGCATTCTTATCACAATCTTTTCCACTGTGTTTCTGTCATGTCTCAACACAAGCATGATGTAGAAGTGTTGCAATCTCGTTCTCGACATATGATTAAATCTGTTGCATCGAGAAGTCCTTCAACCCGCTGCCCAGCTTCTGTAAATCAGCTGGCTGATTGAACCTAAACTCTGGGAACTCCCTCATCTATTTAATGGGCTGCTGGTTAGTTTGTTGCTCCTTTCATCACTGCATCGTGCTCTGTGGCAGCATGCCGTACAATCCCAAAGTGAGGAAACCAATCCCCAGAGATTGTCGACACACACACACTAATGAAAGAAACAGAAAAATGTAATCTTGCCAAATACAAGGCTCATTAAGTTGTGTAACAGACGGGAGATTGAGAGACTAATTTAAAGAGGAGCTGTTATGTGTTTGTACCCCTTCCTGCCTCCTTCTTTCCCTCATCGCTCTTCTCAGTGGAAATTGCTGTGAATCAAAGTATTTTTTTATACCAGAACCAGCTGTATTAAGATGAGTACAGATGCTCTTTTTATTCTAGAGGTATTTTGTAGTCTGATTTCTGGCTTTTCTGGGGCACGAAGGCATTAGTACTTCTTTGCTTGGTGTCGGCTGCATTATATGAGCACTACTGAGTTCTACTGCTGCATTGCAAAAATACCCCAAATAATGTTAGATTTGAAAAAAGGAATATGTTTGTGAGTCAGTGTGAGCTCCTTGGTTTCATGACAGCTGGCCTGTTTTTTGCTTAGACTCATAATCTTACCAAAAGCCCCTTTCAGCCCAAACTTCAGAGAAGTACAAAGGAAGCAAAAACAACTAAATGTCTCAGACCTAGACAGCTGTGTGCATCTTGTGAAGGTGGTTTCACAAAGGCTGCAGTTGTGTGTCAGACGAGGGCAATGTAACTGCTGCAGCTGCTTTGCAAAAAGTCAGGTAATATTAAAACAGAAGTGTTTTTTTGAGAAGGGAGATCATCTTCAACATCAGGGTCTGACGACTGTTCACTTCAGAAGTGTCCCCTCAGGAGTCCTGGCTGCCACACAGGAAATGGGAAGTGTGCAGTTTAGTATCTATGCCTGCGGTTCGCCAGGCCAAACGTGGCAAGGTCCCAGCGTCGCCAGTCACGGTCATAAAGCTGATGTTTATGACAAGCAAATAAGCTGCTCTTCCTCTCCCCTTGCTGACTCACTCCACCTGCCCTCGAGGCTCTGCAGAGAAAAAAAAACATCTCCACACTTGATTTGTAGATAGTATTAGATACCAACATACCTCCTTCTCAATGTCATTCCCACACCTACGCTAATATGGGGATTAACACTAGCTGTTGTGTTGAAAATTGGCATTATTTTTGTAAAATAAACAGTAGGTGTATTCCCTGAGCAGATAGTGGATAATGGATAAGAGCAGTTTAGCGCAACAGTTTTTATCAGATGATTTGATGACAGAAATAAAATAAAATTAATTATGCCAAATAAATAACGCTGAATTTTCTCAGCACACATGCTGAAGAGGTTTGGATACATTTCAACCTTAATTCATGTTTTCTGTCTTTATGTTTTAATTACAACAGCAACAACCATTTTTTTTCAGAGAAAGATGGTCCAAGGGAAATTCATTAATTATGTTTCATGGTAATTACTGACCTCTGTTCGGCACGGCAACAGTATGAACCCGCCCACTTTCTCCTAACTTTCAACCAGACGTGTACTGGCTGCCCAACAAAGGAAAGAAAATCCAAAAAATCTGCAGTGGGGAGTTATTGACCCATCACTGATTTGGCAATGTTTCAGTATGCCCTGA
Source organism: Semicossyphus pulcher (assembly GCF_022749685.1). Classification (NCBI taxonomy): domain Eukaryota; kingdom Metazoa; phylum Chordata; class Actinopteri; order Labriformes; family Labridae; genus Semicossyphus; species Semicossyphus pulcher. Next base: position 21,327,861 of record NW_027211692.1, on the reverse strand, counting down.
AGCCTTTATGACAGTATGGTTTATGTAACTGCCAATGGAGCTCATACAGATGAGTGGTCTGTAGCACACAACTTTGCACACAATTACACACATGCACACACGCACACACTTGTAGTAAAGAGCACAGAGAGACACACACTCGTGCTCCACTCCCACTGCCTGCACAGAGAGGATGAGCAGGCTGATTTCTGAAAAGCTGAAGAGGCAGGAGGAGAGTGAGGTTAGAGGATCAAAAGGCAAACAGTGTTTTACTGTGAAGGCTTTCTGCAGCATCCTCCATACGCTGAACGTCGCCTCAGAGGCAGCAGCAGTACGTACTCTCGTAAATGATACAAACATGTCACTATTATGGAAAAGCGTATCTTGGCAATACACATCAGTCCATATCAGTGATAAATCAAAGTCTTGATATGTTTTTGGGTTCCAGTGGAGCCAACACAGTGCTTCACAAGATCAAGGTATCACATGTAGGATCTATTCCTTTTGTTAAACTCTGTGTTCATTTTGCCAGCGGCTGGGTAGCTTATACAGATTGAAAGCAGGGGCTAACATAACCAGCAAGCAGCAAACCGAGGCTGACGAATTGACACATCTTTTCTGTTTCATGAAAAATGAAAAATGTCCTGCTGTCACTGTGAGTTCCCCAGGAAACCAGCTGTAAAGAACATGATCCCTCCGAAAAATTGCTACTTGTGAATTTTTCCCTTCAGTTCATATATATATTAAAAATGGAGATGAGATGTTTTCATTTGTGAGCTTCCAGAGTGCTAATAAATGGATTTCTCATATCTTTGAACATAGCCAGGCTAGCTGTCTTTATGTTAAACTAAGCTAACTTGCTGCTGGCTGTATTTTGATATTTACAGTTTAGACATGAGTTTTGCATTGGTTGTTAATTAACCACATTACATTTGAGAGTGCTGGCTTGATTCTGGGCTTGACTTCAAAATAATCAGTTGACTGAAATATTGTGAACACTATGAGTGTAGTGAATGTCAGTCTCATACATATTTTCAACACATGAACTAAAGACATGATGAAAAATCACACAAACATCAAAGAGACCAAAAGCTTGCCCGGAGCATTCTATTCTGCAGGGCAGATAAGCCAGTTTGGCTCGGAGCGTGGGAAATAAAGGCTCAGCAGAATGAAAGGAGGTGGATGTTTTAAAGGAATCAGTCTGAAAACATCCTCACTCCCTCCCCTCTCCGTCCCCTGATGAATGCCCAATCAGAGATGCAACATATTTACATGTCTCGGATTTGCGATGTGCTTACAGTATATGCTGACTGAATCTTCTGTTATTCCGCTTGACTCACACTATGTTTATGAAAGTGTGTGCTTGCCTGTATTCTGGTCGTCATGTTTGTGTGTGTGTGTTTGTATTTTCCCCTTGAAGTATCCTAATTGAAAGCCTGGAGGCACAAACTCTGATGCAGCCACCGTGGAGTATGCAGGCAATATGCTACAGTAGCTCTGCTGTTTGTGTGCGTATGTATTTTTACATCAAGGCACACTAAAATACACATCAAAACACTGTTTGTTGACCTTGTGTCCCCCTGAGTCTGTTAATGATTAATGAGACACACAATATGTATCTCTGTGCTATCCATCTCCCTTGTCAACGTCACGTATTTACAGTTTTATTCTGCTGTATTGGTTTCTCCGCTTCTTGTTCCTCCTCCTCCTCACAGTGTGTTCTTGTCTGTTTCCCGATTGTGTCCACAGGTGTGCTTATTTGTTCACCAGTGTTTTCATGTGCACATTTATCTGCAGAGTGAGGATAGCCCCTTTCCCCCTCAGTAATCTCAGTCATCGAGCTGCTGTTATTGCAATTTACTCTTGGCTCAGCCCCAGAGCGGCTCAGCCTTTATGGTTCCTCCTTTCTCCTCTGCCCTCGGGAGTGTTGGAGTTTCTCATCACCTCTGCTCTGAGCTGGGAGCTCTCGCCATAAACAAATTGACCCTAAGTCCTGTCTTGTATTTAAGCCGAGCTGTAACCCGTAACACAGAGCCAGCAGAGTATAACATTTTTATAATCATGGCAGATCAGCACTTATATGTATACAACAATATTATCTCAGAGTCACAGGTTTCTGATGGAGCCAAAGAGCATAGTATTCTCACCACTGCTAAAAACTTTACAACCATAGTGTTATGTCTGCAACAACTAATCGATTAAATCGATTAAAATCGATGATTAAAATAGTTGCCAACGAATTTCATCATCGATTTGTTGGGTCTTTGTAATCATGCACGGCATGCACTATAAAAACATCACTGGGGGTAGCAGGAAGTTACGCCGTCTCTGGTCTTCTTTGTGATAAACAATAATTATTTTTCAATGAGGAGTATCCGTTTGTTGTGCAATGCTGATGATGTGTCTGCCTCCGGTAGATTAGTGTCCGTTTACACGGATCAAACACACGATTGTAGTTTCTAACGTTCATTTATAAACAAACGTAATGGACTGAAACTGTCTATTTTCTCTCCTCTCCGTTTTGTAATGGGCCCACAGCCTGACCGCTGATAAAGCAGCGGAGGACAGTATACTGTGGTAGCTGTTAATAAGCTAACGCCACTGGTAAAGCTAATGTAACTCTAACTCTTGATAAAGCTAATGCCCGACTTCATTAAACCGTCACAAAATGGAGAGAAAACTGACAGAAAGAATTTCTCTCTGTCACATTGTGTTTAAATTAACTTGTTATCGTGTGTTTGTCTGTCAGAACGGACACAAATCTATCGCTAATTAGCTGAAATACAGTGGGAGAGACTCTGGAGTAATAATGTTATTGTGTTTTTGAATATTTCATGCCATTAGTCAGAGAAGGACTTAAGTGAATCTATTATTTATTCACAACTTGAACAATATCTGATTAAATATATTGGTTAGTTACATTTCCCTATTATTCTCAATTCATGGCTGCAACCCAAATGTCCTTTTTTTTATTGTAGTGGCCTGTCTGTACTTTCCTTTTACATGTCAAATTATTAAGTTGCCTAAATCAAGTAAATCAACGAGATATTAATTGAGTTACATAATTGATATATTAACATTGCATTGTACAAGAAAACAATATATTATATTTTTTGTTTTGAATGTAACGCTTATATTAAATTTCATCCAATTAATAATCGATTAATCGTAGCAATAATCAACAGATTAATTGATTATCAAAATAGTTGTTAGTTGCAGCCCTTCATAGTGTAATGAAAGCAATTGAATCGTGCTCTAGAAGTGCTCAATGCAGAATCCTCGAGCTACACAGAGAAAACAGATTCTTTATGACAAAGCGATTTGAACTTTTACTTTGAGCTTTTACTCAACTACAGAAACATGAACCTTTATTGATTTTCAAAAAAACTCTAACATTCCTTACGTAGTGCTTTTAAAATGTGAGAATTTATTGTTTCCTTTTCTTACATCAAATTTAATGAACAATATCCAAGCTTAACCATAATGGGCTAAAGGAAACTAGGATGTTTGGACGTGATCAGACATGTTTTACACAAAAGTTATTTAAACTTACACTTTAGCAAGCTATAAGCTGTTGAGATGTTTTGTTTGCATTTTTCTATAATAATGACATTTTTTACATTTTGACCTGGTATTTGACGACATAACTGAAAATGAGGAATGAGTGCTCAATACGGAAAACATAATTGTATGCCTTTAAATCATGTTCTCGCTCTATGGGGAAGTTGAAATGATGTAAAAAGCCATATACATGTATCTTTGGCTGTGTGAAGTATATATTAATCCTTCTGCAAACGTGCTACAATGTTACATCAACATTGTATACATGTCCAATCCCAAAGAGTAACTCATGCAGATGAGCTTGAGGGCAGTTTAGTTTGCAGAGAGTGCTGATGCAGTGTAGTGTGGACTGACTGGTCTCATCTCTATCACTCAGCTGGTGCTTTACTTGGTTTTTGGAGCCAAATTAGCGTGTCGTGATGAGCAGCTACTGTAACTCCAGCACAGGCACCAATTCATTTCATGGCCATTACACAAGGTTGATGGAGAGACTCGACTCTTCTCTTTGAACTGGGATTAGTAACGGGGAAGAACAAAACTGTGCTTTTATCTGACTCTGATATTTGTTTGGAGCTGCAGGGGGGCTGGTAGCGAGCTTAGCTGTGTGACTGTAATGTGAAACACCACAAAGCAATTTGATATGGAGTTTCACTTCTCTTTTTTCTGACAGAAAAATAAAAAGAGAGAACAGGTAGTTCTTAGGAGCCTGACAGGTCAACATAAACTGCAGTGTTGTAGGCACAAGTATCACACACTTTCACAGAAGTATTTTTTTTTCAGAATTGCATCAAAGGCCTGCCTCAAATTAAGTATTTCTTTCCAAAAGGCACGGGTGTGTTGTGCTCTGAGCCCCTCCCCCCTACCACTACCATGCATCCCCTCCTCAGCATCAAAGCACAGCACACGCTGTTTGAAATTCATTGAAAGCGTTGGATTAATAATGCAGAAAGAGAAGCTGAGAAAAGAGGACACATTGCTCGATGCCTTCTCGACTCCTCAGCTATTAAAGCATGGAAAACTTTCTGATTTAACCTAATGGGAAGCCTTTGGAAGAGCAGGGAAATGGATACAAAAAGGTTAACGTGAAAGTGGCAAGAGGCAGCCAGATACCTGCTTCCTAAATGAAAACATTTCCTGTATCTGTTTTGTTACTGAGCTAACTCCACAGGGCTTTCCCATTCCTTTAAAATGGAATGCAAGAATTTATGTATAAGAAATGCTTGAGTAGAAATACAATAATAATACATTTTATTCATAAAGCACTGTTGTCAACACCTTGTGATCACAATAATGAGGAAAAGACTAAGCGTGAAAAAGATACTGTCTCCTCAACCTCAAGTGTTGTGAGGTATAAAACATCAAATTCTAACATTTTAAGTACTCAACCAGGTGGTGGCTAGCTTGCCATTGAAATAAGAATGGAACAGCTAGCTAGTCCCCCTACTGGTCTACGTACTGCACTATTTATGAACAAGAAATAGTCCAATAGAGCCCTCTTTAAATCCACAAATAGCAAAATTATTTTGTTTTTGGATTAAACATCCAATATCTCTTCAACCTTCAGATATGCCTAGCGGATCCCCCCCTTTTTTAGCCTTCATGCTAAACTGAAGCTAACAGTCTGCTGCCTGTAGCTTCATATTTATCCAGCAGATATGAGAGTGGCTTCAATCGTCTTCTGTAATACTCAGCAAGAAAGTGAATGAGCTTGTTTTCCAAAAGGTTGAACTCTTCTGTTTTAGTTGAATGACTACTCTTGAGACTTATTTGACTGCAAAGCCTAGAGGCCTAACTGCTGCAGTCCTCACTCTCTCTCTACCCCCCTGGTTTCTGTTTTTTAAACCAGACAAGAGGGAGGCAGTCACGGAGTTGATTCTAGTCATTTATCTTCCCAAAGCCAATGTTTGTTTGAGTATGTGTTAACTGCAGAGGGAAATATTGATCCTGCTCTCCTCTTTTCATCCTCCGTTTTTTTTTCTACTTCACAAGAGAGAGAAAAAAATCCCATCACCGCAGCTCCCACCTAGGCTGTGCATATGAAAGCTGACAAGCTGTCTGCCAGCTCACAATAAACTGTGCAAGCTGACGATAAGGAGAGTGACACTGTAGTTCCTGAAATATTCTCATATGACAGATTTATTATACTGTGCAAATACAATATGGTTAAAATGGAAACAAGTTGATTGTACGAGAACTCTCATGCCCACAACCTCCCCTACCATTGTGTGTGCTTCAGACGAAGATTGTGTAGATGACTAAAATGTTATTAATCTCATGAATTCACTCTCCAGTCCAGTCCAGTTTTTGAGAGTTTCCACGAGGAAGCATTTCCTCAACTGTGGCACGTTTAACACAGTTAAATGTACATACTGAATGTTTCTGTTAGGTTTGTGACAGTAACAGAGTGTTGGAATTTGTTTTTGCACTCCCCCTACAGAATCCCACCTTCTTTGGTTGTGGCAGTGAAGATAAATGGGCCACCAATGCAGTTCCAAACACAGGCCTAAGGACATCAGTTATAGCGGGGATGGCTAATGCAGAATTAATTAGCATGGGCTGATATAGTTTATATCAAGTTTTTCGCAGCCGTATCACTGAACACTGTGGTCCCACAAATCTACACTTTTTTCTGTAAGTAATTGATACCTAAAATATAATTTTCTTCAAATAAGTTTAGTGGGAGCTTTTAATAAGATGTCAGAAAGAAGTACATAGTTTCTGTATCTTAATACAAGAAAGTAGAACAACTCAAATGAAGCCATTTTTAGCAAAATGCTTGTTTGTTGTCTTCTGTTGGATGGGTGGACGGATAGCACTTGCATATACAATAACCTGTGTTTGAAATGTATGAAGCATCAAGCAGCATTCATCTCAATTTGGCATTAAGATGCCGGCACATAACCCCCAGTAAAATTGCTCATCTTTGCAGGACAGAGAAAAGCTAGCTGTTTCCTCCTGTTCCACACTTTGTGATAAAGTAAGACTTCATATTAAGTGACACACTTCAGAGCTGTTGTTTATTGCAGAGTTGTTTTTGTGAAGGCAGTAAGGACCAAACCCTTTTTTACCGCTTAAGACGGATCACACAGTAAATGTGTGTTTAATGAAGAGTGTTAACATTTGTAAGGCTCTGATCAACTTTGGTGATCAGTTTACCTTGTGTGTCAGTACTGGACTCGTTGACAGCAGATAGAGTTGAATGAATAAAAAATGCATCACATTATTGTCCTTATAATTGCTGAGAAAAAGACATCAAACAGAAGTTCAGTCTGTTTTCCATGCATCGGGCATATATGAAGAGTCAGGTATATTCTGAGGATTTTAATCCATCCTCTGTACAGCAGGAATTTCTTTCTACTATGTTAAAGGTGCGAAGTTAACCGGTGCTCTAGGTGTATGTTTTGGTCTATTTCTTACCTGCAGAGCTAACTTTGTGTGAGATAGATCAATGTCTTCAATATGTTTTTATAACATTTTCAGCAAGAACATAAATGGGCATTTCCCCAAATGCCAAACTGTTCCTCTTAAAAAAACACGGTCAAGGGCATACATTACAGAGAAAATCAGTTGTCTGTGCTTTGCAGCAATGCTCTATATGTCAAAAAAATTATATGAGATACCAATCCCATCAGGCACACAGAAGTGAACACTATTAAAACAAAGCATTTAAATTCAGCAAAACAAGTTCCCCTTGTGTCTCCTCAATATTGTGTGATCTATAAGACACTTATGAAGTAACTGCCTACAACAGCCCTTACTCCTTACTTCCTTTCCTCAATCCATCCTTGCTCCTTTCTTTTGCCATACATACTTCCTGTGGCTGCTTAACATCCAGTGATATCCCTTCTCTCTCTTGCTCTGCTGCATAATAAGGACTATAATATGGTTCTAAGAATAGCTTTGCCGAATCTGCCCATTGTGATGGAGTATGACTCCTGTTCTTCTCTCTTATTCATTATCTGCTTTACCTTTACACACCTCTAATGCTGTCAGCACCTGCCTGAACCCTGATGCCCTCCGCTGAGAGATAGAGGGATTTTATTTCAGCATGCTATATTGTGTTCTTGATTTTTTTACGTCAACTTTTAACATTTATCTCTTAAACATTGAAAGTCTATGGATTAATGACTAATAATTATCCCATTAAAGGTCTGCATTTACTCTTTTTAAGGGAACATTGACAAACTCTCACGTCATGTCAGAAGAAATGATTTAGACATACATTAACACAGCCACTGTGAGTTATTTCTCTAAAGATCACTGCCTATTTGCAGTTTAGTGAGTTTAGTACAGCAGGAATACGGTGTGGGAAAGAAAGTGCTCTGTGATAATGAAAGTTGACATTCAGAAAAACGGTGCGGCATTAGTATGTAAAAATGTGACGATTGTGTTGTATCTGCTAAATGTTATGAGGCTATAACCGTTATGCAACATCACATCCAAAATAGTACGAGCAAGAGATTATACAGTACCTGGTGACACAGAGAAGATGATTGGTTCTTACTCTACAGTTGTAGACTACTTGTTTTTCTCTTTAACATCTACAAGTCTGACCATTTATTACATCTCTGTATCTTGTGACATGGAGGGATTTAAATAGCAGTGTGATTGTTATTATTACCATATGAACAAGAGGAACCAACACTGTTTAATCAGTTTGAATTCTCACTTGGGAAATCTGAGATTTTTTTTTTAACCCTCAAGCATGTTTGTTTGAAGTGAAAGCCCTCATATATAACAAATGTATCAATATTATATTCACTAAATATGTTTTAAGTTGCCTTAAAGATTCAATCTCCATGATTTCAGTTTCGTTCTCTTTGGCGCCTCTAATGGTGATAAACGGTAATTGCGGGAGTACACTTTCCAATTTAACCAGTGATATCTGATTGACAGTTGGGCACTTTACGTAGCAGCCTCTGCCATCAGTGTATAAATGTGTGTGTGAATGGGTGAATGTGATATGTAGTGTAAAAGCAGCTTTGAGTGGTCGCAAAGACTAGAAAAGCGCTATATAAGTACAATCCATTTACCATTTACTGCAAATCCAAAGGCTTTCATCAGTGGGCCCTAGGCTCAATCACCATTGTGTTACCTCATTCGGCCACAGATAGTGACTTAACAGACATTTATTTACAAGGAAATCTTTGAGATTATACCTATAAATGAGCCCTCACTTTATCATCAATTTAGGATTAATTTCATGATTAAAGAAACATTGTTTATACTCTTTGATGTTTATTTAATTGTGACTATCCCCATTTTATTTCACTTTAAGTCATTCTCAGTGGGCAAGTCTAGTTTTCATCCAGCACTGTGTGTTATAAGGAACTCTTATATTCATTAAAAAATAGCAAAAACGATTTAATGAATATATGACATAACTATTTTACACTTTTTTTCTCGCTTTGCAAAATAAGCATAATATTATGAAAGAATAATGAATACCGTAGTGGATAGGTCATTTGCTTTGATTCATGTTCCTATATAGTATATCTGATCTTTGTGGTGTCACAGTGCCAAGCTGTAGTGGATAACTATAACTCTTTCATTTTTCATACTGTATATTATCTTTAGGCTTTTGACTGTGTCCTCCTCCTACAGGGTCTCCTCTGCCTGTCTCATGTTGACAGAAAAAGGGACCCCACTGGCATTATTGCTCTGAGGTGGAGGCTTTAGAGAACATTCTAGCAGATAAGGTGGCAGCTTTGCCCCCAGTAGGTGTCAGAACAATCATCAGGAGAAGGGTTAATTAGTCAAGGACACAGAGCAGTAGCATCTATTCGACCCTACTAGATTATGATGACAGGATTGTGGGAAATTGTCTTTTGCTGTGCAAAAATCTGTTCAATTTGAAGACAATTAAAGAGAAAGGCCCATCATATTGATGTTGTTTGGTTGTTTTTATTTTGCAGAGACAAGGATCTGGAGCAGCTGCTGGTAACAACAAGACGTCTGGAGCACAAGGTAAAAAGGATGTTTATTTTGAGACACATTTTTCTTTCTATCAGCAGTTTTTTTTAATATAGATTTGTTAATACAAAGGTCAAGAAACATTTTAACAGCCACTTAAAGCTTTTTAACTTGGACTTTTGCCCTGTTTTGTAAAATAAAAGCTGGTCAACTCACAGTGTGTTGAAGAAGAAGGAAGAAAAGACAAGTAATTCAAGTGACGAAAGACAGCAGGAAGCTGACTGGACCATAGCTTGCAGAACATGTGGGCCCATGTACCTAAGATGAGCTTTAAAAGGCACATGTCACATGATTGACAGTAACAGGGACTGAAGGACAGCTGCCTACACACAAACACACACTCAATCTGACCCAAGGGCTGTGTGTCTGCTTTCATCATGATCCCATAAGAATTCAGGGTGTCATGTCATTGTTTATATGACACGCAAATTGTTTTACAACAGGCAATTGAATTCATTTGTCATTTTTTATCACTTTTTTTTATCCCTGTCATATGTGACGGCCTCCGGTTATGTATGCATAAGTGTAGCATCATGTCTGAAATCAAATGAACTCTACATATAGGTTGGTGTGTTCTCTTGACAAAGTCGAGGGTTGCTCTTATCTTTCAAGTCCTGAGTCAGCTGAGTAAAATAATAAAGACACCAGGAGTCAAGACTGAGATGACCTGATCTCTGATGATCGCCTCCCTGAGCAGAGGCAGACTGCCTGTATCACTTCCTTCCTGGTGTAAATGAATATCAGCGCCATGCACAAGTGCATCACAAATCATGTTTATTGTTGAGCTTTTCTGTCATTAAAACCTCACAGTGAAGCAAATAAAAGCTTCAATGAGAAACTTACAACCTTCAGCTCCTCTAAATCATGGCAGTGATTTGTTGTGTCGCGCTGACTCAGCACTATTTCACAGTTTATGATAGAAGCCAGATGAATGAGCTATTTTGATTACAGAAAACACAATGCATTTAATTCAATGTATCTATTAAATGAAATGACAGTGTGGGTCACATTAGTATTTTGTATTCAAGTGTAGCTGGAATTCAGAGTAGCAGCTGATCAAGTATACGCATCAAAACAGTCAAATACAAAGTTATAAGCAGTATGAAATACACAATGTGGTATCCTGACTTGTTTTATCCAGCCTACAGATCCTTAGGGGATGAGCGGTAATATATACGGAAAATACTAGTTATTAAACAGTCAATCTCAAAGAGAGACAAATAATGTTTATGCAGTTGAAGTGAGACGTGTCTTATGCAGCTAGGAGTGTGCCCGGGAAGCATGTTAGAAGAAAATTTTAACCTTCTCATACAACCACCAACCTGTATACTGTATATGTATTTAAAGTAATATTATTCTCCGACAGCAATTAATGGGATCCACATTACCTCAAGCACTTGGCTGAGTTGAAACATGGTGCTGCAGGAGAATAATTTTTCACTGCGTATTCAGGGCTACCTTCGTATTCACTTAATAAAAAAAAGCATTACACATGCACGCACACACGCCACAAAGCACTCCTTTGTTGTCTGACCTTGACAATTAATTTGTTGCCTGAAAAAACTGCTTTCCCAGCGTGTCTGAAGCATGCCTCTCAATGTGCAGCGAGATTTGGAGAGAGCGAGAGCTCTTAGAGTGGGTGAGGAGGGAGTAACACTGCTATTGACTCTCGCCCACTCTGCATACCCCGAGCACACGGCAGAGCACAGTCTTTAGAGACAACCTCTCACAGGCTCAAGGACAGCCACAATGAGATGTATTCATATTCTTTGCAACTCATTTTGAACTGGGAAGATACAAGCGCATGCAACTGTGATGCACCTCAGTGATGCAGAGAAGGCTGTTTACCTGATAACAGACGCTACACGAAAGCTGGAGAAAGTGTTTATTGTCAAGATAACTCCACAAGACTTAATCAAGTGAATACAATTCAATCAGTCTTTTTCAGCTTTGCTGCGTCATGCTCTATTTGGAGATACAAAGTACAATCTGCATGGGAGACACTCAGTGTTGGTGACGATATTCATTCTTCATGAAAAAAGTCTGTCGGAGCCTTTGAATCATTTTCCTAAAAGTAGCTGCTACTAGTAAAGGTTATATAGGGAAATTTACAGCACAAAATACCTACAAAAAATATATGTACTGGTAGGTACTCGTTTTGCAGAATGGCCTCTTTATCTGAGCAATTATTATATTAATTAACAGTTTTAAGACGCCCTTTCTTTTTAGTAGCTTAATGTTTAGTCTTAATTATTTTAAGCATATACGAGATATGCCTTTATTTTATTTTATTCTCTTTTATGATCAGATGTTTTTGATTTTTGATTAATTTTCTGCCCTTTTTAAATTTGCTGATAACATTGCCTTAAAACTTCTCGATGTGCTTTATCTGTTATGTTCAATTTCATCAGTGGTCATATCTAGTATAAATGCCCCCAAATCTAAAAGTACTTCTGTTTTACAACACTAATATTACATTCTGCCATTTTTGTGTATGGAATCACTTCATTTATTATTCGAATACCAGCTTTCATTACACTATGAACTTACATGCTTTTGAGTCATTTTAACAAAGTAGCCTGTAATAAGCTCATTATGTTATTGGTATGAGCACTATCAGATAAATGCTGTAACTAACTATTTCCCTCTGTAAAATAGAGGAATAAAAATGTAAAAAGAATGATCATACCATCAGCTCTACTTGAGTTCATCATGTTACTTTTAATTCCTATTTCAAGCACCTCCACAGACTCAGTTCTTTGCCCCAAAAAAAGGTTTTAATCGTCTTCTGTGACATTGGTCCACATGGTTGGAGCCCAGATGTCGTATGCTTGGGCCATATGCTCCATATGTTCACTGACCTTATGAGTCCAAGCACACAGATTGTCCCTGTCACCACAACAGCTGGGCCAACACGGGCTTACTACAGCTTTAAATGTAGCTGTACTGTACACACTAACCACTGACAGGGACATTAAAGGGCAGCACTGGATGATCCTTTGGTGTGATGCTATCATATGTGAAATAATAATCTGCTTATTCATGCACGACTTCACAGATAGAATCTGCTCCATTTCTTTGCAGAGTATTGTCGAAGAACAACGCCAATACGCTAATAGCACCTCCCAACTCGTTTCAAACCGGCACAGGCATAGTTTCAAATTGGCTCACCTTAGAGATCAAAGTCATCCTTTTATAATTAGCTTGCGTCAAGCTCTTAAAGTGGAGATGACCCATTTTCCACTCTTTTTAATTAGCTTTACTGTACTCAATTAGAGCTACAATGTATTTGTCTTATTCTTACAGATATTGTTAGTAAATTATTATCATATCTCTCTTTTTTTTTTTTTACCAGCTTTCAGTGCTAAAGAGCTGAAACCAAACATTTCTTTCGTAGGTCTTTGAACATCCCACGTTTTCTGTTTTGTTTTTTTCAAATCTGGGACCAACCAGGTTACACAGATATTTCCTCCCAAAGGCAAAACAAAAGTTGACACATGAAAAAACCAAGAACACAGCAGCGATCAATACAGAAGCAGTCCTTCATGTGTACTTATGCATCGATCGCTGTTGTCTCTCTCACGCTTTGCTGCCCCTCTGGTGTTTCAAGGCCTCAGGGTCGTTGATATTTTCTTGACTTTCACACACTGACTTTCAACTATAGACACAAAGACACAGACAGGCACTGTATTCCCACACACACACACACACACACACACACGCATACATAATACACACACACGCACACACTTATGCAAGCACTTCCATATCTTTTGAAAACATACAAGATGCCTCTGAGGCAATTCAGCTTTCAAAGGTGAATGTTGTCTCCCTACATGTTAAGGCCACTGCAGTAGCAGGTCTACCTCACTTATCAGTCATCACAGATGGATGGGAAACATGATAAAATACAATAAAACCTATCCTTGTCTTTTTTGTAATGTAGAGTTGAAAAATCCTTTAAGAGTCCAAATTGTTTTCCAGGGATTCTCATGTCTTTGTATTGATCTTAAAAAAGATCTAACACCCACTTCCCCACGCTCAAACATTTAAGATATTACACTTGGAGGTCCATGATGTTAAGATGTTTGTTCTTTTTGTCTGGACATTCATTTGTTGAAAGTCAATAATACTTCTCAAAATGCTTCTGTATTTTATTAGAATTAATGTGGGAGCATATCATATGTAAGCTTTTAAACACAGACAAGTTTGGTAGCCTGTGAGTCCAGACAGCAGATGGCAATTTCATTTCAAGTGCTGGTTCTTGACTTTACAAAAATAAATGCATTCAAGGCTTCTGAAACCTCACTGGGGTTGTATAATTTGAAGCACAGGAAGTTTCTCCAAAATAAAAACAATTTAATGTGATATATGTAAAGCATCTCCATTCTATGATCACATTAGGGCTGCAAATGATAACTCATTTCGTCTTTATTAACATTTTTTTAAGGCAAATTTGAAGTCATGATCCACACAATGTCAAACATTGCCGGGGGAAATGTAAACAAACACTCTTCTGCTCTACATGTCGTCATTTGCTTTCATAGGAATTCGACCTGTAGACAGCCTATCAGAAAGGGTATAAAGAAATATTCAGTCTTGCGATTTAGCGATGATCTGGTTTTTGTTCGTCCTGGGGAATCTGTTAACAGGTGTTGACATAATTAGTTATTATCAGTTAAAAACTCCTAACTGTAACAAGAGAAGGTTTAGGTTAAAAACTCAAAAAACTTCAGCATATTTATATAATTATCTCAATCACATTTCCACAAAGTGTGTAAAACATCTCTAATACTGAGTTTCACTTGACTTCCACAATCTGTCTCTCTTGTCCGAAGGTCAATAAGTCCTTCTTTAATGTGTCTCATCCCCTGCTTCCACAAATCCCTCTCATGGCTCAACTGGTTTTAAGCGGTGAAATCAATAAGACATCCCAGCTTTCACTGGGCTTCAGAGCAGCTTTCACAAGACATTTTGAAAGACAGCCAACCAAGGACGGTCTTATCATGTCACTTATGAAGCCATTCCATCTAAAATATAGACAGAGTTGGCAGCACGGAGGAAAGTCATGTCTCAAGAAAGAGAATCTTTTGAGCCTCAGACCTTGTGTCATGTAGGCGTCTGTTCCAGCCGTTGCCACACAAAGACACCACAGCACTCTGACAGCAGATATTACGTTTCCATAAAGTGCAGACAGGGACATCGAAAGTGCTGTCAGAGGTAATAGGTTTGGTAATCTGTTGTCTGTGTGTTTGTGTGTGTGTGTGTGTGTGTGTGTGTGTGTGTGTGTGTGTTAAAGAGGATGTGAATCCTCAAACTGAGGAGAATGATCTGTCATTGTCACATTCAGCAACTGAATCCTGTCTTGTAAAAACTGATGAAAACCTGCCCGCCCTCAGGACTCAAAGCATCCGTCGCAATGTTGACATTATTCTTTTAGATAAATCCATGCGACTCTTTTGAACATTAAATTGGACATGATCAGTTTCTATGGTTTCACATATTCATTATGTGGAGCTGAAATTTTATTGACAATCTAGACATCTTTTTTTGTTTTGTTTTTTTAAGTCAACAACCTGTATACAGGATTATAAACATCTCAGGTGCTGACATGGTGGTATGCACAACTCAGTAGCTAATGCTGCTGGGATGAACACAGCAGGCAGTAGCGCATTGGAAAATTCAATATCAATTAATGAGGGATTCAATGCTTGGCCTCACACAGCAGTTAGTGTTTGCTTCTCGAACGGCAAGACAGAGGTACTGAAGCTCAGCCCCATGGGAACCTAAGGATTAGCTGCAAAATCAATACATGAGTTGCCTCTCTGCTTTTCAGCCTTCAGTACTCTTCTGTGCCCCATCACTCCCAACCTCTCTCTCTTACTCGCTGTCTGTCGTATGTTTCTCTACACTCTACCGATCACGCTTAAGCAGATCAATCTGTTACATGAGTGTTACAAGGCAACGAAATGGAATAACCCCCACGATGAGCTTTGTAAGGCAAAAAATTAATTAAATAAAAAGGTTTAAAACAGCTAGCTGAAGATAAGGTTTCATTATTTGTCACTAACAGTAAACAGGGACTGATAACCCAAGGATTCCTTCAGTGTATAAACAACCCAATTTTGTCATCAAAACTGTTATATTGACCCTGTATATTGCAAAAGCGGTGTTAGGATCACAGGGCCATAGAAATGTTTTTCCTGATCTTTATTCTTGGTGACATTAGCTGTCTCAGAAGACGTTACAGCCTTTGTGAAACCAGCTTGGGTAAATGTTAGCTTGTCGGTTTCTCTCAAAGTCCTCAATATCCCGCCTTCATTATGGCCTACAGCTCTGTTTCTGTCCTTTCAGCCTAAAAGACTAAAACATGACCGATTGGTCTGTTTTGCCAGATCTTTAACTCCTAAATTACTTTTATTTTCTCGTGTATAACAGATATATAGTGGTCATTGAGGTACAATGTGTTTGACAAAAAAAATTGTCATTAATGAAATGTGTCTTTTATTTGAAATAGATCTTATTTTATTTTTTTCACCTTCATCATCGAGCGATATACATGAAAAATTTAGCTTTCATTGAAACCTTCTTCAGGACTCCATTAAATAAGAGATAAAGGCAGTCCTCTTTGACAATGCTTGTATCAGTATTGTCAGTCAATGGTTTTAACGGGGATTGCAGCCATGTCCTCTTGGTCACTGTTGGCTGAGCTCCAGAGAGGATTATCAACCGGAAATAAATTCATGCATTGGTCTTTGACCTGAGAAACAACTGCTTAGGCTCCCCGTAGGGACTCTGCTCCACTATTGTAATGAAGGAATGTGGTTTACACACCAAACCCACAAATGATGAGCTGTTGGTTTACAGTGACAGTAAAAAGGTTGAGATGGATACGTTCTCTGAAAGTACCTGCAAATAAGTACTTGAAAGTATGGAAGCAATCAGTGTCATTTAAGAGGGTTAGCTGCAAACCTATAAACCGATATTGTTCTACTCAATTTCAGATCCCAGCTTAGAACATTGTAAGATAAGATCATTTTATTGATCGCCCATTGGGGGAAATTCACTTGTTACAACAGCTCAAAGTAAAGGACAGGGTAAAACAAGTGATGGACAAAAAAGGCAAGACAAAAAGACAGTAAAATGCTATAATAACATTAATAATAAATATATAAACTATGTAAATCTTTCACTTATTATGGATGGTTAAGTTTTTGTTGCAGTGCATGTATTTTGAACATGAGGAGAGCATAACAATTGACTTTTTACGAAGCACTACCTGCTTAGGCACTGTTGCAAATGTAAGCAAAGGGTGGCAGAATTATCAATCCAATTCATCCAGTCTGTTATTTGGAAACAGTTCCTTGATTTTGGATAGTAGTAGACAAAAGCAGCTTCTCATTTGTAACTAGTGGCAACTGTCCACTTGTTAAAATGACAGCTTACTGACACATTTGCCAGTGACAAGTTGCTGCTTGCTTCATGAAGTAAAAAGAAATCCAATATCTGGCAGACATTGCCACAATCTCAGCTTAATAGTTTTAATAAATTTGATTTGCAATATATGGCTACATACATAATGTCATGCTAAGTCGGGCTAAAGCTCTAGGCTATGATCGCACGAAAAGTCAACATTCTTAAAGCTGATGTAATCCAAAGACATTGAAATAAAGACACAGCATTTCTCTTGTATTGCAGTGTAGAGCTAGTTAGTCCCATACATATTGTGACAACATCAGACTGATATTTTCCCCCAAGCTAACCCTGTTTAGCTGTTTGGCTTACTTACTGGTCTGGTTTCCTTTTAATGTAAGTAAACTAAGGAAACGTTTTTAGCATTAGGGCTAACAGCAGTATTGGCAAACATAAAACTCTTACAAACTGCTGTGTAAAATCCTAACACAGAGGGCGTACTATGCAAGACTTACCTGTAGCTCCCAACACTGTTTAGTTAGTTTGCGATGTGCTCTTTGATTTTACAAGTAGAGGTGGTAGGCTAGTTAGCTGGACATTCTACCAATTGTTGCTTACATATTAAATGAAATGTACTGTTCTTATATAGCACTTTTCTAGTCTTTCAACCACTCAAAGCGCTTTTACACTACATGTCACATTCAACCGTTTACACACTGATGGCAGAGACTGCTACATAAGGTGCCCAACTATCAATCAGTCATCACATTCACACACCGATGGCTATGCCACCGGGAGCAATTTGGGGTTCAGTGTCTTGCCCAAGGACACTTTGACATGTAGACTGAGGGAGCTTGGGATCGAACCACCAGTCACAGCCGCCCCAATGTTAGAAATCCTTATAATGTTGCTGTTTTGTTTTGGCCTTTGGAAAGGCTTAAAAAATTCACACCCTCAAAATGTTTTATCTACAATGAGTATTGCTCTTACTTAAGCCCAACACCACCACAGCATTTGGAGAAGTCCAAAGATAGACAGATCTGCTCTGACTTGTTATGGCTGCTTATCTAAAATTGGATAATGCTATCCAAACAAGAGACTTGGCCACATGACCTGTGACTCAGACCAGACTGTGAAGCAAGTGAGTCACATCCCTCGTTTCTTTTTCCTTTCAGATGCTTCCAAGACGGACGTCCCAGAGGACTTTGACATCGACATGGAGGACCCCGAGACCGAGAAGGCGGCCGTCGCCATCCAGTCCCAGTTCAGGAAGTTCCAGAAGAAGAAGCGCGTTGAGAAGTCCTAGTGAGCACCATGTTGCTTTGCCACTGTGTGTAGAGACGGCAGGTGGAAGCAACAGCACAGTGACGATGGTGTGACTTTTGCATGTAAACAAATTCTTGTTGGAACTCGAAGGGTTGGTGGAGTTGAGTGGAAGAGAATGCAATAGTTTATCATGTGACATGTCTGTGAATTTTCATTATCCATTATTATATTTACTATTTATTATTATAATTTGACCTCTGTATCAACATACTGTATAAGTAATAGAAAGAGTTCAAACAATCTGCTTCATGTCCTTTCCACATATCATGTAGTCTAGTTGGTGTTAGAATATGTTTTTGTACTTATCCTGGCCTCATAGTTATTCCTGCACCATCCCTTTCTGTATGGCTCAGGACTACATTTCCCAGAAAAACTAAAAACATTTTTGGGAGTAGACAGAGCAAAAGATGATGTTAGATTAAAGGTTGTTTTTAGGAAACCTGACCGGGAGCTTCCCATCTTGAACAGATTATTTGACCCAGAGGCATTTTTTTCCTTCCCGCATGGTACTATCAAGCTGTGTATCAATTTACATTAAATAAAGACTCTGTGTGGAACGTGTGTGAGTGCTTGTAAATACCAAAGTTTGACAAACACCTAGAGCTACATATTAAAAGTGGCTGCTGAGTTGCTGCAGTATGTCTTTTATATTGTATTCATATACACACTGGGGGGATAGCAGAGGGACTTATAGTCTGATGACAAACTATAAATAGAAAGCTCTTCAGAATGAGCGCAGCTGAATGTATTCCCTTCCCAGCTTGATGACCTTCTCCATGTAGAGCCAGGCTAACTGACTAGCTGATTCCCACTGAGCTGCTCTTTGCCTTAGGCACATTAAAACACACACATTTAACAACATACACCTTATAAATTATCTGTGTTTCTGTTGATCCAAATAGCATTATATCTCATCATGAAGTGCAGAGTACCTTGATAATGATATTTATGACTTTCTTGAGTCATTCATATGTTTGAGTAAAAAAACAAGATCAGGATGTGAGGGAGCATTGACGTCTGATTCGTATCATAGCTGGCGAGCTGCTGCTCCTTACTGTCTTTGACTTTCTTTCTGCTCTATGTTAATGACCAGGCAGCAAATATTTTGGCTTTAAGGCAGCTGTCACAAACAAGCCTTTCTCCTTTTAAAGTTGATCACAGAACACAACAAAGCTTCCATCATTATAGAGAATACTGCCCAGGCACATTATGTGGTCTCATTAGTCTGCATAAGGAAATATCTGAAAGCACACAAAAATGGCATAGATACTGTTTGTGCTACAGCCTAAAGTTTTTATTTCAAAAAATATGACATCATCTATGTAATGTCACATAGAAAGACATCATTTGCTAGTTGCCTAGCGATATCTGTCTGTAATTTATGTACTATTTTGGACAGCAAAGTTAATTTGTAGCACATTTGCAGCACGGCCACCACTTTGGTCCAAATTGAAATGTCACATGTACTGGATGGGTTGCAGTGAAATTTTGCAATCATGAAAAAATAGTAACAGGTTGGCAAAAATGTTTGTACATACATGAATCCCAGATCAAGACTCCTTATGACGTATCTTGGTGCTCTCTTGCCTCCATGAGGTTGACATTTATTGTTTGGGGTGAAATGAATTGTGAGCAATTGGATGGATTGTTGAGAATTCTTTTCAGTTATGATCCCCAAATGGTCAGAATTTCTGTTTTTCATTACTTCGATGTATTTTAAAGTCTACAAAGCACATCAGCCTTAGCTGTATCTTGCTAGTGCTATGTACCACCATTTAGCACTAAAATGCATCTTCAGCATGCTGGCTCGCTGAACGAAATTCTTAAAAGAGATAACAAGGTTTTTAATGTAGTCTACAAAAACATACATAACAATGGCCTACTGTTTGCATTGTAAGTTTAACTCCGGTAGGACCTTGGTAATAAACAAAGAACTCTTTCAGGTTTGCATACAGTATCCCTTTTAATAAGAATTTGGCTGCAATAAAAACACACGCATGACAATCAATATGTAAAAGGTTGTTTTACACTTCACAAGACACTGAAGAGGCTAAAGCAAGTCAGGAATTTCTACTCTCAAAGGTTAAGAAGAAGATGCACTGGTTTTCCTACAATCAGGATGAGTCACTGAACTGTATTACTGTATACTGTATATCAAGGTCGGTGATGACCTTTACACCCCAGGGAATTGATCCTCACAACAGATCAGCTTTGTAAGCCTGAAAGGATTATACTGCCAAGACAAGTAAACAGGATTTCATGATCCCAGCCAGATGTTTTACAGTGCAAAACAGTCAAATGACGTGCATTTGCTACATTTTACGATCAAAATTACAATATAAAACTGGCGGAAGTCTGATTGACAGAATTGTGCAATGCTAAGAAATGCAAAGCAGGTTTGTTGACCTCGCCCTTTGCTAAAAGGTGACAGTTCAATGACTTTAAAATTTCCACTTAAGGTCACAGTCTTGTTTAGAGTCTCACTGCAGTTTCTTGTTTGTTTGCATGCTTGTTTTATTTTCCACCCAGATGACTTGTAAAGGATCCTGCCAAGTCATCCTCAGGCCCACAGAGAATAACAGTCCTCCCAAGACTCTGCTAGTCTCTTCCTTGTGTTTGTGTTTGTGTTTGTGTTTGTGTGAGTGTGTAGTAATGGAATTTAAATCATTATATTAACGTATGGAGATTTTCTTCTGATCATGTAAAATGACAAACCTCTCCAATCTTCTCTTCTATCCTCTCCTCTTTTTTCCTCTCTCCTCTCCTCTGCTGCTCCCAGCTGATGTAGGGATGTAGAGACATATCGGGAGGACGACAGTGAACTATGACATCACCTCTGGGTGTTCACTTAATCCTTGAAATATAGAGGAAGGTGTACTTCTCACACCTTTAAATTTGAGATAGATTTCAGCACCACAGTCTCCAGATAGTTACTATTTTTAAGTGAGTGATTGGAGTGGAGTGGCTTCAGACACAACATAGCAACACACATTCATTTATACTGACTGAGTACTGAAGAGAAATACTGGAGTTCTTGGGACAGAGATAAACAATTCTGGGCATTTTTTCAATTGTGTACTGATAAAACTGTAAATGGACTGTACTTATAGCGCTTTTTTAGTCTTTAGTCAACTCAAAGCGCTTTTACACTACATGTCACATTCACCCTTTCACTCACATATTTATACACTGATGGCAAAGGCTACTATGCAAAGTGCCAATCTCCAGTCAGGATCTATGCCTTTAGTTCAGTATCTTTCCAAAGGACACTACACAGCATGTAGACTGCAGCTGGGGATCGAACCGTCAACCTTTCGAATGAAGGACGACCAACTCTACTATTGAGCCACAGCCCCCCCTAAAAAATGCATCTACAGACATCTACAGAAACCCATTTCACACTATGTGATTATTGATATGGATTAATCATCCGTGGTGTAATGGAAAAGGATATTTTCCCTGACTGGTTCACACACTGCTGCCCATGTCCACTCATGCATGCATTTTAACATATTTATTAAAAGAAAAACAGATCTGGTCGCATTGAAGGCCTTCTTCCTGCGTTCTTTGACGATATTTGTAACACTGCACATTCACAGGTCCCTGTGGATGGGGAAATAGATGATTTCACTCGGTCTGGTTCATTAAATTTACATTAGTCCTCAGTAGCCTGACACACTAACAGTAAAATGCATCAGATCTGTTAAAAGAGTGAGTGTGCTTGCAAGCATGGTGTGAGGAAGTTCACACACTGACAATGACTGATACTTCCACTTAAATTAGAGGAAATACTTTTACTTTATCAAACTGTAAGAGTTGAAACTTTAAAGATCTCCTCTTCTGTCAGATGAATCCAGTATTTAGCCTCTTAAATGCATTTCTTCAGATCTCTTTCAGTGACATGACAGGAAATGTGTTATGAGTGTTAAATAGATGAAATCAGAATTTCACTGCCAAAATCCTGCTGGCACTCTTAAAAATGATGCTTTGCTTTCTGTTAGTTTGTTATCCAACTCATTACTAAACTCACTAATTTAAACATTATTTACAATGTATTATTCTTAGTTCATAAAGTTCCTCTTTTTCATGAGTCAAGAGTAAATTGGCTGATTACACTCAGACCATCCAACAGTGATGATTAATGTAAAATTGTGATAGTTTTCAAACTGGGTCTTATTCTCATACTTTCTACTTTAGAAGTGATGTGATGTTAACAGGGACATTAGTGTACAACATATTATCATGCTTTATAGACAACACAAGCAAGGATCAAGACAGGAGGGAACAATATGAGTAAGGTTCCGACAGGCAGTGCACAGAGGCAATGCAGCAGAATATTATTATTTTTTATTTTATTTTATCATCATCAACAACAACATCAACATCAACAATGTCATCAATAGCATTAATATCATTGAGTGCTGAGGTTTTCATGAAAGAGCTGGGTCTCTCATCACTACCTACAGTATGGAAGTATAGTTACAGTTACAGCAAAAGCTAACTGGTGTCAACTTGATACAATTAAGTGACTGGTTTCTCTTACTTTCAGGCTCAGGTTGGATGTCATTTCAGATAAGCAATCAGAGCAACTCAATATTTCTTATCAAATGTAAATGCTATAAGAAGATAATGAACAATTGTGAATATATACATTTATACTGCAGGATAATCATGTGATGACCCAAAGAATATTCAGCATTTAGTAACCTAACCTCGGAAATACAACTGAAAGCTACCATTATGCATCTATGTTTGAATAAGTGAATGTTTAAGGCTGCCCAATCCCTCTTCCTGCCCCCTTCTATCTGACAATATATTAACAACAATATTCCCCTAGACACTTTACCCCCATGGCCACATTGCTGCTCCACTGACCCTGTGATTGTGAATCATTAGAATCAGAAATACTTTATTCATTAATTTGGGCATTACAGTTGCTCTAATACAGAAAGAAGCATGAAGAAATATAGAAAATAAAGACATATAGGAAAAATAAATAGAATTAAGAAATATTTAAAATATGTAAATTAAATATACAATGAAAAAAAATAAAGATAAAAGATGAAATGCCGGGAAATGGCATCAATGGTGATTTAAATATAATTGGCAGAATTATACATAAGAGTATGAGAAACATCAAAGTGCTTATTATACCTGATATTTTCCCTTAGTAATGAGACCTCACCTGTGCAGCCTGAAATACCTCTACACTGTGTTTTCTGATGCACTATTATACTATTATTTGTATCTGTCTGTTATTATCATGCGAATGGATAGTATGTGAGTAAATGTTAGAAACACATCTGGCTCTTCCAAACTGAAAATCCCAACATACCAAGCATGGATTTTGATAAACAAAGTGTGTGATCAATAAGCAGCTTGGAATGCAGTTCAGCTGACAGTGAAACAAATGTTCTAAGCTATAACTATGCTGGATGGTTCCAGCCTGCATCCAGCACCACAGTAAGGCATCTGGGGGTTCTTTTTGATGAGGACTGTCTTTTAACTCCCACAAAAAAATTTAATTTAAAGAACAGCCCTTTTTCACTGATGCAATATTATATTGCAAAAAAAAAAAAAAAGTAAATCAGGCTGCTTTAATGAGTCTCTAAAGAATCTTCAGCTGGTCAAAATTGCTGCAGCACGTTTACAAGAACTAGGAAAAGAGATGTCATCTCTCCTGTATTACTTACTTCTCTGCACTGGCTCCTGATAAAATCTAGTAAATAATTTCCTTCTTCTCGCCTACAAAGCTCTTATTTGTCAAGAACCATCATATCTTCAAGAGCTTATAGTGCCCTACCCCTCACAGACATTGCACTCACAAAATGCAGGCTTCATTGTGGTACCAAAGTCTCCCTAAAGTCTCGAAGAGTAGTACGGGAGGTGGAGCCTTCAATTACAGGCCCCTCCCCAGTGGAATCATCTACTAGTCAGGGTCCAGCAGGCCCTTTCTTCTGCCGGGAGGACAGAGGCTGAACCAGGGAGAGAGACCCAGAAAGTGATCACTCAAACCTGCTTTTAGAACCTCTCACTCTCATCTTACATTTGGATTTACACAAACCAGATACATGTAGAAGTATTAAACACCATGTGATCTCCAGTCATTTTTTCAGAATGGCCTGTGCAGATAAAAGCACTGTATGAGGCATGGACTGGGTTTCCCAGAGGGTACTCTCAATTTTTTTATGGAAATAAAAATAAAATCAGTGGAAGACTCTGTTAACAATGTAATGTAAGTCCTGGTACATTAGCAGAGTCCGGGTTTAATACTATATATGTGTGCTATTTTAAAAGTAACTACTTAGCTGCCAGCTGGTATTATTTGACCAAGGTATTGTGGGAGCTACTGTGAGCATAGCCCTTCTATATGTAACTTTGGCTAATGTATGATGGTTTCAGTGAAGGTTTCCCACATTTCCCCCCTGGGGATCAATAAAGGAAAATGCTTATCATATATTATCTTATCTTATCTTAACTTATCTTGTCTTTTCTTATCTTATCTTAAATAAACCATCCTAACCCTGAGCAAAGCATTGTGTTTTAGCATTTTAGTATTTTGACTGTGGCCCATTTTTCTGGGGGGGGGGGATTTGTAAGGATTATTTGAAATATTTTAATGTAATTCTGAACTGCACGATATCTGTTGTATTTTAATGGCAACTGCCAAAAAAAGTTCTAAAAGAGACAGTTTAGTGAATTGAGCACGCAAGCAGAACACTGAACAGTCGACCCACATCTGTTACAATCCATCATTGTTGAATGATGAAATAAGCTGCAATACTCCAAAAGGTTAAAGGCCTACCTTTTTGCAAGTAGGACTTTTACTTTGAAATACCATCTACATAAAGGAGGTAACTCTCCAAGTCACAATGTTGACAGCTAAAGCTCAGATCAGATCATCGTGGCCACAACATACAGAGGAAGCTTATTTTAGAAACATTACAATAGCAGGAGTGAACAGAGCAGCTATGGTGACATGAAAGCCCACAGTGGCTGGTTGGACTGGTGCCCTGCTCCACACACAGCACTAATAAAGAACAAAAGCTATCTCCTTATTATGTTGCACTCTAGGTTATCCCTCTGTGATACAAAGTAACTAAAATTCTCCTGCTCTGTGTCCAATTATCTATGACCAATAACAAGTATAATTACCAGGATAATTGACATCGACCTCTCCTTATAAGACCCTCAATCATTAAATTGTGGTCATTAACAGAAGACACATTAAGAAGTTGTGCGTCCCAGTCAGTGCATATCTGTGCTTCACATTTCAATATTGTCCAAACATTTAACAAGAAGTCTGTAATGTCTAATAGGGCAATCACTTGGTTCAGTACTGGAAGACTTCCTTCTGATTACTTTGATTGTGCAGAGAAGGAAAAATTGTACGAATAAACTGCTTTATCTTTACTGACAGGGAAGTGAAGTGCTAATAATAGTGTGTTTCATTTGTAGTCGGAAGTCGGAGTTTCCGAGTTCCCCCTTGGAAACTTCAACTGCAACACGCCCTGAGGTTGGATTTCCAACTCGAAAAGTCGGAGGAACCTCACCAACCCCGACCTTATAATCAAAGATGGCTGCTCCGTGCATCAACAGCAAATGAAAGCTGTTGTATTAACTATTTATTATCACTTCTGTCTTATTTGTCTCATTGACTCAGTCATACACACAGTACTGTCCAATTTCTATCTGTGGACATGTTGTGGACATCATATTTGTTCTGTAGTTGTCTGTATTCCGAGATAGCAAGCACAACTGTTTCACTGGAGGCGTCCATCTTGGTTTTCTGACTTGCTGTACTGGAACGCAGTCAACTCGGGTGTGGCGTCATTCCCAGTTCCGATTTCCGACTTCTGAGGTTAATGAAATGCACCATTAAAGCAGAAATAGTTGTACCTATTACTTAAGTGTAATACGGATGTCTATGTCAATGAATGTGTTTGTTGATCAGTCTCAAATCAAGGCATCTCAAATCAAATAATTTGTTATGTTTTGACTGATCTTCACTAAATACCGCATGAAATGCAACCATAATCCACAGGAAAAACAGTTTTGGCGGATTAGTCACCAGTCAGCTGCAGAGAACATGTCAGTTTGACCTGTTTCACAAAAGAAACTCATGGGAAACAATTTTCTTTTCAGAAACATCCTGTGCTCTCCAAGTCCTTCACTGAGGACAAGGACGGACACGCTGCTGGATCAATAGAGCAATCTGAGACAGAGAGAGAGAAGAGGGATGGAGGTCAAAACAGACTGGAGAAGAAAAATAATGGGTCTGAAAGGAAGACAAACATTGCAAGCATGTTCATGTAAGGCTACAGAGGGAAGCAAGGGTGTGACCGATGGGGGAGTGTTGGGTGAACACTGGGGGAAAGACCTTCCGTTTTATGCTTTCTAAATTAACCCCCTTGTCTCCTTCCAACTCTTCAGGCACCTCATTATAAAACCCTGTTGAGAGGGCACTGGTCTATTCCTAACCTGCCTTTGCACATTGTCAAAGCACGTCACACTATAGTACCCTCTGTGGACAGTGGAAAATGTCTAATGAAAATGTGCACTTATGCTACAGCCGAGGCATCCTTCTTTAGAAAATCTACAATCATACTATCTCAGCAGGGATAGAGCCTTCTTCTTAAGTTGACATGATACAAGGAAATAAGGTCGCTTAACTAACTTGAACAAAAAACAAAAACAAAAAAATAAACATTGTTATACAGCATCAAAAACTATGTGTGAGTGTGGTGTAAACATGATGTAGAAAGGTTTGAAATAGCTAGCTTAGCTAAAATGAATTAATAAACATTTGGATAGCAAGGTTAAAAGGTTACCTGAAAGTAATTAGATGATTCCTTAAGTGGATGCATATTCGGAACTATTTATTACATTGTAATTAATGGTTCAGTAGCAGTAACTGATATTTTAAAAGGTAGATTGCTAATAGTAATAGGTAACTGGTTTCTTAAACCCAATGATGCTTCTTTTAACCACAGACTGTATAATTATGTACAGTCTTAAAATATTATTAAATAGTTAGCTTAAGTGAGCTAAACCATATTTGGTTGAAATAGTTAGCTAGAAGTAGTTCATAAAAACTTGAAAAAGCCAATTATATTGTTTAAACATAGTAAAATCAACTGAAATAAATTAGTTATGGTAGCAAAATCCATATTTTTAAAATCAGTAGTGTAACAAAATCATATCCAATGAACAACATTTAATGGGGACAAAAAAGATTGGGGGCCCCTTTACAGTCTCAGATATGAAAGCTCCTTTCCCATTATTCTATCTCAGTGTCCCTCTGGCTGCTGAGCGCAGTGGGAGGTGTGATAATGGCCAGCAGCCAGGAGTCCAGTCACTTACCAACACTCAATTCTGCATTTTCTCAATGTATGAGGGCAACTGCACAGTCATAAAGTCTTCTCCGTGTGCAGATGTGCCATCTATCTTCATTATACAACCGCCCACTAGTGAGGGGAGTGCCCAGATGAAATAAAAAATGCAATTATAGTCACTCACCCACAGTAGTGTGAACTAGTGAGACCATTTCTTAAAGTAATTGATATCACTGCATGAAGTTTTTTTTTTCTGGTGGACGCCATTGGCTTACTCTCTGACACATACTTTCAAGACAACAAGACTAAAAAAGATATTTTTGCCATCAATTTTCTGCTAAGAAATACCGATTTCTACATCAGTTGCATTGATTTCCCTAAAGATTATCATAAGGCATAGGCATGTATTATGTAACTATTTTATATGCTTATGTGACTGTATGCATGCAATGTTTCCCTGCCTCGGCTGTCTTATCCACATCCTCGGCACTGTGTGGATCAGCATGACAGAGTAAACCTGATCTAGGTTCCAGTGTCAGTGCTAGAATGAATAATTCACTCAGTTCAGGGTGGTGTGCTCCTGCAAATGGCAAACACACACTTGAACACACTGCTGGGTTGCCCTTGATGTCTCTCTCCAGGTTGTCACAAATAGTTTTGGTGAACCTTCCCTTTCCTTCTGCTCAAAATCTGCTAACTCAGTCCTTGTAAGCAGCAAATGGACTCAATTCAGTGACTAGATAGCGCCATCTGTTGATCTAAACCAAGACACAGCTGAATCAATACAAAACTATATGTATACATGTTTAAAGGTGTGTGTTCCAGTTAGGCCATGTCATTGTTGTTCTTCACCTTTTCATACTTCCTGGTGGTTTGAGGACACCGCCAGGAAAGTTGGAGAAATCCTCACTACTCTTCCATGTGTTGCAATTTCTTTATGCAGATAAAAAAAACCCTTCACATTAATAGTCTTGTGTGCTTAAGTCCCCATTGAGTTGCACGTTGAAATATTTCCTCTACTTACTGTCAGTCATAAGAGTCTTAAACATAATCCCTTCAAACCAGCCATCTTAAATGTATAGCTGAATGCATTTTTGTCCAAACCTTTGTGTAACTTTGAAGCTGGCTTAAAGCCGAATCTGTTTTAATATAAATAAAACTATTGTTTAATTTGTATTGCATGCAGCAATCCAAGTCACACTTAGAGGCATGTAAAGAATTTGTCATTTCATCACTAAATGACAGTATCCCCTTGTTAAAATTACTTTACTTACTAGTAATATTGTCTTGCACCTCTTGCACTGTTGAAGGACTGGTTTTTGTTTCCCAAGCTCTGAAACCCTGGGTGCTACACTTTTAATAATGAAGTTATTGAAGCGTGTATGAAGAGTCTCTCATGACTGTTGACATAAATCAGAGGAGTGACCATTTAACTTTCCATATTGCAGCAAGAGATGTGCCATCTAATAAGGTCATAAATTAATCAGTCTGACACTGATTCTTTGCAGCTAAAGGTTGTTTGGGAAAATCAGGTTTTAAATGTGTTGGATCTACACCTGACATTTTAGAAGTAAGACCATATCCTTACACTAATACATTTTGCAACACAAAATAATTTTTATATTTTGAAGGTTCCTATGCTTTTTTTTTTTTTTTTTTGAAATACTGGATAGTTTTACAACTTCATGTCTCTTCAAATTATTTTAAGTACTTCTTATAAATACATCCCATCCAATCTGTGACGATGGGCCAGATGTATAGCTTTGTTTGTACAAGCCAAAGTTGTTGGTAACTGTCTCACATCCCATATGTATCCCAGCGTATTATGCTTGATTTCCAGTGGTAAATTCAATACTTAATTGTCTAAATTAGATATGGGGATGGTGCATTTCAAATCTTTTCAAAAAGACCTTCTCTGTAAATGACACACTGACACACATCAGGGAGTGTAAGAGGAATATACACAGGTTATAGAGAGAGGAGGAGAGGACCAGTCAGGGGCAGCAAGGGATGATGGAGCAATTGTAATCACAGACAGATGTGTGCAAACATGACTAAGGACTTTATTAACCAAATCATTTTCCCCATAATATCCACAAATAAAAGTGATCTCTTTATATATATTCACATTGTATAATTTCATAGTGTGACAAAAATTCTCTTTTTTTTTGGATTTCCAGCCATTCCTATTAATTGTCATTTGATCAGTCGCCATGCAGTCGTCAGAAAGGTTGAAAAACATTAAGATTGGTCAGCATTGGCGGTCGAGTCCGGTGTCGCTCTTCTTCTTCTCCTATATTGGCTCTTCGTATGTGCTAACCCCCCCTCAGTTACCCAATCACAGGTTTCATCACACTGCGACATTAAAATAAAAAATAAATTAAGAAAGCAATGTTCTCCTGCAGAGTGCTCCAGAGTCCTTTTCCTTTCCCTTTTTGTTTTTTTTAGATATTTTCTGTTTTTATATAATAATAATAGTAATAATAATAATGACTATAATTTGCCTTGATATAAATTTAATAGTATTTTTTCTCTTTCTCAAATTTTAAATAAATCATTTTGGCAATCCTCATAAGTTGTCACTTTAGAATAAAAGAATACTCAAGTAGAAAATAAAAACTGTGAGAGAAAATGTATCAGAACAGGAGCGACGTGTGAGAGAATGAAAGATCAACAGAGAAGAGTGAGAGAGGAAAGAAAGAAAAGCGTGAAAGGAAGAAAGAAATAAAGAAAGACAGACTAAAGAAAAGCATGTCAGACACATGTCGGAAACGGCTTTATATACAACAATGTCTGTTGTGGAAAACTGTCCATCCGGTAGCTGTCTCTTTTCCTTCCTCCTCCAGTGTGTCTGCAGTAGTCCAGTTGTCTGAAGCAGTCCGCTGTGTGTCCCAGTGTTATACCAGAGTGTAAGACTTGGCATAAGGGTTGTTGCTCTGTTTCAGGTGTCCTCTGGAGTCCAGCAGTGACTCCTGGGAAGTGCTGAGCTTGGCAGCCTGTGCTTGGGCAAGGTCTCCCGAGGAGGGGACCTCCGCCCGGACCTCACCCCGGGCCTCTCCCCTCTCCCGGACATCCCTGTGGGGGAGGGTGGAGGCAGTTCCTGGCTGCCACTGCTGCACCTCCCTGGGTGACGGCACTTCCATTGGGGTGGGCTCCATGGGAGGTGGCCTTTTCAGGGTACGGCTCCTCTGGGGTTCCAGACAGGTCTGGCCCATGGCTCCACCTCCTCTTGTTTCCCCTGTAGCACCAGCACCAACTCCGCTTGCTCCTGCAGCTGCTCCTCCTCCAACAGCTCCACCACCTCCTCCACTGCTGCTGCTGCCACTGCTGCTGCTGACTCCTCCACCTCGGGCTGCCAGTGGCACACCACGATTCAACAGGAAGTCCATACGGAGGTAAGGCGGCAGGTGAACAAGCTCTCCACCTGAGAGGGAAAACACAGAGTGAATATTAGGGTTTGTCTCCCTGCTTAGTGATATTCTGACATGTTGTCGCACAATAATCTTAATACTTCAAAGTAGCATTGACTATCTTTTTGCCAACTTTGAAACAGTGGAACAAGCTGTTATGAGAACAATGACACATAATAACCCCATAAATTCATTATGGGTGGAATTCAGTGATTGGTCATTACAGAAAGTAGAAAATTAGGCCAAAGTACACTGTGATCATGCATGGTTGTGATATTCTCATGTAAAAACGTTGCAATGGTGAACCTGTTTGCAACCAGTTGCTTATTTACACGCCCAACCAACACAGCGTTAAAACTCTAGCATGCAAAGCATGCATCCTTTAAGCTCTCTCTAGTTTTCCTTTAACTCCAGGGGGAAACATCTTGGTCAGCGTTCACCTGTTAGTTGCTTACTTTGTCTGTCCGCTGTTAGGTCCTGGGCAAGTAGCTTACTGTGTTTCTTTTTTTTTTTTAAGTTGTTTAGGGAAACTGCTGAAAATCCTCATGAGAGTAGAGGCAGTAAAACAACACAGCTAAGTTGCAGATGGTAAATAAGCCATGTCTGTCACATCAAATGTGGACACTTTATCCATTATTCATAGCATATAAAAATATTTATGAGTGCGGTTTCAATTCACTGTCATCTTCATGTAAATAATATTATGACATGATGATGTGTTCATATCCCTCCACTGCCTCCCAGTTGTTGCTGCTCAAATTCTAAACCCTGTTGCTCGCTTACAAAACAGCAACAAAAAAAAGCTCCTGCCTACCTGAACGCCCATATCCAGGTCTACACTCCCTCCCACCCACTATGCTCTGCCAATGTAAAGCGCCTGGTACTACCATCACAACAGGGCCCTAAGTCTCCTCTGTAGTCTCCCGGACGTGGAATGAGTCATCAGACTCCATTCGGTATACGCAGAGTCCCTTTCACCTTTAAGAAACAGCTAAAGACCCAACTCTTTCATGAACACCTCTGCATTTAATGATATTGAAGCTATTGATAATGATGATCATATTGATGACGATGATATTGAGGATATTGTTGATGTTGTTTAGGATATTCATGATGATGATGATAATATTGACCTTGTTGATGTTGATGATGATTTAAAAAAAAAAATCTCCTTCTTTACGCCCTGTGCAATGCCTGTCGGCACCTGTGTCCAGTTGCACTTGAAGCTGTTTTTTGGCACTTAATGACTTCATTCCCTTCTGTCTTGATCATTGCTTGTGTTGTATTAACTCTCAGATGTACGCCGTCTGCTAAACAAAATTGTAACATTGTAAAAATGTGTGTCATCTCAAACAGGATCACACAGTAGTTCCATAGAGGCTTTACCTCCCGCCTACGGTTGCTTTTAAAGATAGGGTCAGCTAAGTTCCAAGATCATTTTTACCATTGACTCTACACTGTGTGCTCACAACAGGTTTGAGTTTCTCGACAGCCTCAGACTTGTATTATTATTCTCTCTCTTTAAATTAACTGCACAGAGGGATGAAAATCCATATTTGACTCACATTCACACTGGTACGTTTTTCACCTCCGGCCCTTATGGGATTATGATTCATATAACTGTTATTGTAATGCAATACCAATGTTCACCCAGTGTGAATATATTTGGTTTAACAGTAGCTATCAGGAGAATGTGCAAAACATAACATGGTAGGAAGCCAAATGTTACAATGTTACCTTGGCTCTCAGTGTCAGGCACTGACTCTTTTCTTACTGTGAGTAAGTTGAATAATGGACTATGTCTTGGCTACTGACATATGTAATTATGTTAATTACATCTAATTTAATGCCTGTATCTTTTCTTTTAGACTTTGTTTTGGCCTTTTGCCTTTATTTGACGGAGCAGCTGAAGAGAGACAGGAAATATAGGCAAGAGAGAATAGGGATGACATGCACTGAATGGTCAAGGAGCCGAAGCCGATGCAGGAATTACTTTGCCTCTGGATATGGGGCACATGCTCTACCAACTGAGATAAACTGGCATCCCTAATTCTTGTTTCTTGGTCATTTTTAAACCCCCTCTCCCCGGTCTTTTTGGTAATAAAATAACTTCTCGTCTGTAACAAGATAAACCAGATCAAATTACAACCTTAACTGAGTGATAAACCACTATTAAAAGTGCTTTCTTAAATCTTTTAATAAGTACATGAAGTGTAAGAGTCCAGTTAAAGAAAAAAGAGGCACTTCGATTTTGTTCAGTGAGTTTAAGGGGCATATCTTATTGTAGTATTCCCCCTTTACTGAATTGATTAGATCTTTTTATTTTAACAAATTTAACACCAACCAGAGGGTATTGGATTGCCAGATCTAGTGGGCGTCCCTGGAGATCCAACCCTCGATGAGCTGAGGTGCTGCCGGTATTGTTTTATAACTTCTGAGGAGTTCATCCTCATGCTCACCACAGATCAACAAATGTTTACAGGTGTACATTGCTCCCTCTCTTGCATGTGCCGACAATCTCACATGTACATAGCACACATGTGCACAAATGTAAGTATAACGCATAAACACACCGACACACACACACACACACACACACACACACACACACACACACAAGCTGCCACCAGCTACTCAGCGTTAATGCTGGCACAGACAAGGCCATCTCTGCAGATTCAGTCTCGCATGCGACCTTGGTAAATGGATTTCTAGGTTCACAGGGAGAATGCATAATTCACTGTGTTTTATAATAAGCCAAATTAGTGCCAGTAAAGATGATGAATGGCAAGGAGTGTTAATTGAATTAAATATAGATTAAATGGTTTCTGTGGGAGCCCATTGTATTTTGAGAATTCATCAGCCAGCAAATTGCAGATTGTACAGTAATGGGACAAAATGTGTAACCACAATACAACAGCAACTCTCAGCTGCACCATTAATCTACGAGTGAGAAGATTGATGTCTTGCCTTCTCCCCTTATTTTTATATAGTGTGTGGCATTAAGGGACACACATATACACAACATATTTACAGGGCCACAATAGGCTGATATGAGTTGCTGAAGAAGAAGGTTAAAAAATACATAAACTGTTACTCTCATAGTAACTCTGTCAGGTCGGGGTGGTAACATGAAATGATATAAGATGGAGAGAGAGGGGGGGGGGGGGATGACAAGCTGTCCCTCTCCCTCTGACCCTTGCAAAGGACAGGTGAGCTCCGTTCAGGTTGGTCAGATGTAATAGAGACTGAGGTGGGGTCAAAGTTAGGTCATTCACCAGCTGTCACTCAAACTGGCCTCTTGGTCTGGGTTTTAATCAATTAAAACCGTAATACACTCTACTTAGATTTTACAAGTGTGGGGAGAACATTTATAGTGTAGCTTCTACTGTATTTTTGCTACAGATTATGAAGGTGATGATTGATTGATATCCATCACTGTGTTGATACACACATCCCCATTATTTTCAGTGTTGGGTCAAATGACTATATTTGTATATATATGTAATATTTCTATATTTGTACTATATACTTCTAATATGGAAGGGCTCACTTGTATTAAGGTCACAGGATAATCACCATACCTGCAGTTCCCCTCAGCTTTATGGACATTTTTGAGTTTTTCAAGAGTCTGTTTTACAGCCTACAAATGATAATACCACTTGCATCACCTTACAACTAACTGGCTAGTTCCAGCAAAAAAAGCTCTAAAAGCATCTGCACACTAAGCAGTCGACATACAAAGTAGCTTCATTTACGGACGCAGGGCCTTCATCCCCATCCAGCATCATTGGAATCAACTAGATCTAACTGCCAACATCAGTGGTTGACTGATGCTCCAACCTTGAAACAAATACAGACACAAATTGTGGCATTAAGGATGAACACTGGTCAGTGCAGCTATTACAAAGCCCTTTTATCTTTTAAGCCCTTGGGATCCTGTAATTAAACTAATATGTGTAAATCCAACTGCCCCTCACTAAATCTGGCCACTTAATAATTGTCACAGCTGTTGCAGTTTATTGATTATAGAGTCAGCTGAATTCATAACATTTGATGAAGCTAAAAAGCATCCATCCTTCCATTATCTATACCGCTTATCCTGTTCAGGGTTGCTGTCCCAGCTGTGATTGGGCAAGAGGCGGGGTACACCCTAGAATGATAGGCAGTCAATCACAGGGCTGACACACAGAGACAGAAAACCTTTCATGCCCACATCCACACCTACAGGCAATTTAGAGTCTTGACGAGAATGTCTTTAGACTGTGGGAGGAAGCTGGAGTACCCGGAGGGAATCCACGCATGCACGGGGAGAACATGTAAACTCTGCACAGAAAGGCCCACTTCGTCCGCACCGGGGTTCAAACTAAGAACCTTCTAGCTGTGAGGCATCAGTGCTAACCACTGCACCACCATGCATCCCAAGCTAAAAAGATGAGATCAACTTTTTCTGCCTTAACAGAAATGCCTATACAATGGCATACTGATTATTTATGTGCAATGTCAGACAATACTTATTAAAAAAAGTCAACAACCAAGCAGGAAACTGGAGAGGCTACACAGCTTGATTCTTATGCCTTTACTGGATCCCCAGTAAAGTAACTGACACCAGAGTCTAGCACTCAGCGATGCAGCACCAGCCTAAGAGGCTAAGAGTCTGGTGTTACAGCGAACTGTCTCCACTGTGGTGGTAAAGTGTTGTTTTGTCCTAAGTGACAATAGCATCAGATAAGGTTAACAGATAGCCTTTAGTTGCCCTCTCTCCCTGCTGAAATGGTGATATGAGTCTGTCATCCTGTGTACAAACGTTCAGAACATAATGAAGCCTGAAACTTAAGAGGGAGATCTGATGGCCGTAACTCTCCTCCTGTCAAACTGAGGTTTCTGTGTCAGTGTGCCCTTGTGCACACACACACAAACACACCCACCCACCTACACACATACACCACAAACATTTCTGCTCATCAGGACAGGACACCTCCAACAGAGCTAATTATCGGCTGCCCCAGACACCTCTAACAGGACAGCAGATGGGATGATGGATGAGCAGTGTTCATGTGTCAGGGAAGGGGGCGTCTGACACACCGAGTGTCTGTGCTTCTGTGTGTGGTCAGCAGCATGTGACATATGTGACGTAATTGATCTGCAGAGCTATGCAGAGGAGCAGAGGGTCATGCAAGGTAAGATTACAATCTGAGAGCAGAGCACATGGCAGCACAACAGGTTTCCTCAAATTTCAGATGTAATAAAATTTGTTTGAGACAGAGTTTTCATGTAGTTTATAGAACAGGACTAGTTTTTGTAGCAGAAACTTTTCTGTTGTCTTACAATAAAATCCATTGCAGAGCTGCTATTGAAATAACTGCATTACAGTATCCTTCTTTGTGATGAATAATGGACTTGCTTACTGTGCTAAGGCTCTAAAAGTTATCTATTTTTTTTTTTTTTTTTTACATGTAATCGAGGGGCTTCCACACACAACAAATTAATAAATAGTGATATCTTCTAGTTACCTGCAACCTGATGGAGTAGTTTGAAATAAAGACAACAAATTATTACCATTTGTTCTACCAAGAAAATATGTCACACCACAGAAAATAAAGATCAAGTCTCATAGATCAGGGGTTCCCAACCTTTTTGACTACACGGACCAGACAGTAGCAATAATATTTCTGACGGACCGGTGGGGGGGCAAGTTCTGAGTATTCCCCCAGATCCTTGGAAATCCGCTCTGCTCATTGACATGCATGCACATGTGGGTCGCGATCCGTCCCATATTTCTGTGAACAACCTTTATAAAGCATAAAATACGTCTCCACATGCTGTGAATGAGATGAGCCGGAGGTGATCCACACGTATTTTATCAGAGTTATCATGCCGCGAGGGGAGGAGACGTTAGGAGAGGAGCAGATATGACACAGATCTGTGTGTATTTCTCATGCTCTACCCGGCTCAATAACGTTCCGCGCACATTTAAAGAATGAACTTCATCTCCACATGCTGTCATATGTCCATATGCAGTGGAATTCATATATTCACTGCTAAACACAGAGCTGTACCAGCATCAGGCTTCATGATCAAACAAAGTTTCATATCACCTCATAAGATGCGAAGCCAGGGTTGCCAGGTCCGCGGTTTTCCTGTGGAATTGGGCTACTTTTGAAGTGTCTTTAGAGGCGCGAGGCCCTGTGTGGTTGCACAATTCGCACAGCCCACACAATGAATCTGACTTTGCGTATGTTTGGAATGTCACAGACACCTATTGGGTTTCACGGCCTGGTACTAAACAACCAAAGGCCCGGTACCGGTCCACAACCCGGTGGTTTGGAACCCCTGTCGTAAATTACTGATGGTTTACAGAGAAAAAGGGTTTAAAGTGTTCTTATCCTGTGTATTTGTGTTAATTGTTTTTAGAAATTGTTAATGTTTAATGTTTTTTTGAATGACTATTAAAATAAATTTGCCCCTTTTTTGAAATGACAAGTTTCATACAAAACTCCAGTCCAATGTTTTTAGCTAATGTGACTCATCATTTAAATATAGTCATATAGATGTTGCTTTTAGTATTATTACATAACATTTATATATGTTTCTAGTGTCTTTTCTTTCTTATTTAGTATTAAGAGAGGTGTGAGTGGGGGCAAACAGACCTCCAGGGCTCTATTTCACCAAGGTATGCCTTTTTTTATCCAGCAAAGGGATTTGATTTCAATCCACTTAACTTGTACATTAATCACATTACTGACATAAAGATGATATGAAATGGCTTGCTCAGTGTAACTTGAAGATTCTCCCCATTTTCCTTGGAAAGTGACATCTGGTAAAAATGAACGGTGTGTTTTCTTGGGAAGTTCTGAAACTTTAGTTACATCTTTTACAACTAGGAATCATAGAAATCCTAAACTGGTTCTCTGTGGAAAACACACTTAAGCGCTAGGGAATGGTGTAAATAATGTATTGTTGGCATGGAAAAGGGCAAATGGGTGGCTCAATGTTTAAAGGGGCAACACCAGGTTGAATGATTTGTGGGGCAACATTCCTCACCAGGTCTGTGCGCCTTGGGCACGGCCATGTTCATGACCCGACTGACATCCTGAGGTTTGGGCGGCGAAGCGGTAAAGCGGCAGATGCCTGACTCAGACGGTGTACTTGAGGTCAGGCTGTCAGTGTAGTCGTTGGTCCCTGCTGTCATCTGTTCAGATGAGGTGTCGGAGATGAAACACTCTGTGATGGTGAACTTGGCGTGGCGGAGCTGTTCTTCCATCTTGGCGTGCTCGTAGGCTCTGGCCAGCTCCTCATAGGTGGAGGACGCACTCTCTGTTGATACCATGCTGCTTCGTGCACGATCTGGCAAATACACATTACACAAGTTTAATTGTTTTACAAATAAAGCATAGAGTGCAGCACTATACTTTTTTTATTTTGTGTTTTTATAGAACATTATTGGATAAAAAAGTGTGGTAGCCATGGAGGGAAGTTGGATTCACACCCTGGAAGCCTCACCAAGAGTATGCCCCACAACTGCACTGTCAAATAGCTGCCAGTATCATTTGGATTTCAAAGATGGCAGTGTGAGAGTCATGCAGATCATCTTCACACTTGAAAATCTAATAAAAGCAATTTGATTTCTGTCACATACTCCTACTTTCACACCCATCACCCTGCTCTACTCTACCTGTATCCTGTGAGGGGCTGACACTGTAGCTGTCGCTCTCCTTGTCTACAGATCCAGTGGCACGTGGCGTGGGGAGTCTCCAGTCAGTGGTCAAGGTGTGCGAGGAGCTGGTGGGGTGTGGCCGGTTCAGGGTCCACTGGCTGGCATAGCGGCTCCGTGCCGCGGCAGGACCGGCTTTGGCAGTGCGTCTGGCAGTTGGATCTGGTGGGAAAAGAACATGTTGTTTGAGAACAGAGCATATAGCAGGGGCTCCATTGACATAACATTCACAAGAACTTTAGTTTGAATGGATTATTTTGTTTTGATTCAACTTCTTAAATGCCATTACATTCTGATATATTTAGATATCAAAAGTTCATTTCTTGGTCTGGGATCTAAACGTAGTTAAGTCGGAGAGAGTTTATTTACAGTAGTAAACAAATAATATCATTGCCTAAAAAACAGTAAATAATTCCACCTGCGAATGGATATTTCTACATTGCAAATTACATTCTTCCAAATTTGTCTTTCACAATCTCATTTTGAGAATCGTGTTAGTCTCCAAGAGAAAATTATATTGTCAATAAGAGATTGAAAATAAAATATCAGTCTTTATTCTGCATTCTTTTTGCATAACTCATACAAAGACCCTGCTAACACCCAAACAGCTGTTCATTAAGCTGTCGATGTAACCAAAAACTTCACAATTTGTAGCTGGAATCTAGAAAAGGGGTGGACACACAGTCTGTCCTGCTGTGTTGTTGTACAGTTTACCACTTCAGTGAACACTGAACATTACCATCCCACAGTTCAATCTTAAGCTTTGTCTCTGTCTCCATACAGACATATAAATAGGATCATATTCAGCCTGACCTAGACAGTCTGCTGCTCTGTGCACCACTGGGCCAAATCAGAATGAGACCCTTTAGAAAAGGCCTGGATTGGATCTGTGCAAAGAAGAATGGTGCTGGTAATTGTAGCAGGTCAGACAGTAATTCTATCAGCAGCGATGGAGGGATGAAATGATGGAGGTGTTTTGCCAATAAAAAAAGGTATGAGTCAACAAATTGGGTTCATGCCCCACTGGCCAGGTTAAATCACCCAGTCATGTGTCTAGAGTATATGCGTGTGTGAATGCATGAGTGTGATATAACAAATAAAACAAAAGAAAAAAGTTTTAAGACCACAACAATCTGACTGTGCTTGTCCATTTACGCATGTGTGCACTGTGATTTAACTGGCCAGTTGGAGCAGGGCAATCAGGTAAGGACGTGTCAAGAAGAGGCAGGGAGATCGCCACTCTTCATCAGTTCTGCTTCAGTGGAACTCAGACACCAGAAGCCCGGAGGCATGCTGCTGAGTCTTTGTAATCTCACTGCTGTAAGGCGGCTCACGTGCTGTAAGATGGCAGTTTACGTTTAAGCTAAGACAAGGTGGAAAAGCTATTTGCCGAGCATGTAAGTCAGATAAATGTGCAATGGAATGCTATTAGCAGCGTTTATATTTAATGGTGCTAAGGACAATTTCTTTTAAAGTGACATCCGTCTTTGAGAATATAACTGTGTGGATTCAAGGGAAAAAATAAAAGAGCAAGATTCATGGCTGCAATGTAACCAAGTAAAAGCAAACTCCTGACACTTTCTCACATTATGTTATGGTTAGTAACACAGGACAAGCAAATTCTTTAATATTAGTAGTAA
The DNA here is from genome assembly GCF_022749685.1 of Semicossyphus pulcher. Taxonomy (NCBI): domain Eukaryota; kingdom Metazoa; phylum Chordata; class Actinopteri; order Labriformes; family Labridae; genus Semicossyphus; species Semicossyphus pulcher. The sequence continues at coordinate 21,287,513 of NW_027211692.1, read as the reverse complement.
AAGGAAAGAAATGTTGAGCACTGACGGTGGTGGGACTCACTGGTTCCGGGCCTGGCATCGGACACGTCCACCAGTGGTCCAGTAGCCTGAGACAGAGACTGGTAGTGGACTGTGTGGGTCACCGTGGATGATTTTTGCTTATTTGTCTCCCCAAAGTCATTGTCTGTCAACAGCACAGTGGACCTGTCATCTAAGCCAGAGAAAAAAAACAGAGAGAGAGAGAGGGGGAGAGCAGGATGGAAGAAAAAAAGTAATTTAAGCGAGAAACAAGACACGGCAGAAGTCACTCATAAGCATCATAAATATGATGACTCATGCGTTCAAGGTCTCACACAAGTCTCTTACCGATTGTCTCCATGGTGTCCCTCTCCTCAATGAGGAGCTGCGCTCTGGGGATGTCAATGTGCATTCTTAATGTCTGCTGCTGCTTGTTCACTGTGTCTGGAGTCCGAGTGTTCTTACTGAGAAGATTAATGTGAAAAATCCATTACTTTTCAGCTGCCTTTTTTTGCATTGTATTGCATTAATAAGTAGCTGTAAGAAGGAAAAAGGGATTTCGTATCCTGTGTGCAATGTATTAGATCTTTACTGATAGGCATGGTAACTGTTGGACACATTGTGATTTATATTCCTGACAACAGCCAGTGTAATTTAAAATTAGGCATACATACCTCATCAACATTTCGGCCAGGCTTTTGGCATCTGTGAAGTCAGCAAAGAGTTAGTTAATACCATAATATTACCAGAAGTAGTAGTAGTAGTTGTAGTAGTTGCAAAGCACCAGCATGGCAAAGCACAGGCATTTTAAGCTCATAGAATGGATATCTGTTGCAAGATTTATATCCAGAACAAACCATAATTTGATCTACAACCCACCTCGGAGTCTCTTGAGCCTCTGCTCCCTCCTTCTCCTCTTTAGCACCATGAGCATGATAAAGACCAGGACGGCAACCACGAGAATAGAGGTGATGGTGACCACCATCTTCAGACCTCCGCTGCCTGACATGTTGTCTGAGATGGGATCTCCTGTTTTCAGCAAGGGAGGGATGGTACCTTGGAAATAAACACAGTAAGACATTTAGGGTCCAGGTCCAGGTCACGGTAATTCGAAGCTTAATCCAAAAGGCAACTGGACTTGGTTTAACAATAGTTTTGCTGTTGTGGTTGCCTTTTTTTGATTTGTTTTTAAAACCAGTGCTGTGCTCAATTATGCAACAACCAATAACAATAATAATAATAATAATAATAATAATAATAAAATATGAATCCTGTAAGTAAAGGCTTGAGGAAAATACTTTTTATGCAGTCCCTTCAAAGATTCTTCGTATGAAAAATTCTTAGTGCTTTCAATGTGCAGAGTATTACTGTACAAAAATCTGCTGGTTCTAAAGGCGTCCAGAACACAATATGTACTTTGTATGACCCTGTTATGAACCCTCTTCAGACTTGGTAGCAGTCTTGAGCCTCTCCTAGCACATGGGCTCAAAACCCACACAGACAGAAGGAAAACAAGTTATATATTACAAATATATACATATATATATTATACATTACATATTTATACATATATATATTATATATTACATACATACATATTTCTCCTCGGTCCTGCTAGAAAAGCCTTTGCCTGATTAAAGCTGGGAAACCAGGTTTAATATGAGCTGTTAATTTGTCAGGCTGCTGATCAGCAGCTGGGCTGAGCTATTGTCCTGCTGTCAAACTGACAATAGCATCCACAAAATACATGCCCACACACATACATGCGAAAGCACATCCTCTCACACATAACATGCTGACAGGCAGCTAACACATCTCAGCAAAACCCTTCAAAGGAAATTAATGAATAGTCTGGAGTGCTCAATAGAGCTCTCAGCACCTCCTATCCTTCTTTACAGCTTATACACACATCCTTTGTGTATGACTGACACACTCTGTAGCCCAAGGCAAATAAAACTACACCGTAGCCCGTGGAGAATCTGAAGACCCTGCTGGCTTTCTTACTCAGCTGAGCCATCAGAATACCTGTCAGTTTGCTCAAAGGCTGACAAAACGTATTCTCCAATATTCTTAAAGCACATATTATACTGTAGGCAGTCGACAGGGTGGCACTTCATGCAAACACTGCTGTCCTGAACAGTTGAAATAAAGGGTGAAAATCTGCTGAAACTTACAGTATGTTGTAATGATAAAAAAAATTGTATTTTTGTCTGTTTTTCTTCAACAAATGTTCAAGCTTGGGTTGCCAGCTACTGTAACACTGTGTCATAACACACTGAACTTGATGGGATCTTTTATCAAATAAACAAAAAGAAGAAACATGGCGGCCCACACTTTTTTGTCTCTATTCTGAGGAAGGTTAGCAGTTTTTAAGTTATTACTGGATGGCTCCTTTTCCATTTTAATCCATATCTATATATTGGAACAACTCTAAGACAATCTGTGTAATTCAAACTCACTTCCGTCAGCATTGAGAGTAGCAAATGTGATCCTCTTATCTGCTGAGCCGGCACTGTTGGTGACCTTCATTTGCAGTTCATACCAGGTCGCCTCCTGCAGGTCATACAGGATGTAGCTCTTGGTCAGCGATGTGCGCTGGGCAGTGGTCCAAGTGGCCGAGTCCACTGCTCGGTACTCCAATATGAAGGAGGTGATTGGACAGCCGCCGTTGTTCCAGCCAACCAGGTTGAGCCTGGCCCTGGTGGAATTGATGCTGGTGAAAAGTTCATGCTCTTTGGCAAACTGTGGTTCTGATGAGAAGATAAAGAAAAAGAAGATTCCAAGTTTAAATTCACAGTTTAACAAAAAGTTGAACAAAATGTAAGGTTTAAACTTTTGTGGACGTACGGAAAGTCGAATAAAACAGCATTATCAGTAAGCACAAAGGAATATGAGTTGTGGGGAATAAAAACTTGCTTTAACTTTAATTTACCTCCAGTTACAGAGATGTATAGGAGTTATGAGTTTTTTTAAGATCAATGAAAACAAAATCGTGCCATGTCACTTTCATTCATTCTACCTCTATAGATGAATGAGAAAAGTGGCAATAAAGGTAGGAAACATGAAAACATCACATCCCCAGAAAAGTTGCTGGGACAACTTCACCATTTAAGTGATACTGACACTCAGAATGTAGCAACTGATTCACTTCAATCATACAGCACTCCCTACCTTTTCCATGGGTCTTAGCTTCAATGATCTCGCTGATGCGCCCTGGCCCGACTGCATTCTGGGCCGTCAGGGTGAATTTGTACCAGGTGCCACATTTAAGGTTCTCGAGACGGTATGAACGTTCACTAGGGCTGATGGGAAAGCTGCCCCATTGCTCACTGTTGTCCTCTGAGTACTGCAGGATGTAACCTGGGGAAGCGAATAATGAATATTGAGAGAGTGGGACAATGGGGGTGACAAAAGCTTTTAATAAGTTATTTCAATAGGTGATTACACTGAAAAAAAAAAAAACATTTATAGACTTGTGAGGTTGTTATTGCTCTTTGTGACTTATAAGTGTGTGACTTATAAATACTGTACATTATCATAGTGGTAATTATTTGTGAAAATATATTTTTCCAATGTATTGTTTTCTTTTGTACCTGATTAAGAAATTAATAATATAGCATGAAATTATGTAAAATAGGAAATATAAAAGCAAATGGCCCTGGATACATCAAATCAGCTTCAGTCCATTTATAATAACACCTTAATGTTTATTGATAATTGGGTAAAAGTCGGCCTATAATACAACTGTAACTGTAACTGAACAGTAGTCAGTCTTTCACAGCTGCTAACAGGAATACGGTCATGTGTGTTAAAAAATCAAGTGTTTGACCTGCTGTTGGGCCTAAAAGAAGAGTCAGAGAACATCATTATGTTTGATCCTCTGAGCACCATAATTGTAACATTTGTATATATATTTATCCAGTTATTAACTTTTAGTCATCTGGAGTGTTTTGGTGACAGCCTGAAGAGAAGCCGATTGATCAAACACTGCCTTCCCTAAAGCACACTTCAAGCCTGGCTAAAAATAGACAGCTATGCGTTTAGGTGTGTTTATTTTGGTGATGGATTACGCTGTGAGCAGGGAAGAAAAACAAATATCACAGTGAAGGAATCACAGACAGCTTTTATAGTGACTATAATTCCAAAGACAGGAGCCCCATGATTAGGAGCAATGATGAATCACCACAAAGAGTTTCACTGTGATTGCGCTTTCTTCAAGATGGAGGGCTTTAATCTTTCTCTTAAACAGACTTAATCTTCCCCACTGCTTTTTAATCTACCTTTTAGGACTTGAGAATTCAGCCAGGCAACCACATAATGAGAAACAGGAGCAAAAACAGGGGTGCTACACCAGGGTGAAGGAGGAGCTGACATTGGTTATCATGGGGAGCTGGGAGGGGATAATGTCTGTAGTGGATGCATTTTCAAACTTTACATTAAGTTCTCATGAAACTTTTAACTCTGCTTATTCAATCACATTTGTTGTATGTGTGCCTGCCTATGTGTTGCTCTCACCTCTGATAGAGCTCCCTCCGTTGTCCCCGGGTATCCATGACAATGTGATTGATGTGGTGGTCGTCTTGGTAACTGTGAGGCGTGGCTGGTCAGGAGGGACTGAGAACAAACAAATATTCATTGCGTGGTTAGTGATCTTATTAAACTGCTCTCTGTCTTCATGTTAAGTTGGCCCTGTTTGGACTCTCCTGGACAAGATGGAAGGGAGAGCAGAAACCTTTGCGCTAAGAGATCTGATGGGATGAGAAATGTTATATAACCTAGCAGATGTTCTAGCCCTAAGCCCTTATTCCTTTTAATTTCTTTCAAACTGGCTATGCTCTTCCTGATAAAGAAATCTGTCAGTGCAATCAGCGCAAAATTTTGGCTACTTATGTGTTTCTGTTTTCTGCTTGCCTTGGACCTGCAGGTTGAGTGTAATCTCATCTGACCCCCAGTTGTTGCTGGCCACACAGCTGTAGTTCCCAGAATCCTCTGCTTTCACCGTGCGGATGATGAAGCTGCCGTTGCCGTGGACACTACGACGACCATCCACCAGGACAGGTGAGGGAGTTCCATTTGTGCTGAAGAAGACAGACACAATGCTAGGTGATCAAAATCAAAAGTCAATATATTGTTATGATATTCATGAAAGATTGATATTCTATCTGGAGTGAACAGCACTAAATGATGCCGTTTATGTGAGTCTCACTTTCCCTTGAGCCACTTAATGGTAGGAGGAGGGTCTCCAACAGCCTTGCAAGGTAAAACAATATCTTTCATCCAGGGAGTGGTCACTGTCCCATTAAAGGTCAGAATCCTGGCTGGAGCTAAAAACAACAGAGACAAAAGAACACACATCTTTGCTGGTGGTCTGGATGACACTTTTATCAACAGTCAAGAAAATAAACAAGAAACGGGTTCCGGTAACCTGTGGTTAAAAACAAGTGTCCTGTGTGATGAAGTGCTGCCGTTTAATGCACATTGTAGCTATTTGTCATCGATTGTGTTGCTTCAATACATTACAAGTCACTCTCTGTTTAATGATTAATATTTTAATGTTCTACTGACACTAAAGATTGATAAAGTCATCAACTACACACTTTTTAGTATGTTTCTGTCAACAGAAGCACATGATATGTTATACATTTTAACATCGGAATACTACCTATTCTTAATAATGATTTAGATGACAAACACTGTAATTTAAATATATCCACGGTTATTGTTGGGCCAGTTTGGTGTACCTTTAGCCAGAGGCTCAACTGTGATCTTCTCGCTGTTGTTGCCATGACCAGCAGCCGTCACTGCCACAACCCAGATACTGTACTGCCTGTTTCGAGCCAGATTGGGGATCCTGTAGAAATATGCATCCGGAGACGCCTCAAATTCACTCATCACCTGTAAAATGGAGAGGGAAGGGAAAGATTAATGTATCATTGGGCAGCAGCAGTGTCCAGAGAAAAATGAACAGTGTTTGTGTCATGTTATAAAGCTGCATTGATGTGCCTATGCTCAATATGGGTACCGGTGTATATAACACGTAATTCTGCTGCTGGCAAATTTAAAAGAAAATCAGAGAAATCTTTTGGTACACAAATGCTAATACCATGGGATGCAGGTTTGAGCAGAAGACAATGTATTTCCTGATGATGCCATTGAGTTTGAGCGGTGGCAGCCAGGAGACAAACACCACAGAGCTACTGGAGGCTGCAGCCTTAACCCCTGCTGGAGGACCAGGAGCTGGGGAAGAAGACAGTAAAGGTTTTAGAGGTGGTGGAATAAACATACTGAATACTCATGCACATGACTTTTATGTATTGCTATATTTACAAATCACATTTATCACCATAAATATAAGCACACAAATGTCCCCACTGTTTTACAATCTTGAAAAATTGATGAACATTGGGGGTTAGCAGTAGTTGTAATTTGTCATACCATCCTCTTTGGTGCGGACGTAGATCTGTTCACTGCGGACACCATCTCCAGCGTTGGTGAAAGCTAACACCTGGATGCTGTAGTTTGTGTACTTCTCCAAACCGTCCAGCTCCAGAGACGGCTGATTGGTGGTCACGTTCCTGATTTCTCCCAGTTCTGACACAGGAGAGATACAGTATGTTAATAAACCCTGGCTCACACTACAGTGGTACAGCTCTGCTGAGAGTGTCTATGTGAACAATTACCAAAAACATTTTACTCAGCATTGAAAAGTTAAAATATTGGTCTGATTGTACAGCAGTACAGATCATGCATTTGAAGGACCCCCTTTCTATGACACAAAATAACAGCTAAAAGGGATATCACGTTTTATTTTTGCTTTGATTCCTCTCTTTTCTCTTCTCCTTCTTTATGATGTGTCACTCAGAGCCGAGGCAATCGGCCTCTCTGAGTTATTGCATTGTAAATTATTGATGAAGACCAGCCAGACTGCGGGATGGATACAGCCTGGGTATACACAGGAACCAAAAATACGCCCACTGTGCAATGCAGTGTATGCCCATTGTTGATCAGCTCTAGAAACATAATAATCTCATACTGAAGTGTGGCACAAGTAGTTAGAAAAATCTTTACTCATCAAGTCTGTTATAGTATAAGTACATTTAAGTGACAATGAAAACGATGAGCCATATATACAGTACAAAGATTAGAGAATGAGCCCTAGGTCCTACTTTTTGCAGTTAACTGCTGTTGGTCATCGATCTGAAATAACTGATTATTTTTACATTTTCCAAATTTTATTTGAAGAAAAACCTACGGCTGTAAAAAAATAACAGCTGTCTTTGAAGACACCTTTAAGTTTTTATGTTATAAAAAGTTACACCACCGCTGCAACTCACAACAGCATATAACAGTGCAACAATACCACAGCCTCCCCTGGTGGATGAACCATGTCAAGAAGCAAAAGTAATGGAAAACAAAGAATAAAAATCTCATCAGGGGACTGAAAGTTTTGACATCAATGGGAAGTAAACTGCTTGTAAGTGATATCTGTGTTTGTGGTGTGTTTATGTAAATACCTCCATCAGGCAGGTTGGCCCAGTAGATGACTCTGTATCCTTGCAGGTTTCCATTGAGAGCCTCTCGGGGCAGAGGCATCCAGGACAGCGAGATAACCTCTGGGGACTTTGCAACAGCCAGGACGTTTTCAGGGGGCCGAGACGGTACTAACAGAGACACAGAGAGGTGTTGGGTGGAGGCCTCATATATGCTTATTGAGCGTCAGCACCAGAGACTGTCTGTGCAAATGCATTCATGCAGGCAATTCAATGTGGATCACAAATAATTGTTGAAAAGACAGAAAATACTAAGACCATATATGACATCTGGACCACTTGAAACAATGAAACAGTAGTCCTATCCTTCTCCTATTTTGTAATAATTAAGGGAAAACTAATTTTTTAACTTCAAAATGTTGCTCATGCTCATGTCTGCTTGTGCTTATTCCCTATATTATTTAATATTGCATTCTTAATGACAACTGTGTCTTCAAACTCCCAAAGTGTTATCAATTACAAAACATTAAAACATTGATTACAACACACATTAAGGTTATAGTTTACAGCATTCTGAAAAACATTTTTGTGAAGAAGATCAATTTTGTTGGTTAAAGAAAAATCATCACGATAAAGATCCCAAACCCATTACATTTATTATTTTACTGTGAATAAATGGTATGTTTTTAAATGATAAAAACATATCTTATAAAATGATCTTTTTATTAAAAGGCTTTACTAGGACAGTCATTTAAATATACCATTTGTTTTTCTGATGATATTCAAAAAATGTCCAGTAGGGGGCTGCCTTTTCACAAGCATGTTAGAGCTGTTATGAGAGCCACTGCGTCTAAAAGTCCTGAGTAGGAGTGTGCGGTCAAGTTTGGTAAAAAGTTGTCAGTGAAAAAAAAGGTTATACTGGTATTTACTAGTAATAAGCCTCTATAATATAATATAATCTATAATAAGCATGTAATTTAAAGAAACAAATATACGTAACACTTGATCCCCCTCAACTATGCCTTACCATCCTCCAGAGTTTTGGTGACCACCTGCTGTGAGGATGGTCCTGTGCCTGCCCTGTTAGCAGCCTGCACCACCACACTGTACTGAGTGAACTTCTTCAGGTTGTCCAGCGTGATGCTCTCTGTGGTGTCTCCTGTGGTGTCCACGCTGATGATGGTAAACTGGTGGCTACCACCAGGGCTGTACTCCCTGTAGCCCACCTGATAGCCGCGGATCACACCGTTTTGCAGGTGCTTCTGGGGAGGCTGCAGGACACGAAAGTTGTTTAAGGATCATTACGAACAAGATGTGGTAATCTTCATCCACTAACTATTCAAAAATGACATTTTGAAGTCAACATTACATTAAACTTAAAATTGATATTCGATGTTGCCAGGTTATGCCAGGTTATGCAGCTTGACTTCATCTGTTACATAATATTGTTCTTCATTTCATCAGTTTCATTTATTTGTACATTTTCAGGAGCACAAAATAATTTCAGCATACCACAGGTTATAAAATATCACTAGCTCCAATATTATAAGCTCCTTCTAATGCAAGCCACCATCTTCAGGCATACAACTTGTTACTTTGTTAGTTTTCTTTCAGATCCCAATCTGCATTTGCAAAGTATAAGCTAGCTTTTCTGGGTTCCAAATAAAATAATAAAATAATTAGCAGAATGTAGGTTTAGAAGTCTAAAACTCTTTACATATTAACTTATTATAAACCTCTGTAGAGTACAAAAAGAAATGTCTTCCTGTAACCCTTTCTCTGTTTAATTCATAGTGACTGATGACACGACCTCTGCTCATACTCCTACACATAACGTTTGGACTTTACCTTCCAGGAAACTTTGATGCTCTGTGGGGATGTGGGCTCGAGAGTGACATCCTGTGGCGGGCCGTCAGGAGCTGTAAATAAAGCACATTATTCAATATAACTGAATGCCTGTGATAAAATGGACAAGGTGATCCACCATTGTGAGAGCAAATCACTTCTCTTCCCATTAAATGTCACTAGATGGAGCTATGGAGTTAAGAACCATGCCCTTTCTGATTTAAGTACTATGCAGTTCCCTTCACTCAATAATAACGTAAAATTAACTTGTAACATCATCAGCTCTAACCTTTGAAATAATGTGAGAATTGATACATTTTTTATGTAATTATGAAGTTTATGACTGTATTTTAGCAATGAATCCAGTAAAATGGGGCATTTTAATGTGCTGGTATGCCTTTGGGGGAACATTATAGGCAATAGACATAAGTGAACACTGATAGAGATGACTAAAAGCAACTGAACTGTTTCCCCAGATATAAAAGATGATGACTTCAATTTAAAACAACCATAAAATAATGATGTGCAGGATGACTCAACAAGTTTGAGGGCCAGCAGGAAATAGAAACTACAGCAGAGTGTCTTTCCAAACCCTAATTCAGACTGTTAATAATGTAGTTAATAAGAGCAAAATTAACACTTTAAAAAGTCATTTAGAGGAATTGGGTTATGCCTTATTTTCTTTTTGTCTGAAAAATCCTTCCAGCTAAAGCCTAGTTACTCTCTTACTCTCTGCAGTGTTAAGATCCTGTTCAGTGACAGTGTTATTTTAGAGCAAATCATTTTACTAAGACTGCAGTTAAAATGTGACAGTGATTCCGCAGGACTTGGTGTAATGCTTCTGAAAAGCGCAGTAACCTGCTTCATCAGTAGTGATGGTGAGCTCGTTGCTAGGGTTGCTGTTGCCAATGATGTTCTTGGCGACCATGCGGATGTTGTAAGTGGAGGAAGGGTGGAGGTCAATAATAGTGGCCTGGTTGAGCTGCGGTGACACGTCTTTGGTTACCTGGGCTGACAGCCACGTAGCTAGAACAAACACATGGGAAGAATAGAACGTTAGCAATTAGTGTAACAATTCTGATTTCTTACACACAGTTTAGCCTTGTTTCAGTAATTGTTCGTACACTTTATACATTTTCACAAAGACCTGAGGTTGTACCTTGAACATGTACAAAATCTACCTGATTTGTTCTTGCACTCTATATCATATCCTGTGATGGGGCTGTTGCCATCAAAGCCCATGGTCCACCGGAGGGCAATGGTTCGATCTTTAACCTCCCGGATCTCCACCTCTGGAGGGTCAGGTGGTTCTGAGAGAAAGTGTGAACCCAGCAGAGTATTATACAAGTATTCCTGACAAAGATCGTAGGCAGACCAGACAGATGTATCTGTTTAACTATGTCTGTGATTTCCCCAGTGAGATATTTTGTTTAAGACTGCAAAAAGCAGGAGTCGCACTGTGCAGCAATTAAGTAAATATGTGATTGAGTAATAAATAATAGAAAACTTTACCATTCCTAGGGGGGATTTTCCCTAATTCAAAACAGACCAACTGTAAAAGCAACTATGGTGACCTGAACTGTGTCTGAGATGAGAGTGAGCATACCCTGCACTGTCAGCTGTATGATGCCTCGGTCCTCCCCGAACGAGTTGATGGCATGACAGGAGAAGAAACCTGAGTCCTCACGAACAGTAGGCATGATCTACAGAGACACACACCATATACAGGTTATAACAGTGGGTTACATTATTATTAAGTTATTCGAAGACCATTACATTTTAACCATTACATTTTAATATTTTATACTGTAGGCTACTGGAAAATTGTAAGATTATGTGAATGTATTTTTTGCCATGCTTCCTACTCCTACTTCCTCTTTGCTTCCCTTCAGACTCAACACATTGAAATATTACATTTTGTATGGTCCTCAAAATTTTATAAAAAAATATGTTTTCATTACACTCACCACTAGTGTAGAGATGACTTCGTCTGCCACCTCTTTTACAGTGACCACGTATCGGCTGGTTTCAGGGTTGATAATGCGTTCCTCTTTCTCCCAGCGCACCATGATAGGTTTCTCCCCATGAGCGATGCAGCTCATCCTCTTCTCCTCGCCCTGTGTAGCCAGAGTGGTGTTGGGGTAGGAGGTAATCATAGCTGGAACTAAAGTGAAAGGAAAGAAATTTAGGGTTAGAAAATAGAGAGCATAAAGAGCATGAATAGAAAGATCAGGGGAATTTGGAAAGAAGATATTAGCTGAAAATACTAAAAGATATGCATCAATCTGTCCTTCCAGCAAATTTACTGCTTAAAAGGAGCCATGTATTCATCGTTTGACTCAAAAACACAGATAATCAAACTGTATTAAAACTATATTATGACAAAGACACCACATATGGATTCTCCTGTGTTTCTTGTCTTATAATGAGAAAACTCCATTTCTCTTTTTTCATACAATTATGACAACCATTTAAACACTCCAGGGACCATCTCGAGCTCAGGTTTTAGTCTACCTGTCTCCCACAATACTTAGAGATTGAAACGAAGCCCTTCAGGTAAGCCTGTGCCTGCTTTGATAATGACAGCAAACGGTAACGTGCTGCTTTTTGAGGATGAGGCAGAGGAATAGAGAAGAAAGTGGTGACTCTTGACTGAACTCCCATCGGTCTGAGCGTGGAGCCGGTCTGGCTCTACGCCGTAACCGCACACCAGGCTCATTAGCAGCACATCCAGCCTGTGTGAGTGTGTGTGTGTGTATGTGTGTGTGTGTCGCTCAGTAGAACAGTAGAATAAGTATCTGATATAAATGTCTCTCACTAAAACTACTTACAGTCTGTACTCACACTAACTCCATTTCCATACTCACACTTTCTTTCATTCTTTTTTTCCCTTCTTGCATGAAGCAGTCACCTGGTTTTAAAGCTTGCTGAGCATTTCAGTTGCTATTCACATTATAATGATCTCTAAAGTGTGAAGCTCCTCAATTGGAACAGACCACATTAACTTCTTTAGTTTAAGTAGACTCAGGAATATGTTCAACTTAATCAATGTGGACGTTATGGAAATATGCATTTAAAATAATTCAAATGATCTGATCACTGGCAGTTTTGTGGAGTTTTATATGCTTGAAACTGTTTGAATGGGCCAAACATATCAAAATTACTAGGAGAACATGATCGATTCGTTATTAAAAGAGAATTTATTTAAAAAAATGCATTTCCGGTCTCTGCAAGTGTTGCGAGTAAACAGTAATGTACTATGGCAGAAAAAACAAAGAAAAGATAGATGACAGATGGGTACAACTTAAAAAATAAGTGAAAATCCAAAGAAAAAGAAACAAATTTGATGCTCAGATGCAGGCAAACAGTCTAAAAAGGAAAGTGACCGCCAGTGAGGAAAATCAAGAGTTACAACTGTGACAAAGGGAACCAACCGTAGATGTCTGGTTAAATTGGGTGTCCTCCAAAAGTTCCCACCTTATGCCATTAGGTGGCACCCTCGAGACTGATACTGATATCTTTAAAACTGTGTAAGCGGGGTTTTTTGACAAAAAATCTCATCCAGCTTTCTTTAACAGTCATATGTATCACTCACTTTAAATGTTTGCCCTGTAAAATGTAAACACAGACAGAGTGCAGTTAATTGCGTCGTCTGACACCTACCGCCCGTCAGAGGTTTTAGGCATTAAAAATAACTATAAAGAAATAATCAATCTTATCGCTGATGGTCTGGTTTGCTTTTGTAGGTCATAAAGAGTAACCAGAATTAATTTTCAGTCTGTTTCATCACCAGATAAAAACTCCTCATAGGAGCTTTAAATTATAACGTCATCTATGTTAATTTAGTCTTATATTTTTTTCTTTTATTATTGATCTTTTCAATCTATAAAATGTCAAAGAACAGTGGGACACGCCACTGATAATTTCCCAGCCTTAGTCTCTTCTAATTGATGGTTTTATCCGACCAAATGTTGTGTTTATTACTGAAGCTACAGGTCCTTTTGGCCACTTGGGGCAGTAGAACCAAGCAGTAAACCCAATACTCTCATATCATCACCTTGAAAAGTTTAGCATGGTAGCAGTAAGCAACGTTATTATTATTCAGGAGTCCTGTGTGTGTCCACCTGTTGAATGTAAGTCTAATATTCAGTCTCTATTAAAAGTGCTTTGATCTGAATGGCTTTGCTTTAAATCACATTGATGAGAGTAGTACGAGTCCAAACAGTACAGTTGTTGACAAAAAACGAAACAATGAGCTAAACTGATTAGACATTTCATCCATGGTAAGTTTAAAAATGCTTCAAACTATTCATCCTAATTTTTGGACATTTCTGTTGAGTGACTAATCAATTAATTCCTCCCTTTATATTGGACAGCACAATGTTTAGTAACATATGTTTCTTATATGGTTTATTGTATGTTTATATGTGCAATGGTGAATATTGTGCCTTTGGAGGGGACAGTAGTGGCAGCTACATGTGGCAGATACTCGTGTAGTAGGGGTTGGAGGCATTCTCTTCCTAGAAGGGATGCAATACGTGTGTGTGAGTCAGTGTGCAAATGTCTGTACACTCCTGAATAATGTGTCTGTGTGCATGGGTATGAGTGTTATACTGTGTGTGCATATGTATGAGTGCGTGTGGATGAGAGCTGCTGTGTCTGGGAGAGCTAAGTGGGCGAGCAAAGAGAGCAGAAAAGACTTGTGCTCCTGACACATCTCAGCCACACTACACGATGGAGGAGAGAGAGAGAGCATGTACCCCTGCAGCGCTAACTATGATCCCTCTCTCTCCCTAACTCTCTCACTCCATCTCCCTCCTCAGGCTCCCACCAGGACAGCGATGATTTAATGATGAGAGAGACCACTTTGATTATTCATACACAGCAGACAAGTCCGCTGGCCGTGCTGTTGTCTCACACAGACACATAGCATCCCGATATATACACTATTTCAGAAATACACAAAGACAAATACAGAGGTACTAGTCTTGCACACATGTACACTATACAAGTGAAGACACACTGACAAGTAAAAAAAATCATAGGGATACACATGCAACAACTAAAGCAAACCATAATAGAGGAAATGACACACAAACAACAGAAAACACGATTTAGAAATACACACATGCCTTGCCACACACATAGTATTCCTCTGGGTCAGTTAGTGTTTGTAGATAACTTTGTAATCATTTGTTTTGGCTTCAAGCAGGCGCCCATCTGGTACAGTTTGCTCTTACTATGAGTGCCAGGAGAGTTAGACAATCACAAGTCAATTTAAGTACTTGAATTCATAATGAATCATATTATACTGTACTTGTGTGAATGGCAACTTGCCTAACAGTTTTTGAATTGCCCTGTGTTAAACCTCATCTATTCTGTCGCACCACCAAGATAAAAAATGCCACAGATTGTGTCTTGACTTTTAGAGTATCGAATAGCTGCCTTGTTTTTGCAGGAATTTGTATGAGACCTTTATTGGTTTGTCTGATTCTTAAATCAGCGTTTAAGAGTGTAAAAGCTGATTCAGCAACCGGACGATCATTAGACAGATGGAAATGCTGCCGGTATGGTCACAGATATCTTACATATCTGTAGGGGAACAATCTTTTATGGCAAGACTGTTTAAAATCATTGCAAACATCCCATTGAAATGACTTTCGCTGATACCAGTTACCTGTAAAAAGTTAGTCAATATTATCATCCATGTGGCTGTATTAGTATGTTATGTATAAACGTATACTGTAAAGTCAAATGAAGAGAATTAACAAGCACATGCACACACATACATAAATCCAATATACAGTAACCCCCCACAAACATAAATAAAACAAAGACTCCTTTAATTTTTATCTCTCTCTCTTCTTTCTACCAAAACATTTCCTTCTTTGATGCAGCCAACAAACTCTAAAGGGGTTCTACTATTGTGTGTTTTTGTGCATCTACAAGGCCTGTGTGGTTGTTTGTGCGTATGTGCACTCTCAACCCCCATCCTACCCCAACATGATGGAATGTGTCAGACTTGGGACTGCCAACGTTTAAACCTCATTTCTTATTCACTCGCAGCCCCTCCTTCTCCCTCGCTCCCCACATCATCATCCCCTTTCCCACTGCCCCCGCGCAGGAAATCGCTGATTTATTTTGCATAGCAACTATGAATTTTAAGTGAGTCCTATTAAAAGAGTCTTCTCAGCCCCGTCTCTAAATGTTATTGCTCCTTAACAGGGGCTATTTTCTCCATCTAAATCCGAGGCCTTGGCAGTGCAAGTTAACATCAGCGTATCTGGTGTTTGCTCATCGAAAGAGCTCGAGAAAGGGCACACAATGACAGCACCCAAGGCTCTGTGTGTGTGAGTGTGTGTCTGTATGAGTGCTGTTGTTTGAAATCACCACTAGTGTATTAGAGTATTTGTCAGTTGTTTGTCTGTTTGTGTCTGCAGAACTCTTCCATACAAGTATATAGCTGTGTGCATTTAGAGATGTTTCACTCTTTCTTTGACCTTGAGAGTGTATGCATGTGAATATATGACAGAAATGTGCTACATGTTCATATATTCAAGATCGCCACCATGTGATGTAGATTGCAGTATCTAAAATGTTCTATAATCTACACTTATCTTGGTTGTGCTTCAGTGGCTTGAGCTGAGGTGAGCCTACTCGCTTCCTTCTCATCTCATCTCTATGCATCTACTGTGCAGCACTTGCAGGGCCCCGGGCAAAACCTATTCTTTTTGATAGCCCATAATTGCTCGGTTGATGTATATTTTTTAATATCCAGCGATATTACAGGGGCATGGTAATAAAACATTGGCGGGTAAGAGAAAGTGTGAGTGGGAAGAGGGTAGACAAGGGAGAAGGAGAAAGCTGAGGGGGTAGAGAGAACAGGAAAGGGAGGGAACAAATACACAAAAGGTGCAGACAGGAGATGAGGGATGTATAGAGGGCTAAGATAGCATAGAGATTGTTCCTTTCTGATCCTTTGACCAAAGTAAGCTTCCTCCCTTTAAAAGGGTCTTCAGGGGAAACATACCAACATGAAGTGTGGGTTAAATGTCTTGTCATAAAATCTACTGGATAGAAACAGGCATTTCTTAACTCAAAGTTATCGTATTAGCCTGATGGTGCAATTGTTTATTCGTATTCTAAGGGACACAGAGATCAAACAATAGGTTAAAGAAGCAGCTTCTTATTACTTGCCAGAAAACCTTCAATTATGCCAGTTATGATTACAACTGTCGCTGGCAGATGTTTAAGGTTTTAGCTAGATAGCTAATAAGCTAGCACTGACTCTAGTGTTACTACCTAGTGTCTTATTTTAAAATAAGAATCCTGAAAAATGGGGCGGCTGTGGCTCAGTGGTCGGAGGTTCGATCCCCAGCTCCCTCAGGAAACCTGATGAAGTGTCCTTGGGCAAGACACTGAACCCCAAATTGCTCCCGGTGGCATAGTCATCGGTGTGAATGTGATAACTGATTGACAGTTGGGCACTTTATGTAGCAGCCTCTGCCATCAATGTGTCAATGTAATATGTAGTGTTAAAGCAGCTTTGAGTGGTCGCAAAGACTAGAAAAGCGCTATATAAGTACAGTCCATTTAAAATGTAACTTGAATATGCACCTAATGGCTACATACTATTCATGATATCATGCTAAATATTTAGGCTAAAGCTGTATGAATGCTCGTTAGCTGACCAGCTAACTTTCATTAGAGCAGATAAACCTACTGTTAATGCATTCCTTAATCTTTTGTATTCGGTTTTGAAAGGGTCAATTAAAAAGACAACTCTTTAAGCTCTTTCTTTGTTGAGCGTCTCTATTACTACAACCCCACCATGTACACCACTTAAGCATGTGTAGAAAACTTAAACAAAAATCCAGATGTACAAAAACGCTTGCTAAGCCATGATTGGTCAATCACTTCTCAGGGTAGATGTTGACTGAGCAGTGACAATTTATTTTCTGTAATGCAATTAATGGATAAATAAAAATAAAACTGGCAGACTAAATAATTGTAGTTAGTTGCAGTGTTGATGAGATATGTTTGTATCCTGAGTTCTGAATGAACTGAGCGACTAATTGTGTGTTTAAGAATCCAGTGTCTGTAAAATTTCAAACTCTAAGAAAAAAATATATTAACTCCTCTATAGCAGCTTTTATTCAACATTTGTTTGTTGTCACTTCAGAGGGTTTCATGAGGTGGATGTTGTGATTTAGACTGAGGACTTGCAGACTTATAAACATGATGTATTACTCCAATATCTAACTGGGATTAAAACTATTTTGTCAGAGGAGTCTACAGATAATAAATGATCTGATAAATACATGTATGCTTTGTTGTTGGCAACAGGGGATTTGGACACATGGAGGACAAACACAGCTGGCAGCAAATGAACAAGGGTAAAAAATGAAACAAATTATGTGTTACTTATCTTTTTAATCTTTTTTTCATTGCAGGAAATGTAAGAGACAAAGACAACCGGAGAGTGCAAATAAAGCCGAGAAACACGCAGACTGCTCTTCCCTTGAGCCCCTTCGTCGGCTTCTAATTGTAGTATTGACTGATTTAAATGAGGCTGAAATGCACTTAAGAGTTCCAGCGTCTCACACACACACCCAATTACACACGCTTATGCTAGCAGAATGAACGCAATGCAACATGAATGGATGCACAAAGAAAAACACATATGAAAAAGTACTACACCTACAGTATGTGAAATGTTTAATTGTACAAAAACATACAATTACACATTTCAAACACAAAGACGAGCACAGTAAGGGCCTCCCTTTTTCAAACCACTCATGCAAGTAAGTACACTTTTACAGAAAGCATCTTGAGTGTACAAGTACAGTTTGGGGTTTAAAGGGCATGAAACGTGATCTGTTGATGAGTGACAAGCATGTGGCTGAGCCAGCGTAAAATAACCGAGTAGCAAATAGAAGCTGAAGAAGGCAGCACAGTATATTATCATAGGCCCGAAGTTTCCCGTAATCTGAATTATTCTAGCTGAGGAGATGACATGTCAATGCTAACTACATCATAAACGACTTAGAGGTTTTAAATGACACTGCAGGAGAAATGTAATTCAGGAGTAAATTGACAGAGTATGAAAGGGAGTTGTACTCATGTGTTTAATCCATACTCAGTGTAACTAATGATGACATATTCAGGTAAAGTCATGAAAGCATTGTTGGCATGGTATAAGCTGCAGTATTAAAAAAAAATTGTGTAATGTTAGTATTGGTTTTATTGGTGAATTAGTTCTGGAGACAAGTAGGTAATTGCAAACCACCCAACCACGAATTAAAGCTTTAAAGTTAGACAACTATTGGACTATTGTAGCAAGAAATCTGCAATGTTTTGTGCTATATTTCACGATTATTATATATTAACCCTTAGATTACTCAAAAATACTGCATGTTCTAGAAACAGTAAAAATGTTTATGTATATACAATTATATCAATAACATATTCAATTCTGATTTTACATTTAGCACCTAAGTAAACCAGCTTAACCAGTTTTTTAATTGAAAGGCTTAATGTGGGCAAAGTTAGGTGATTGTTTAAATTTGGAATAATTCTTCAGGTTTGCCAATAAGAGAGGAAAAGAAGTGTTATACAAAAAGTTCAGTATTTTATATTTGAAATAGATTTTGATTGGAGTCAATGTGTCCATAAGTAACATAACTGCTGTGTACAAAAAAATCATATAGCTTTGATGGAGAGGAGTGCAGCATGAAACCAAAGCCTTGAGCAATAGTAGAGTGTGTTCAGCCGGTCAACACTCTCTCTCTCTCTCTGTCTCTTTATCTCGCTCTCTCCTCGAATATGGTAGATGATACGACTGACTATAAAGATCAATGAAACTGAAACTCTACATGCTGCTATTCCCTCACCTACCACAATAATACAAGATGCATAATAATAATCAAAACTATGTATACAGAAAATACTGCTCTTTCTGGTTTGTCCTATATATTTTTTTTTTTATTCATCTCCACCAAACACACACACACACACACACACACACACACACACACACACACACACACACACACACACACAAACATTGTATGTCCAACAGCAGAGAGTTCTCTGCAGGGTGGAGCAGTGTGATTGGTGTCAAGGCAGTGGAGCAGAGTCATTATGTGTGAATAGATTGTACACACACACTGAGGAGAAAGTAGGCCAAAGCAGCAATCTTGATTGTGCACACTCTTGACTGACACATATGCATTACTATCACTGTCCCCTTGGATGACACAAGACCTTATTTACCTCTATATTTCTTTAGTTAAAATAGATTATAGAAAAGTTTCTCGCTTGGATTTAGATATGCCACTGAGAGTTGAATCAACTGTAGCTGCAGCCAGAGTGTTTTTTCTCTCCTTGGCAGAAAATGGAAGAAAAAATGTTAGCACAGCCATAGGTCAACTTGCTGCATAGCAACTGGGTGCTACAGTCAGCAAACTGACCTATGAAAACACAGAGAGCATGTTCGTCTCTGAGCCTGCTGCTGTAGCACTGACAGCTTTACACAGCAGCTTCCAACCATGTACACTGCAAGGCTTAATTACAGTGACACATGAATATCCATGACATGCCAGATGATATTAATGATAACACGAGCTGATTTATCCAGAAGGAGAGTTCTACACAAAATTATTTGGTTGGCTTCTCTTTTTACAGAGATCAGAGATCAGGGTCAGTAATTACTTCTATTCCATTAGACTCAAAAAAAAGTAACTGTAATGTTACTGTTGATATGTATGTTTTTTAATATTTGTGTTTGAACTTTGTGCTGGTGAATAGAGAGAAAGAAGACAGAGACAGAGAGATGACTTCCTCATCAGTGGAGGTCCTAGTACCTCAGTTTGACAACACTAGCATAAGCCTCAATAACATCTTATAACCATGAAAGGAGGAACCACTCCTAGCACTACAGGGGCGGTGTATGCAAATGCCCACTAGAGATAGAGGACCTGCAGTCCGGGACATTTACATGCTGACTGCTTAAGAGAGCAGTGAAAACACTCATGTATTGATACAAAAACAGAAACATGCTTACATATACCGCAGTAGACAAATTCAGGAGTTAGGACATTAGCCTCCACTATTTGCACAGTTTGTTCTTTTCACTGTAAAGCATATTTTGTTGCCAATCTGTCTTTAAATGTTAAATGTGTCAAGTCAGAAACACTTTAAGACTTTGCTCAGCTTATAAAGTGTTTTTTAGGCTGGAGCAAAGCACAACATATTTAGGTCAGTGAGGTGATTCTTTCAATGGATTATGTTCATAATTTTTTAAGCTTGAGTAAAGCATCTTTTTTTGATTTGCATCTCCCTTGTCGAACAACGTAAAAAAGCAGTGATCTTAGAATCCCTTTTAAAAGGCTGCTTGACCCTGCACCAACCAGACTTTCAAATACACAATGATTACTGCCCATCAGCTCTTATTGATCGTGTATTAGGCGCAGGCCCTTACTTTTGACGGTGAGGTACATGGACTTGCTGACATCAGCTCCCACGTCGTTGCTGACCTTACACAGGTAGAAGCCGCTGTCGTCCTCCAGCACATGTTTGATTAACAGCGAACCATTGCTCAGCAGCTGGACACGAGAGCCACTGTTCAGTGGGATGGGCTGAAACTGGGGGACACCCGCGCCTGGTGCACAGAAGAAGAGAAAAGAAAAAGGAAAGAGAGAGAGAGAGGGATGCGATTTAGAACACTGTAAAACATGAAATAAATATTTAGTTTTAATTTCATTCATACAGAAAGCATAAATGTAAAAACATGCCTTTATATTAATCCTTAATCTCAGTGCACCAAAAGATGTAAGATAGGAATACAATTTGTAATAGAAAGAGGACCTCCAGTGTGTAAGTGTGTGTGCATCTGTGTGTGTGCATTCATTTGACCATGCGCCTGTGTTTACAGATTTGATGACAAAGCCTGTCAGATTTAAGGAGGACTGTAAACATGTTTCTTAACACCGGGCCTAAATCCTTAAATCGCCAAACAGCTGCTGAGCACAGTGAAGCAGGCCAAGCTGCTAGTGTGATGCAATCACAACAGACATAATGCTCATGTTTAACAAGACAGCAGATTGGTGCAGAGCAACAACAGGCAGAACAGAAGGAGAGCAGAGCGGCTTTGCATTGCTGTTGGCCTTCAGCTCTGGGACAGGCCAGTGAGAGTCAGAGATGTTAACTGTAGCTAAGTAAGGACACTTCTCACTATTTATTCCAGTGTGTCAATTATCTTGATTTATTCTCAGCACTTATGCTTTCTGAGTAAATAGACCCAGAAGAGATAGTAATAATGATTATATGGATTGCTTTAAAACACATTTTGATGTTATCTAAGATGAGGACTTATTGTAAAGGCATGGATTCATCTTGTTTGAGGACAGGTACAGTAATGCTTTAGTCATGTATTTTCTTAATTCTTAAAAGTCCAATATAACTGAACTTTGATATCCATCACGAAACCATTGTTGAAATAATTCTGGCCTTCTGGTCTCATATTCTGGCCTTTTGCCAGTCATTAACACCTATCTTTTCAACAGATAGATGATATGATTCTTGTTATTATGATCAGACAATACAGTATCTCATTCTGCAATGGCAATCTTAAATCTGAAGGAAAAGTCACTGATGCTGAATTATAAGACTAATGGTTTTAAATTGGCCTGCCCTTGTAATGATGAAAGCACTGTATTCCACCTTGCTCATGTAGTATTAAACACGTGAACTGGGCCAGACGTTGCATGAGCTCGTGTTAAAGTCAGCATGTAGAGATTAGGCTATTTAGTGAGCTGTGGGTTTTGCTTTTTAATTAAAATGCAGTCAAGTGGCCGTGGCTAGCAAAGGGTCAAGTGGTGACTTTGTTCCTGCTCCCCTGGCTCTGAGAGAGACAGAGAGAGAGATAGAAAGAGCAAGGGAGATGTGTTCTTCCTTGAATTATGGATTTTGCATATCCAAATGGTGCTAGTCGTTATGCTAATAGAAGTTGACCTTTACTTACTGTTCCATATCTCCCAGAGACACTCATCTGGCTCTTAGCTACTTCTGTTAAAGTAAAAGGATGCCAGACAGCCATTCTCTGGATAAACTGCACTACAGCCTACAACAGATTAGACAATAGCATCCCAAGCCACCTACCCTGGATACATTTTTTTCTGAGGGAGGTTATTTTTACTGCCTCTTGGCTCAGACTGATATCCTGTGCAACAAAATCTTACAATGCAACAGGATAGATGTGACAATCTGAGGTAAAAAATAAGTGACAAAGGACGCGAAAAACACCTTTAAGCTAGCCAACATCCCTCTGAATAGGTAAAGCTGGATTTTAACGCTATGACTGAGTAGACACGCAAACACACTGCTAAGCCTGGTCTTTCTGTACTGATCAGGACGGGTCAGACATTTCTAATCAAGCATGATGCCTGCTTGTCTCACATCCACACACAAACACACAGACATATACACGCACACGGGCACACAAAAATCCAATCAAAGGGTGAAAAACAGATCTGATTCTTTCTCGTTCCTTTGATCATGGTGCCTAGCAAGAACACACACACACACACACACAAACACAAACACACACTAATGCTCACGCACCACTCTTCATTGGTTGTGTCCTTCTGTTGGTGAAGCTTTCATCCCTGGTTATATGGATGATGAAGCAAACACCTGGGGCCCCTCTTCATCAGCCCTGCTCAAGTGGCTGAACGCACCTGCTGCCTACCTCCCTGCCTGTCTGTCTGTCTGCTAACGCTCCATCTCTGCCTCTGTGTATCTGTTTTCTGTCTGTTTTTGTCTCTCTCTATCTGATGATTCTGTAATGATACAG
The DNA here is from genome assembly GCF_022749685.1 of Semicossyphus pulcher. NCBI lineage: Eukaryota > Metazoa > Chordata > Actinopteri > Labriformes > Labridae > Semicossyphus > Semicossyphus pulcher. Next base: position 21,264,326 of record NW_027211692.1, on the reverse strand, counting down.
GTGGAAACCCTGTTAGCCCCCAGCCCATGTTTATAGCACAGATGGCCGTGTGTGTGTTGGTATATCAAATACATAAACACTGACTTTGGGTAAAGCAAATGGAACCACTCACCTGTAAAAACACAACTACTGCTACACCAGCTGTGCCACAGCACCTTTATACAGTATACACCTTTAAGATGCACAACCTGAGACCAAGCTGTGGCCAAGTGCTAAACACATATTCTATCTTTTAGAATAAAACCTCTTATTTGTATTGTGATATGATAAGACAAATCAAGTCTCTTTGATATGCCAGGTGTTTATTAAGCAATAAACAAAGCGTAACTCTGGAATGGGCTGTAGAGATTAAATAAAAATTCCTTGTTAATAACCTTTCATCATGGGCTTTGGTGTACATGAGAATTCCATGTTGGATGTTTTTAGAGGCAAGTGTGGTTAAAGCCCTCAGCTAAGTCTAACTCAGCCTTCATAATTACAAATTGAATGTTGATGTAAACAGGACACTAAAGTCTGCTTTGCTATTCTGTGAGTTTGAATCCAAAAGTCTGAGTTGTTTTTATTTCCACGATAATTCCGCTGTAGCCGGACAATTCAGTTTGAATCAGCATGCTGTGCTTAATGTACCTTTGGAGTGTTCCCATACAATGGTGGGTGGTGGGTAGCCTTCGGCTGAGCAGTTCAGAGTCACAGTTTTGCCATAGATCCCATCTTGATCCTCAGGCTGAACCACAAACTGAGGAGGAACTGTGGAAATACATAAACACAAACACTTGACAATGATATATGTATTTGAGTCTTTATAATACTGATACCGGTGTATGTGGGTTTTAACTCCAGCCACACTTTACACAAGTGGATTTTACCGACAGCCGCACAGGCAGAATTTATAAGTAAAGTTTGGTACTGCAGGGATTGCTTAAAATGAAAACCTGCGCACATAGTACAGATTATAGTAGTCCACTAGGTGCCATCAGTTATATAATCTGTTCCTTTGCGTTCTCACCTCTCACAATTAGCTGACTCTGGTGCTCTACGGCAGCAGCCTCATTGCGCGCAATGCAGGTGTAGTTGCCGTTGTGGTCTGGTGTCAGGTTGGAGATGCGCAGGGAGCTGGTGAAATCAATGTTGTCCACAGTCACACCCAGGCTGGCGGGGATCGGCCTTCCATCTTTCTGCCAGGTGATGTCCAGGGGCCGGTCGCCTGACATGACCACGCAGGGGATGAATACGCGTTGACCGATGGTGAAGCGCTGGAACTCAAAGGGCTGAATGTAGGGAGGGACTGCAGATGGAAGAGGAAAGAAAGAAAGAAATCTGATGTGATTTCAGACGTGAGTTTTCAAAGACCATATTAATGCCCTCGATTCTGTGACAGGTACTTTGTCCTTTTCGTAAAGTCATCCTACAGTCTTCAAACTGTCTTGCTTTAGAGAGGTCACTGAAGGAACATAAAAGACCTGAATTGCAAAGCATTCTGCAATAATTCCTAATCATTCTCAGACTGGAACATTTTGTCCTCTCAGCACAGGGAGCTACAAGAGCACAAAGAACAGAACAAGAAACTACTTTGAGTGAATCATTCAGGTTAATTGAAAAAAAAAAAAACTCACGTGAACCTGAACCTTTTCTCTTAATTGTAATAATCATCTATTTATCTACTAACACTCAGACTTACCTGACTTCCAAGCCTGAACCTATTGTTTTATGCACTAATCTAAAACTCTTATTACAGCAATAGCTCGTATCAAGAAATAAAGTGTTCAAAGTCAATCTGGCTGCAATATATAACGATACAGTTACAAAAGAAGATTTATTCAAATTGCCTAAGCGCTATTTACTGGGAAACCTCCAGCCATCATACAAGTCATCTTTGTTTGAGTGTCCAGTGAGTTCAAATAACACTGAAATAAGCAGCACTTTAGCACCTTATTTAATTCACAACAAAGTGGAGATAATGGACTCCAGGGATCCCCAAAGACACTTCCGCATTTTAAGCATGAGCAGAGTAAATTAACAAATGCACTCGCTCACTATAGCACCTCTGGGAAGTGTTGCTTTATATCATTGCTCTCTCTTTAGTTCTCACTTTCTCTCCCCCTCTGTTTCACTCGCTCCATTGGAAAGTGTAATATAGTGACAACAACCTGGCATATTGTACAGAGGGAAGGAAATGGGGCATAATAGGAAAGCTCTTTTTCTTAACCTATTACAGCAGTAAGATCTCAGTGGGGATTAGTCACTTAGCTCTGTAATATCAGCTGCACTCATAGAGTCTTCATTTAGTAACCTGATATACTAAGACAAATCAGGTTCATTTATAAGACACAGTATGATACATCTGTATGTCTTTCTTTATGAGTTTCTTTTTTTTTTTTTTATCTATGTAATGATAGGTTTTTCTAGTGAGGCAATCTTCAGAGGGACATGAAGACAGAGGGCAGAAAAAAGATGTGCCCAGAAAGTGCCTTACAATTCCAAATTACATTCATCTTTATTAGAGCACAAAAAGTGACATTAAACTATTCATGGTTGTAACACAAACATAGTATAGAAGAATAGTTAAATTGAAATATATTTGTGAACATAAGAAGTTCTGGTAGGAGGAGTCTGTTATGTTTGAGTGTTGCCAGGGTTGCAGTTCATTCTCTTTCCATTCTTTATGCTAAGCTATAGAGTGGTTTTTATTTTCTAATCTAACTCAGAAAGAAAGCAATGTAATTGCAACGAAGCTTAAATAACACAACAACATCTAATGGGTTGAGCAGCATGTTAAGCTCAACCTACTTTGTCTACAACCAAATGGGACTGACCTCTCACACGAAGGTGGACACTCTGGGAGTCCATCTTGTTGGGTTGGACCATCACCTTGCAGTTATACTCGCCAGCGTCCACCTGCTGCACATTCGTCAGCTTCAGTGTGCCGTTGTTTTCAAACGCTCGCTGTCGGTGGTTGAAGGGTAGCAGTGCTGAGTTTTTGTACCACTTTATGGAGTAGTAAGGGTAGCCAATCACACGGCAGTGAATAAAGGCGTCTCGTCCAGCAATCGCTGTAATGTTTTTCATTGGACGAATGCTGGCTCGGCCTAAAATGGGACAGAGAATGAGAGGGAGACCCTCTATAAAGACATTCAAAGGATGGGGACATCAAGTGAATGGTGCTTTGTTTTTGTGTTGTAAATAAACATAGAAATTACAATATCTAAGTATATTTAGAATTTAAATAAGAAAACCATTTTTCTCCACAGCTTTACTTATGGAACCTGCCACCAAAATATTCAAATGAACATCTGTTCAAAGCTTTTCTTATTTGTTTTAACAAAGCATCTCAGGATTAACTCAGAGAAGCAGGCAATGATATAACAAGCACATTATAGTGAACTAACCATCTGAGGGAAACAGATCATTTAAATAACACGATGCTCCTGATTCTAAGTATAAGTCTGCTCTTTCTCTCATCCACATAACAGTGAGACATTCTGTGTCTCATAAAATAGAATCTATTGTTACAGCTCAAAAAGTCATTTGAGTAAAGATCTTTAGAACTTAAATGTCCAGAAACAAGTAGATTGATTTATCTGGACCTTGCAACAATCTGTCGGTAGAACTCTGTCTAAGTTATAAACACTATTCTCGGTTCTGGTTTCTTTCTTTAAAACATTTCCAAGGGAGCTACACGTATATTTCATTTGCATTTATCGAATCTACATTTATGTAGATGAGTTATCTTTCCAAATAAAAAGAGGGTGCAATGACTTTGCCATGTAAGATGACGTGATGACGATCATGTCATCGAATTGTTACCCACTGATCAGTGAGGATGTGTGATTTTTTGGGAGAAGATGTGTTCCTGCTTGAGTAATCGCTTTAACATCTGAGTTGAATTGGTTGCTTGAGTAAACATGCAGACACAGACCCACAGGAACACGCACTCACTCATACACAAACATACACACACACACACACACACACACACACATATGAGCAAACCCCAGATAAAAATATTCATGCAAACAGGAGAAATATAATTTTCTTCTGACTATTTACAAACCAGCCCATTTTGGAACCCAATATGCGCTTATATGCAGCAAACCAGGATGATTAATTTCATCTAATAAATATTAATAATTTGAATTTAATTCATTTAAAAAGAAATGTTAATGTGATTAAAGAATTGACACCAGAACTTAAAAGGTGAAAAACAATATAAACATGAAAAAAGGAACCCATAATATGAAAGAAATAAAGAAAAATCCTTCTCTATTCAGCAAATACTCAAACCCAAATAACACCCAGCACTCATGTACTGCAAATTCCAGACAGCCAACTGGACAGAGAGACAGAGACAGACACACAGAGACAGACAGGTATGTGTATTGTTGTTCTTGGAGGAGCTGATTTGACAAGCACCTCTTACGTTTATTCGAGCCTGGTGGTACACAACCCCGGCCGAGTTGCTGCACGTGCACCGGTACAACCCGCCGTCCTGCACCTGGGTGTGTGTGACATTGAGCTGGCTGACCACATGGCCCTCATGGGTCTCGTAGTGTCCCAGGTGGTGGTGGCTGTCTTTGATGACGGGGTCGTCGTCCAGAGACCAGGAGCACCTGGGAGGGGGTGTGCCCTTGACGTTGCAGACCAGGAAGACGGGCTCGTTGGGGTTGACCACCTTCTCACTGAAGGACAACAGGATCTTTGGTGTACCATCTGTGGGGTGGAACGAGGTGAAACAGGATCAGAAATATTGCAGGTGAATGTAAGAGTTGTGACCACATTTACTTTCATAAAACCTGCAGAACTCCATCATCCAACCAAGGCCTTTTCTCCATCTGCCAACAATTTTTTTCTGTTCAATCATCAAATCTTGGACTGACTTACTGGGATAACTTCAGGCTCTGTTTTCAACAGAGTTAAATTTTTAATTGCATGACCAGTTGATGTTTAGTTCATCCAACTTGGCTGGTAAGGAAAAGTGAACAGACTGACTAATTGTTGTTTTATACTCAGATAAAATGTGGACAAGCGCAGCGAAAAAAACTGAGCCTAAAATCTTTCCCAGGCCAAAAAAAAAAGAAACAAGAGAAAGTGGCATCTCCAAAAATGATTGCTGAGGATATCCCATCTATTATTACAGCTAAAAAAGTCATTTGAGTAAAGATCACTAGAACTTAAATGTCAAAACACAAGTAGATTGTTTTATTTAGGATGTGTGATTGTTTGTGAGAAGATGTGTTCTTGCTGTCAGCTATAAATGTATTTCTGAAATAATAATAATAATAATAATAATGTATTTCTGAATATAATAATAGGAGGGCAGAACAAGGAAACGACAGATCATGTAGTATCCAGATTCCCCATTCAGTGGCTTCATTCTGAACAGTTATCCAGGAGCCTTTCTCACACAGAAAGAGATTTGCTTTTAAAATGTATATGTCCTCCTACTGCTGCTTTCTGATAATGTAGATCTGTTCCACATGATTATAGATTATCAATATCTTCTTTTTACAGCTCCCCTGGCCACAGGAGACAGTTGCCTCAGCAACGCTGCCAAGGTAAGCTATTGGATTCAAGAGTGTGTATGCGTTTATTTTTCTATGTGTTTCTGAAGTCTGGACAGTCATTCTAAAGGCGGCCAATTGCTGAGAGTCACAACAGGATGCCATTAACACATAAGACCCGTATTGATCTGCAAGACCTGAATCTGTTTCTGCTAACTCACTGATTATGCATAAGGCAGCTGCTACAGTGTGGCTTTTGGTCAGCATCTATGCGCATGCTCCATCCCAGGAATTAGAAAGCGCAGATTTTACCTTCAAGGATGACTTGCACAAAGTCCTGTGCAGACATCTTGCCCTTCCTGGCGAAGCACTGGTAGGCTCCACCATCACTCTTAGACATCCCCTCCATGATGAGGTTCTCTCGGTTAAGCCCAGTGAATCGGACATTGTTGCCGGGGTAGATGATCTCTCCGTTGCGGTACCATGACAGCTCATACTCGTCTGAGCCGCTCACGCTACAAGACAGAGACACCTTGCTACCCACACTACCTTTCACCTTCCGAGGGCTGACCACTGCTTTCAAGGGCTCTAAGCACACAAACATAAAAAAAAAGAATTTCCTAATTATTTAGTTTAAATGACAGAAATACTGATAGAGGAGAGAAGGTGTGAGAACATTCAGGTTTGAGCAGCATGGGGACACTGGTCACTGGTTCCGCCTTCTCACTATTTTATATAACATTGTTATGTTGGTCTTCTCTAAAGGACATTTAATGCATGAAATTGGGTTTCGGTCGGACAAGATAACCAATCTGACTCAAAGGTAACTTTAACATTTCTCTCACATTATGCAATTTTGTTATCAATTATTTATCAAAATAACAATAATTAAATAAAAATGTATCATGTAATATATGAAAATACACATTAGCTGTAACATTGATGTAAGCAGTCCAATTATGCAAAGGGACAGCAAAATTAATTACATTGAACATTTAATAATTGGTAATCAAAACTGGAATTATTAGTCTGAGGATAAGACAGTGTAAAATGTTGTGTAATGTAAAAAATGATTTTTGAGGGTAGTAAGTAAATTCCATACAAATTGTGTAAATTATACTAAAAGTAGTATAAAAGTAGTATAAAAGTTAGCCAGTGGAATATATTGAAATGAGTAAAGTTCACCTGCACTAACTAATTTAATTTAAACAGTAAAAATTGCAACCCAGAATAATGTAATAAAATCTACCCAAAGATTTTGGGCCTGTACTGCAAAGTGTGCTAGCGCAAACATTTGTTCTTGGCTGCAGGCCAGAGTTGGATTAACTGGTGTTCGCCAGTGTCGGTGTGCCATCGAGGTTAAAGTTAAGATTCCTGTTTTGCCGTGTATCATAGAATGAATGAAAGTGGTTATATATTTATTAGTTAGATATACCAGACAATGTATAGTCAGCTTGTCTGAATGTAAGACACTTACATTTGTAGCCCTCTCTTGGCGGTTATACTGCCTGACTTTCCTGAATATTAGTAAGTAAACTAACACGAGCAGGCTAATGTTGATTAGAATTTATATTAATTTGATCATCTTGAATTCCTAAAAGGCTGCACGGTGGTGCAGTGGTTAGTGCTGTTGCCTCACAACTAGAAGGTTCCTAGTTTGACCGGTACAGACAAAGTGGGCTCGAGTTTGCATGTTCTCCCCGTGCATGCGTGGGTTCCCTCTGGGTACTCCGGCTTTCTCCCACAGTCCAAAGATATGCTCGTAAGGATCATTGGTGATTCTAAATTTCCTGTGAGTATGAGCGTGAAAACTTGTCTGTCTCTGTGTCAAGAGTTATTATTATTCATAAGTAATTAGTTGTGTGATCTAATGAGAAATGTTAAGTAAAATTTACCTAATTTATTTTATTGATCATAGTTGTTACATTTAGGTACTCTTCACTCAAAACATAGGGTAAAATTTACTCAATCAAATAAAGTGCAAATTGTTACCTCAATTTTATTGAGTAGTTTCTGTAGGTTGTTTTTTATAGTGTAGTTGCTACAAAGAGCAGCAATGTCTGTTATGTCTGTGCTGGAAATGACCTACATACAGACAAGACAGAACCGAAGAAGAAAACTAAAGATTCCCTCCATTTGATAAAAGACTTACGTTTGACATACAAGCGCCCCATGACCTCAGCGTTGCCATAACTGTTCCACACTTCACAAACATACGTCCCAGAGTCACTGGGCTGTGTGCTCTCTATCAGCAACCCTGTGATGGTCTGTCGGAAGCGACTGTCAGGTTCCAAAGGGCTGTTGTCCTTCAACCAGCGGTATTTGGGTGTTGGGTAGCCTGAAGCCTTACAGGACAGCTCCACCCGATGATTAATCATCACCTCTCGGTGGTCAAAGCCATCCAAGATGCCTGGCTCAGCATTGGTGGGGTCTTGAAGAAGCAGAGAATTTAGAGTAAATTATTATTATTAGCGTTTCCAGGCGCTTGACAGTATATACCAGTGTTGATTATTAGGGTCAGTTTCAGTTCTATATACTGTATATATATGTATAGTTTCTTGAAATTCCATTCAGGACTTTATTCTCCCACAAAATCAAATAATCACAGCTCAATCTATATATCCATCTACATGCTTATTGGAGAACATTTGATGACCCTCATTTAGTAACTATTCTACAATATACAACACAAGCTACACGGCAATAATGTCAAGATTGCAATGGTAGTTCAATTGTTTCTGACAGGTTATATAAATGTATTGCCTGTCTACTTACACAATCCTGCAAATCAATCAACGTTTCTGACGCAGTCCCATACTTCATAGGGGAAAACATACCGTTAAATGGTATGTTATGCCCTATGATCATTTCTGCCGTGTGCAGTTTTAAAATGTCATATCCAACTCATAAATGTTAGTATATATAAGGATGATAAGGAAATGTTTTAAGCCTTTAAAGACAGACAGGAAATGCAGGGTAGAAGGAAAGCAGATGATATTTAGCCTGGTTGGAATCTCAGTGTCAGTATATAGTTTTAGGTCTGTAAGTGATTACCAAGACAAGTGTATAGTTTTTGGACTTATGGTGATTCCAGTTTAAATGCAATACTCACCTGACACAATGAGACGTGCGCTGTTGCTCTGACGAGTTTCGCCGGTGTAGCGGTGGCGTGTGGTGCAGCGATAGTTATTCAGCCCATCCTCAGGCAGGACGTCCAGAATATACAAGGCTCCCGTGGATGTGATGAGATATCTTTGTCCTGGAAAAGAGAAAAAGAGCATGTGGAAACAAATGAAAAGGTATGTACTTTGAACCAAAAAAATAACTATTACAGAATAAAAAATGTATTCCCTGTCCTACATTTGACAATAGATTTTTATCACAAGGGTCTTGTAGAGTATAAAATCTGTAGTTGTTTGAATCTCACAGCACACAAATCCTTTAAAAGTAAAAGTCTAGTGGAGTCTAGTGAGACTTGATATTCTACAGCTAAACTCGTCAATATTTGGACAAAATAATGAAATACAGAGAATGAAATGCTAAATCTCTGAATAAAAAAAAGTGTATTCATGAAATCACAGCTGCACATCAAACCATTGACCTCTAACAGGGTTTTGTGTTTTGCCTATGACTTTGCTGTAACACTGAGCTCACTGACACCAATGTATACCAATCCCTCTTTAGCTGTCACCACTAGTTCAGTATGTAAAGTAATATTATGATAATTCTGCTGATCAAACGAGACTGTCAACATTCATATGGAGAGAAACCTTCCACTCCACCATCACGTGAAGCTCACATTTCCACGGGAAAAGACTTATGTCAAAACTGATTGAAAAAGCAATTTACAGAGATTTGTTCACTGAGCTTGTCTTCACTGCACAGTGTTGGTCATGTGAAGACAGAGGGAGCCTTTAGGTTCAAGCAGTAACAGCTCTGTATCAGCTACAGGACATGTTGATGGTTTGAGAAGAAATATAGTGTACAGGGACGTCTCAGGGTTAGAGAACATACTGCAGTGCCCATTACACATTACGGCTAATCTTTGAAAACACAATACGGAAGAGTTTGTCATGATTTCACTTATATGTGTATAGCTTTAAACTTCCCGCTCACTAAAAAATGCAAAAAAACCTCAAGATTTGAATTTTAAAATTGTGTGTGTGAGCTAACATGTCACACACGTAAGGGATTACTTTTCCATGGAGGAGGTTTCATTTTCTCTTATTTGATTGACATTAAGTAGAGCGTTATATAATGTTCACATTAATATGAAAACTTGGCACCACGAAAAAACAATTAACATGGAAACATAGACCAGGGCAAATCAAGGTTTGTGTATACTGTGAGTGATTATTAGCGGGTTTCAGGTATTGAACGTCTGTGGAAATTGTGTTTCATTGTATACATAAGATGGATGGCAGGACAATCAGCTGTTCAGAAGGTATAAAGCTATACCTGTACATCGAACTATATTGGACTGTGTACATAACAAAATGAGACGTTGATAAATGGCACCAACACTTTTAAAGTACTGGTGCAGAAATTCTCAATTTATAACTCATATTAGATTTGGATTGCACCCCGTGTCTTAAGGCAGTCATATCAGTAATTTATCCCAAAGTAGAACAAACTGGGGCTGTGTGGGAGCCAGCTACAGCAGATTAGCAGTGGGTAATTTGTTTAAGTTGAACGTTTGGAGCTGAGGGTTTTCTTGTGATTTTTCTCTAAAACTGAGACTGGTGGGTTTTTTGGATTTATAATTTAAATGCAAACGTTTTCAAAGGCTGAGGAGTTGAAGTCAACATCAGTCTGCTTATTTACATACTGGTGCTATTTTATACTTGCTGTTCTCTTAGTCAAAATGGCCTTTCAAATAGACATTTCATGGTCCTATGAAAAATGCATGGACGAGCAGGTGCTGGGGTTCTCTTTTCTGTGTGGGTTAACAAATTACAAGTAGGCTCCCGTAGGTCACGTAACATCCTCCCCTACAGATCACAGAGAAAACAACTGTAATTCACATTATCGCGGTGTTACAGTCTTACCCGACGCATTTGTTTGAATAATGGCACAGTCCAAACCAATTAGCTGAACAAATATTAATGAGAAGCAAGCTCAAAGTAATTTCCTTCAAATATTAGAATGTACACTTATGTTAACATCACACCACTTCATGGTTTAATATTCCACTTGGGACTAATATGCATGAAAGATGCAAAGCATGCTTAATATGCTTACATTTTATATGCATTTTTGATGTTTATACATGCAAACGAAAAACAACCTTTTGGGGTTAAGCAATCAGGATGAATACAGACAGAGGCGGGAGAAGAAAGAAAATATTGCACAGCTATTGTAAGCATTGACCTAGATAGAACCGACAACAGATTCCACGGATCTGATGTCCTGAAGGCTTTCTCTGGTTTACATACAGTGCTGTTAGATGGGCAACCAGCAAGTGGAATCTATAAAGAGAGGGTGTGACTGTGTGTGTGCGCGTGTGTGTACATATATGTGTGTGCAGATGCCGGCAGCCATGCATGCGTGCCAGTATGCGAGACGATTGGTGGGAGGAAATCTTCTCAGAGGTTGAGGAGGCAATAGTGTTTATGATTAAAGCCTTTTCCTATAATCTACATTTTCACCTGGTCTGTGCACATCTGCACACAGCAGACACACAGTTTATTCTTTCATCTCCTTTGCTTTTTGCTATGGCTTCACATTTCAGTATGTTTTTCCTAACGCCTCTTGGGTTGTAAATATTAAATTACTTTGTTGTGACTGATCGCAAACGTATGATCTGTACCAATAAGGCCAAAAAAGACGAGAAATATTTTATAAATTAACAACAATGTATCTGAAAATGGTAAAACCCTTCAAATGATATATTACCAACCAAAAGCAAAAACAAAATTCAGAGATCTCCTCCAAAGCTGTCCACTCCACACACACACTGCCTCTTTCCTTTTTTTGTCTCCTCCCCTCAGGCTTCTCCATTTTGATTCTGTACTGGTCCTCTGAAATCACACTGTGGAATCCATCTTGAGTGAGACAAAATGGTATTTCACTCCAGCCGCTATGAGCTGCTGCAATTTTCTCTTCGAGCACCTCTATGCTCCTGCAATGCCTTTTAAGACGTCAGAGCTCAGTTATTGTATTATGACAGAATGAAGTGCAGGCAGAGGGTACGCTACAGTAGGAAGGGGATTCAAAATGAGAGCTATTGTATCGTTTTTTATTGTATTTCTTCTCTGCGACCCACCCCCTTTAATTCCACTGCTTCATCCTCAACTTACTGCATTGTCACTAAGGAGTAATTTCTGTCCACAATGCAAGTGTGTCAAGTAAGAAACTGCACAGTGTCCTTTAAATACTCTTATGTAAGTGTTGTAAACTGGTAGTGTAGTACAGTATAGCATATAAACTGCTATGGATTAATTAAGGCAGTAATTGAGGCCTCAGTTCCCAGATGCGTTTTAAAGCCCCTGGACAGAGATTTCTGTGTTATTAACAGAGAGTTGAGCCCTTCCCTCCATTCATTCACAGGCACCGCTGCTGTAAAGTGAAAAAGTGCTCCACTCCACCAGACACACTTTATCTAATCATCCCCACTTTGCCAGAGACAGAATCTAATACGAACAGCGGGCTCTCACTCTCAGCAGGCTAAATAAGCCTCGACGTACAGATGAGCTAGTGTCACAGCATCCTCACTGCCAACAGACGCTCTGAAGTCACTGTGATTTAAATGAGAGCCAGGCTGGCTACATCCTAGCTGACAATCCGCAACTCAGTAACAAGAGCAAATTAGTTATAAACTGCCAATGTGTTTATTCCAATTGCAAATGAAAATTTGGTTGACAGTGGTTCATATTTCTACCAATATTACTAATAATAAACCTTTTTTAAGGCACCTGGGGACACCTGAGCGAGAGGACTGTGTGGTGCTGATGATTCATGGGAAGAAATGGTTCAAGAAACCATAAAGTGTTATACTTTAATTGTAAAAGGGTGGATAAAGGGTCTTGTATAAAGGGTGAGCTGGTGAGTCACAGTTGTTATTGTTTAAAGAGGAAAGTGGGACCGGCTCTCCGTGCACCATGAGTCAGACAGTGAGGAGGGACCCAGTTCTAGTCGGGTCAGCAGAGACAGAGAGATGATAAATTGGCTTATGAATTTTCCAGGTCTGTGTGGTAAGTTCTCTGGCCCACTTTAACTCTCCGGAGTCAATTAAGACATTAAATTAAAATTAAAAAACAGATAGTAGTCGAAAGGCGTTCTCTACACTGCATCATGTAAAATATATTTGCGAAGGTGTCAACAAAATCCTAAAGTCAAAGAAAAACATAAGAGAGGACTCCTTGGGTTAGGAAGACAGAGGAGTGCACGAGTTCTGAGACAAATTTCTGCCTTCTCTGAGTTGGGTGGGGTGGGGTTGGGGGGTTGAGTATGTTACAACACGAAACAGGGTGTAGGGGGCCAGACATCTGATCACAGCTTTAATCTGAGTTGATTGAGGTCAGATCGCAGCACTGAACTCTCCAACGCTCTAACGCAGAGCTCCTCAGGGCTTCATGGCTACATGCTGAGAAAGTGAAATGAGTACTGTGACTATTCTGCAAACCAAACCAAGACATACACATTGTTAATCCTTCTAGCTGTCTGGCTATTTAGATTACCATAACGGCCCAGACTAGATATTTTTATGCACTGAAAAAGTGAATCAAGCTAAACTAAAGCCTAAAGCCTGCAGTGTCACACTGAGCTACTGTACACAGCAGACCATTGGGTGATTGCAGACACTGTGGCTCTCTCTTGGATCCATTTAATTCTCATGATGACTCTAGAATCAATAAAAGACATGCTAATGGTCAAACCACTGTGACACCTTTTAAAACAACATGATAACTAACCACCAGGAGGCAGATTTTAAAGCAACAATGAAACATAGCAAATAATTAACAAATGTATTATTGAAATCAAAATGTTATTGAGGATTAAAATTATTATAATTGCCCTTACCCCCAGCATTCACTACATATATGTAGATGGGCTGCCGAGTGAGATTCCCTATTGGGAAGACTATAAACCGGTCAATTACAGCTCTACAGAGGTGGGTCACTGCAGGCGCCCTGAGCCAGCATCATTTGGTAGATATGAATAAGTGTATGACACACTTCAGTCAATGCAGTGAAGTGGGGCTCTAGGGATTCTGTAGATACTGAAGTATTTGCTGAAATCATGGTGCCCAAATAAAAATGTGCTCAGTATAAGTGGGGTTAAAGTAACACAGGCAGACATGTCCTGCCCTTTCACCACCACAGGATGAAAAAATCAGCAAAACTCATCTTTTTTTTTTCTTTGGTTGTTGATTTCTTAAACAAATGAGATAAACCATGTTTACATGTGAATGTTAGAGAAGCTGTTAGGTAGTTATTCTTTTTTTATTCCCCCTGATTCTTTGTGATAAGCTAACAGGCTGCTGGCTTTAGCATTATATTAAATGGACAGACATTAGAGTGATAACAGTCTTTTAATCTAAATCAGCGAATACGTATTTTCCCCTAATGTCAAACTATTAGTTACTTGGATTAGTTTCTAAAACTGTTCAACACTGTCCACTATGGGTATATAAGGATAAGCCATAGTGGTAGTGAAGGGTGAAAGCACCGTGTCATTTTAACGGTAATATAAGAGCATGACGGCGTAAAATGAAGATATGATGGAGTGTTTTATCTAGCAGAGCACCAACTCTTGCTATTTGGTAAGAGTAATACTTTAGGTGAAATAATTAAAAAAGGCCTTTATCATTGATCTGTTGGAGACACTCTTGATCTTCATCATATGTGGCCTGCTGCCACAAACCTGTTTCTGTTGTTTCAGAAGTCTGACGAAATAAAATGAATCCTACATCCTATAGCTCAAGATTTAGCAGCTAAAATATAAAGTTGCTTTTATTATGCCATCATCTGGCAAATCAGGGTTTTATTTTGTTGTGATATGGCTCAAACATTACTCAAGAATGGTTTGAGAAGCGTAGAAAAATAAAAGGGTACAGACTGACTATGATTGGACCAAAAAAAGTGCAGATTATGCTTCCAGTGGCTTAAACTAATGACATTAAACCAGGTTAAAATGAAGAGGCCTTCACCACCTGTAAAAGTCATCTATAAAAATCTCTTTCTCTCAGTGCACCTGCCGGGTGAATAGATTTTAGGAATACAAGTAAATGACAGAGGTGCCATTGAAGCCCGAGTGAAGAAGGCATCTTTGGTTCAGTGGAAGCTTTGGCATCAGAGCTGATACGCTAAGACACTCTCTGTCTCTTATTCAGCCTCAAAACCCCCTGTGTTCCTGTTTGGCTCATTCCACTTCCTCTCCTGCTTCTTCTCTCTCCTGTGCTTGGTCTCTCTCTTTCTCCCCCGCCCTGACTCTCCCTCTGTGTCCTGAATGCTAAAACAGTGCTTGGCTGTGTCAGAACACTGCAATGAAATCCTGCAGTCTCGAACGCCCACATTGAGTAAACACCTTTTTCCCCCCTAGATGCTGACCCTAGAGCTATATTTCACTTTGTTTAACATTGAGTAAATATTATCGCTTTATTTTAAATATTTAAATTACTGAATGTCAAATAATACATTTTGAGATGAATATTAATCTCTTAATTATCAATATACCTCATTAAATAATATGTATTAATGATAAATATATGCTGAGACTTTCAGTTTTTTATATCTGTGTTAAAATTCACCTGTTTGTGACAAATATGTTTGAATCCCCAAATCTACCTGATCAATTATCTAATAACTAAGAGGTGCATCAACAACAAATGAGGATGTAAGTAGAATGGTATGTGTTTTCACTGCTTTGCACTGCTCCCTGGTGTTACAGCTACAACAAAACACTGTTCTAGGTACAAATGACACTTCAAATACCATCCAGTTATAGATTTAATTATTATTTTTTTAAGGTTGTTTTCAGAAAAGAGACAGTCCTGCAAAAGGCAGACAGAGAGAACGCAGTGACTGTTAGTGTTTACCACTGTTGTTTTAAATTAAAAATGGCTTTTAATTTATCATAAATAATTTGTGCATTGTAATCCATGCAAAAAATGTCCAACTGCCATGAGATGAACAATTCATATTTAATAAACAACTGAAGAAGTGAAGGATGTCATTTCAATAAATCATGGGACCATCCTCCCCGCCCCTCCCTGCACCCAGCACTGTCTCCTCTCTGCTGATGCAGGTCAAACTGTTACACTGAACTGAGAAATGAGGAGTGATTGCAGCTTAGAAAACATGTATGATTAAGAATAAATTATTATGATTATATGAGAAAAAACAGAAACATTTAAATTTGATCACTGCTGTTTTTCTTTATATTAGAACTTCTCTAGGCAAATTTGTACTGTACAAAAACACTGTGAAAATCTAAAATGAATTAAATAAATTTGCAGGAGCTGTATAGCTGCATTTTAAATAGTTTTGTGAATATCTTCACACATTACTGAACGCTGAAAATTGTGAAAGGAGTGTAAAATAAGGAGTGACTAATAGATAATAGCCCTGCATGTGCGTTGCCAGTAACAACACACGGCTCAATATGCAGTCCAAAGCCTTGCAGTACATACAGGTTTTGTATTGTTTTAAAGATGTAAAACAGCATGCTACAATGACGGAGCTACTGTAAGAGCAGCAGTGAACCTGTGTGAAGAGATGGTTTATGTCACGACAGGAGGGAGTCCTCGTAGAAGAGTGCATGGAGAGAGGATTAATTTTACATTAATGTATAGTAGCTTGCTGAGGTTGGCTGCAGGCACGCACCCACCTACCCACCCACACACACACACACACACACACACACACGCACACACACACACACACACACACACACACACACACACACACACACACACACACAAAAACTGCTGAAAAGGAGAGTCAGCTCTCCAAGGTTAAAGAGTCTGGGGGTTGTTGATGTCTTTGATGAGGTTTGCAGTCCAGTAATCTCTGCTGAAGGCCAGAGCCATTAAACAGCATGTTGCTAAGCAGGTCTGTGCATTGAAGAATGTCAGGACAGCAGCATCAAAACAACAAAACAGGCTTAAAGTGATTTTTCTGTTAGGCAGCAGAATAGATGTGCTATTATCAGGAGGCAAGAACCACAGGCCCAAATCAGGTTACTGTTAAGGTTTGTGTCCGTTTCCTATAAAATAATAAGCATGTTTCCCTTCCTTGAAGTTTGTTCTTAATTTTATTCATATTAAGAGATGACGTTAAAGTTGTGGCAGAATATTTATTTAATATATTCTACACCTAGTACACATTGGCACACAGGGATGCTGATTTTATTTGATATTTTTTACCTTAAAACCAACCACTTGGCCAGTTTGAAAGAAAATATGAAAATGACAGAGGCTTTAAGGTGTTCCAGTCGTAGCAAGTAAGAACAAAAACACAGCCTCAGATACCAGCATGCTCTATCTTCCACTGCACAACTAGATACTAAGATACTAGGTTACAGAGATTTACAAATGTTTCCCATTCTGACTGTCACAAGCTGCCATGTTCCAGCACTGCATTATGAAAGTAGCTTTAACAGTGTTTATCTCCCTTTCCGATCCATCACTGTTAACTTAATTTACTTATAGAAAGAAGAGGCTGAAGGTCTTGTTAATTGCTATAACATATTGAAAGTGCTAGCTGTTAAAATTAGATGCTATTTAGATGTTTCATTAGGGATGACAGAAATAAAACCGACATCAAGCTCTAGTTTTGCATTTCTGATGCATCTGTCTGTTGTTTTATTACCTTTAGAAGAAAACGTTTGAGCTTAAAAGACATGAGATCTACATCTATTTATCTGTTGAAAAGAAAAGTAAGATCTCAAACCAACCTTTATAATACTGCCTTAGTTTCTTTCATCTTACTACACACATATTTCCAAAGCCACATGGCCAGCTAACTAATCTAATCATTTACTTAGCATTACTGCATTACAGTCTACTGTAATTATTAAAAAAACAAAACATCTCACTAACCCACAGCAGGAGAAACTGTCGTCAACTTTTGCACTCTGTGTTTGACTCTATGTCTGGAAAATTATACACACAGATGGATAGTAAAACGAGTAATTAAATCTAGCCTTCTATTTCAGCCATAGTGGAGAGAGGATATTGGCTATGGCCGGCTTGGTTGCACGTGTGTGTATGTGTGTGTTTGTGCAACATGTGTAACAGTCTGCCATCATAACCTAATTATTGCAGCAGCTTAACAACAGCAATTAGCACATTTCCATCAGACGACACTAATTTGTGAATTCCATTCCAGCACCATTCAGGACCAACACACTGAGAGAGGAGGAGAGAGAGAGAGAGAGAGAGAGAGAGAGAGAGAGAGAGAGAGAGAGACTTAATTCACTGTTGAGCTACTGGCAACGCTAAATCCATATCTATAGAGCTGTGAAAATTGCTTATGGTAATTGCAGTTATTGTAAAACTAGGCTGAAGCTTTAATGAAATTTCTAATTTTAATCATTTGTTTTTTGTATAGTCCACATTTACTGACTTCACTCCCGAGGGACCCCGTGTTTCCTCATCTGACTTTGCAACAAAACGCCTCTGCCCGACAGATAAATGAAACTGTTCTATCAAACAATGATTTCCTCTTAATCTGAGGGAAAGGTGAACACCATTTTGGCGATATTTAATTCCCTGGGTTTGTAGCTTTGTGCTGATTTTGATTGTAGATTTGTAGGAAATGTATAATGACCATGATTATTTTCAATTCATTAATAACTAACATTCAAATGTCCAATTCAGCAGCAAGCAAGCAATACCTATTACATAGCTACAACCTGCAAAACTGTAACACAACACTGAAATATCAGAAGCACCGTGCAACTCTGCTTTCCATGTTAAGGGAAAATATGTTTTATAGCTGCTTTAAAGACAACATTGCAGTTTTTAAATTATAATTATATCGGTAATAATAACATAAAATTCCTCTCTGATGTAAGGTTATATCCAATCTTCTTCAAGTCTTGTTTTAGAAAGCCTCATTGGACTTTCTTCCGTTACCTGATCACGACTGGAGGCTTTCTGAAGAAGTTTCTTGTGAGGATGCAGCACTAGTGCATCTGTCAAAAAATGTTAAAGGTGGACGACTTCAGCAGTCTTTGTGCATACAACTGCCTGAGAATAATGCTCTCCCTGCCTCCTTCCACATCCCCCCTCATTTTCCCATCTCCCTGCCTTCCTCAACCCTCTAACCCCCCTCCCCACTTCCTACGCAGAGATGCATGTTGAGTGATAGGCCTGTGGATGAGTCTGGACAGTGCGTCTGAGGCCCTGGTTTTTAATAGGGTTCTGTTCCCAGTAATTATGCTGACACAATTTGATCAGCGCGGGGCTAAGTATCTTCATCTGAGGGAGATCGGGGGGAATTAACGCTGATGTAATAAGTACAATTTGTCACTATTAAGACGGAGGTGTTGACAGGCGCTGGTGTTGTCAGGGCAACTGATGGCGCTCCCTTGCTACAGTATGTATTCTACTGCATCCGGCGAGCAGAGCTGTCAGGCCCCCTCAATAATCGATTCCCTGGCTTGCTCTGCACAGTCTAAAGCACACTTACTATGAGATACTGATACACACATGCAGCATAATAAAGACAGACTGCACCTGGGTATGCAAGCACACACTATAAACATTCAGTACTTACAAAAAAACATATGGGAAAATGATTGTTTTGTTAGATACTGCACATTAATGACATGACTGAGAACTGCTGCAAACTGTCTTCGGCCCCGACACTGAGATGTGGACCAGTGAACACACGCAGAGAGATTAGAGATTTATACCCACAATATATTTTTGAGCAACATCATCATGATCAAGATGTTTACCCTGGTGGGTTGGGCAACACCTTTACTCACTTATCAATATCAATAATACCTGCACTTTTCCTACTACGGCAAGTCAAAATATCTGCTGTATGTTTTTCTTTATCCTTAATGCCCCCTCCTTGAAGTCTGGAGCCCTCTCTGCTCCAGATATGCCTGTTAAGCCCACCTGACAGCAAATGTGGTAACACACGCACACACACACACACACACACACACACACACACACACACAATGTCATACCCAGCAAGGCTACCTCAGGCTATAACAACACCACAATACCATCGATCTGTCCACACACACTGCTCAAATATCTCCAGTATCAAGCTGTGGGTCAATCTCCAGCAAAACAGAACACAATCTGACTGCAATCTTCCCCTTATTTACAAATCCATGTCAGCGATAGCTATGAATGGAAAATTGCTTGGACCCTAAGTGTAATAGCAACATATGGGTTGATAAGTTTTGTATCCCAGTCATTGGTCACAAAACTAAAAACATGATCACACATAAAAGAATTTAGGTAACAAAGTATCCCAAAGACAAAGAGGTAAATAAAACACATGGAACAGGATATTAATCTATCTATCGATTGCTTCTCTGAAAACCGGCATGCTATGAAAAGTATTGGCAGCGTTTTCCATAAATTAAGCGGAGATTGGAGAATATAGCAATATTGATGGCTGCCCTTTTAAAAGCTTTTAGAAAAGGTCAGCATACATGCAGTGCTGTTGAGATCACAACAATATGATGCAAAGCTCTGCAAATATTCTTTTACATTCATTTATAAATCCAATCCAAATTCATTTATAAATCCAATCCAAAGGTTTTAAAGATTTTCTTGACATAAGTTGCTGTGCAGTTTTATGATGATGATAGATACCATTCTGTGATGCAATATTTAGTTTTGTTTCATCTTATTAACAAAATAAATGCTATGTAATGTATTTTAAAAATCTTTGCATCAATTCCTCTCCAGACTTCCATTACATAGCAACAACAAAGTGAAGAGTGAAATAATCCTGTGAAGAATCTGGGCTAAATCTGGCCTGCAGTACATGACAACTTATATCAACACACGTAACGATGCCAAACAATGTCTGTGCTTCGCTATTAAGCAACAGGAGCAACAATTAAAACAATTCTAATGGAGCCCCGTTGTTTTCAATGGGAAATGACTCAATGAAACATGTAAAAGGGTCAGAAAGTTATTCTGGATTACACACTTGCCTCAGGCCCCAATTACCTGAGAGAGCAGGTCAGAGGGATGTGAGGGAGAGGAAAGGATGAACTGGTAATGTGAAGGAAGGAAGAGAAAGAATGGGAAGGCACGAGTATCAGATCTCTAGGAAACAGATTATACATTGATTGTTTTTTAACTTAAGTAGCCTTTACTGTGTCCATTTTGTACACCAATCATTCCAAAGCTGTGCTTCTGCGTTAACGGAAGGCCTTTTTACTGCTTTGAGTCAGACTCAGCTCAGACTTTCATCAAAGAGATGCATATCAAAAAGAAGAAAAAACAAAACCTCGGAGATGCTAAACATTTTCAGTTTTTCTAGTGGTTTAAATCAGATTAAATAATCTTATACACCTTTCCCACCGATATAAGCACGCTGACACGGGTTTTTCAGACCCAGGAAGACCCGCTTATAGATGCTGATTGTCTCCTCTCCCATTGCCAGTGACGCGCCGCGACGCACAGGGTTAGTAAACGGCAAAGATGTTACGGTGGTTAGGTCTTTATTGTATCTATTACTCATTCAGTCTGTGTATCAAACTGAGCAGCAACAAATTTGGAACGATGTTGGAGAGCTGCTCAGACGGAGTCGGGCGGAATGTTTTGCTGAGATGACAAGGAGTCGCAGAAGTTACCAACGGAGCATAGCATCGCGCCGGAGAGGGGTAGGACATTAGCGTGTCGACCTGGGTTTTGTGTTTCCATCATTTCCATCATTGGAGCTGATGCGATAATTACCCGGGTCTACAGCAGAGTCATCTGAATCCCATTAAGAAAAAAAAGCAGGTATTCCAGGGTGTTAGCAGGTTTTTTGACCAGTGGGAAAGCAGCTTTAGATACCTCCCCTTTCCTTTGTCAGTGCTCCCCACGGCAGTCTGCAGTTTTACACTTACACACCCATAGGAACACAGTGACTGCTTGTGTACTACTGCCCCCCACCCCACGATATATCCTTGAAGAAGATGTGTAACTCTCTGAAGGAGACAACAAAAAAGTCACTAAAGATTCCTGTCATGTCATGTTGTCATCTGTGGGTGATATAAAAGTCTGTGACGTCTGACATTAACCAAAGGTCGCATGTAAACTCCTTCCACAGCCGCCATGGCTCTAAGCCTCAAAGGGATATGCACTATCATTCAATCAAGCTGCAGTACAGGGGGGAGCAAAACAGGAAGTGATACACACCAAGCAGTGTGGCTCTGTTTCTTGATTGGACAGCGTTGTGACATAATCGCCTCTGGCAGCTCAAATCTAGATTTGGATGAAAAAATGTTAGGTTGTTTTATTTGACAAGGGGCTTGTTAGCAGTCAGAAACATGCGCTCATCTGGGAATGATGTTGTAAACCACTGAAGATAGAGAGTGACGGCACGGACAGGAATTGTGCTATCTGGGTATGGGATCTGATGGGACATCTGTTATTTTGGAGCTCCTCCTCTATGACACACACAAACACACAGGCACACACATTTACTTGATATGCTTTGATGTACAATTTTCAGGCCTCGTCTTGGCAGGCATTTTTTCTTGTGCGGTGTGTGTGTATGTGTGTGTGTGTATGTGTGTACGTGTGTGCCTACAGCTCAGTCAGCACTTCCACAGTATGCTGTCCAGCTGACGTCAGGAGGGCAAGAGCTACTGTACCAACCAACCACAGCTCTGTAAAAGCTGTGGATCTGTGCATCCATCTGGTTCTCTCCTCCTGCTCTTTGTCTCTTGTCTACCTTAGGTTGTTTTCTTCTGTCCCTTGTCTGTCTTCATGTCTCTCTTACCTCTCTTATAACCCCTCCTCTTTGATAATCTATGCCTCTCCCCACTCTCATTTTCCATTTCTCTCTTAATTTCTTTTAGACTTCTGCATTCTTCTCAAACCTCTTGTTATTCTCTCCTAACTTCTTCCTATGTCCTTCCACATCTGTCTCCATCCCTCGTTCCTGTCTCTCTCAGTCAATCCCTTCCTCTCTCCTTCCTCTCTTTCTCAAAGCAAACACTGCCTCTCCTTGTCCACGGTCAAAGACTCTCCTCTGTCCTCTATCCAGGGTTTTGGAGCCTCTGCAGGCCTGCCGCTCAGTATGCATAGTGGCCACGTGGCCCGACAATGGCTCATTTCAACCTCAATTTCCCCCGAAATGAATGGGAGCCCACCCCGGTGCACGCGGCATGCCTTTTAATTGGCCCAAGTTAGATTCAAGCCATTAAACCACTGATGTCGACACATCTCCGCCGCGCCCATTGGCCTCCCTCCCCCCACCCAAATTCGCACATACACACTCACACACATAAACACACACACACACACACACCGTCTTTCCTTCTCTGGCTGCCAGAACATAAACGTCTTATCTCTCGGCCCCGACCGAGCACAGACGCCATGAATATTCAGCAGCTCCCATCTCCATTTCAGCAGACAACAGTATAGGCACATGTATGCAATTGCTTGCACGCACACACACAAATGCACAGAAAAACACACAAATAAACATGCACACACATACATACACTTCGACAGGGCCTTTCGACAACACCCACTCTCTGAAAACGGGCATTGTTTACGCTTTGCTGAGTTATGCTCGTTTGTCCCCTTCCCCTTATGTGCTACAGTATTAGAAATGTATATCTGAGAGATATTGATTAAAAGCTAAGGGAAAACTACCAGTGCAATTCTCGAAACGTGCATATATAAGCCCATTCTGTGGACACCAAATCAACATTTTTCCCTTCAGAATATCAATAAGACTTACCTGTATCCGAGAGAGACGAAGGAAGCATGAGAGTAGAGAGGGAGAGAGAAAGGCTTAGATCTGTGCTCTGCAGTAGAAAGTGACCATGCATAGCGATCAAGTTTATACAGTATGTACATTATTCCACATATTGATCATGGATTTTACTGATAAATACATCAATATCATGTGCTGAACATCTATCGACACTAATTCAGCTAAATCCAAAGACACTGAGATCAAAAATCTGATAAAAAAGAAATGTTGTTCCCATCTAAAAACTAAAAGGCCTGACAGACAAAATATAGTTAACAAAGTCCATTAAAAACAAAAGGTGTTCCTTTGATGGTTTGAAGAATATTATCTGTTAATATCAGTCAGTCATTAAATTAAGACCAGATTAATCAGCGAGCGCCTGTGGCATTGGCTGCAAAACCTTGTGTAATCAGAGGGAAGGCTGGGAACCAGGTGTGTTTCATCTCTCTGAAACACAGCCTGAACCCAGCCAAGAAGCCCAGCCCCAGCTCTACTCCAGCAGCCCTTTGAAATATTTCACTCCAAATTCACAATAGCCCAATTCCCCTGTGGATGTTGTCAAAGATGAAAGAGGTAGCGTGCACTGGTGCTCTGTCCGCACTGCTCGCTCTTTCTCTCTCTGCTCATTCTCTCCGGAATAGAGAGAAAAAAGAAAGTGAATACTCAAGCAGCTCCTGCACTCTTCAACCATTTTACACTACCTGCTTTGATCTCCTTACAACACGCCGCCGTCATAGCAACAGATCAAAATCTCATTGTCTTTGTATTAGAAGCTTTTTCTCCCTCTTTTACCTGAGTTTGACTCAGATGCATTTATTTGCTTGTCTAAACCATCCCTGGTTTCTCTCTCCTTCCTCTGTGTCTCTCTACCTCTCTCACCCTCCAGTTGCTAGGAGGGTTTTCCTCCTCGTTTAGCTCGTTAGTGTGTGGCAGTAGCCAGCAGGATCAATTACGGGGGAATGTGAGCCTGCGTCTCTGTATCATTACCCAGCAAAAACTATATTAGTTTAGTCTGAGGGGAACAAATGGGCAGAAGACAGTCTGATTATCATAGCAGCCTGCCAGCAAGCTAGCTACTGTTCCTGTTCTTTGGCAGCAACTGCTACTGATCTCCAGCCGGTACTGACCTTGCACGCTCCTCTATTATGTTCTGAGCTAGAGAGGATATCAAGTTCACTTTGATCAGAATCAAAATCTTAACTGACAACAAAGGCACAGAACATTTCCTGGTGACATGGTGGAGAGTAATATTCAGAATCAGACTTCATGTAGGCAAATGTTTCAAATGGTGTTTCAGGGGAAGACATTTTCACTGAGCTGCTGGCATGCAGGGTTCAAAAAAACATATCCTTGCACACACAGCAGTAGGAAATACTAAGCTCAAATACTAAGGACAATATTAGTTTTTACAAAAAATGTGTATATATACTGGAAAGCCCTGGAAGCTAAATGTAAATCCTTTAATAAACAAAACATCGTTTTAATGGACGATTCCATCTGCTGATAAAGACAGTGTGGTACAGCTGAAAGATCCAGAACAGCTAGTGATCAAGATCAAGACTTAGCTTCAATCCAAAATATCGTATCAGTGAATCTATCCTTGAATAAGAGTTAAAAACGAGGAGTAACACAGTGTGGTTACAATAATGGAATAAAAATGATATCTCAGTAACAAAAGAGTAACACAGGGTTAAAAACACCATTTAACACCATTTTACATTTAAACTATTTATAGATTAGCATCTGCAGGGTTCATTTGATGAGTTTTGATCTCTCCTCGGTCAGCTGTTTATCTCAGATGATCTTTCTCATCATTCTATTCATCTCATTTCTCTGTCACTGTCTTCGCCCTGCTCAACAGTCCACATCTGTTTCTCTGTTGTTCTGTACTGCTCTCCTTGTCTCTGCCTGCTCAAATCCCTTTTGTTTCACATTCTTCATCTCTCGCGTCCTCTGTCCCCATTTCAGCTTCCATTTCTATTTATTTCTTTCTCTCACTCTTTTCTTCTCCCTCTCGCCTCTCTCTCTCTCTCTCTCTCAGGGCGGACTTTAGGGAGTAATCCAGCCTCCTAGACAGCTGCACATCACCAGCTGTCTGAGAAAGGTGCTCTCTCTCTCCCTCTCTCCTCTTTCTCTGTCTGCTTCCCTTCCTCCTTCCTTGTTTCCCCTCCCTCAGCATCTCACGGCTCCTCTGAATACACAAAGTGGGTGCAGCCAGATGCAGCCCGTCACTGCTGTCAGATTGTGACACAAATTACCTCTATTTGATCTTTAATGGAGCCATTTAGTGTCAACCAATGCTGTCCTACTACACGAGAAGAAAAGGATTATATTTAAGTCTCAGCTATGCTCCCATAGACAGAGCAAATCAGATTAAATATACAGGCTTGAATAGATGTTATGGTGTTCCTTAATGCCCTGATATGATTGATTAGAAGGTAAAAAGAACCCAGAGAAAACTGCCGGTTATGATACTGCTTTCATGAAATTTTCAGGGAAAAAATAATCAGGAAAATGTATCATCTGTTGATATACAGTACACTGCATATTTAGAGACCTTTGAGCAGGTACACTCAATTCTTTAGACAGGGATGAAAACAAATGTTAACAGAAGATATCATTAAATAATACATGACATAGATGTACTAAATAAAATCACCACCAACTTTGTTTTAGAGATGCTTTCTTGCATGCACACATTTTTGTAACTTAAACATAACACTTGAAGTTTGTCTGGGAAGGTTCTCGGTCCTCCAGGTCACAGTAATTCCAAGCTTAATCCAAAAGGCTTCTTCAGAACTGATCAAGCAGTTAAAGCTTCGAACATAAAACATGAACAGTGGGCGGCTGTGGTTCAGGGGTAGAGACGATCGACGAACCGGAAGGTTGGTGGTTTGATCCCTGACTGCTAGGGTCACATGTCAAAGTGTCCTTGGACAAAACAATGAACCCCAAATTGCTCCTGAATGCATCAGGTATGAATGCGTAGATCCTGATTGGAGATTGGCACTTAGGCCTTTGCCATCAGTGTGTGAGTGTGAATGGGTGACATGTAGTGTAAAAGCGCTTTGAGTGGTCGGAAGACTAGAAAAGCACTATAGTAGTATAGTACATTTGCCATTTACCATTAAAAAAAGTAATACAATATATATCTATAATGATTTTTACAACAAAAAATATTTAATAGAATCCGTAAAAATGTCAAGTATTTGTTTTGAATGTAGCACTGGCTACATATTTATTTTGTGATACAGTATTTCTCTGTGATACAACACTGTATCGTGTATAACACTGTGTTAAAATGTTAAACTATGCAGGACTAGAAAAATATCATCATCATGTACAAGTGTGTATTCTCATGTTCACTGAGTTTCATTTACATTTTTTTAATCTTGTTAGGGCAAAAATTAAATTTTTTGTACTTAGTCCTGTTTTCATGTAATGCACTTTATGGCTGCGGTTTAGCTCAGCGGTTAAATCAGCAGCCATATACAGTGTCATCCCCACTCTCTTCCCCTGTTTCCAACCTTATCCACTGTCCTCTCTCATGAAAGGCCAAAAAAATAATCTTTAAATGTAATGCACTTCATAATAAACTTAGACTATGATGAAGAGCATTGTTACTGTGACGTTTTTCATGTGTCTCACAATTTGTCTGTCTGGTGATTTGTTGTTGTCATTGAGGAGAGTTTTACCCTCCATCACATCTCTGTTGTGTGGTACACAGCAACCCCCCGTCCCCGATGTGTTTTGTACAGCTGGCCTCATAATACATTATTTAACGTTTGAGGATCATCCAGGTTACCAATGAACAATGGCCAGTTGTTTTATGGAACGGGATTATAAAGGACCACGTGTTGACTAGAACACAAAACAACAGCATTTACAAATTAATAAGCAACACGTGAAAAATCTCTGTTAATGCAAATCATGTTTAGCAGATTTTTAAGGTTTACATTCTTTATATCTGGGGTTATACTTATATGTACCTATTTGCTTTTATTTACTTACTTCTTAGAAATATTTGGAAGGTTTTTCCCAATATTGCATTTCGCCGGTGATATAAGCCCTACAGCATTATATAAAATGTCACCAGTAATAACACAATTAATATTTTTCAAAGCAGAAAACAAATGTCATCAAGAAAAATAAAACGTATCATTATCATCATATCCTGCATTTGTCCTGAACATTTTAAGATGCAGTACAGCGAGGTACAGATCGATCCTCATAGCCGCTGCCTTTCCCAAATTCCCTTTTATCTTCTCATAACTGTCAGGCAAGGATATGTATGCTCTCTGCCGGCATCACATGGTTTATGCATTTCTCATGTGTGTGGTGAAAGGAAAGAAGAATGGGAAGAGAGACTGAGAGGAAGGAAGGAGGGAGAAAGACGACCCCGGCTGGAATTTTAATGATGAAGTAGATGGGACTGGTGAGAGAAATCCACACGCCACAAGGTCACAGTTTTCATTCGCCAAGGCATATTAATTAAAGGCTGCTTTCTGGAATGAAGTACATGCAGCAAAGGTCACGTTTCACTTGCTTGCTCCTGCCACAATTTCACACTTCAGGGTAAAAAAGTTCTTTGACAGATTTAGGACTTTTTTGAAGTTTCTGTAGCACCAGTTCATGTACCAGTTGAAAGGTGACTTGTACCTGAAGTTGGTGCATCTTCTAGAGACAAAATGAAATGCAAATTGAGTTGCTAATTTCTGTCTGTCTTTGGGAGTTGGGTGAATGGGGTTTCACGCTGTACAGCGTCGCTGTTATGGATGTCTGACTTGACACTGGAGGACCGCAAGCAACGTTATTTCTCTTGGCCTTCATTCACTCATCATGCTGCACTTTGTGGTGTTTTTTCAGCTGCTTGAACAAGTTAGTTGTATTGTATACCTCCAAATAACTGATGATGAGCCATTTCAGAAACCACTCTTCTTCTTCTGTTTGTTACTCCCAACCAACCTCTATTGTTTACTCTTCCACTCTAAACTGCCACTGCAAGGTAGGTGCTCATGGCGTGACATGCCAGCTCGATCGCCCCCTGGGGGAGTGGCTGTTAGTTAAGGAAGCGCTTGATTTGATACGTAGCAGAGTTTTTTACAGGTGGAGCGAGCCTTTTAAACGTCAATATCGCTGTCAAAATTGTGATCAAGATTAATATTCGATTTATTGTTCAGCCCTACTAAACATGTATTTAAAGCTACAGTGGTCGTATTTTTATACTATCATTCCAATGTGTCTAAAAAAATAACTGTCAAGAAATCCCCCCGACTCGACAGGTCTCCTTAGATCTGTGGTGCCTTTTAGAAGCTCTCAGTCACTGCTTTGGTCAACTCTCACCACTCTTATTAAGTTTGTTTCAATGAAACACCTGTTTTCTAAATCCTTGATTAACCCAACTACACGCTTCCTGATCAGCATCAACGACAATTACCCGGTTAATACAGAGGAACATTTGGCAGCTAGAGAGGCATTTCACTCAGGAGGTGGTGGAGACCAAAAACAGAGCTAAAGAGTTTTCCACAAGAACTAACACACATCCAGACTGTAAGAGGATATTTGTTTTGGTTATTTTTTGGCTGACTTCAAGTCAAACGTTTAAACCAAAAATAGGTGTTGTTTTTTTTTTCCATTCATGTTTCGTTTGAATTAATAAAATGCGGTTAAACAGTAAATAACTCATCTTAAAATCTGATGCAAAAATGTGTAAGGTTCTTTCACAATTGAAGAAATAAGTATACATTTCAATGATGTATCATCTATCTTCTCTCTGTCTCATACACACACCCATACGCACACACACGCACGCACACATGCAGAGGAGATTAGTCACTTCTCACTGGGAACTTAAACAGACAGTCAACCACTTAACCAGCCTAATAGGGGTGATTTCATGTGTAACATTTCATTTAGCAACCGATGACAAGCCTCGCGTCACTCGTCCCAACAGAAATAAGGCAGATAGAGACATTGTTGCCACAGAGACCAGGAATGGGAGCGAGACACTCCAACATTTGCATAGGGCTTAATTTGATCTACTTGAGATTGCAACTTCCTTCCACTTGATGTAATTAAACGGAGAGATGTGACTAATTAAGTTGACGGTGAGTAACGAGAGCACAGCAAAGGCAGCTGATGACACGGCAGAGGTAGACGATAGTAAATATTGACAAGGGAAGTTGATTGGGAGCTAACAGTATCACAAGGTGATGACTGTAAGGGGTTGAAGCAATGTCAGGTTGCTCATTGTGCAGATTAATGTGTTGTATGTGTGCTGATTGTCTTTGTGTACTTCCATGTGAATGTGCAAATTACTCACTTTGGATTTAAAGAGAAATCATTTAAACTCAGAAAAACACGTGTCTGTAACCAGAGAATATAAAATGTCTATATATGGTATAGTACAAACTGCTCAGACGAAGATGGTGGTTTGTACAGTGTGATAATTAATGGATTAATATATATCAGTCTCCTGAATAAACTCTACAGTTACTTATTAACCAATTTTGCTACAGAGCTAACTCACCTCCATATTGAAAGTGATCAAACCAGCAGGCAGAGCATCTATAACTGACGAGCACTAGCATGTCCCTGACCTGACCTGGCTTGCTAGCAGTTAGCTCTGCAACAACATTGGCTCACATAGTAGCCTCGCGAGTACTCACTATGACATCAAGGTTGTCACAACACCTTTTCAGGAGGACACATGTTCTTTGAGGGGGAATGAATAAAGTAAAGTTATCAGGTACCAAGAGAGTACTAATCAAGCACAGTTTGTCGACACCAACACAGTCCTGAGAAGAGCTCAAAAAGGCTAATAATAAAAATAAAAAAGCCTACATGCTTCTTCCATGTGTTTGTTAATGTGTGTGACTTTAGGACCTTTAGGTGCAAGTGAAGCCCTGGAACATGGGTTAATTAACAGGGTTAATGGGAAATCATCTGACTGACTTAGAAACAGTTATTGACTGTCCCAGTGAGATGCTAGCTAATGACACAAACAGTTAGTCATCCTTGTTAATGGGCCTTGATTGAACTTGGGCTAATCCACAATAACAAACAATAAAACACCAATAAAAAAGTACAGGTCGTGCCAAGTCAGCCTGCAAACATCAGACACAAACAGACAATTAAGGCACATATACTTGACAAGACATGCATATGCCGTGTCCTTATACACCTGTTTTCTGATGCGTACACACTGTACGCATTTAACTGATAACCTCAAAACCTGTTGCACACACTCATATTCCAATATAAGAGGCCTGCCTATTAACACTTGGCAGATGTTTTTTCCCCAATGAAATACTCAGGTCAGTACCACTAAAGGTCTCCTGAAATGTTGAGCTGTATAATTGGCACCGCGCTGAGCCCAGGGGCCTCATTCATTTCTTTTAGGCCTTTTATGGTGCCACAGCAGACGGAGAGACTTTAAAAGTACATAAAGGAACAGATGTTAACATCACACTTCTGGCCTGCTCTACCTTGTTCTCTCTTTCTCCTTATATCTGCTATATCTATGTGTTTATCAACCTTGATCTCAGTCATATAATATTATCATCCAATAAACTCAGTTTTATTTCAATTTGGCTTCCATCAACTGAACATACATTTTCAGTCTCATGACATACACGAACATTAGATATAATCACTGAACATGATTTATTGGGCTTAAATGGAGCCACTCAGCAAAGCAGAACAGGCAGCAGCCGCGCACACATTTACCTTTAATTGAATTTTAATCTGTGTTTGCAGTCACAAATCATGCAGCGCAGGGTAATTATCTATTAACGATAATGTTATTGGATTTATATGGAAATGCCCAGGCAGCTAACTGAACTTGTGGTGTGGTCATGAGCACAATGTGTAATCAGCACATGTTGCTGGCAAGGTAGGGGATTTGGCTTCTCGAAGGATCCTGGCCAGTCAAAAGTGAGAGTTTTGTGTGTGCAAAAAGCAGACACAAGACAAGGCGATTGTGCCTCCATGCTGCCTATCTTCCTTGTGATATATCTTTGCTGTTCTCTGTGTCTGCATCCCTTTTCTACCCCTTGCTGCCCCCCCCCCCCCCCTTTTCTCTCTCTCTGTCCTCCAGTGGTCTCATTAGGGCGGGACTGTGAGGGGAAGGTGAGATGGTTACTGTGACAACAGCAGAGAATGACGGGCAGAATGGCAGAGCAGTGCATGTTTGTGTGCATATCTATGTGGGTTATTGCAAGCAGCTATTCAACAGTATTCATTGTCATATGTGTATTGTATAGTATATGCTCCTAAAGGTGGCTATTTTATGCAGCGTTTCAGTGCACAATAAAATCTTGGAGGTCTGCTGCAGCATCAGTTATTCTGTCTAAAAAAACACTGAAGCAGTTGACTTTTTTATGTGTGTAGGCATGGAGAAACAAGAGGAGACAGAAAATATAAAGATAAAGCAGAACACACCACAGCTGTGCAGTTTGGGGCACCGAGCAAACAACCAGATACAAGACAACAAAACATCATTGCATAATTGAGAAGGCCATCCATTAAAGTTCTTATCTATTTCAGGGAAATTAGACTCACAGAATCTGCTCCCTGCTCCACAGTGCCAGGAAATGATGGGCAGCATTGAGGGGCAGAGCTAAGATTAGACCGGAGTGATTGACAGGTTGATAGAGCCAACTGGAAGTCTGCCATTCCTCCCTTAAGATAGTCTCCTTACAGTAATGAAGCAGAGTGAGCCAGCACTACATGAGGGCATTAGCAGCCAAGGAGATAATGAGGAAGTTGAGGACATTCTGTGCAATCCTTCCTCCCTGTCTGTCCTACTCACTCTCTTTCTCTGCCTCTTTAGTCTAGTAGGAAGATAGGGTCCCCATGCACCCCGTGGATATATTTTTCGAAGTTTTTTGTAATCCTCAAGGTGTCTAGTAAACACATTTTGATGTTCCCAAATAAAATATTGTCCCAAGGGTCTGTTTGGCAGCCATTTTTGCAGCTTGGATTTCTGACGAAAATTGAAAATCTACATAACTTTTGAACTAGACATCATACATAGACAAATGACCCCATTCTGTGTAATTGTGTCATCATCACTGTCATCATCTCTTCCATCACTGTAATCATCTCTGTTATCATCACTGTCATTATCTGTCATCTCTGTCATCATGTCTGTCATCATCCCTATAATAATTTCTGTCATCATCACTGTCATCATCTCTGTCATCATCTCTGTCATTTCTGTCATCATCTATGTCATCATCCCTGTCATCATCTATGTCATCATCACTATCATCATCCCTGTCATTATCACTGTCATCATCACTGTCATCATCTATGTCATCATCCCTGTCATCATCACTGTCATGGTATGTGTCATCATCACTGTCATCATCACTGTCATTATCACTATCATCATCTATGTCATCATCCCTGTCATCATCACTATTATCACTGTCATTGTCACTGTCATTATCACTGTCATCATCTATGTCATCATCCCTGTCATCATCACTGTCATCATCTGTGTCATCATCCCTGTCATCATCTCTGTCGTCATCTCTGTCGTCATCTCTGTCATCATCTATGTCATCATCTATGTCGTCATCTGTCGTCATCTCTGTCATCATCCCTGTCATCATCTATGTCATCATCACTGTCATCATCTCTGTCATCTTCACTGTCATGATCACTGTCATCATCACTGTCATCATCTCTGTCGTCATCTCTGTCGTCATCACTGTTATCATCACTGTTATCATCTCTGTCATCATCTCTGTCGTCATCATTGTCATCATCACTGTTATCATTTCTGATCTCTGTCATCATCACTGTCATCATCCGTGTCATTATCCCTGTCATCATCACTGTCATTTCTGTAATCATCTCTGTCATAATCTCTGTCGTCATCACTGTCATCATCTCTGTCGTCATCACTGTCATCTATTTCATCATCACTGTCATCATCTCTGTCGTCATCACGGTCATCATCTGTCATTTCTGTCATCATCACTGTTATCATCCCTGTCATCTCTGTCGTCATCTCTTTCGTCATCACTGTCATCACTGTCATCTAGGGCTGCAACTAACAACTATTTTGATAATTGATTAATGTGTCGATTATTTCTACAATTAATCTATTATGAATCGGATAAAAAGAAAAAAAGATCAATTTTTGTATTAGCATTATATTCAAAACAAAAAAAATTATATCTTGTTTTCTTGTACAGTACAATGTTAATATATCAATAATGTGACTCAATTAATATCTCCTTGATTTACTTAATAATTTCACATGAAAAAGGAAAGTACAGACAAGGCCACCACAATAAAACAGGACATTGGGGATGCAGCCATGAACTAAGTATAACAGGGAAATGTAACAAACCAAAATATATTGAATTCGATTACAAGTAGTTAATTTAAACACAATGTTACGGACAGTAATACTTTCCGTCATTTCTCTCCATGTTGTGACGGTTTAATGAAGCCATTTAATGAAGCTTTATCAAGAGTTAGCATTAAATTAGCTTCACCAGTGCTGTTAGCTTATCAACAGCTTTACTACCAGGTATACTGTCCTCCGCTTTATCAGCGGCCCGGCTATGGGTCCATCACAAAACGGAGAAGAGAGAAAATAGACAGAGTTTCAGTGCAATATGTTTGTTTTTAAATGAACAAAAGCGTAATCGTGCGCTTGTCCAAGTAAACGCACACTAATCTAATTTCCTATAATTTATCACGTGAGCTACACAAGCCGCGGCATTGGCGAGCTGCACCCAGTGACGTTTTCACAGCACATGCCATGCATCATAACAGAGACCCAACTAATCGATAATGAAATTTGTTGCCAACTATTTTAATCATCGATTTTAATCGATTTAATTGATTAATTGTTGCAGCCCTTCTGTCATCATCACTGTCATCATCATCCCTGTCATCATCTCTGTATATATAAATACCCACACACACATCGTAAAAACAAAAAAAATAAAATGGGGTAAGATTTTGAGTGTAAATTAATCTGACTTTTTCATATTTTTCAAGTTTTAATACACCAAACTTCAAATCAAATCATGATAATAACACTCTCAATCAATTCCTCATGCCAATTAATGTTGTCAGAAATCCTAGATGGCTGCAAAAATGGCTGCCAAACGGACCCTTGGGACAATATTTTGAGTTGGGAACATCAAAATTTGTTTACTAGACACCATGAGGATTACAAAAAACTAAATAAGAAAAATATATCCATGGGGTGCAAGGAGACCCTATCTTCCTACTAGACTACTTGCTCAGAGATTGAAATAAAGAAGAGGACATGTCATTGCAGCTTTAAGAGTGTGACATTGACCTCTGACCTCAAAGGAGTCTCTTCACTTGTGAAAACCACATACCAAGAAACATGCAGAGACACCAAAAACCAAAGAAGGATGGTCCACGTCATCTTTAGAGGAGTCTGTAGTGTGGATGCTGCCTCCTGTGGTGTGGATGACCTTTCCAACGCAACCTTGCTCTGCAAGACTCTGATAAGACCAGCTGGGAGGTGACAAAACGCCCTTGTGCTGGACACAATACCCACATCAGAGACACATACAGGGGTAAAACACACACAGGGGCAACCAGCTGGCCTAGAAAAAAAGTTTGACTGAGGTCACAGGTTTAAAATCCGTTTCCCAACAGCATGTCAGAAAGGGAAGCTGGAAGGTAGCTGGTATCAGATCTATGATTCCCCTCAACAATGCTTTAAGAAACATATTGAGCCTCTAATAATCATAATACAGTCTTGATGACCTTTCGTTATACTATAGGTTTCCAAAAATACAATGGAGAAAGAGTGTGCATTTATCAATCTTCAGTACATGTATTTTAGCGTTGTTTAAAAAAGTAATCTTCTACTCAAAGTGCAGGCATGTGATTTTTACCCGAACAAGAATTCAATTATATATGCTTGTACAGTAAGTCTGGCTACACACATACTGAACTCAGCAGTAAAAAGGAAACTGAAAGGAGAGAACTTTGAAAAATCTACATTAATGCATGATAAATGAGAATCTGGAAGTGATAAGATGGCCCCAAGGGAGAGCCAAAAAGCATTTGGAGGACTTTGCTAAAAAATGTCCTTTTCAACATTAATTAGCTTCACAAAATTCAACGAGTTGGAAAGTGAGAGGAGGTATGTATGAAAAGGAGGATGAAAGAAAAAGATGATAAGGGTGGTGTGCCTGCATTAACTGGAGCAGAATATGTAAAATCAAAGCTTGTGTGACACACTGACACGCTACGCTTCCTTTTAAGCTCCGCTGTTCTGGTTCAGATACCTTCTGTGAACCAACCTGCGCCTAAAAACATGTAGCGTACGCACATGTGTACAGCAAAACACACACACACATACATGCACGTACAGCAGGAGTGACCCTGTCTTTAGAAACAGAGGTGGTAACAGGATCGGGATCAGAATGAATGTGTTCTACCAATACTAACAGAGCTGGGAGGAGTCCAAATGACCAGACATTAACACACACACACACACACACAGACGCACACACACATACTTACAAAGAGACACACAAAACATGTCCAAATTGAAGCAGTGGTAATCTGATTATGTAGCAGCTGTCACAGATGGCTTTCATTGCCGTGGTTTATGAGTCACTACACACACGCACACATGGTCTTGTTCATAGACATACAGACACATATGCTCACACAAGCATATTTCCAAACACATTCCTTACATACACTTTCACGTACACAAATACCTCTCTATCAACTTAGAGGCCACTATTCTGCATTAACAAACAAAAAAAGTTTTTTTTGTAACATGTCACTTCAAGTATAAATACTAACTTTTATTCTATGATATCCTCGTATATCTATATTAATACCAAGGTATGGTTTAGACAGCTTAAACCAGTGTGTAAGGGTTAAAAGAATATGGTCACAAATAACTATGAATGTTTCTTTTTAAAAAAGTCCATATTGACCTGTGTGATGGGATGTCAAAGGGGAATATTTTCACCCTTACTCTCAAACTTTTCTTACTCTCAAACTTTTTGGGGCTAGGGACCCCTTACAGGAGAGAACATTATCCAGGCTTACCGATTAAGCCTATACTTACTACCATTTGCACTCTTAGATGCCGTTGGAACTATTTGTATTGTAAAACTTATCAACCTATTTACTTCAGACCTGTTTCATAGTGATAAACAGACAAACATTTCAGTTTGAATCATGTTAATATCACTTCTATACTTTACAACAGAGGGTCATTTTATTTTAATTGCTTGTGGACTCAACTTGACAGCATTTATACAAGTAATTGATCTGAAAAGCTTTCAGAAAATTAACAGCAAGACAGCAGCAGGAACGGTTCCTTGCGACCTGAGTGAGTTGAGTGATTCATGACAGATTGACTTGATGTGTCATAATCATATCAGTTTCTATTGGTCCAAAGCTAACGTGGGTGGGAGAAATGGACACAATATGCTCGTTTCATTGGCGAAAACGGTCGTCAACTTAGGCATGCAGTTTTTAATGATACAGCAGAATTTTATGATTCATTATAATGATTTTGTGGACCCCCAGGCTACGGTTCACGGACCCCCAGGGGTCATAGGACCTCACCACATGCTGTAGATTAACGCCAAACCTACTTCTTGTACTGCAATCAAACTTTCCCAAATAGTTGCAGGAAAATGTAAGTTTGTATATCCTGCAACAATCTAAACATGCTAGATGTTTTGGTAACGTTTAATGCCGTGTTCAATGCATGCTAGGATAGGTTCTAGCCTTCAAAAAGCAAGAACATATTTTGAAAATACAAAAAATGATAAACCACCCGTGATGTCCATTCCAGTCATGCAGGCCGATTTAGATAAAGCTGTGGGAAAAAGATTCTAAGCCGGGGTGTGTGCAAATCAGGCAGCAGCTCAATATCAACAACTTGTTCTGAGTCGTTTCTACACTGATTGCACATTATGGACAAATGCAAGAAAGATAGAACTTCACTTGAGGATATAACAGACTTAATGGTTCATCTCTCCCATTAAATAAACACACACATAGAGCCACCAGTTTATTTCTACCCACATGCTTTTCATATCTCTTCATTTCTTTCCATATTTAAACTAATGGAAAAAAATGTAAATGTGCCTGTCAGTCAGACAGTCCTTGTGCTGAAAAGGGCGCAGGAGTTTTCCACAGTGATGAAACAGATCCAGTGACAGATGAGTCAGGGTGACTGTCAGTTGGTCCGTCTGCAGACAGCGAGTCAATCAGTCAGCCAGCAGAAAGTCAGGAATTTAGTGGGTCAGTCAGTTAATTAGTGAGTCAGGGAGCTGGCCATGTGGCTGCGTTGGTTAGTAAGCCGGTCAGCCAACCAGTCTGCAAGTCTCTGCTTAAATCAGTCATGTAGATGGCAAGCCAGACAGTCAATTAGAATCAATATGTTAATCAGTGACTGCTGTCAGTCAGCCAGTCGGTGTGATAATGATGAACCACTAGTTCATGATAGATAATGACAGTCGGTCTAAAGCAGCCAGATGTTTCCTCATAGCTTGTTTCGGAATGAGACAACATGTGAAACGGTTCATCCCACTGAAACTGGAAAGACCAGAAATATTGGTTAAAAGAAAATATTATTTAATCTACAAAAACAAGAGAGTTTCAGTGAGAGGATGGTTGGGCATGGTTGACCCTCTTCTTACGCTTAGTAGAGACACCATTTCCCTGGAAAATACTATATAGCCAGACTGTCAGATCAAAAATTAGCTAGCAGCTAGAAACAGTTTGCTCTTGTCTAGTGTATGTCCCCCATTACAGCGGGAAACAGAACAGACTGTGTGATGAGGAGAAAGAGAAGAAGAAAGAAAGAGAAGAAGAAAGTGGCAATGTGAGGCCTCTCTGATCACGTCCATGCTGCACATCAAAAATCAGAGGCAGAAAACCTTCGCTTTCATCATCTGAGAGTCGTTTGCTGAGGGGAATTGCACTTTGTCATTGTCTTTGACTGCTACAAGGAAATGATGTCTGTTTTCGTGTGTCGGTGTGGGTGTTCATTAAACGTAGGTGTATTTCTGTAGTGCTGTGCATATTTGTGTGTGTGTTTAAGATGACACAAGGGGTGGTCGCACTTACAAACAGAATGGCATATGGTGCCCTGTTTTTGCTAACCACCAGTGACAAGTGAGTGTGGGAACAGTGAATGCGGGGTGTGTTTAGGGGTTGGGGGTTGCAATAGGAGTGCTTTGCTTAACGATCTCATCTGAGTGTGTGTAAGCCTGTGTGAGAGTGTGTCTGTATGTGCATGTCTATTACACCCTAAGGCAATACAGTACTGCTTTATGTAGATGAATGTGAATCAGGTCTCACCGTTTAGCAGCGGTATATAAATACATTATAACAATACGGAGCAGGAGCTCAGCACACATTGGCTCTGAACGCAACGTCAACCGTTGCCTCAGGGCCCGTTTTTCCTTCTTACCGAGTTCAGATTGAAAGATGAAAATGTTTCACACAGTCCCACCACCCCTCAACCCTCTACTGCTGCCCTTACAGACAAACACCACCTATTTGCAGTGCTAATTGCAGGCCCCAAGAGGCAGCAGGATGGGGCCCTAAGAGAGATGTCCAATTAACTGGTGTTTTCTGCGTTAGGAAATGTGTCACTAACAAGTACCCAGCTATTCTTTTAGCTTCTTCTTCTTCTGTTAACTAAAGTTGTGTGGGATTTAGTGAGTCTCGTATTGTGGAAAACTTTTCTGTGCAGGTAAATGTTGGTTGCTAATGTACCTATCAACTCTGAATTTGCAAAACAAGGTATCTTTGCCTTTCTCCTGCAGTTTCCTGTGTCAGCAAATGAGCTAAAATTATGAATACAGAGCTCTTTCTGTTGCCACAAGGGGTGCTGCTTTGCATTGAGCTGCCGCTGAAGGTAAGTTTCCAGCCCATCTAGTTAATCTGATATCTGGCCAGCCAATGTTATGTTTCAGACATCAGCTCAGCTTTATATTTGGAACAAAGTCCTCAAGGTTGAATTGACAAAACAGAAAACATGATACGTTTTTTACATTTCTTGAAGCATCTACTTCGTACAGCCTTCTGTAGCATGCTGCATGGCTAACATTTTTTAGGATAGACTCGATTGTATCTAATTGGGATGTGTTTTGACAAGAATAATATCACACTATTGGTGTTACAATATAATATATTGCTGTAATGTAGGCTTGGCGATATATTGCAATACATAAATGATAAATTATTCATTAAAATTCACTACAGTGTTTTAGAGAATCAATACAGTGTAACATAAAAAAGACAAGCCCAGTAAGCCTGTGCCTGTGAGTTAGCAATGCCTGCTTACAGTTGGGTCATCACTCTGAGGAAGCAATTTTTCCTAAAGCCTGTTGTGTAACTTTGCAGGAAACCTGTTGGTGGGGCTAACTAGCTAATCCTTACCAAAAGAACAGCAGTTAGACTTAGACATGTAGGGCCTTGGCTACAGATTATACTGTAACCAGGTAGAGTAGAACGGCCCTCGTCACAGCACACACCACTGGACGGGAGATGTGGTGAGGTGGGGGAACATCTGCATTTAAAGCGACAGGTACAGAAAACGGCATTTCTGTGAGAGACACCTAAAATCTAGACAGGCAACAAAAATGTGAAATTTGTGAGGTACTCTGTTCTAAAAAAAAAAACAGGCAACCTTTAATTCAGATTAGCTTGGAATATAAACCTTCGTTCAGTCCAGCCGGGCTCTAAGTAATGTAGAGAGAATTATAGCGTTAGCAAAATGACAGCTATTGTGAATCTTGATGTGCATGGCCGTCATGCTGATTGCTGCCTCACTGTACATGGCCTCGGCCTCCTGGATAATAGGGGACTATTTTTAGAACAGCAGAGAGAGAAAGGAGGGAATGGGGAGAGAGAAAGGGCTGAGAAGAATAGGGATGAAGTAAAGAGGGATAAAAAGAGGCGATAGAAAAAGGAAGATTGCATTGACTATCGTGGAACACTGAAGTAGCAAAGGGAAGACAGGAAAATGTTATGGGCAACCAAGCAACTAATAAGCTTGAACCTCAGCACTCTGCATAATGCGACAGCTCATTACCTCCCAATTAGGCATTACAATGCCTTGCTTACTGAGGTTTATTGATGCAAATCAACCAGGAAAAGATAACCTGGTGCCAAAAAAACAGGAGTTGAAATTGGAGGAGAATTTGTCGAAAGTATGGGCTCTATGGCAGTTCAATCAATTTACAAAGTCTCTGCGGGGGTGGTTATCCAAATTACTATGTGATTCTGACAATATGGAGCAGCTCTCATTTTCAAGCGGTTGAGGTTTCCTCTGATGATACTATGATGACCCTCTTTACAGCATTACCTCACGCTCTGTTTCCAGTGATGACATTAATTACACCACCTGTCTTGTACTCACTTAATTGGCATGAAACGGCCTACCTTACCTCTTCTTCCATCTTCACTTCAGATCACAAACGTGCTCTTTCAGATATGCACACAGAAAAACAGTTACTCCTTTCATAACAAACACAGACATACATATACTGAGAGACAATCACAAATCCAACCTTGGGGTGTCACGGAGAAGCCTAATGTTCCCTACTGCCGTCTTGCAGACAGCAAGCAAGAGACTTTAATTTCTTTATTTTCTTCTGGACTTTAATTCCCCTCCTCCCATATGCTGCCTTCATGGATTATCACATGCTACTAAACTCAGTCTGGATCAGGCCTGAGGTAATTACTTTAAATACATAATACTGTGTGCGTGGCTGTGTGCGTGGGTGTGTGCTGCTGACAGATCTGCATTCATTACTTCGTTGTT
Source organism: Semicossyphus pulcher (assembly GCF_022749685.1). Classification (NCBI taxonomy): domain Eukaryota; kingdom Metazoa; phylum Chordata; class Actinopteri; order Labriformes; family Labridae; genus Semicossyphus; species Semicossyphus pulcher. Next base: position 21,223,104 of record NW_027211692.1, on the reverse strand, counting down.
TAAGTAAGAGAGACACTTGCAGTACGCAACTTTTCAAGAAGTGTACAATATTGCCATTTATATGATAAATACACAGAATTGCTTTGGTTAGTTCTGTTAGCCAGAAGCATTTTCTGTCACCACTCGCTCATCTGTTGACTTACATTTAGACTTCCCTCCTAAAGAACAAAGCTATACAAGTTACTGTGAGGCCAACACAACAGGAACAAAGACAAGTAGACATTTACCTATGGCTCCTCTACATTCACTCTCCATATTTATTCATCAGCCAAGAACTAGATCTGACTCAAAAGCATCTGGATATGTTTGATAATATGTTAAACATTTCATAGGACAACTATAAAGGAAGAGTTAGAGGATCAATGTGAAGTAACTCATGAATGACTTTGCAAATCATTGCTGTCGGGCAGGAACCTCGTATTTTCAAAACCACTACTTTTCAGGAAATGGCAAAAAAACCTGTTTGTAAATACTTAAACACTGCATTGTCACATTTGGTATTGTACCTCTCTATAAAGGCAGCTACCTGTATGTTTCATTGTATCTACAGACGTAAAGGATGACCAATGGCATTGATTTATGTTTATGTACAGTAATTTTGACAAACTGTAATGATGTTTGTTATTATTATGACATTGCCATAATATAGTTTTGTGATTATTTTCTGACAGAACCATCAAAAAATGGGGCTCAGAGCTGCAGCCCTGTTTCCTTAAGAAGGAAGCTTAAAATAACTTCTTGATGCCTCAAGTAAAGTTTAGTTCCCTGGATGATTGAGGGTTAATATTCTGTAAGAATGGATTTTTACTTGCCATTTATGTTCATCATTAAAATATACAATAGAATTCAGGAAATAAGTTTCCCTCCGCTACAATTCTCTAGTTGAGAATCTCAGAAGGTCCAATGATGGTTAGGACTTTTGAACCTTAGTAAAAAAGTATTCTTTAAAGTCAGCATGAACAAAACTTCAAAACACTTCTGGTGTTGACTATGAGAAACTTTCATTTCCTGTTGATTTTAGCGCACGTACTATTAATTGTTAAATCGTGCTGTGGAAAAACTCAACTGAGGCTCTTTCGGGCTGCATTCAGCGTTTTGTTGAGACTGTTTCATAAGAAATTAAAACTCCTCACAGTCGATTTAATATAATGATGAAATATAATATGCTTGATAGGACTATCATAAAATAGGAGGATAAAAAACATAAATGATGTAATCATCACTTCACATCACACAAGATCAAGTATATCATGGGAAACAGGAAGACTGTTTTGTTCTCATATTTTCCTGGTGTTTACTGACAAGTCATCTTACAGGTTTAGAAAGACGTGAGAGTCATTAGAGATGTAACGTTAGAAAAGCTTCAGCAGTTGACGTGAAAAATATAACACATTTTACACTATTGATGCAACTATTGTACTCTGTTCTAGTTTTATGCACTATAACTGGAAACATTTGAACTACAGCTGTAAAAAGTCTGTATTGAAATCTTAACAGCCGCACTCAACAACTATCTGTTCACTTTAACAGGCTGAATACGTTTAGACTGTGTTATATCATGTAACAAAACTGTGTCTACGGTAAAATAAAGGTTTAATACTATATACTTTTCAAAATCTACTGTAGCATAGATCGCTTTGATATAGCCAACAATAAGGTGTTTGTAACAGGTGTTCATAAGAAACTGCACATCAGCTTTGGTTTGTTCATGCTGCTCCCTGCTGATGTGTGGCCTAAAAAACAATTGCAGCTGTTTGCATTTAAATAATTCAAAAGACAATTACTGTAGTCGTATATCTGGAAGTGTAATACAGTTGTTTAAAATGGCAGATCAAATTCACTGTCAGAAAAGCTGGCTGTGAAGGGATGTGGGCTTCTTTACATCATTGTGAGAGAAGGGAGACAAAGCAGAGAAAAGACCAGTCTCCATTTTGTTTCTCTCCCAAGGACACAGAGGGAAAAAAAACACTTGCACAGATTTTTTCCCCAAATATGTCCATTTCAATGAGAGATATTGCCAATCATTAATACACACACACTTACACACTGCACATAGGCAGTAATAAACACAGACATTCAATAAACATAGAAAAAAAGAGCACACACACACACACACACACACACACACACACACACACCCTCATCCTGGGTCGAGCTAATATTCACGCGTGTCAGGTGGAACGGTCCATTCGGGGTGTGAACAGAGGGGTGCGAGTGTGCTCACAGGTCCAGTCTGGTTGCTTCTAATGGACCAATGGTGTAGTCTGATAAAGGGCAGCCATCTATCTGCACCCACCCAGTCAACTCTGACACTGTTTCCAAGGAAACGCCACCCGCGGGAGCCAGAAAAGGGAGGGTGGGACCTTGAGGGAGCATATTCTCCTGTGCTGTCAGAGTGCCAGGAGGAAGGAGAATAGGGATGGAGTGATATAAGGGTGGAGGAGTGGAGGGAGGGGGGAAGGAGAGACAGAGGGGGGATGGGGGACACAGAGGAGGGGTGCACCAGCCGCCTCACAGGGGTTAACTTTAATCAGACATGACACACACACACACACCCCAGGAAAAAAGAGTGACAAATGCAACTAGAATCACACACTCGCAAAGATCCACTTTCACAGGGAGAGGCAGACTGTCACACACATACTGTATGTGCAAATGACATCAACAGACACACTTGTGTTCATCTGTGCATGCATGTGCGTACAGGCATAATTTTCCTGCAGACGGGCATCACGGGACCCTCCACAAAATGTGCAGCAAATACAAAAAAATGACACGTCATATTTCATTTTCAGATCGCTTTCTTTCGCTTCACTCCAGACTGTTGAGGAGACAGAAATACCACTGATGCAAACGGCTCAGATACAGATGCCTTCCTGTAGCTGGGCCCACTGCATCATCATCCAGAGACCAGATCACACCGTCGCCTCCAATAATGTCACACATTAACAACTTCATCAGTCATCATATGGCTAGTGTCAGGTATTTGTTCAGCTTGATTCATTCATATGCAGAGTGTAGTACTCCTGAAGCTTTCAAAACACAGAGGGCCCTATTTAGACGTGCGGAAGGCGCACAGTCTAAAGCGCATGCCGTTAAGTGATTTAGGGCGTGCCCAACTGACTTTTGCTAGTTACACGGCCCACAATCTGGGCACAAACCGAGGTGCAAGGCGCACAGAGGTTGTCCCTGGATTAATTATAGGCGTGTTTTCGGTATAACATGAATCAAACCAATCAGACTATCAGCTGTCATTCCCTTTAAGAGCCTGCTGCACCTGCAGACAGCGGTATTGCTATTTACACGGCAGATTTCAATCATTCTTCTAACATAAACTGGACTCAGACCAGCATATTTAGCTTTTTTCTTCCCGCTATGCCCATGCCCATGCAGAACACACACAGGTTACTGTACGATACATGTCGAAGCTCGGCTTGATGTTAAAGCCACTGAAGCAATCCCACTGCCCAACAGAAATGAAAATGAGGAGAGACGTACATTTATGATGTGTACATTTACGCATGAGGCACAGCGTTAATTATTAAAATCTCCAGACAGACAGGATGTTTATTAAAGTTCTGTGTGCTGACCATCAAAGAAAGGTAAGTTGTAAATGTTTATTTACTTATTGTTGCTGCTGGATCACATGGCTGTATTCTCCGTTCAATGCGTAATGGACACTGGACAGTGAAGTAACATCTGTGGGCACGGTTGTCAGTGCCACAGGTAGTTATGTCTCAGGATTATAATAAATTTACCTCTTGTGTGTGAGTGTGTGTCTGTTTCTGCATGTATTTGAGAGATCGCGTATCAGAATGAGAGCGCGAGATGGAGAGCTCGGTGTGGCATTTTGGCCTAGTGTCTGGCTAGAGCAGGAATCTCCCTGAGGTGAAGAAGGTGTGTGTGGAGGGTGAGTGAGTCAAAGTGCTGCTGTGTGCCCGTGTGTGTAACACGCACAGACTCATGTTGTGAACTCGCCGATGTATGTCCATAATGCACTCTCTAAATAGCAGAGACAGACTGCACCATAGACCAACAAAAATCTGGTCTAAAGTCCAAAGTCTATGTGGCTTTCTGCGTCCTCAAGGTAGCAACGCGGCGCCCGTTTGCCTGACCACACCTCATTTTAAAACCAACACGCCCATGGCCGTTAACGGTGGCGCAAGATCACTTGTTATTTACACAACGTGGGCGCAAAATGACGACTGTGTCGGGCGGAAAATAGCAATGACACTTGCACTGCGCACTTTGCGCTGGGTGTACGATAGGGCCCAGAGGCTATACAGAAAACTGAGCTGTGTTTTTGTTGATATACTGTATACTGCGATAACTAAGGATGAACCGAAAGCACAGAATATCAAAAATGTAAATATTTGCTAATAGAAAACAATGTGCAAGTACACATAGCTAAAATGTATGTCAAAAAATGTAGATTTGGTGTATCAAATACCTGTTGATGCCTTCTGTGAAGAGTATTTATGAAACTGTCCAAATTGAATCCTGAAGCCTGTTTATAACATACAAAGGCAGATCAGACAATCAGCATGAAGACTGGCTTTTTATATATAGTTATATTAAATCTGTCTCACCGCTGATACCAGATCTGATGCACCCGAACGGATATACAAACAAAGTTTAACTGTTGTCATATTAGTTATTAATCTCAGACGGCCCTAAATAGATGCATTACCTTATATGCATCCTGCAAACAGCTGTTTCAAATGGAAAAACAGTATAAAAAGATGCATATTACTTTCACACACTTCAAAAGCAAATGTACGTGCTGGCCAGATCAAGGATCTTTACGGTTGGTGGATAATGAATTATCTGTTGAACCTCTACTGACCGCATGTACTTATACTTTACATGTTTTAGTACACATCATACTGCAAACATACTATTTTAATGTCATTATCATCTTCTTTCCAGCAGCACTCTACAAAGCACTAAACTGCATTGCACTACACTGGCCAACAGACACTAGAAACAATTAGAAGGTGTAATCTCTGCACATCTATCTGCCATGAGGCCCAAGCACAAACGCTGAGAGGGGGGAGAGAGGAGAAGATTACCATTATTATTAGCCGACAGAGCTGTCTGCAGAAGAGGCCTGATCACCTTCTTTACACACACACACAAACTTTGTATCATCAGATGACACACGCACCTCCTATTTTGCTTTATAATTTTGAATATATAAAGAGATTGAGTAGCAGAACTGCTTTTGTTGTGCAGTCTGCCATACTGTGATTGGGAAGTAAAAGCAAAGGATTTCTCATCCATCTATGTCTTAATGCTGCTGTCCTCCTTCTGCCTGGCTGCTGATTACAGTCTGTGTACTGTCTCGCTGTGTAACACTGACTTAATGTTATTTTGCTTGAGCAGAGCTATTGCAGCGACCCAGATGTCCGTATATTATAATCTAATCTAAGATGATTCTGGCTCTGCATTGGCTAATCCACCACCACTCTTCCTAATCTGACGTCTAATAGACGACATCTGGACAGGACAACAAGGCCGGGAGACAATCTGATTGACTTGTTTGGGAAAGATAATCTTGTCTGTACAGTAACTTTGTTCATGTAAGCACGAATTTATCAACATGTTTGCCACTAAACAACACATACAAATATATTTTATTCTTCAGGACAAAGCTTACAAGGTCCCACTGCAGTGATGGTCAAGCATTTAGGGGTTTTTCATCACGTGATTTCACAATGTGTTACATTAAATGACTGAATAAGTTACACTTTAAGTTTGGATTTTTTGAAATACATAATAATGTCGTAAATAATGAAATACTTAATAAATAGTTAAAACACACTTCTCATGTGCACCTCTTCTCTGACCAGACAGCAAGTGTCTCCCTGCATTCACACCTCTGCCTAAAAAGAAATGAATAAATACAGAAGTCTATTTCTGCTGGTGTCAACATGTTCCTTTGAGTGTATAATGGATCAAATCATCAATAATCTATTGAATTTGTCACCTAGCAGAGGCAGGTTCCCTCAATCGACTGCTCTTTTTCCTTTTGTCCACTCTTGAGGTGTGATGCGACCCCTGAGTGGAAGCTCACTGTCTTTTCCAAGCTGCAGGAGACCTTCTCAAAGAGCATAGCAACAGACCTGTCTTTCCTGTAAAAATAGGATTGGCTTCTGTGATGCCGACTCGACGCCACAGATACAACACACACTTCACTTCATTTATTATGCGCTCAAGCCCCTCAATGCCCAGCTTTACAAGTGATGTCTTACCCTCTTCACATTGTTCACTCTCATCATAGCTCCCATTTTCAACATCTAGCTCAGATTTGAAGCCATTTACCTCCAACCCCATCAATATTTGAGCTCCCCTGGATGTGGAAACTTCCCTTTTATTGTACATTTCTATTGTTTCCCCAGGATAATGAAATGTTAATGTTCAGGGCATGGGAGACATGCCGTAGACAACCACAGCTGCTGTGTTGCAGAAATCAAGAAAACTAAGGCCATTTTATGGGCGGATCGTCTCTTAGAACAAAACATCCTGACTTGAGAGCTGTTTTGATTTGGACATACTCTATGCAGGTGGACACGTTCTTAATAGTTAAAGTGCGTATGGTTAGGGGGATGGCAGTATTTTTATGGTCACCAAATCCCAATATAGCACCAACACAATAAGTATTGTCCGGTGTATCTAATTCCTGTAACAAGAGGACTTTAGAGTATTTGGAGTCCTACATACACTGTCCTGCTGCTTTACATAGTCAATAGTGCAACAAAAAAGCTGAAGCATGTACTTTTGCTTGACTAATGTTATCTAAAATCTTTAATGCCAAGCAGTTTGATGAAACTACTTTTGCCTTTTTTATATATTAAACTGATTATTCAAAGATGTCAGTGTTCCCAGGGCCCAGCATCCCAGACAAGGCAAGAAAAGAACTAATGCATTGTTTGTTCAATTGTTTTGTCTTTTGGTGTTGACAATAACAGTGATATGGAATCATTTCTTTTTGATTTAAGTCATTTTTAAAAGACCTTACAAATTAATATTTAAAAGTGTGGCAATCATAATTTGACATTTACAAACAAAATATTCTTTACCTTGCAGATATGTTGCTTATTTATTGTTTGACTGAGCTTTTTGTATGCGGTGGATCTAAATTATAGTGTGATACCTCAAATGATACTTAAAACATTGCCATTCAAGAAATATAAATGCAAAAATACAATAATAAAAAGTTATTTTTTAACATTTCAAATTGTTTTATTACAGTATTTGGGCTTACGGACATCAGAGCTCTGCATTGTACCATATGGGGTGCACACACCAGAGCTCGATGGTATTTCATCCTGGCTTTCAGCAGCCATAACCCTCCGACACACTGAGAGAGGTAGAAAACGCAGGCGCCAGGGCAGAGGGGCTGAGCAAACAAACACAGCGAGAGGCGGGGGGAGAAAAGGACAGATGTATTGAAAGCTGTTGAGTGATGTGTTTTTTCTTTATTGCAACGAGTCCTGTTGACTGAGAGGGAAGGAAAGAAGGATGAGCAGCAGCGAGAGACTGAGAGAGAGAGAGGTGAGGCATGATTCAGGAGGAATAAAACCTTTCATGTGGGTGTTGACCAAAACGAGGACAGACTCAATGTATGTAATGTGGAAATAAGGCACACAAAGTAAAACCATGACAATACCTATAGCGCATTCCTCTTTTCTCTCATTCTGCAGCATGTCTTTGATAAAAAATGTGATGGTAAAAAACTAATCAAGCCTGATCTCTGATTTCTGAATAGCTCATATGCTACTTATTTTTGGACAAACCAAATTTTCGCAAGTGCATCTTCTCATTAATCTACTCTTCTCAGCACATCTATTTGGGTATGACTTTAAAGAACTCTGATTACGGGTTATCCTGGCTTATGCAAAGGACCCTGTGCACCAAACACTTATCAGTTTCATTTCTTTGTCCTCCCAATGATATTCATGCCAAATCCCACTGCGCCGTATCTTTGCTCACAGCTGGCAAGTGTAACTAAAGGATTATGCAAGCAGCTTCTACAAGCAAATAGATTTCTCCCTACTTCAGAGGAAACTGCTAGTTATACAGCGCCTATCTGTCCGCCAGGCATGCACAAAAACATGTCTCCCATTTTCATTTTGTTACTTGTTTTAACAGTGCATTTCAGAGGGAGATGTGGAGGAAAGCATGAAACAGGACAAAAACAAAACAAGCACAAACCAGAGGACCACATGCACCTTTACTGTAGTCTATTTATGGGCAAAGCCCTTCTGAATCAATCAGCTTATTGTACAGTGTCTTCACCTCCGCATTTAGGTTCTGTATGTTTTACTGGAATATGACAACAAAAGGTTAGCTGAATGTCACCTGAACTAGGTTTGGAGTATAAGCACATGTTTAGACAAGATACTGCCACCACCTAAATCACAATCTGCATGCAAGTATTCCAACTGACGAGCACGGATCATCAACAAATGAGGAATCCTAGGTTTATGTCCGATGCTTCACAGAGCCATGGTTGTGTGAGACAAGTCTGGTGACGCTAGTTCCTGTATGCAAAAATTTCTGAAGGTTTCTTTCCCAAACATGTTCCAGATCAAGCCTGTCCTATGATGGTGAATTCTGATTCTGTACATGGCCGCCTCGCTGTCCCTGAGGGAGATGTGTATTAATTAGCATTGATCTGGAGTAAGAAAACACAGAGCATATTGGGACAGGTCCAAGGCTATAACAGATACCGGAGCTTACTTGAAATACAGCACAGAATCTATTTACGTTTGACATTTTAGACAGCAGACTGATGAGCGGATGAGGAGAAATGCACAATGAGAGAAACAGTGAAATTATTGCGGAAATATCCAATTATTTAAAAAAAATATGACATGTGACATGTTGCAAGTTTTATTAAAACTTCTAGAGTCTTATTTCAAATATTCCAACATAAACAGGTATGTTTTAGGGAGTAGACCTTTTTCCCTCATCCTCAGACACTTTTCAGTCCTCATACTGAACATTACTCAGGGTCATAGTGCTGATCTAGGCTCTCTCACTTGGATACTTTTTACCATTTTTCTTCTGTAATGACCTACAAGCCACAATGTAAATGTATCTAGATCAGCACTCCTAATCGCAGACCCAAGATGCATTCCATCTCTTCCTGCTGAGCAGGCAAGGCCTCTTTGAGCCATTAGGCTCCAAACAGCTGTGAATGTCTTGTTATACGCACAGCAGTGTATCATTGGAGTCGAGAGAGAGCTGGTAATACCTAATTCAGATAAGAAAGGGTCCACCCGACATCTTTGGATGTGCAACAAACTCAATTTAGCTTTATTCTAGTCTCTCTCTCCACTCTCTTCCCGTCTGCGTCTCAGCCAGGAAGCCTCATTAAAAATCTTTTCTTTCTCAAACATATTGTGCTTATAGGATCAAATAGCTGCAAAAGCAGTGACACAGCAGTTTTCATTGATTAGCTCTTAGCTTTTCAGTTCTATTACAAATACAACACATTTCTGTCGTATCATTACCCTTGATCTGATATGATCTATTTGTGACTTTGTGATCTTGTGCAGTAAAACACATATTGAGCTTTAATTCTGGCTCATTTAGGCCTGCCTCACACCGAGCCTGCATGCCGGTATGTGACAGTGTGGCAGTTTCCTGTGATTCAGCAGATCTCGTGCTGGTATAATCAGCTAAAGACAACAGCAGTATTTAATTTTGGAACGGCAAGACTTTTTAAGAATTGGCCAAAACTACAATGCACTGCTGAGCACAGTACAACAAATGCAACATAAAGAATAGAAAGAGCTGCTGCATCATCAGACAGATTTATGCCTATTTTTTTAAATCAAATACATCTGACCTTTTTTCTCATTCAAAGCTGACATGATTACTTGATTGGTCGCTTAAAAAATGAAACAACAACTTAAGCAGATATATCAAATATTTGGTATGGTTGTATGGTAATATATGCTTTTAGATTCACAGATATAATGATTAAATAAAAATAATTATTATTTAAAATTATTGCAAATGGAAAGACTTGAGACTTGTTGAACTAAACAAAATAGATTAATATTTCACTTTGGGCTTGGGGGACCTATTTTCATAGATTTTAATGACCAACAATTGATTAGCCTTATAGTGAACATTTCATTAAGACTAAAATACATGACAACAATCCAACCAACTAATATTGAAAAATATGTTTTGATGTGGCTTGTTAGTGACATTGCTTTCTACTATGTCAGCCATCTACAGGAAAGTCCACGAAGAATCTCATGTACACCATGTTTCCATTGTTTGGACAGAGGAAGGAAAGGAGAGAAAGAGAGAGAAATGGAGAGTTATGCTGGGAAGAACAGACAACAATTACACTTGCCCTAGGAGGCCGAGGGGAACCTGACCACGTTGCTATGGAAACTCAAGTACAGCAGAAAGTAACAGCAAAATCAATTCAGATTGAGCTTATCTCTCCCTTTCTCTCGCTTCTCATTTCACGAGGGCTACAAAGCACATTTCCACTCTGAATCACATGTTAACTATTGCTGGGCTGATGCAGCACTAATCACAACAAACACAACGATTTTTCCTTTCATCCTGCTTAAATGACAAATGTGGATTATTGTAACCAGAAAAATACGTCTTCAAACACGCACACCTCTGAAATTGTATTAAAGAGCGATGCAAGAAACGACTCAACACAAATCACCCTCTGTCTCGGGCAGACCATTCATTCTTGCTCTTTCTTTCTTTCCCTCTTCTCTCGCTCCCACAGAGGGGCAACAGCAGCTGTGTGCAGGTGATAAGCGTGTGCAGCAATGGGTGCTCGGCACTGATTGGCTGGCTCAACTCCTACGCTGATGTGAAGATTGCAGGCTGTGTCTGTCAAAAGGCCACTCTGTTCGCGGTTGTCACCTCGTGACGTCACTGCTGCAAATGACAGATCAGCTGGCCACAGTCTCAGTACAGAGCACAAGATTTACACCATTCTGCCTTTCATGTTTCTGCATCCTGTCTATGATTTTTCATTAAATGTGGCAGGATGCATCATGCAGAAACATGGGAGGCAGAATGTTGTCAAATTATAAGTTCATCATAATAACATAATCATAAATGTATCAGACACATAGTCCAGTCAGGTGATGACAGACACTGACTGCCTGTCGCCCCCATCCAGCCCTTTTATTCTCACCACAGCCACTTAGCAGCAGCCTGCAGGGAGTTTGGGTTTTGTTTGGATCTTAGTCATTGGCTGTACAATGGCAAGGTGAGGTCAAAGACAGGCTGGAAGTATACTCAGTGTGTGTGTGTTTGTCTTTGTGTTCTCAAGGCTCACGCCAAAGATGAGGCAAGAGGAGAGAAAACAAGCCTTGAAGAAAAATAATGATGCTTGATGCCTCATACATCAAGAAAAAAGAGAGGGGTCACCTTGCATTGAAGTCCGCTGATCATTTGCTACTGAGAGAGTCAATCTGGAGAAGAAAATAAAGGCGACTGATCATGATGTAGTAAGAATGTGCAGCAGTTCTGTATTTCTTTGTAACCTTACATGTCACAATAAAAACATTTACCATGTATTAATTACTAGAAAAACCGAATAATACATGAATATTTCTGACATAGTTATTTACCAGCCCTTTGGCTAAACTGGTAAGTTTTCCAATCATGTTTCAGTTTTAACATAAAAAGTCAACCTGTGCTCTTGAAAGTAAAACAGTTATCTTACATTACCATTTCACACAACAAGAGCTAATTTGACCAACAAGAGCAGCCTTTGAAAACTTGGCTGATCTTAATATGTATATCTGTATAAGCACAGTATATAAAATAATAATATTGATGATATTCCTTTTTCAAATTCCAGTTTATGCTTGCAAAGCTCACTTACAGTATTTGTTTTCAGTTTTATTGTCACCGCCATCTGCTTAACAGGTTTCAGATAGCTTAGAATAACAGTGATAATGGATATCAGTAATATCCAAAATATGTACAGCCACAGCCAAAAAGACCATTTCAAATGTTCTTAAATCAGCATCTCTCTCTACATGTCATGGCCAGCCCAATCCAGATCTGAACATCATTGAAAACCTCCTGAATCTGATCAGGAGGAAGATGGATGGTCACAAGCCATCGAACAAAGACGAGCTGCTTGAATTTTTGCACCAAGAGTGGCCTTACATCACCCAACAGCAATGTGACAGACTGGTGGAGAGCATGCCAAGCTGTGATTAAAAACAGGTTATTCCACTAAATGTTGATTTCTGAACTCTTCCTCAGTTAAACATTAGTATTCTGTTGTTTAAAAATAAACATGAACGTTTTCTTTAATGCATCTCTCTGCTCTGTGCCCATGTCATGTCATGACGGCAACATTATCACAATCTGTATTATTTGTGAAGAGCATACTGTTACCATTATTCAAAATCTGTGGATTTTCCATTTTAATATCAACACCTCAGACAAATCTATCGTGTGTCGTTCCAAAATGTGTTTTGTGATCAAAGTGCTCAATTAGATCCCCTCCTCTGATTGGTGTCCAGCAGGTCTATAAAAGAACCATGATCATGTCTAATCAGTGTTACAGATGCCCAGCAGGGAGCACAGTCACCAAGGCGCTGTGTGAAAGTTTAAAGAGGCTCAACGTGATTTACTGTATTTTTCCAGATTTACCACCCTGGGAGCAGAATAAGAGCATGTATTAATCCTTGATTAGATGGAAGACAAGCAATGAAAAATGGAGTGAAAAATCCCTATTAGGTCAGCAGAATGATTTGAGTTATTAAGTGCCTTTTTTAAATCTAATCAGTCACTTTTAAGATGGGATCAGACACTGCTGTATTATGGGACGTGATTGAGCACACCAGTTTGTCTCCGGTTCCCCCAGCGCTTCAGCTTGGAACATATGGGAAGGTTCCTCCATGAACCAGGCCACCTGTCACCAGCACACGCAGGCACAAACACGAACAGAGGAGTTCGCACCTACACAGCCACGGTCACCCAGCAGACCCCATCCAGGAGAGTTTATAAACAGAAATTAATTGCTTGTTCCGGCTGTAATTAGCTCACACCATGCTTATTACTAATCTGTGTCTTGGCCTGACGCCAGGCTAGTTCTGGCCTGGCTCCAGCCCATTTTCAACACAGCGATGTCCTACAGTAATCCATAAGCTCCGGCAGGATAGACCCGTTCCCCCAACTGGGTTTTATGCAACTATACGTTCATATTTCTGACTTCTGTCTACTGCTTTCTTTGGCTATTTAACATTTCTTTAACAGTTTACAGCTTTAATTATAACCTGTTAATGTGCTGATAACAAAATCCAAATCAAGTTAAATTGAACCTTATTGTACTCTTTGTTTTAGTGTATTTTATATGCATGAGTCAGGCTCAGACACCACACAACTTTAAAACGAATTTAGGACATAACTGTAAATCAGATTCCTGCATAAAACAGAACACTCCTCAGAACAGCGCTTATTTAATCTTCTGTTTTCAGTCCAAGATGAAAACAAAGGGGCATCCCCATCACGGGAAGCCAAATTGCCTATTAAAGATGAGAGCATGTTCTGTCTCCCAGTGCGCCCAGCCATCACCACCCTAATCATTCCCTGCCTAAACAGCCTAATGGCTGCCATATTGCTACTGTTTATTAGTAAACACTGATGGAAGAGTGCCCGCTTCAACGGTTGTTGATTTTGTCTATCCGTATGGAGTATCAGCTGGGAATCGCAGCCACCGTGCCAGAACGTTGTCTGCTGTTTAGTCTCCCGTCAGATGCTTAATTGTTTTATGTGCATCGTGATTAGGATGTGAGTAGATGGCATAATATAATACTTAAACATCAGATAAAGCAATAAACAAAGATTAGATTAGACAGCCTTTCTTATAGTCTTTCTACCTCACTAGATTGTTCCACTGATGTATTATAAAAGACAACGTGAAAGCGAGGAAGAATGCAAATGCGCGTTGTATTCTGGCACAAATTAACAGTCCTGTGCATCAGTCGCTGAGCTACAAGGACACTCAAAAGATGACCTTAGGTTTAAGATGCTTTTGGGAAGCCTAGTCAGAGATCGATTTCCTTCCATCTCTGTCTCAGTAACCCGTCTATCGATCCTTATCAAATATGTATCACGTCCTCAAGCCTTCACCACGGCTAAGATGGAGACTTCAAACAGCTCCAAGTCAAAGTCAAAAGAGTGCTAGGTTTCTTTGTTTCCGAATGGTACGAGCAGAGGGAGGATGTGAAATGAAAATAATAATGTAAATAAAATAAAAAATGTAAGCTATGCTATCCTGAATTCACAACACATTATAATAGCTTTGAATATAAATGTAATATCAGCTGTTTCAAAAGCTGCAACATCAAAGCTTTCAAAATAGCTGAACGGATGCTCTCTGATAGCAGGCTGGGTTTAGTCCTCTACATCAGGCAACAGATAAACACACTGTGCACACAATACATGAAGATGCACCCCCAACTATCTCTGCTACAACCTCACTTCTTACTAAAAGGGTCTTGTCTCGCCCTCTTCCAATTCCCCAAACTCCCCTTCACACAGCACTCATATGTTGCAAATGCACAAAATGCATCCTTCAGCTCATGTTCCCATAATTCTCTGTGGCAGCAGAATGATTAATGCACACAACTATTGATTTTTTTTTTCTTTGCTCTTTTTTTATTTCCTTGAGGGGAGTGCCCCCCCCCCCCCCCCCCCCCCCCCCACACACACACACACACGTACACACACCTCCTACTTTACAGTGTCACACTTTGCACACTGTCACTCACACATATAGGCAATGAAAATAAATGTACACTTAAAGCACCTTTACACAAACACACACACACACTGTACAAAAAATAGGCACCCCCATCTCCCTTAGCTTTTGGGGAGCTGTGTGTGAGTGGACTGGGAAAAGGGGTGCAGTGAAAGACAAGGGTCAGCATTTCACTAACTGCTGATCTGTGTGGGAGGAGGGGGGAGCAAAATGATAGGCTGTGTTGTTTTCATAGGGTTTCACTGCAGGATGGGTGGAGTAGCGTGAAAAAAAACAGACCTATGCACCCACAAACGCACATTCTGAAGCATATGTATACTGTACATATGCATGTATGATTATGCACATGACATTTTAATCTTAAAACCTAGATCCTCCTCTGATTTGCTATGTAGTTAGATGCAGGAATTGTGCACTAAAAGCGCCCCGGAATAATTAAATCAACACATCTCGAAGGAGAGATGGAGAATGTCATGAGGAAAAAGTGAGTGAAGAAGGAAAGCGAGAAGAGGAAGAAGACAGAGGGAAAAGATCATGTGGCTTATGTGACGCAGTCCCTTGTTTACCAACGAAAAAAACCTCGCCCACTCTCCTCCTCTCTACCTTTCAAATCTCCTCCTTCTCCTTCTTTTTCACTTCTTCCACTTCCTTTCTTATAATTTGACCTCTCCTTCTCTACAGTTCCTTGCATCTTATTTCCTCCCAAGCTCATTTCTACCACCGTGCCCTCCGTTCAAGGTTGGCCTGACTTTGGGGCGTGTTGAATTTACAGCCCTGTCGCCGCCTGCCTCTCAGTGCCCTCACTGTCAATCTCAGTGAAAAATGGAGGTGGTGGCACATCACTGGCATGACAAATTCCTGCTGAGCAGTGATACCGTAAACCAAACACCTACATTAGCCCCTTTGAAGACATCCTTAACATTCTAGCAACTGAGCTGGTGGCTGGTTAAGACTGTGATTCTATTAGCAAGCAAACTGTTTAATTAGCCTCTATAAGCACTCACAAGAACCCATGAGAGAGGAGTGAGCGGAATGCGAGAACGCAGAAGCACTTTCATCGCTTAAATGCTAAACGCACAGCTGGGAAGTAGCCGACTTGAATGGGACTGAAAAATGTAACTGAATATTTTTTTTTACTGATTTTGTTAGTATTGGAGGAACGTATTTGCATAAAGCAAATAAAAAACAGCATTTTCAAGGCAGAAGGGAATTGACTGGGGCGCTGTGCCAAGCAGGTTATGCAATGAGATGAGAAAAGACGAGAGAAGGCCGATAGTCAAGGCCAGCGGAGGAGGATGGAAAGAAGTGGAGGACAGAGAAGGGAAGAGAGCAGTAAATAAAGGAAACAAAAGAAGAAAACAAAGCAAAAGGTGAAAAGGAAAAGGAAAAGTCAAAGAGAGAGGAGGCATTCAACATTATTTGAAATGTATTAGCGTCTGATATTGGTGTTCAAATCAGAGGTTTTAAAGCAGATGTCCTTTATGTACCAAAATATACAACTCACCTAAATTAAATGACACAAATACAATTTAAATAATACAGCTGTTCTAAACTTGCATTATCATTCCCCATAAATGCTGAAAACAAATGTGTTTATTTGATAATAGTTGCTAAAGAAAAAGAATGGATGCAACAATATTGAGACCAAAATTCTTTTAAGCCATCCCGCATGGCAAAATCTCAGACGGCTGACATTTTTTCTGACAGCATAAATCATTATATTGCCAAAATTTTACACAGACATAGGGAAAGAAGTCACATTTACAGTAAATAGGATTGAGCAGCAAGATGGTGGCACATACAGGGAGTAGGAGTGGCTTTGGGAGTAATCCCTCTCCACTGGCCTCACAGTCAGCGTGCGTCTTAACACAGGGGAAGCTTTCTCTCCTCCATCTTCATCCTATTCTCCGGTATGAAAAGATGAAAGCTCTGCATTTATGTTTAAAGGAGGAAGCCCCATCTCTAGACAACATAGGAGACCTCTCTACCTCTAGTCCTGTTTACCTCTCTCTCTTTTTTCTCCCCATCTTACGTCCCCTATCCTTACTATTCCCTTCTGTTTCCGATTTCTCCGGGGGCGATAGACATGCCGCCCGTCCTGCCAGGACTTATCTTCCTTATCTTTGTGTGTCAGGTTTCCCGCTAGATGAGTAACTAAATAAAGGTGCTGGTTCAGTGTTGCCTCAACTGAGGTGCAGGTTTCATTTAGCAATTTATTTTGACAAATTTGTTGATCAACAGTCGGAAGGACATTTGGTTGAGATGCTGAAACTAGTGACTTTTGGTGATCTTTACCTAAACTATTATTAATTATTAAATTATTCAAATAGCTGCCTATTCGTTATCTAATGATGACTAGTATATTAGTAGCTTTTTTCACAGCTGTTAAAGTAAATTAAATACAGTTTATTGCTATGAATGGCTAAACTTATGGCACCACAGTAACAAAAAAATGTTAAATTACTACAAAAGTTTTATTGCAAAAGGTCTTTGCTAATTATGAAGCCTTACCCTTTATTAAACTAAACTAAACGAAGGAGTTGCAAGAAAACTAATCCTAATATTAAACCTGTCAATGTGTTACGGCTAAAAGAATAACTTTAAGCTTTTGCTTCTTATTCAGGATTGGTGCTGGTATATTTGTCAGTACACTTACAGAACAAGACTTAAAAGGATGCATATCTTGACACGAGCATTAAAGGCTCGGAGCAGCAGCATTGTGTGAATCATTTGCAACAGAGATTCTGTTGAGTTCATGTTAATGTTGCGTCTATATTAAAAGTGAGAAAGTGAGGTGTGAAGGTGATGGATCACTGATACTGTACAATTTTGCAACATACAACGTGCGAATGTGAAATAAGATTGCAAGGTCTCAGTGACAACATGTTGTTTGAGGCTTATTAAACATCTAAGGCACCAGTTTTTGTTGAAGCTTTTCTACGCAGCCAAGGCCATCCAGCTCATTAGGTTGCCTCATGGCATGAATGATGAGAGACAAAAGGTAGCTAGATGGATAAACACAAAAACACACCTTATCCCAGAACCATCTCAAACACAAGCATGCTCACTTGACATGCAAACACGCAGGAACACATACTGAACGCAGAACTAATCACACAGCATGTGCACATTAATACACCGAGGTGCATGTGGCAACACCTATACATACATGCATAAAGAAAGGTCCATCATACAAAATCCTGGCAGCAACACAGTAGGACAAAGCTCAGCTCCACCCCTCCCCACTCTTCTTTCTTTCTTTCTGTCTTTTTTTTTGTCTCTTTCATCTCTCTATTAGCTCTGTCAATTGTTTATCAAAAGCAGCGAGGAGGCGATCGGAGCAGAGCGTTTGAAAGCTCGTGCTGCAAGATCCATTTTAAAATTCATGACAGGTTAATGGTATGTTAGTGGCAACATTAGGACCCACTGAGCTTGCGTCATGCTTATTCACATTGAAAACAGGCTGCTTCAAATGACTACTAAGCAGTCCTCATTCTGAGAGGTAATTCATATTGTAATTAACTTTTCAATCACAGCTGATTAATTAAGACAGGCCCTGGTCTGTAATTATGCATCTATTTTGGACCCTAATGTGGATCGCTGGATATTCAAAGATTGCAGTGGCCATGATGATTAAAGCCAGTTCCCTCTTTTCATACAAGTTACTGATCTTAAAAAGCAAATTTACACCCGGTGATATTTAATCAGCAGACACAGTTGGTAAATTATTAGCAGCTAAAAAATGTTTTAAATTGGATGTTCATCCACATTTGCATTATATTCAATTGACATCTTCACTGATGTTTGTTCTGGTTATTTTGCATCTCTACTAAGAGAAAGATCTCCAGCCTCATCTGTTCACATTCTGATGAACAATGCAAAGGTAGAGAAAGTCGCTTGATGTTAACGTTCCCAACAAAACCCTAAAAATTAATAATTAATATTGTGGCAATGCGTTTTTTTTGTGTCCACTGAGACTCGGTCTTTTTCATGAAAAATTGAAAAAAAAAGAAGAAATTAAAAAAAAATTGCTGCAGAAGCGACAGGAAACAAGGCTGGGTCAAACAGCACCCAGTTGTCGAGCCCTATTGCTACACTCATGGTCCCTCGCTCGTGCACAACACAATCACTCGCACACACATCTTTCTAACCCTCACTCCTAGAGTAAACATACCCTCTCCATAACAGTGCGAGGTGAATCCGCTCATGCATCAGAATCGACCATCAAATATTTATCACGGAGCAGCAGTGATTTTGACAGTGTGCTCATGCTTTTGACAGCACTCGCCTGCTGCAATACTTATTGGAGTAAACACGGACAATCCAATATCGCTGTTCTTTTGAATGCTTGTGAAAGAACTAAAAAGAAAACCCAGCATACAATATAATCCATCAAAACATCACTGCATATTCTATAGGCCGTCAGACCGGCTGTACAGGAAAGACAGTATATAGGAAAGGAAGATGTCAACAGTAAAATAAGAGCTTATTTGGGAGATGATTGTTAAAATAAAGGAATGATGCATGTACAATGTACAGTCCATACATGAAGAGATGCTTTTGAATGTACCAACGCAGCCTTACAGATTTTGTATTAAAAAGGTAGCAAAGGATACAGGATACAGGAAGGTAGTTTTTCAGCCACAGTTGAGATATATGTAATCTCTGAGTCTTGTCTACATGATTAGTTTCATTGAGAGAAATTAATCATATCTACATGCTGCATATTCGCCAGCTCTCCGTGACATTAGGCAGTGTCTTCAACCAGCAACTTGCAGCGAGTAACTGGAGTAACCTCGAGTAAATAAGTCCCTGGCATGGATCAGAAGACACATCTTCATGCTTGAATAGACACATTTAAAATGCCACCAAAACATTGTCCCAGATTCTGCCCTCAGTCAAATGACATCAAGTGCTCACTTACAGGTCGCTGAACGCCCCAGTATGAAGCGAAATCAGCCAGCGGGCAGTACATGGAGCAATCAAGAGATAAGCATCCCATTTAACTTGAGTAAAAATCCAACCCGCAGAATGTTCTGGTGTCTTGCGTTATCGTGCTGTGCCATTGGATTCAAACAAGTAGGGTAACTAGGTCAATGATGCTATGTAAACTGTTCCACTTTACCCCGTGCTGGACTCAAAATGGAGTTGGCTGAGGTAGAGTGTGTACAGGAGAGAGAAGCTCAGTGATTCAATGTGACAGTTATCAACATCCTCTGGCTAGTGAGGGGACAGGGCTGTGCGGAGTGGCAGAGCCTCAGTAATGGCAGACTACAACAGTAAACAGGTAAGAAGATGACTCACAGTGAAAAAGAACAAAGTGTCCAAAGTGCAGAGAGCGGAGCGGAGCAGGGAGGGGGTTGAGATAAACAGCCAAAAAAAAAGCACCCCTCGTTCTGTCGGATATTTAATCTCAATATGTTGGCTTTAAAAACACTGAGATTAAAGTGGACACAAAAAGACTTCACTATGTGCTCTTTAATATCTAAAACACTACAAAGTTTAAAATATGGTAGTTTAATTTTACACATCAGGCTTCACTCATAACAGGTCACATTCTGGAATATATTTGAACACTGAAATCTTTTTGTTGCATTAAGGTACCCAGTTATACTCTGCTGCATAGTATTGATGTATTTCTTGTCTTACCTGAGCTGAGTGAAACTGTGTCTTTCTCCCATGATACAACAGCGACATAGGCCTCAACAGAAGCAGGGATAATGCACTTGAAGACGGCTACACTGCCTCTCATAGCCTTCTGGTCCGCCACTCTGACTGTGTAGGGTTCCCGGGAAACTATGCAACAAGACAAAAACGTGACATATAAACAAATCTCAAGTATAAGAGACCAGTTGCCTTTTCATTTGCCAAAATTCACTTTCCATTTTCAGCATGTATAAGCTGTACCTGATAATCAAGAAAAAGATCTTAATTCAACATTCCTCTAACTAGATGTTATCTCCCTTTGTTTTATACTTATCTTTTACATTTGCTATTATTCTATTACATTGCTTTGTTTTTACAACCTTAACATATTCTAACATTCTTAAATATATCTGTTCTTGCTATCTGGTGCTTGTTTTGTTTCTAAATCTTTTGATGCTTGACTTGATGGCGCAGTATTTCAGAAGTTTTAATTTGCCTGGCAATAATTATTATTATAGCATACAACTGAAAGCAGATATTTAATAGTAACTTAAGGTGCAAGTCACCATATGGTCCATTATTGTGGTGTAAGCGTAACAATTCACTCAATTTATCAAATGAATACTTGTCTTGCTTTGTGCAAACAGGATGTTAGATCATGTAGATCTACTTCAGGTTAATTATGAACTTTCAATTTGAGCTTTTCCCATTTGTCAAAGACACATGTCAGGGTTATCATTGGATTTTGGAAACCTGCACTTAATGCATGTGTACTATCCACATTTTCATAAACTCAAATGAATTTGCCTTTCAAGTGTGAACCACTTTGCAATTAAACAAAGCATCACTACTAGCACTGATGCTATTTTTACAACCACAACTCCCCCTACATCCCCTGAAACTCTGCCTCTCTGTCTTCTACTGATCCAGCTGATGCAAATTATCCTTGTTCTCATCACTACTGCTGCTGCTTTAACTTTCCTCAGCACTTTCATTATCACATGTAGATGGCTACACTAAGCCATCATCTGTGGACTCACCAGCTTTGATGTGGACATCCTGACTCCTAATCTTGCCAGAAGGGTTCTCGGCAGTGCAGTAGTATGTGTTGTCGTGGATCAGCTTGCTGAAGCTGGATGGCAGGAAGTTGAAGATCTGGAGGGTTCCATTTGGGTGGACGTGACGGATGCCCGGGACATCGTAGATCTCCTCGCCAGTCGCCAGATACCAGCGCAGCGAGGCAGGTGGTGCGCCCCCAGCAGGACAGGGCACAGAGGTCCCTGTGGTGCTGGCAAATACTACCTCTTGCAAAGATGCATTGACAAAGTATAAGCTGGAATGTAGATCCTCACTGAAAACTGCGAGAGAGGAAACACAGAAAGTTTACTCTTACAACAATGTATTGCATTTGCACTTATTTTATTATGAAGCAGCATTGTCTTGAAGATACCTGCATTTGATTATAGTCTGAATGTCTTTTCCTGTAAAGAAGGTTTGGAAGCAAAACCTTAAATGTACTTCTCAAATGAAATAGGGTGAAGTGCCCTTAAGTTAATAAAAATTATTTGGGAAAATTTGTTTGAAAACTTTGTTTTTCTTTATATTAAGATAGATTGATATTAGAGGTTAAAACCTTTTATTAAAAATGTGAAGAGCAAAAAAGTAGTATTTCTCTCAAGCCATCCACTGTAAGTGCTTCTATTAATGATCAGTACTTTTAGATTCATCAATGTATTCCTAACGTTGGACCTGAAACATTAAATTAACATAAACTACCATCAATTATGAAAAAAGGTCAGTTGCCTTGATCATGTTCGGGCTTTAATTCAAGCCAGCATCACAGTAAAGAGAATGACATTAAATGCTGTGTGTGCAGGAGCTTCTCTAGAGGAGAGGAGGATTATAAATGTCACTGTTAGACCAATTAGCTCCACAGTAATCTACAGCTGTTTGATTTCAGTGTAATGAAGCAGGTACGTGTTTGCAATCAGAGGTTCTGTATTGGAGAAGGTTTTCTTTGTTTTTACTGAACTTCAAGCAAAATATTTGTGTGTGTGTGTGTGTGTGTGTGTTTGTGTGTGTGTGTGTGTGTGTGTATGTGTGTGTGTGTGTGTGTGTGTGTGTGTGTGTGTGTGTGTGTGTGTGTGTGCATGCGTGTGTGCATGCGTGTGTGCGTGCGTGCGTGTGTGTGAATCTCGCTTGCCATCTCAGCCTGGTGACGAGCCCAGAGGCTCTGCACTAAGTGGCTTACAGTGGCACTGGCAGCTGGCTGTGACCCTCCCTGGGGAAAAAACATTTTAGCACTTCATAAATTCCTAACAAGGTTTCAAATTGCAGACGTTTCCTTTCTTTTCACTGCTCCAGCGACCCTTAACCAGCAATGAGACCTGCTCGCATACATGGGCACGTCCATACAACACTCATTTGTTGTTACAAATTAGGAGTACTCATTCAAAACTATTAGCACAGCAAAGATCAATAGTACAGCGTTTTTTCTACAAGAATTTGTTGACATATTGGAGATCTGGACATTTGCATCATCTCTGAAATGCGAACAACTGTGCACTGTCTGTGTAATAGAGCATTGGTAAACCTTCAGATATCCTGATCCTGTAGAAAGTTGTAATTAGCCAATTTAGTGGGAACACCAGATTAGAGGTCCCATGCTGTGTAACACTATGACTATGAAGGTCTGTACGGACAGAGATGAATATGGGTGAAACTTTGCCTTTGGTCATTGCAGGCATTTAATATTGTGTGTTGTGTGGCAAAAAGAAGGCATGGACAAATTATCAATGAAATTTAATTTCATGATTGTACTTCTGCTTTGCCAGTAATAACAATATTGTTCACCCATTTACTACACCATGAGCTAAACACACTATCAAAGGGGTGCAATGTTTACCCAAAATAATTTTAAAGATGTGAAAATCATCTCCACATAGACCAGCTGCCAAACTAAATGCTGCTTATGCGGTTATGCATCAATAACAGTTATTTTAATGCAATATTATCATCTATAAAAAAAATATTTCTGACACTTAAAGTAGATTTTGCTGACAATTATTCTGTGATTTTACTACTGAAAACTTTTGATTGAAGGACTAACTCTGAACATATCATTTTAAAAATGGCACATTATAATACTTTTACTTTATTAAATTATCTGACATCTTCTTCGACTACTGGTTAAAATAGTTATAATTTGTAAGCTAAAGGCCATCTAAATGTGAAACTGGCTTTGGTAACATAACACACATTGTACCTGTTTTAAGCGTCTTCGGCGTCAAGCATCTGCAATAATAAAACCTAGATTAGCTAAGTGAAAGAGGCCAACTTACCTATGGCTTATTTTCTTTAAGGTAGCTTTCTGCCCCTACTTCATGACTGCAAACTGTTTCAAAGCAGGCAGCTATATATCTGTCACTCGTAATGAACATACACAAATGATCCAAGTATTCACATACAGTGCCATGACAGTGCTTTTATGAACAGCTTTTAGGGTATAATAACTGTGTTAAAAATATAGATTTTTTTATATCCTCATATAATATTGAAATATAAGATAACAGCTATTTTAGTCACTACCAGGTCTCTCTTAAAATAACTAAGGCCTACTTGACTGGGACATAAGGCTTGACAACTGCAGAAAAGCTTCTATCAAGGTGTGAAACGTGAAATAATTAAAAATGAAAACATAATTTTGAACATGAATAAAATAATTTTGTTTGAGTCTGTCTGTGATGGGGCCTGACCTGTAGTGCAGCCTTTAAGTAGCAGATGTATAATGACAGACTGCTGACTGAATCCATCTATTTGTTTACCTGCCTATATGTGACTCTGCTTGCTGTCTGTGTGCTGATTTCACTTCCAAGTGCTAACAATGCACATTCCTGACTCACTGCTGAACAGAACTGTTTGTGACTTCCTTCTGTGTATTGTGCAAGGTGACAAATTACAATGCACTACTCGTTCTGCACATCCATCTATCTTTCCATCTATCCATCCATCCATCCATCCATCTTGACAAAAGTATAATCCATTTATTATGTTGAATGAATTCATATTATTATCAGACACCTTGTGTGAGTTTCATAAAGCACATTGCATATAAAACAGACTGTTTTTTAATTGTCTTGAATGAAATTTTAAGACTTACACAGTATATAACAGTATAGAAACTCTGTATTCTGTGTATATACTCCTAAATCAAAAAGTTTCGGACCATCTGAATGTTTAAAAATGCGATGGGATAGGATGCTGGGTTCTCCGTGGGTCTGTGGTACCGACCAAGATGAAAATAATACATCAAAGTCATATTAAATTCTGATTCATTCACTTTTTTCAAGCTGGCACAGGGAGTATCAATCTTCTCGGCTCTCTGTTGATAATACAGACTGGATCTATGAGGGGACTGTTCATGGACAGGGCTCAAGGTCAGTGAAAAGTAGACACTTTGAAATCTTCTATTCCTTCCCTTTCAAATCCTAGCCTTTATTGATGTTACATTCAGAAGATGTTGTCGTATCAGCAGGTATTTTCTTTATATATAAAATATAGAATGTGTCAGGGATCATTCTAAAGACTCTTTGTAAATTTGACTTACGTATTAGTTTGTGTTAGACTGTGTGAGATCCTGCTTTGATGTTACACTCATGTAAAGGTTGATTTAGAGGAGTAAGTAAATACAAAGAATGTTTTGCAAAATTCATTTGCACAAATTCAGAAAAATTAAATAACATTGTCTTCATTAAAGAAGCAACAGACACAACTGGCACACATCAAAGTTTTGGGAAAATACAATTTCGGTACTTGCTTAATTGATACTTTGAACGTCATAGTGCCACAATAGCAGATGGCTGGAGAGAAGTAGATCAAAGAAGTAGGGTGTAGCTCTGAAAGCTTCTATTCTGTACAAGCACTGGAGAAATTGGATTAGGATTTATGTCATGGCTGTTTTGATATTCGTCTATTTCACATATTAAAAGTAGGTGAGAGCAACTCAATTTAGACTGGCTGAGTGATAGCCAGATTGATTTAATTAAAAAAAGAAATGGACTCTGGTGGAAGGGTGCATATCACTGCGCTACTCGTTTTCCTAATTGACTGAGCTCAGGAGCCAGATCACAAATGGTCTGGTGACGCAGGTACATCACCCCTCAGACCTCACAGAGAGCATCAAGTCATGCCCCAACAAATGGCCTAAGGGCCCAACCACTTACTACATTGCCCGTGAGGAAATCGGTAATTGGCATAATTTTTCATGAGCTCAACCGTAAAGGTGAAATAAATGACACTGTTCAATAATGCATTATATGCATCTATAATTGACTATGTTTTTCTTCCGATGGGATATCTTAAGGGAGAAGGGAAGAAGGAAAAAAGCTCTTGAATTTCCGACCGTTCTGTGTCAGGGCAGGAAGAAGAGCAAGAATGCTCAAAATGATGCAACCAACCAAAAAACGACCATATAAACAATAGAGGGGATAACAATTGATCAGATGAATCAGAGGCTTACAGTCATTTTTGGTAAACTTGTAGGTTAACATACTGTTAGATAGCAGTCACCACCATCATTGTAAAGACTTTATATTATTGTCCTTTCCATTGCTGCAACTTCCAGTGATCACACAGCTAACGTAGAGATTTTTCGGACCACAGTTTGACTTGTGTGAAGCTTCTTCCAACAGAAAGCTGCTGTTTCATAATCTAAACAGGAATGAAGGGAGAACATCGGTAGCTGGACGGACCAAAGTTTAAAAGACTTAAAAACACAGATGTTCATTCATGAACTTTATCTGAAGCCAAATATAATAATATATAATAATATAATAATTCTGCACTTGAAAAAAAAATGTTATCTTGAAAACCGTCCATGCTTCCTGCAGTAATCTATTTTGTTCTTTTAATGCCTCGGCTATGAAACACAGCTTTCTCTTACTCTATATTGTGAACTAAAAATTAATCCCTCCAGAACGTAAAGACATTCGTTCATTTTAAACTTGGATCCTGGACACTTTGCCAACTACTGTCTTCCTGCATCAACGTGAATGCAGTGTTATTAACAAATCCATCAGTTAAGGAGCAACATTATCTGCAGATGTGTTTCTGGCCAGCTGATGAATACATCTCTTAAGAATAGAACATTTACTCTCCTTTGTGCTCTATTATTTGCTCCACCAACTCCTAAGGGAAATGTCTGGCTTTTTAGCCGCTAAATGCCCTATTATATTCATCGGCTAGTCTGCCGTCTGGTGTGTGGCTAGTTAGTGTACAGTGGGTTTTCATTCTAAAAACAGCTGCCTGCTGCAGCTGAAGAAGACAGCGATTACATTGAAAGTGAACCAAAACAAATTTGTAAGACTAAGTTACTAATCTGCTGTAAGCGCTCAGGGGAACTGCAGAGTCAGGGGATCATTCGTGATATCACATATCCATCCATCCCTGCTTTTTACTTAGAGACTAAACAATATTTTGAAATTTATCACAACAATTTGTAGAAAATGTTTTACCAGTATTTACACTCTGTTCATATATTATTTAGGATGTGATTTGGGAAAGCAGCCCCAGTAATATTCCCTCTGAGTAACTGTGCAATTTGACAAATAACACCAAGGGTTCAGTATCGTCACAGGACTGTGAGCCTTCGCACAATAGAGCTGATCAGTTGACAGGAAGTAACCAACCATGACAGTGTGCTTTCAGAGCCGCTGGGGCGCTTCATTTAAGTAAACGTGCAATCAATGCTGATGGGAGCGAACAGCAGGTGAAAATGAATTAACTAACTAGCTGTTTGCTGAATTAGAAGAAGGAAGTTGCCATATGATCATAATTTAACTACTTTTAGGGAGAACTTGTTACAAAGGCACCTGATCAGAGCATCTAAAAGTCAGGTCGTTTGTCCCAGTGCCACATGGGAAACTGCTGACAACCTAATAACTGTAACTTTACATATTCTGTCTTTCATGCAGCTGCTGGCTCTTTCATGAACACTTTTTGACACATGAAGAAGAGAGAACAGCAGAGAACAAACAATAAGAGAATCAGAGAAACAGTGGGATTGATTCAGCTTACCATATTTCAGAGGGCACTCGTGTTGCATCTGTTGAGCAAGCAGAGCCATTGTCTAAGTTGTCATCGCAGCCGCGGTAGGGGGACTCTGCACTGCATGGCAGCGTTGCACCGGGTGCTTCACAGTGACAACCTGACAGCAGGAACCCTGGGTAATTAAAGCAGCTCTCTGCTCTGTGCCCTCAGGGCAAGTGTGCCTGGGATGAGGAGATCATACCTGGCCCGCTAACATTCAAGATTCACAGTAGCCAGAGCAATTTTCTACATTAAACAATTCCTATTCCTGCTCTATGGACTTATGGATAGCAGCACTAGTAAGATGTATGCAGTGCTAAAGCATATGAACAAGCTGCACTCACAAAAACTCACCTGCCTGCCCAAATTGAAATATAGTGGAAAGGTGTTTTGTTTTGTTTTTCATTGAAAGTGAACAGAAAAGTTGACAATACTATTCTCTGCAAGGTGATTTGGTCCTCTCACAGGCCAAGAACATGTGAATGACATACAGCAGCCCCACGACAGACAGACAACAGCCATTCAGGGCCTGGTAGTCCAGTATGAGTAAGCATTCCCACTGATCTGATCTGCCCAGAGGCAATACACCATGCACGGAAGTTAAATGAATGTCTTCCAATTTGCTCTCATGAATATTAAGCAGTGCTGTGACAGTAGAAAGGGTTGGCTGTATGCAAGCTGCTGATCCACACTGACAGATCTGTCCTCTGATGTCGAGGAGGGGCGGGCAATGCTGAAACGAGGCCCCCACAGCAGATGAGCCTCCTCCTCCCCGGTCTCTTTTCATGTCTTAAATGGGCCAGAGATGCTTCCTTTCTCATCAAGGGGGACGCCAAAGACCCTGGACTGTTTCTCACTTTCGTAAAACTGAGCGATATAGACATTGATGTCTAAATTATGCTGCTGATGATGTGCATGATGATGATGAGTGCATGAGAGAGGATCTGATGAGGGATTTCACTGTTGCAAACTAAAGCAGCCCCCTCTGCTGCTACTGCCTATGAATCAAAACTTCCACTTGCACAAATCTAATATTGCTGTAATGTAAGCAGCACGCTATTAAGTATAGGGAAAGTCATAAAAATAAAACAAAGATGACATTTAAAGTGCCACATAGATTCACTGTATGTTTACTATGAGTTTGTTATGTGTGCTGCTGCACAGCCTTTTAAATTAGAAGAAACTTATTACAGATCATTTTCTTTTCAAAACCTGCAATCTTACCTATTAATTAAAACAATTCTCTAATTGTAGCGAGAACTGAGGAGAGCAGCGCTGTGATGTTGCCTCTCCTCAACCTAATTAACAAGAATGAAACTGAGTATTTATAGAAAGCTAATGCTAATCCATTTGACAAACAGTATCAGGCGGATATATTTATAAACACATTTTAGGGTTGATTTATTCTTGTGAGGTGCAGCATTGGTGGTTTGCCACTTAAAGTAACACACAGACTGTGAAAGGACAAGCAGCAGTATTTTAAATGAGTCAAAATGTCATTGTTGTCAAATTGAAATTTTAGATATGAGTTTCTCCATGAAGATTCAAAGTAAGTAAACATTCCACATGCAGTGGGCTGTATATCTTGCATTTGTTTTTTAAATGTATAATCTCAAAGATTTTTATTTAAATGAATGTCTGTTCAGTCATTATCTATCGCCGAATGAGGTAATACAATGGTGATTGAGCCTATGGCCCACTGATGAAAGCCTTTGCATTTGCAGTATATAGTATTATTACGGACTGGGTGTCTGTGGCGACATTCGT
This sequence comes from Semicossyphus pulcher, assembly GCF_022749685.1. Classification (NCBI taxonomy): domain Eukaryota; kingdom Metazoa; phylum Chordata; class Actinopteri; order Labriformes; family Labridae; genus Semicossyphus; species Semicossyphus pulcher. Next base: position 21,193,823 of record NW_027211692.1, on the reverse strand, counting down.
GGAAAAAACCACAGCAGTGTCCAGTTAGTGACGTGTTTTCACATCACCCAGCAGTGGTTGGTCTGCCAGAGAGGGTAGGTGGAGCTACGTGGCTGCTTTTCCTCTCTGCAAGTGTTGTGAGTAAACAGTAATCTACTATGGCTGAACAAACAAAGAAAAGATACAACTTCAAAAATAAGTGAAAATCCAAAGAAAAAGAAACAAATTTGATGCTCAGATGAAGGCAAACAGTCTAAAAAGGAAAACAAGTTACAACCATGACCAAGAGAGCCAACCGTAGACGTCTGGTTAAATCGGGATGTATGCGCCAATTACTCCTTTTTATTGCCATTGTGTCCCGCCAATTAGAACAAAACTGAAAACTTCAAGATTATATCTTTCAGCTTGTCACCGAAGCCATAATGACGTACTTACATGCAGATGATGCACCTTGGCATCAAATGATGTTTTGCATGTTTTTTCTTAACATTTCCCTGCCATTTAAAACTCTTTAGATGAGTAGTTTGAATGATGCTTTGCTGGGTGAGTCTACAAAGGCTAAAAACATTCAGTAGACATGAAGGGGAATAAACAAGAAAATTAAAGGTCAAGAGGTAAAGAAATTTATTAAGACAACAGAAAACTTCCCGATGTGATTCTTCAGAGAATACACAGAAAATAGTTCATGTTTGGGATACTTCTGAGTTCTGATTAATTCCCATATCCAGAAAACAACAGGCACTAGAAACATACAAAGGCTTCAAACACTCATTTGCTCTGTTTTGTTCGGTTTTGCTGTGGCCAGCCAGAAATTAATAACTTAGTGTTCATGTTATACTTTGGATGAGGAGTGTAGTTCAGCATGGCCACTGATCAAGTTTGCCAGTCAGCAGTGGGCATCAAAATCTTTGCTTTCATATTCTCTTTGTAATTAGCTATTATACTTAAACATGTCTGATTTAGACTTGAGTAGATGTAATCAAATTCCCTCAAATCTAATCTAATGTTCAGGATATACGGCCTCTCTTGATAACATGATTAAGCAGCAGCATTCTTGCTGTACAGATGCCTGTTGGCAGAGGCCTTCCTTCAGTTTAACAAGCAGACATGGCACATACTGGACAACCAACCTGATTATGTCACCAAACATTAAGGTTAAGGGCCTTCAAAAAAGTTGCTGTTGATGGTTTCTTGACATGACTGTTGTCCACCTGCATGCCAGCTAAGGTAGCACAATGTCCGTGGAGGTTTCAGTGTACAAGCGCTGCCACATGAGAGGCTGCGGGAGAGAGTGACCTGACACTGACAGGATTTGGCCCTCAAGGATCTTGTTTCACTTGTTTTCCTGAATCTGTCAGCCAGCCACGACACACCTTTGTCAAATGCTGGAAAAATGAGCAAGTAAACTATAAGTCCTGCCTATAGCTTCGGATTTATAATCTTAATTGGTTATAATGTGAAGAATTTCATCTTTCTGAATGCCTGCAGACAAAAGTGAAGACATTTCTCCATGGCAACTAACATAACACTAAATAAAAAAATAACTTAATTATACTACATGTTTTACAGGGTTTGAACCATAAGATGGTGATGATTGTGGTGTTGGATGATGGCGAACAGAACGCAGCATAGATACCTAGGCTTAGCGTTTGGTCCTGAGTGGTCAGGGTTAAGGAACAATGCAGTATGGAGAAGGTGAGGGACAGACTGCAGGTTTAGTAGAATGTGAAAAAAAGTGTATGTGTCCCGTCTCTATCTTTAAATGTCTTTAGAGTTTCTCAATAATTTAGACCACTATCTTTACTATTAGCCCAGTGCAATGATGCCGAACACGAGCATAATAGCCTTAATTATAACCTTTTTTGTATCAAAAGAGTGTACATTGTTGGAAATACAAATGAACATTGTTATTAGATATAACTGTGACTTGTATTTGATTTTCTTGTTGCATCACTGAACATTTTCTGATTATGTCCTAGCATAAAACACTTGATACTGTTGTGTAATGTGTTTTTTTCTTGTGTCCCATTTTTTTTGTAGTTTCTTTTCCCTGAGTTACCTGTTTGAACTGCTTCAATATGTAGAAGTTATGTCCTCCTTTTTTCCATCTAATTATTGTTTTCTCTAACTTTTTTTTTTTGTTCACCTAATTCTAAAAAATGCTATACAAATATGCCGCACTTACTATTAATGTTGTACAGGTAATAATGTCATTATAAGGCCATGGCGGCCCTTTGAAGAGATACTGCTGTCCCTGTTTTGTCCAGCAGACGTCTGTGACCAGCAGCTGGTGGAGTGTGTTAATGTTGATGTCACAGCAGCTGGTTGCTCTCATCCTGTTAGCTCTGCCTGCCATTATCAGTCCCCCCAACCCCACCACCAACCTCCTCCCTCCACCCCCTCCTCCTTTAAGCTGCTGCTACTGCTGCTGCGTGCCATGCTCATTTTAATACTCCAGACTCATTTGACCGTCTTTATGGACTTATCATATTAAACATTTATCGCAGCCATTTCCCTAAACCAAGCATGTTTATTCAACACTTAGGGGACCACAGCACGGCTCCTTTCAGCACCACCCCCACCCCCACCACACGCACACACATACACACACATACACAAATGCTTATTTTCTCCTTTTTCTTGTTTCTCTCCATCTCTTCTCTCTCCTTCAGCCCCACGGCCTGCTTTATTACAACCTTCCTTCTCTATGTGCCCCTGCCTGAATCAAAAGGAGAGGCAATTTTGCACAAATTCTCTCCTCTCCTCTCCACTCCTCTCCTCTCCTCTCCTCTCTTCTCCTACCCGGTCATCCTTTCCTCCAGTGGCTGGGACACCGGGGGACTTGTTTTGTGTGAAGCCAGGCAGCCAAGCAGACACAAATGTATTCTGAGCATTTAGTACTTTGGATGAATCGAGTTTTAATTTAATCATCTGATCAAACACTAATTTGCATAATCACTTGTGGGGACGGATGGTCTAGATAGAGAGACACAGAGCAACACATAATAGAGCTCATCCTGGCAACAGTCTGTGGGGACACTCAGTAACATGTAAACAGCTTTATGCTTCTAGGGACCCATGCAGGACTCTGTCCAAATTACCTGTCTTTGTAAGAACAATGCATACAATTCACTATTTCCTTCAACAGCAGAGCCACTGCAGAATTATATATTCATTCCACTACCCTACAATCATACGCACTGCTGCCAGGCCCTGTGCCCTCTTATTTGATCTTGGACAAGATGGCGTACTGCAGCATCACACAGCGGTCTGGGCAAAGGCGGTCTGGGAATTCTAGGAATACCACAAAGTGCTAAGATTATTGACAATGCACTCAGTCTCACACCAGGACTGGGGATCGATGAGTGGCTAGAAGGACATAAATCAGACTCCTGTGGCTCCACTCCATGTCACACCCTAACCCACCTACCCAGCTCCCCAATTAATAACACAGATACACACACACACATAGGCAAGTACACATGCACACAAACTCTGTAAACCCCTCTGCCTCCCCACATAATAGGTACTTGCATGAAAAAAGTGCAAATACACAAATAAAGCATCCACTTTACACATCTCACACACACCCTCACACACCTTACCTCAACTCCTACAAGATGACAGCGCTTTAAAAATGGCCTGCTAAAAATAACCGCCACTAACTTGGTCTTAAATCTTAGCATCTGTGCCAGGTTTAAAAACAAAGAGCAGTGTCGAGAAACCAAGCTGGACCCATTTGTCTTTCTGTCACTCTGTCTATCCTGCTTCGCCTCCTCCGTTATCCCATTGCCCACTTTAATATTTGGACTATGGAGCATCACAAACACAGGTTGAAATATCACCTGGAAATGAGATGTGGATGTGAAATGTACAGCAAAGATGCAATGGTTGAAAAATGGCAGAGTGGTCATGCAGTGGGATCTTAATTTTAAAAACATTTAATGATAAGAGATGATCGTGAAATACAAGAGGAGTAAGCAAAGAGAGAGAGAGAGAGAGACTGACTGGTGAACATGTTAGAGAGCCACAATACATCACTCACATGCATCATGCCCAGGCCAGAGTTACAGGGATCAATTCAGCCTTGGGCCTCAGAGTGTGTCGAGTTCAAAGCCTGGCCCTGGTATGTGGAGGACTGGATTAAGAGGCAGTATTTATGAGGTCCAGCATGAATGTTTGTCTTGGTGGGTGATGGATAGCAAACTCATCACACCTCCGCCACCTGTCTCTCACAATGAACAAAAGCTCTGGTGGGGAGCTCATTGCAAGGACTGTGGGCCAAGTGTGCTGGGTACACCGCAGGGATTACATTCATGTGTGAATGTAGAAGCATTTAAGATGACTTTAATCACCAGGCAAAAGACTAGTAAATACTGATGTGGTCAATGGAAGCAACCTGACCTCCTAGAAATTACATTTATATAACACTCATTTTCTTTCCCTGTCATGTTTTAGAAATAATTGCTGCCCAGACGAGAATTTTCTCCCTTTAAATATAGTATTAAGAAAGTTTTAAACTTTTGGTTTCAGTTAAACGTTACTGCAATGACCATCATCTTTTCCTAATGTTCTGTGAACATGTAACTGCATAATATAATACAATATATATATTGTAAGTTATAAAAAAGACATTTGTAATATATTATAAATAGGCCTAGTATAAAACATAGACTGTATAAATAATGGACGTAGTCTCAGTGACGTCACCCATTGGTTTCTGAAGAAGCGTTTTGAAGCCCGAATTGCGCTCGCCATATTGGAAATGCCAGAGCCGGCTAATCCAGAGACGGGCAAAGAGGCGGAGCGGGCCCGAGCTAAAGCATATGGCTGAGGACTATGGGCGGGCCTCATGAATCAGCCAGCTACGGCTATGAAGCTAGGCTATGTGGTCCTCAGCGTAGCTAGCGGTTATTAGCCATAGACTGTATAAATAATGAATGAGCTAGTTTGACTCCTGGTAAAGTCAAACTAGCTCATTCATTATTTATAATCTGTCGGCGACTGACTGCAGGTGTTTTTTTTGTATCAGACTAAAGAAGTAGCGGTCTCGCTGCTCGCTCGCCCGGTGAGAGAGCGGCGAGCCGACACGTAACGGGAAACTTAAAATAACCGATCTTGCACTGCAGTCCGCTGTAATCTCTCCGGGGAAAGGCCAACAACTCCTGACTCCTATTTACTGGCCGACGATTAAATAAATGTTTGATAAACACTGAACAGGCTAACAAGCAGCTAAAGCGAGCACAGTATACCTTCTACGAGTGCTAAAAATATTTCAATACAATAACTAACATTTAACTCACCGAAAAGCTGGAGCTCAGACTTCTTGCACGGCCATAAAGTTCCATAAATCCAACAGAGATAGATTTTTTTGTCCAAACTTTGAATGAAAAAATCCCCAAAAGTCTCCAACAACACAAACAGACTAAGTAAAATTCAGTGTCTGTGTGTCTGTGTTGACGTCTAGCAGACAGCCAGCAGGATCCACCTGTCAATCAAGTGATCCGGCCCCTATGATTGATGGCTTAATATTATTAAAACGGGTGTGTTATAAAAAAAAATCACCCCCGTACAGTTATCTTGAACAATAAAATTAGCTATTTATAACAAAACCGTTTTTTGTACCAGTCTGTAAACATGTTTATTTCAGCTGTAAAAAATGGCATTTTCCCACCTGCTGTAATGTTATTTCTTGTTTTCTGGAGCCAGCCTCAAGTGGCCACTCAAGGAACTGCAGTTTTTTGCACTTCCGCATTGGCTTCATTTTTCAACACCGTAGGTTTGCCGCTTGGTATAATGACTAAACCAATGCTGCGTACATACACCATTTTCCAAGCAGACAAACTAATAACAAAATAAAGATGATGACTTAAACTTTGAAGTGAAATGATTAGAAATACATAAAATAGTCTGTGCCTGTATTATGTGCATATCAATCATATCCCTGTAGGTTAGCTTCTTGATGCACCTGCAGATGAGACCGAGCTGAGCTGGCCGGCTTTGAGCTCAAGTTGTACATTTGTCAGGCATATCGTGGTAGCTATCCCTTTAAAATCACAGGGTGCACACACTCTCTCTCAAATGGAGATGGGAAATGTATTTTGCACACAAGAGTACACATTGATAACATGATGAATAAATATTGCATGTATGGTGGATTGTATTATCAATCCCTTATTCAACTTAATATAATGAAGCTGTGTAGCGCTGAAACAGGCCACTTAGATTTTAGTGGAATATACGTCATATGTTTCATTCTAATGGTGCTGAAGCTTTATTTTTTTGTACTCATAATACAGACCATACTCGGTTGATCACAATCTTTGACACTGTTACAGTAAGTGCATAAGAAGAAGCACTACATACCACAAATTAAGTTCACTATAATGAATCTAGCGAGCTTTGCATCGAGGGGAAGTCACTGGGTTGGTTGAGGGGCAGTTAGGCAGAGTCACAAGGGTAGATCTCTCAGGTGGGAGTTGTCGAAACTTCTGAGCCCTTATTCCTTAAATCTCTGAAAGACCGAAGCACTTATGCAGAGGAGAGCAAAAGCGCCTTTTTCTTGACTTAGTCTCTTTTAAACTGTCAAATAAAGCGTTTACACAAGTACCTCCACTACAGTACCTGTGCAGTACAGCACAGTAATATAACATGTCACTTTGACAGGTGCTGAGTGAATTAAAAACATCCTCTCTGCTGAGAAGCCTGTCTGAGAGGGAAACCCCCGCCAGATGTACTACAACCTCACTTTGCACGCATGATCAAACACCTACATCTGGGTGCTGAGGGCTTTCTGCTCTTCCCTGCAGATGCTAAATGATATCGTTAACATTTTAATGCAAGAGACATTTACACGCGGGCTTGCGCAATTACACCTCTGATTCAGTGGAATCCAGACAGACACAGTGTGATCGGTAATTAGATTTTACATTGGGTGAATCGAGCACACACACACACACACACACACCAGTCGCCAAAGCTTGCTCCTAATTAGAGAGCTAGACAGGCTCGAGGAGGTAGGGTACAGTAGAGTAGCCCTCATTATACGGCTAGGATGTATGAACTAGGGGATATCTATTATGATCACACATCAGGGCATCCATTACCCAACATTAGCGGCCCTTTCAACTGGAATCACACACAGAGTTCAAAATGTAACCCAACAAACCCTCTCATAACTCGCACAAGTGAACAAGAGTTAAGTGGGTTTGTAAACTTAATTTAGACTATGAGATATTCATATCAGAGGAAGACTGCACAAGATGATCTATCACTTGACTGTACAATATGTGTTTTCATGGGGTCATTTAATGTTATGAGCTGTGCTACTGCATCTGCAACCAAACCCTTATCTGTGATCATTAAACAGACTAATAGCTGTGACTGCACGTATGGCTTGTCAGGTGTCACTCTGAATATTGTGAGTGTCCACCGTGGCCTCTGGGCCGCTGATCTTTGAACATCTTAACACAGGGTTGAGAATCACCCCACAGCCCGTACAAATGGGGCTCTCATTAGTGCACTGCTTGTAGATTTATTGCCATACAAAAACCGGGTTCCCCAGTTCTACTTGCAGCCAAGTTCAATCTATCTATCCAGCCCGATCCCTGTAGCATTTTTATCCACAGTTTCAGGTTTCTAATAATGTGAGGTCATGTAAAATTGGCAGGCTAACTGATGTTGGCAGCTATTTACTGTACTGTAAGTTACACCGGGCTAGATGTTTTTGGAAGAGCTTCCTTATTTTAAAATGGATCTGCCTTTTCCCCGAGAAATGTCACAGCTAATTGAGATCAAAATTTGATTGTGTGATCCCCTGACCTCTCCGTAAAATGTTCATTTATTGAAGATGTTCGAGATAAGTCCTTTTAAGTTGCAATCTTCAGGTTAAGCCCTGTGTGTGTCTGTCTACAAATCATCGCAGTGATGGGGGGGACTGAGCAGAAAGCCGTGCCTAGTTATATCTTTGCAATGAGAATTTGAAAAGGCCAGTTTAGCGTGCTGTGGTTTTGCCCAGAGGCAGCTCTTAGGGAGAGATATTTATTATGTTTCCTCCCTGAATTTATGGATTCTACTTTGATAAGCAAATCAAATAGCAAAAGCATAAAGTCTTTAATAGAGTACATTAAATAAATGTGCATGTCTGCAGTTAACATGTCAGACTTAGCATTTTTAAAATGTTTTTTTAATATCTTGAATATGGAAGAAGAGTTTTGCTTCCTTTTAATATGATGACTTTATAATGAAGCGGTTAATATTTGACACTGTGTGCAGGTGTGTATCCCTTTTCCTTTTTTAAATTGGTTCATGAGTTCATTAAGCTGACACTAGTGCAGTAAAAAGACCACAATGCACTGTGGAAAAGAACCCTGAATACCCTGAAGTCAGTGAGCCACTTGGTTGTTATTAGGCCAGTTATTACCTATGGCCCCTCGAGTTTAGCAGGATGTGATAAGCTTCTTATCAATGTGGTCTTTGTCAATTCACATCACAAAAAGAGCCAAAATCATCCACCGTATAGTGCACTGTTTCCTGGGTCTGCCATTTTGTAATGGTGTCCGATTCGTCTTGGAAGCATTATTTTGCTTTTCATAGTGGACAAAAACGATCCCACAATGCACTCCAGAAAGTAGTAAACAAGTTCTTACCCGCAATAAACGTGGATTCTAAATGATATTGTTTTTGCAATCAGACACAATATAGTTTTTCACCCAATATAGTGGCAAATGAATGAGTGAAGGTTTTCGGACGCAGCCCCAGACACCCATTAAGGAGGTTACCATAGAGACAGGCCAGTGAGCATGTGATAGGCCTAACTCTGAAACAGCAAGAATTGTCTAGAATCCAATCGCTGCGCCGGCTTCTATCTACAAGGTCATTCAACACCTCATTTTCATGATAATCAACAAAACATCCAACCACAGAGGACAAAGTCGTGTAGCTGAGCTCCTGTACAGTCAGTGATGGGAGAAATCAAATAAAATGGCTACGGAAACAGCAAGTGAGAACGCTCCACGATTGCAGAGCAAATGACGAACACGAAAAGTGTAATGTCTGCACTCAACGCCGTCTACAGCTTAATCCCTATCAGTTGTTGGCCACAGGCCTCCTCAATAATCCCTTATGCAATAAACGGACACAGTCTTGCATGGCAGTTGATCTAATGTCAGAGTCAGATGATTATGATTAATGAGGATTCCTTATTGTTCCTTTATGAGTTTCAGCACAAGCTGGGCTGTGGAAGATACCATTTTATATGGAGTCAATGTCAATAAACGGTACCTACAGAGGTTTGCCTCCACACTGAGAACGCGACGACACAGAAACAAAATCCATTTCGAAGCCTTATTTTATCATCCTAGCCAGAAGGGAAAATCCATTTTGGGGACGCACCGTCGTATTATAGCCTTTCGATGTGGTTAAACGTATTCATACCTGAAAATCCCAACCTCTTCAAATTTTGCTTTGTGAATTCAGCTTTTCTTGACCATTTGATACAGACGCAGCCGACCGCGGGCTTGATTTTGTTTCAATATGTGAACAATCCCCATTTTGTCCCCCTGATGTGTTTTCTCACAGACATGTTTCCATTTTCTTTGCTTCTCCCTCCCCTCCTTCGACTCTCCCTTTTCCTTTCCCTGTTTTCGCACACACCCTGTCAGCCATAATCCCTCCCTGTAGAAGGGACTCTGGCCAATAAGTGGATGCAATAAACTGTATCAATTTTCTGCTATTGATTATAGATACACTATATGAGCACACAAATATGCGTGCATGGTGCCAGCTGCATGCATATGTGCACTGGTACACATGCAGCAAGAAAAATACACATGTGAATAAAAGAAAAACACAGGCAAGACGCACAGTCAAATGTTGGTGTTTGAATACAGCGTTTGAATGGAGAATGGGACTTTTGTCGATTTGAATGGAAAATTTCATTCACATTTTTTGTGTTTCTGAACTACTTTTGCATTTCCTGAAAAAAATTACCTCTGAGAAATTTGGCTCAACAACAAAAAGACGTTAAATTTAAAATTAGTCATATAAGTAGTATGAATTAAGTGTGCTTATCTGCACTCTATAAACTGCATTTAAAGGTAGAAAACACTTTATTCCAATGCGTGCCAAACAGGACGCAGAGATGTTGCTAACATTGACAGGGACATAAATACAATGAAATATTTTACATCAGATATTTACTAAATCAAAATGTGAATAAGTGATTCTTATAAATATCTATTTCTCATTTTGAGGCTTTATATTAATTCAGTTTACATTGAATTTGAAAAATATGCTCACTGTTGGGGAGGGGGAAAGGGTTAAACCAAATGTCCATTATATCAAATACGTCACTTATTACTAAGGGCCACAGTGGAACATGGCTGTGACAGAATAAGTGTCATTAGGCAACAAATAAAAACAGAAACATTTACATATATTGGATGCAAATCACAAACCATTGAATCTTGAAACTATAAAAACATATCAGAAAAAAACAATCAAATGAATTAATTAAACAGAGGCCTAAATGAACTATCATTTAACCGCTTTATTTAATCTGGCTCAGGGTGTTTCTGTAAAGGCCAGGGATGTGTCTGATGGTTTGTAGGAGAGCTTGAAAGATTTAAAACGCAATTCACGCCTCGCCCGTCTCTCTCCCTCTATCAAGGGTGTCAGCCTTTTGACAAGCATATAAAATCCATTTCATGTGGGTCACAGGTGACCCCATCCTCCCCCTCCAGTCACTTAGCTGTCTACCACTCGTTTGCCTTCTGCAGGAGGTAATGAGCACTAACAAAAAAACGACAAAAAATAAGAGTCGGTTAAACTTACCATTCAAGATGCACTGGAAAAAGATAAAAGCCAATATCCACATGCCCTGCTCCGTTCAATCCCCCCCAAGCTATGCTTTCTCTTCTTCCTCCGACCGGTGCCTCCCTGGGTCTCTCTTCTGTGCGCTTGGGCTAAGGTTAAACATTTGCCACTATCTTGAAGCAAACTGGTCCAAGTCTCTACTTTTAATATATCCTTTTTACTTTTTCGCAACACTCTTATTTTCCCCCGAGCCCTCTCTCTGTGCTGGGAACATAAATGAGCCTCTGTGATTGTCTTGGGGAGATCTGTGCTCAGACTCTCCTCTTCTCCTCCGCGTCTTGCTGCTTCTCCCTGTTATTCAAAAGGATGCTGAAGGGGTGAAGCCAGCCCAGGTGTGTGTGATGCTGAGTCAGAGCCGGGTACGAGCGGATCCTGGAACAAAAATGAATGCTAAAAAAAAAACTGGCAAAACTAATTCTTAAATGACAGAAGCTCCGACTTCCTAAAAAAAGAGTGACTAACGGTTCATCCTTGAGGAGGAAGAAAAAGAAAAATTTAGGAAATAAAAATAACTAAACAGCAAAGAAGCAAACAGGAGGGAGAGGGTGATTGAATAAGAATGAAAAACAGCTTTTTTTCTGAGACTCCAAAGTCAGATCATCTTCATCGCCTCTGTGCGTCCAGCAAGAGGCGAGCAAGCGCATCTTCCCCGCTGCCGCTCTCTAATCGCACCACACTGACTCTCTGAGCCTTACACAGAGTAACCCTCTCCCTGCCCCTGCAGACGCTTTAATTCCTCATTGCCTTAAAGGAGCAGAGGCGGCTAACAGTCTGTCCAGAGGGCACGATACTACTGGAGGTGAGAGTGTGAGAGCACACTGCGAGTAGGGCAATTTGCATTACGGAAATGAGCTGCACCTGACGCACCGAGGCACCTAGGATAACATTTTTACGCACGGAGATGTGTCGGCTCACACAGGAAGCGCTGTCTGCTGTCGTGAATGTGCACTCAGTACATAACATTATACAGCATTATAGACCAGATCTAGCTTGAGGTAAGCCAAAAGGGAATTTCTCCAACGGAAAAGAAAGGAGGAGAGCTACAAGGACATCCAATGACGCATACTTTGTATTCCGAATAAGAAAGTGTAAGAATAAGAAAAAGTGTTTGATTGAATCACATTTCTAAAAAGATGGAATAGGAACAACAACGTGGAAAGAAAATTAAATAAAATATGTACAATGTAGCAGTTTGTCAGGGGATGCAGAAAATACAGGGTTTAGACCACAGCATCCCCCACCCCAAAGGCGAGTGCATACACCAACACAGACACACAAACACACTCCATACTGCCTCCCTCGACCCCTAATCCACCCACCACCACTCCATTTTAATGCCTGCCTTGAAGTCAAGGGTGTAGCTGTTGTAGGCAGTAGCAGCCTGTGGGCCTGTCCACAGAGCTGGGTGATATAACCAGCGGGGCTGGTCTGCATCTCATTCTCTATTCCACATGACAGAATATACTGAAAGTGAAATTCTGTTTATTTACCCCAGGATACTCATTTTAAACTCATACTTATTTTCTGTGCTTCAATCTGGACTGAGGAAAAATCTTCACAATTTTGTATGTATGCAAAGAAAGGTATAAATAATGTTGTGTGTGATCAATTGCTCTGTTTGCCCTCATTGTATCCAAGATGAAATAGGTGTGGTTGTATAAATGTTTGTCTAGAGAAGCTAATTGATCTAAACTCTGTGTCCTTTTGGGAAAGATGGAGGCATGCCCCAAGCTTTTCCTGCATGTACGCTTGAGTGTTTTGATCAGCCCACTTTTCTGTTGACTAGTCTTTATGTGTTTGTCTACTGTGCCTGTTCACTTGTCTGCTTATGTTCAGTCCAGTGCAGCAGACAAACACGAACACTGCTCAGCATTTGCTGAGGTCTGAACACACTGTACTAGCTTACCTTAAAATGACTTAGCCTTCTCTTTGTTCACTTCTGTTTGATGTATTCAGCAACTGCCCAAATTAAATTGTTCTTTCATCACTGTTGTCCTCTTTTTGAACCACTGTAATATCAGACTTTATGTTTCATTGTGTAAATTGATCATGTGACTTGTTTTCTTCCTTAAAATCAACATAAACCTAAACAAGTTGAAGTCTCTGTAGCGCTGAGAAGAAATCATGGGTGAATCAGGGCAGTGGGTCAGAGATCCTGCCTGTCATTTAGTGGATTAGGCACGCTGTGCTTGTGTTTCAGCTCTGGATTCTTGGCATGGATGGCAAGTTAGTTCATTAGCAGCAGCAAAATCTGTGATAGGATTAGATGACCAAGGATGCAATACGGATTTGCTGCAAAAATAAAAAAAATCGGACCTTTGTTTTTTCTCTCATATTGTGCTTCTCAGCAGCACTGCCCTTTTGTTTTCCATATGTTATACTGTATATTAACATTATGAATGCGATATATTCTTCTGCGACTGAGAAATGTACTTTCGCTGTAAAGTTCAATATGTCTATATGTGTTTGTGTATGATGCCAAAGGCAAAGCCTATTCATGCCCTACAGGTAATCAACCACCAACACTAGAAGTGGTTTCCCCTGCTTCTGCCTTCAGCAATGTTGAATGAAGATTTTTTTTGTCACTGAAGGTGACATTAACAGCCAGCAAAGACAAACAGAACGCAAAGAGGGAGGAAGAATGATTGCACTTGCGCTCAAGGGATTGCGAGATGGGATCTGTAGAATTAGAGGGTGCCATCTGACATTTTAGGGGAGATGAGGCATTGCTATAATCTAGCTCAGCAAACAGGATTTTATGAGAAACCAAAATTAAAAACTGAAAAAAAAAATTAAAGACTGGGGAAAAATGGAAATGAGTAAAGAAATTCAAATCAAAAGGTTATATTTGTTTGTGTGGGATGTGAAAACTAAGACAAATAGAACAATCAAGACAAGTGTCTTCTGAGCAGAAAGGAAAAGGAGATGCTCTTTTCACCCCGACAGGCAAGGGTTACATTGGCAGGAGGGAGCTATGCTTTGTGTGTACAGTATACACACTCTCACCACTGCCCACACACACTCCATACGTTGGAGTTGTCTGGTATAGGCACAATTTCCAAGGTGTGTTTGACAGCAAACAAACTTAAGATAACATCAGCACTGACCAAATGACAACAACCAAGAGACAGCCTGTGTCAACGACACTCAAATGTATGATTTTATAGCTAGAGAAAAATAAATGATAGTGCATTAGTAATACAGTATGATTGATCCCAATAGACTCCACCCATCCATTATCTATACCATTTATCCTGTTCAGGGTTGTGGGGGGCTGGAGCCTATCCCTGCAGTCATTGGGCGTGAGGCAGGGTACACCCTGGACAGACCAGTCAATCACAGGGCTGACACATAGACAGATTCACATGCACACCTACAGACATTTAGAGTCACCAATTAACCTGACGAGCATAACGAGCATGTATTTGGACTGTGGGTGACTGTGGGAGGAAGCCGGAGTACCAGGAGGGAACCCACGCATGCACGGGGAGAACCTGCAAACTCCACACAGAAAGGTTCACTTCGTCCGAACCCGGGTTCAAACTAGGAACCTTCTAGCTGTGAGGCAATAGCGCTAGCCACTGCACCACTGTGCAGCTTTAGCATCATAGCACAATACACTGTTGCTCTGTTGTCATTTGGGTGAAACACTGATCATATTTAGCGGACCTCAGCAACATACACACATCAAATGTTTGTGTTGGTGGCACACTGGGACTTTGATATGGAAAACAGGTGCTAGTGTTTATCACTTACAGCCAGCAGACAGCTGTACAACTGAAAACTACTTGTGATGTGAAAGACAATACCTTGATTTTCTCTCTGAAGACAAGAGCCTTGACCCTGTGACCAGTGTGCTGAGGCAACAGGCATGTAGAGGAGACACACATATATTTTTTTAACTGCTAAACAATATCATTGTTATTATTAGGCTAATGTAATTTTTTTTCACTCATTAACTGAACCCCATAAAACCTTTAAATCTATGTGTCTCCACACTGCGTCCGATGTGTGGAGGAACCCAAACACTTTGTCAGGTAACGTATAGGTCATATATTATATGTTAACAATTAATTTGCCATGAACTCTAGTGAAATATAACCAAGGACAAAACTATAAAATTCTGAGGTAAAAGAAATCTTATGAATGGCACAGTTTGCCACAATGGTTTAATATACTTTTGACAACAGCTTACACTTTGTGTACGTTTGTGAGCGTGTGCTAATATTTAGATATATTACATGAAATAAGCATAGAAATGTCGGGTCCAGTAATATAATTCAGTAAGTCCACAGCTATGTTTTGAATATAAGTAGAGTGGATATTCGGAGGGGTTTACTGTGCGGGTAGGGGGAGGAAACGGGTGTAGTTCATTTTAGCCCCCCAGCATGATGCCTAAACAGTGGTAAGTGAATGTGACAATGAGGCCCCTGGGCTGCTGCACTGCAGACAGTCTTAGCCATGCATGCGTGTGTGTCTGTGGGTGTGTTTGCATGTGCCACCATGTCTGCATGTGGATACAAGGAGGGAAGTAGAGCACATATGAGACGATTCATGAGCACAGCTCGCCCAAGGTCATGACTCCTCTGACTGTTACACTCACACGGGCATGGAATCTGTGCTTGGTGCTCTTTGTTTTGCTGCCAACTTCAACATGCATGATTAACATAAGATGATAGATATTATTGTGAGAAGTGGCAAAATAATCTAAATTGGTAAATCATTGAGTTAAACGGCTTTTGATGGCTCTTCCTGTTTTAATCCATAGTAAAACAGAGAACATGTATTTCAATGTAGGGAGGCTAGTTTAAGGAGGATTTTGGAACAACTAAGAATTGGATCATGCAAAATGAACTGCGTCCTAATATCACGAAGGTTTCTTTAATCATTGTACTGTTGTTCCTTTAGATGTGTAACTTATGCATTATGGATATTATTATCACTGAACCTTCCTGCAGGCACTTAAATTGAATCATTTATATGAAATATACAAAAACACACTCCCAAAAATGATAAACAATTGCAAAAAAACATAATGAAACTTACATATTAATTAATACATACAAAGGCCAGTGTGCAATGACTAAAGTTAATATTTAAGGGAGTTTCTGGCTCATACTCTCATATTTTTGTCCTTTCTGAATAAATAAGTCCAAGTGATAATAGAAAAGACACGAGAGCTCACAAACAAATGGTCTACTGTTAATTGCTTCATCAGAGTCCTACCTGTTGACAGGCATGAAAAATAAATATTTAGATTTAATCTTTTAGATGATGATCTGGTTTGTTTTTTAAGGTAATATAAAGTCATCAGTTTTACATTGAAGTCATTTAATAACCAGTTAAACCAGTTAAAACACTGCTACCACACAGCGTTACTCTATCATAATGCTGTCCTCTACCTTGTTAATGAATGACATCAGGTTACTACACACAGTGAGCTTCAGTGGTAATCCAATTACATCATAAGCTAAATCAGATCAAGTTCTTCTTGTGATTTATTTGAACATATTCCAATACAACAGTGATCAAGTTACAAAATACAAAATTACAATAATGTAGGATGTATAATGTTAGGAAGATTGAGTATATTTTCTTCTTCCATGCGACATCTTGCTCTCTGCAGTGCACTCAAGCTCACACATGTTCATAAACACACAACCCTGTCACCCCCTGCCCCTCCCTGTCCCTCCGGCCGACCCTGTCCCCGGCGTGTGGGCAGACAGGCTGGGTAATCCCTCAGGATGGGGCCGCTTGTTTTGACAACTCATGTGAAGCCCAGTGTCTCTTACAACAAAACACAGACTGGCCTATCATCAGCAAAATGTCAGCTCTCGGCCCTTTCCTTCATGACCCAAAGGAGGATCAGGTTGCCTTTACACTATGTGACCCATTAACTCAGAATAGAAACATTCTCAGCACCGGTATAATGATCCCCTTTGTTTGCTAAGACAATGACATTGATAAGAGACAAGCTGCTCGTGGCTCCTGATAGAAGTGTGTATAAGGTTACATGTTTCCAGTGCAGCAGTGATGTGGCTCTTAAACACAGTTCAGGGTGGTGTACTCTTGCACGCAACTGGTCCCACTGGGATGAAAAGACTGCTGCAGGTCAATCAGCATCAGGACACATGCACACTCTTTAAATTAGGACTTGCCTGCTATAATAGGGTTGAAGAAGACGTCAAAAGAACACATGCTAAAATACAAAGGAGGAGATGTGTTTCTATGGAGGTCAATGGAAAGAGCAAATGGTTAGAGGTCAACTTCTTTAGAGGACCACCCACATCAAACATGCACTGAAGACACTCCTTGGTGGCTCGGTATAAAGATTTTTAAATGCCCTCTTATTTGATTTAAAGTTGTGACTTGCCTAAATGTCTATATTCCATTCTCTCTCTCTCTCTCTCTCTCTCTCTCTCTCTCTCTCTCTCTCTCTCTCTCTCTCTCTCTCTCTCTCTGTAATATTTTTTCATTATGGGAAATGTGCTAAATTATTTTTTTGCCGACAGTCAAAAAGGAAGATCGATTAACCAACAAATGATGGATAGACAGAGCCAGGCTAGCTGTCTCTTCCTGTGTTCAATCTTTATGCTAAGCTTAGTTAACCAGCTGCTGTACTTTCACATACAGCTTGCTTTTTGTAGCGACAATGTGCGCACTGTCCAAAACAATTCATGTGTACAAACTGATGCTAGATGAGCTCCTTTCATGGAGGATTTGCCATTGATATCAGTCAGTAGCGGTTGCTGTGGACCAGTCTACTAAATAACATAGGAAGGCGGCTGCTGAAGAAGAAGGAAGTAGAGGCTCAATGCGTCGGTTCTTAGTTAGAACTTATATATTGTCGCATGGCTGCCTTTATGTTCTTTTTGTCTTAATTACTTGATTACTGAGCCGAATATTGGTGGGTTTTTGAACTAATTGTGTCAGGTAAAGAGCCATTCATCCATGATCCATGTTTGCAGGCGCAAGAGGACAAGCTTGGCTTATGAGCTGCATTTTCTCATCTAAGTCATAGCAACAAATCCATTGATCATTTCCCCTAACATTTTAAATAGGCCTTTAACTTTTTTTAAATTGCTTATTCCAATTTAGACCCAAACTGTAATTACCAATATGACAGGGAGACTTAACACATTTCCCCACATTTCCTGAATACTTTGAATGAAAATAAAACTCCTCTCTGCAGAAGGGACCACGGCACATGCACTACAGTAACCTCTTCCCATCTCCCTCTCAATTCATGATACCAACACCCCAGCCTGCTACAGCAACCCCAGCCGGTTTCCCATTGGTTAGCCTCAAGGCACAGAGGAGCATATCTGTAGCCAACCTTGACGTGCTAAACTAGGACGCTGAAGGGGACAGAAATGGGAGGAGAGAAGAGGAGAGGCAGGGAAGCGAGCAAAAGGAGGGAGGGTGGGGGGCGTAATGAAAGGCTGCTGGAGGAGTGGCAGAAATACGGAAGTGAGGATGGAGAGCTGAGAGGTTGATGGAAAAGAGGGGATGGAGAAAGCAGTGGCGGAGAGAGAAGGGAGTGAAGGTGAGAAGTGTGAGTAAAAGGAGTGAGAGAGGAGAGAAAAGAGTGGGTTTTGGTGATTTGTACTCTGGCTGCATATGCGCCTGGTCTCCATCTCCTCCATTCTCTGCTTGAAAACTAGAAAAATCAATACACCCACAGTCTAGTGTATCCCCACATGAACTGGATCATTAAAAATATATAATCAAACACCCCAACATCATTTTTCATCACTATTACCATCATTACGTATATGAACAGGCACAGATATCAGTATATCACCAGCATGGCTGTAACAATGTAATAACCCAATCAATGGTCTTCTAATTATTTCAGTGCCTCAGTTAATCGTCCAGTTAAAGCAGTCTTTCAGCCTTGACTCTTAGAACACAGAGACGGGCTGCTTGTTAACAGATGCACACAGTAGAACCGAAGCAGGGCTGTTGTAATAAGAATATCTGACTTCTCAGCTTCACAACTCAATCCAACTCAGGGTCGCAGTGTTGCCTAGTAACGATGGCACACTACTGACCTTATCTATGTGGTCATAAAAATGTATGAAGAACCCCCCCCCCCCTTTCTTCCATCCCCCTCCTAGCCTTCGTTCAGTCTTTCCTACTACCATACTGCCACCCTCACTGCCCCTTATCTCCCTCTCTCTGACTAGCATCTTGCCAGGGGGCGAGCACCCTGCCCCGCTCTCCTACCACTGCCAGGGCAGCTCTGCGGTGGGTGTTATCTGCCTGGGAGCTCCCCTCTCTTTTATTACAGAGGGGGCCAGGAAACATGTACACACTTGAGCCTTTTGCAAAAACACATTGTGCCTGTGTGCACTGCATGTGCGCAGTACATGCAGGCAGAACACAACAGATACAGCACTGGTGGGCGGGTAGTGGGAGGCTGGAAGGATGCAGATTGCATGCAATGAAACTGATAGATAGCTGTAAGAACAGTGGGACACAGTCAAGCGCAAAGGAGACTCTATACCAACCGCAAGGTGAGACAGTGCATCAGCCTTCATGAGAATATTACTTCATAGAGACATTTCTGCTCTGGCTGCTGTGGGAGAAAAGAAACATGGCAGTGTGTGAAAATGTGCTTATTTGTTTGAGAAAAAATACAAAAGCCTTACCTCTGCAATGAGCATCACAAATATTCTATCTTTGTGAAAGCTATTTGCTTGTGAGAGATGAGATGTATCTGATCTCTATCAACTCATGAGTCCTACGAGCCAGGTTCAGCTCTTCTAATTGGCTATCACCTTGGAGATGCCCATCCTAATGAGCAAACAAACTCCAGGTGTTGCACCTGAGATAACCCCTCAGAGTCACAAGGGGAGTGTGACACGTACTGTATACACAACCACACCTGCTCCATCTGCCTGCCCTGCAATTAACACCATCAGGCTATAATCTATCACAATTTTCACTGCAAAGCAAAGGTCCTCAAACTGCCTTTATCTCATTATTGCATCTCCTGTTTGAAAGCCAGACAGCCTGAAAGTTATTTGCTTTTGTGTATTTGCAATTTCTACACCAACATTAATAGTCCTTTAGTTATTACCTGAGAAACAGTCTCACCTGCAAGACACCAAATGTAACCTCACAGGGTGAAATAAACACCATAGTTTTAATTTGGGTCTTGGGTGAATAATTGTTACAGCAATCAGCATCTCAATAATGAGGTGGGCTACAGCGTGTAACTGCTCTCCTTAACACTACTACAGCAACATCTGCTGTGTGGCACAAAGCGCGCCAGGTGGGATCTCTAGTATTTCAACAAACACAGGAGGCATATGTGTGTGTATGTAAGCGTTAGAGTAACTAGGGAGACTGGTGAGGGTATGAGTAGTGCCTTGAGGCTGGGAGCAAAAGGGTGGCAGGGTTCCTGACTCCCAACGCGGCCTGTTTAGACACTAGCCTCTGTGACTCATCTACGTGTCACTAATGCTTTTCCTATGCATGAACAAACAGATAGAGATACACTGAAGAAAGGCAACACTATCACCACAGGGGGAAGTATATGTGTGAATAGCCTGTGAGACTAGCATGAGCCATCCTTAGTCATACTCCCGCCTGTCTAAGCAGTAAGAGATGCCATGAAGTTACAAGTAATTGATCTAAAAAAAAACTAAATAAGTCAAAAGCAGCTGTCTTTTATATAGCTGAAAACATGCAGCGTGGTACCAGTGAATGAGGAGTGATGTATCCATGCACCTGTTGTCTGGTTCTTCTCTCTCATCTTATCCAAGCTCTCCTCATTTGGGCTGCTCTCCTGCAGTAGCAGCTGTGAATATGTACACCTTGTTAGAGGGCTGACAGTGCTGGCAGAGGGAGAGACAGAAAAGTAGCTTGTTATATAGAACAGGCTAACTATGTGACAATCCCTGCTATGCAGAGGAAACAGGCAAAGAATTAACAAGATATCTTTAAAAGAGGATGAACATCGTGCTTTCATCTGAGTTTAAATTAATTAAAAAAGCGTGCTACATTTATCAATTTAAATGATTTAATGTACCAAACTGAAAGCTAATTGACCCAAGCCACTCTGCCTATATCCACTCTACAGTATGGTAGACTGGATATTGAAATGAGATTTGCCTCAGTAACATGTGGCCGGCCTGATCATAATGACCTGCCCCTATGTAATCCCCATTTGCTGCTCATCCAGCTCTGTCATGCCTGTGCTGTAATTACACTGCATCCAATATCGCAGGGAAATGCTAACAGATTCAGCAAATCTCTGATCAGCATTATAGACTTAGTGATTGGGGGTGTCTATGGGGCTGATTACACACAGCTCTGTGTGACGCTATAAAAGGCCAAGAGCTGAGGTCACTAACCATTGCTAATTCAAGAATTTATAATACTCTATTTCTGTGCTAAACCTAGCTGAAGTTTCACAAAACTTGAAAGACTATTGCTAAACTGTAGGAACTGCAGGGTAGAAAGTACATTTTGGAGATGTAATTTATAATATAAATTAGTTTAGCTTAGCAAAAGGGCTCAGGGAAATAGCTCGACTGGCTCATAACAAACCACAACAAGTTGTTGTTTTTTACAATGTAGTTGAAATAAAACTAATACCAGCAACATTCACATGATCATTTGTTTTAGAGGAGCCGGTAGGATAATTTTCTTAGCAGAACAGGGATAGCTGCCTCCCCATTTCCAGCCTTAAGGCTAAAGAAAACTTACTTGTTGTACCTGTAGACATTTTTCAGACAAAAAGATTGATCAATTAATAAACGAAAAGAGAAATGAATGTTGAAAATCATCAATCAGCATTCACATTATAGTGTGAAACAATTATATACAAATTGAATGCAGTTTGTAGTTTAGTTGATCTATTATTGTTTGGAAATACAATAACAGACATATGATGCCATTTTAAAGGTAAATAATTAGGGTACAATATTGTGTAAACTAGTTGAGATAAAGTTCCTTCTTAAAAACAAAAACAGACATTGCATCAGGTAGTAGCACATAATCTCATTGAGCAGCTTCAAAATCAACACACATTGCTGGTCTTTAATAACACAAATCTGTTCTAATCCTTAGTTGTAAAAATGAGTGACCTAAAAAAAACACTAGACCTAAAGATCTGGAGCCTCTAGATATCTGTAATTAGGTGGAGATGTGTGTCTGTTGTTGTAAGGCAAAAGTGGGTGCATATGAGATTATAGCTCTCTTCTTCCCTCTCATCAGCTGTAATGAACAGAGTTGTGAGGATTAAGTACCAATGTCCCAGTAAAGGAGCTTTGCACTGCCAAATGTAGGACCACTGGCTCTCCCAAGCTGCCTAATTTGCTCTCAGACAGACGATGCTAGTGACTGGGCATTCAGATGGGATTAAAGGCACAGGGGTGGTGTAAAGCGCCCTGTTGTGGCCAGCAGTGGAACTGCAGGAAGAATCTGCATGGACACATAGAAAATACTGACTCAACAGATAAAACATAGGCACATTATTAAAACATAAGTAACAAAAATGAATCCTAAGAAAATTAATGTCATGCAGGAGTAATTAAGACTTTGTTCATATTTCTTGGAAAAATCCTTATGGATCAACTAACAATAACCCTTTGTTTCATGAAAACTGATTATCCTCACACACTGAAAGCTGTCAACAGAATGTATTTGATCAATATGTGTTTGATTACAACATACAATTTGATATGTTTCCATTTATAATGTATTTTCAGCTCTGTATCTATGTTTTAGGCTCATTAAGTGGCTGATGTGGGTATAACACACATCAGCCACTGGATTCACAGTGTTCCATGGATAGAGACCATGGACTGTATAGTCATTGGTAGTGACAAACAGTAAATGATGCATTCTTGCTTCCCCTTGTTTTTATACTCTCAAGGAAGTATCTCAAAGTCACAAGAAGAAACAGGAATTGTGCCTAAATGGGTCATTCACAAGACCCAGTGCATGACAAGAAATACACCGGAAAGAGGATTTTTTTGTGGTCACAGTCTCTCTCCACACTATTCAAGTTATTGTAACTATGGTGATTAACTTCAATGAGAGAGTGAGAAAGAGAGAGAGGGAGATGGGGTGAACATGTGACAGTGTAACTGTGGACTCATGAGGAATTCAGGCCAAGACAGTGGTTGTCTCTGTCTGAAAGAGGCAGCATGGAGAAGGCCTGTGACATTGATCTCGCCTTACCACTGGGATCTTCTTCCTCTTTCTGTGCCCAGTCAATGCGGCAAATGGGACAGTCCTGGCTAAAAAATGCAATGAACAAGAGCTCTGAGTTTCTAACTTGAAAAAAAAAAAAAAATTTGTGTCTTTTCTGTACCTATAACCAATACAAGAGCTAGTATTATTACTGAGCGAGCAACCGCTGACCAGCAGTTAAAGCTTGAGCAAAGAATGAACAACAGAGGCATGTGATCACTGTGTGCATTAATGCTGATTTGGATTATTTTTGATGATTTGGTCATAAGTATAATAACTTGTCTTCATGTATTGAAAAGGGTAGGCTATCCATCCAGTTAGAGTAAATGGGGACTGGTAAAACATTTTTGCAACCGACCCATTTAAATTACAGCATATATGTATGATATAATATGACATTAAAATGAGTTTATAATAACTAATTTGGTGTGCAATACAAAGTATTTTGAGATGTATTAGTCTTTGTACTGTATACAGGTGAAGTTAAAAAAAATACAACCAAAGTGCAGTTATAGATTTAAATGGATTATATGACAATGCCAATGTATTTAGTTTTTTCAGAATGTAAAATAAAATAAAATAAACATTTTTTTTAATAGGCTACTATTCACAGCGTTTTGGGGCTCCTTCACTTTTCTACTAGGTCACAGATAATACTTTTTCTTTTTCTTTTTTTTACTTTATAGCTGATTGTGAGCATAGCTACATAAAGTCTCTGATGTGCCTAAGCACGGGGGAATTTCCTTTTCTGTGACTGAACACAATTAAAATACTAGACTACCATAACAAGACAACCAAAGGCTATGGCCAATGTATAAAAAATTGAATTTTCATTGTAAATACAGACACATTAAGCGAAGCGAAAAACTGTGAAACAAAGTTGATGTTTTTGTCACACTGTTAAATGGTCAGAAACACATCCACAATTGTTGCTGGCCTGGCGTATTCATATTTATCCAAGTAGGGTGGGAAGTCGTTAACATTCATGGTTATAGTCTATGGTTAATTTCCTTAACCATGAATCCAGGAAGTTTTTTTTACAGCGGCGTCAAGGTGACGAAAATAACACCATCAGTTGGGCGGCTTTTCCTTCAAAATAAGTGTCGTATTAGAAAAACACAAAAGACACAAATAAATTGTAAGAGGCACACAGTCGGATAGTTTTACTTTGAGCAATTTCAAATTCTTAATGTACCACTATATCATCCATTATGAGACAAGAACTACGAGGTACAGCAAGGTGGAAAAGGTTATTAATTTGCTTATCCTCATACGTTTCCCTGGTATAGTATGTTACTATATTGTATTGTGTTTTTCCAAATATAATTATGTATGTTTACAAAAATGAATGTCGCTTATGTACTCTTATAACATGGCAGCTCCATATTAACGTCAAAACAACTATTTATAGTTGCTTTAATTTGAAAGTTAATGTAACCGGAAGCAGAGTTCTTCATTTTTGCTAGCTTGATACTGTTGTCGGAGTGGATGGAGACGAAACATCTCGTAAAGTACACCGACTGCAGTTGTTGTCAGTGTCAGGCATACTGTGTCACCATGTCAGTATGTTTAGCTCCTTTTTGACGACGAAGAGGCATCACTTCCATGATGGCGTTCAGCGCGGTGTCGGCGTTTCTATGATGGCTAAGCTGAAAACTTTACCTAAGTGATAAACTTTTAGCAAGGAACTGGAGTCTTTTCCAACACATTCTCTGTTATTGCTATAGAAACACCACGATGGCAAACACTACTTCTGTTGTGATAAGGGCATTCGCTTTAAGTTTATACTTCGTAGTATCCAAGTGTTTCTTTTCTATACCGCTCAAAATATATACAGGGACGTATAATTTATCCTCGGCTGTTGTTTTGACTCCTGTACGGCAAGTCTTGCTAAATTCTGATGGAAACGGCCTCTCTCTGGCCTCTGATCCAACTGGGACGGTGAACTTTCTGGACATGGTGAATAACTTGCAAGGTGACTCTGGAAGAGGCTACTACATGGAAATGTCCCTTGGTACTCCTGGTCAAAAGGTAATATCATGTTTATGTAACGCAAACACTCTTACTGTGTGTACATCAGATGTATTTGTTTGATATCTGTATCATCTGTACTGTTAGGTTTTTTAAATTAGGAAAATTAAATTAAATATAACAATTTCTTTGTTTTCATTTCTTCAAGTTTTCACTTTCCTTTTGAGTCAAAGTATTTATACGGGGTCATAAGTGATTGTCAGCCACTGATGGCAGGTCTGATGTGTTTGCAGCTGTGTGTGAACAGGGGCAGGTCGACCCACCATGTGATCCAATGAAGGGGGCTGAGTGTGAGAGTGGACTGGGTGTGTTTGTTTCACCCCAGGGCTTTGGCTAGCTATCTATGCAATATCTCATGTTTTGATAAATTAACAAGTGATTTATATTACCCAGCAGAAAAAAAGACTTGGGTCATGGGAAGAGGAGCTTTGAATATTTTTCCTTTCCTTACAATTTAAAATCAGCCTTGTATTTCAAAGCCTGGCAGGACAGTATCATGGCTGTGGGTTGCAGCAGCTGGCTCAAGTCTTCTGGGCCTCGGGGTCTGTAGGTAGACTAAACCCCCACTCACATGCACTCACATGATGCTGCCTGGGAGGACTGCAGTTTCTTACCAGGCAGCTGACGGGGATTATGAGGCTCCCGGGGAGCTAAGAGCAGCCCCAAGTTGAAAAAAACGACAACAACACACTAGCCCTGTTTCTCAGATATTTGCTACTTTTTTATTGAACTGAAAAATGCCCACGTCATTTATTGTTAACCTTTTTTATAATACTGCTCATTATGTTAAGTGCCTAGCAAGATCATATTAATGATTAAGAAGGACTAAATGTTCTTGGAAGAGTTGGAAAGGAATTCTCCCTTCACAATTAAAAATACATGATGCCTGAGGGTGTTGGAGGTTTAAGGCTACACTTTGCCACTGTGTTGTAAGTAGATGTGTTTGAAATAGAGCTTTAACTAAAGGAAAATGATCTCATTACGGACTTGACCTGTTGTTTGTTGGCGTCTCAAATTAAACAGATCAGAGCTTTTAAGACTCTCTGTTGGCACAGCTCAGTTCCTCAGGCTCACACAGGCTTATCAGTGCAGTCCACCTAGTCACTGCCCTGTGTCAACCTAAGGATACTGTTCATAGTACAGTTCCTAAAAGACAGTCTTAATTTATAAGATATATTTATTCCCTGCTGTTGGAACAGAAGGTTTTTTCTGTCCAAAAAAGTTAGTTCAGATTTAATTTATTCATAGCTCCATTTTTATCCTGTTGACTGTTCATAGAGAGCAATAAGTACACTAAACTGTATATAAGATCGCCAGGCACAGGTGTGGTTCCTATTAGTCATCAGCAGTGAGCAGGTAGATGAAAAAAGAATCATTCATCTATAGTACTACAGCTTAAATGTTTAGTGGTAATACAGTGTATTGGTATTTTTTTTATATATAAGACACAGAAGATTACTCAGTAATAGAAGGTGCAATAGCAGTGTCAAGGCTGATGTACCAGTCAAATTCTTAGACCTCAGCAGCCATTATGAATTGTGTCAAAGCATGACAAGCACATGTGTCAGTAAAAACACTATGATGATGGCTCTGTTCCTATAAGTGAAGAGCAAGCTAGCATCAGTTCCAGGGCACGGAAACCAGTTTCACAGCTATTAATGTCTTCAGCTCAGCTGTGTGTTTCCTGCAATGAAATGACAGTTGCGAAAAATGTCTGCTTTGGAGCAGTATCAGGTGACTTGTTTTCCACACAGCCTGAGGAAGCTCAAGAAGAAGTAAACACTGATGTTTCTGAACAAACATTTCTTTAAAAGTTGCACCTAAGAATGATGCATTTGAAAAAATGTCTTTTCTATGCTATTCTTTGATTGCATCAAGTATTCTGTTATATATTATAACCTAATAATCCATAGATAGCAGATGTACAGAGAGACCACACAGAATCACAATTGTCTGTTACAATCTTTTGCAAAAGACTCGAAAATGTCAAGAGTTATAATGTACAGATTAAGGAAACAGTTCCCCATAATGATATTCCTCCTCTGATATTCCAGATGTGACACTCCTGTACACTGAGCAAAGTTACAGAAAACCCTTTGTATGACTTATTCATGCCAGTACAGCTCAATCCACATCGGTTCAGATGATTAAAATGTCCTGTTGGGTAATATTCTAAATATGATTCCAACTAAATGATGATGTGATTACAGGGCCATGGTGTTAAATGAGGCACTATTCAAATGAGTCACTAATTGCCGCATCTGTTAGCATATGGCACAGCCAGGCTGAGGTGTCGGCTGGAGAGCCTCACATCTGCTAATTGGTACAAACAGGTAGCAGATGCACGTTGCCGCCATGGAGCCTGTGCCAATTAGGCAGTGAATGCTCAACTGCAGGCGACTGCAGGCTGCCGCAGCAGCGGGAAGAGGAGATTTGCCTGAGGCTCAGCAGCTGAGCTAAGGGAGAATAGTGTGAGAAAGGAAAGCTGGTATGAGGATAAAGAAATACCCCTGCTCCCCCTCCTTTAAGGTTCCAGTATTTTCCAATATGGCCTGTTTGGCCGGTTCAGACCTTGTTTGAATGGACTGATGCCATCTGCAAGGCAGCCGTTGGGTTTTGGACACAGTCACAGTGGTAAGACCAATGAGGAGGAACTGATAAGCCTGACTCGCATGCCAACAGGGACTTCCTGTGCTTGACTAAACCAAGTGATAACTTATTGTTGATAATAACCAGTTTCATAATAACCTGACATGGGCATAACAGTGAGATGTTGTCTATAAAAAAAATTGTGACACAAGTACAAAGACGAAGGGCCTTAAATTAGAAATGTGTTTCTGTGTAATAGACTTTCTGAACCAAGCTTGGGATTTCTTCAAGTTATTGTTGTAACTCTTTGTTTGTCTGTCAAACAGTTCAGTTATTTAAACACACTACTTCCTGCTGTTCTGGTTTGTCTAAAACAAAAGAAGCCACAGAGGAGTGTGAAAGATTGATTGTCACAGTTACTGATTGTGCCTTTGCCTTTAAGCATGCTCAATGAACACTTAGTATTTTCTATAGACTGTGTCATGTGACATCATTGAAGACCACTGTATAGATCTCTTTGTTGTTGAGTCATCAGGTGGCTGTGGGGCATTAGGTTTATGACCCCCCGTAATGGTAAATAATGCTCACCAGTGAGTGTTAATGTGGCCCACACTCAGCAGTTGGAGGTGACAGAAATCTTCTGGCTAATTAGTTCCTGCTCGTTGACTTGATGTCTGGAAGACAACATAATCTCAAGTGCTGTTAGCTGGTCCCAACTGTGCACATGACACATACCATGGTGGGTCAAACAGTCATGTTTGTAGCTAGAGGCTACCATGTTTGACTCATAGATCACACATTAGAGATCAATTACTGTATATGAGTGGTGCATAGTAATTTTAGCTCCATATCAAAGCTATATACACAAGTTTGTGACACTGGAATCTGATTACTTGGGTCAGGGCTTTTTAGATACCTGATTAAAGTTCATATTAAATTTCATTCTAATGCCAGGTCCCAAAAAGATATACATAACCGTATTATAATACAATTGTAAGGTAAACACTTTTTAAACAGTCTTTTAGTTAAATGTATGTGTGACAGTGAAAGCACCACCCTAGCAGAAATTAACAATCCCATTAGTTTTGCCTGTTTTTTGATTCTTGTTTCTATGTTTTTATTTCCTGTAAGGGAAGTTTTTGTTTTTTTCTTCTCTTATAACTATTAAGGAAAACAAGAAACAGAAATATGAGCAAGTTGCATTGAAAGTCCTCTAATCGATGTATCACACTGTTGAACAGTTGTCATTTTTTCAGCTGTGTCTCAGGACCTCTATGAGTAAGGGTGCGGTTGTCTTGTACTGGATAATTGTAATGGCTGTTGAATAAAACTCTGCCTTGTGTCTTTCAGCTGAACATCCTGGTTGATACAGGAAGCAGTAACTTTGCCGTGGCTGCGTCTGCACACCCATTCATTACTCACTATTTCAACACCGCGCTGTGAGTGACTGGAACACTTTGTGTAACAGACATTGTTTGCTCTTCATTACCCACAGTGTTGATATTTTTATGTTTTTGCTTTCTATTTTAACATAACTTTTTGCTTAAAAATGTAAACACTGTCCTAACCTCCTATCTAAGTTTTCCCTGTCTTACCTTTGTATTTTGAGGTGGCCACATTATTACAGTGCTTATTCTTCATCAAAACTTTTATCTTAGTGCCACAGGCCTTTAACTCTTCACATGTCTGGGCTTCCTCACCTGTGTTTAGCTCCAGTTCATACGAGTCAGCTGGCCGGACTGTGGCTGTCCGTTACACCCAGGGCAACTGGGAAGGTGAACTTGGTATCGACCAGGTTTCCATCCCCAAAGGCCCAAACGGAACCATCATCATCAACATAGCTGCAATCCTCATGTCTGACGGCTTTTTCCTTCCTGGAGTCAACTGGCAGGGCATCCTGGGACTGGCCTATCCCATGCTGGCACGGGTGAGAGAGACGCTCATAAAAATTTAAATATCACTATCTTGATTGCCCTATTTGAAGAAAAACCTCATATTCCTCTCTCAGCAATTATGACTAGTGGCTGAGTTAAGTATCAAAACAGCAATTCATTCAAAAAAAAAACAACTTGATTTTAAATTGGAGAAAAAAAGTATTTCTGTATTTTCAGTTTCTCAAATGATGGCCGACTATTGCTCATTACTGACCTCTGACTGAGAAAAATAAGCCACTTGATAATATCAGGTTAGATTAAGTTAATCGATCAGTACCGCATAAATTCCAGCTGTACCACACGTCTTTCAAAGCACTGAATAACTTTCCAAACAGAGATCTTATTTAGGTGAAGTCATGGACATTTCACATGACCACAGCGATGTTTCATGTCCATGAGATATTTTCAGCAACCAGCGGAGTAATGCCTTTGCGTAATGATTATTTTTTATATTCCCATTTATATTACTTTTGTTGCTTTAAAAGATCCTATCTGATTTTATGATGATTAGAAAATCAATATCCAGACATAATCTCAAAAATGAATTAATAAACTTTTATGTTCATATTATTTTAGCAAAGTACACCTGATTATCTGGTCTCTTCATGTAGAAGTGTGGTCTGCTTTTTATGGCCTATTTAATTAGGTTACAAGAACATCTTATGTTTGTGTGAAAGAAGCACAGAACCAAGGTGCCAGCAAGGTGTCAGTGTCAGCTTTCTTTAATGTGATAATTTGGTGTTGATAGGACAAGAGTGACATCAGCTTACACCAGCACAATACATTCTCTCATTCAGTGCTGACTAAAGCAACCTTTTGGATCAAATGCTTGTGATGGAGGGGCAGATATGCCCACATAGGCCACTTTGTGCTGCTGGTGTCTCCTGAGTGCTCAGGTTCAACTTGCCTGAGGGCTGCTTTTTTCATGCATGACATGCTAACACAACACTGACATGAAAACCTGTCTGAGGAAAAGAGAAGAGATATCTTTTTTTGTCAAGAGGCACACCATTGTCAAACATGTATTCACATACACAGTGGTCAGAATAATATTGTAGTCACAAACTTTGTTAAAACAGAACATCATTAAAGTTCTACCTTTAATTTAGCAACATTAGTAATTGAAGGGTGTGGAAAAACATTACTCTCTGTAACAGCTAGCAGTTTAAATATTCCCATGTTTTAAGCATTGGGTGGATATAAACATAGACAATGCGACTCCTGCTCCTCTCGTTGTACAAAAGTGAAGTCAAAATATTGCAGAGATCTTGCAATGTAGACGTCATTTGGAGCCATAATCTGCGTAGTAAGAATCAGCTGGTGCAGCCGCAGTACTGACCTCCTGCCCCATACCCTACCCAAAACAAACTCTTTACAGGTTGGCACAGTCTACAGCAGAACAGCTTCTGGTGTTGGTCTAAAGCAAACATTCACTGCTATGGAAAGCTCACTGACTGTAGTGTTTGTGTTAGCTACGTCCGCTCTCGCTGTTTCTCCTCTACTCAGAACGCTGCAAGAGCCGTATTTGTCAACAGAGCTGTCAATCATGACGTTAAACCCCTTTGTTATAACATCAAATAACTAATTAAAATTAGACATCTCAGACAAATTAACACTTGGATATCAATCTGCATGATAAAAACTAGCTACATTGACAGAAACCATATTGCGAAAATGAATTTGATGATTTGATTTTACAGTTTGACCCATTTCCAATCTGTTAACATAGAGGAGGCAGGCTTTATGACCTATACTGCAACAAGTCACCATAGGGGCAATCAAGATGTTTTAGCTTAACTTTTGAAGAGCTGTCGTGTCTTCCATCTTTCAACTTTGTCCAGCTCCAAGAGCCATAAAAAAAAGTTGTTAACAACTTCACTTTTTAGCGAAAAACATTAGGGTCATAAAAGCTCAAAGCTCATATTCATTAATATGAGGTAATGATTACACATTTCTCTTCTTAAATAGCCGGATTCGTCCGTGGAGCCCTTTTTCAACTCTATGGTGAGGCAGCTGGGAATTCCTGACGTCTTTTCCCTCCAGATGTGTGGTGCTGGATTGTCAGCCAGCAGCACAGCGGACCTGGCTGGAGGCAGTCTTGTGAGTGGTCAGGAGGGGCTACCTGGGGAGGGGTTTTGATGAAGTGAAAATATTAAGTAAGGTTTAATGCCTCTTTCTCTGTATATTTGTGTCACAGTTTATTAAAAATGTCAGGAAGTTGTTTTAAGTATTACTGTCAATTATGTGCTTCACTCATAGAGGACCCGGATATGGTGGAGCACCATTTCTCAGGGAAAATCTCTCACTTTTGGATCAGACATAGCAACACATTTTAGAAACACAATAGCTGGTATCCTCCTCAGCAATGTGGGTTCTCCATTGGAAGCCCATTGTAGGTAGAATGGAGTTAATGAAGCTAAGATAGTATCCTGCTAAGAGCAGGTCTGTCACTGGTATATGATTGTCCTCGGTGCCTCGCTTGTTGTGTCTTAATCATGTCACCCCCTAATACAGACAGATGGTGTGTGTGTGTGTGTGTGTGTGTGTGTGTGTGTGTGTGTGTGTGTGTGTGTGTGTGTGTGTGTGTGTGTGTGTGTGTGTGTGTGTGTGTGTGTGTGTGTGTGTGTACAGAATGTGTTATGGCATAATAATAATAATAACAATAATAATAATAATAATAATAATAATAGAAGGGCGGACCTTTGTTCAAGTCTCGCCTTATTGGATATTCACTGTGTTATTATTATCCTTCCTCAGATCATGGGAGGGGCTGAACCAGCTCTGTACGTGGGGTCAGTGTGGTACACCCCTATAGTAGAGGAGTGGTACTACCAAGTTGAGGTTCTGAAGCTGGAGGTTGGCGACCAGAATCTGGACCTGGACTGCAGGGAGGTAAACTTCAAACTTTGCATCTGCGATTTTCTCAAACACACCCTTCACCATACAAAAATGAATGATATCTTTAAATATGAAGCAGAAAAGCAGTACTGGTTTTTCATCATTCATTCTAGATGAGTTGATTGTATCAAGGTTACAACACAGAAATGAAACATAATCTGAATAGCAGCACAGCAAGGAAGTCTTTTTTCTGCTTGCAAAAGAACTTCCCCATTTTTCTTTCTTTTGTTTGCTCAAGGTCTTCTATAGGAGCCTGATGAACTGAGAGAAACCCTACTGCACTTCACTCTTTCTCCCTTTCTTTCAGTATAACATGGATAAAGCTATAGTTGACAGTGGGACGACACTGCTGCGTCTTCCTGTCAACGTCTTCAATGCCGTGGTAGCAGCCATCACACGCAGCTCTCTGGTACGCTGCCGTCTCTCCACAGACAATGATGAAACATGTCAAAGCAAAAGAGATGCAGGGGAGGATAACGCACACTCACTGTTCAAGGACATAGTAGCTTTTAGAGAAAGGATGAGGAGTTTCTCTGATATAAAGATGTGTGTGTATGTGTATGTCTGCCCATGCTTTTGTGTGTTTATTCCCATTCTCTTTTCACAATTTTCACCTTTTTGTAAATTCACACAAACAGTGCTCAAGGTTAATCTGGACCTAGAAGCAGCATTTTCAGTTAATGTACCCATATTCCTGTAGATTAATCCCAAGTGGGAAAATTAAACAGGCAACTGCAAAACCTGTTTTAGTGCTGTACTCACCTTCTTTTTTGTTTTAAAACACTGTATTTTTTCCGTTTAGTTTTAAACGCTGTATTTTTTCCTCTGTCTCTTTTTGTCTTTTATTCTCTTTACTTCAGATCCAGGAGTTTTCCTCTGGGTTCTGGGAGGGCACAAAGCTTGCATGCTGGATGAAGGGAGAGACCCCCTGGAGGTTTTTCCCCAAGCTGTCCATCTACCTAAGGGCAACAAACACCAGCCAGTCCTTTCGCATCACCATCCTCCCTCAGGTACCTGGATGATCATAAACACTACACCAAAGTTATCCCTTTTCCAGAGTTTCTCCACCCACCCAAGACACACACTTACTGGTCATCATTCATTTATATGTCTGTCGTCTTACAGCTGTACATCCAGCCAATCACAGACGTGGATGGAACTTTAGATTGCTTCCGTTTCGGTGTGTCTTCCTCATCTAATGGCCTGGTGATTGGCGCTACTGTTATGGAAGGCTTCTATGTGGTGTTTGACCGTGCCCAGCGGAAACTGGGTTTCGCACTAAGCAGTTGTGCAGGTGAGGGTGTCAACCTGCAAAGTGCAAACACATGAAGTTCTACAGGTCATACTCATATTAATATTATTATCAGCCTTCTATGTGTTTTCAAATGTGTGTTGCAAATGTCAGTATACTATTTTTATAGTGCGTGTGTGTGTGTGTTTTTATAAAGTTCTAAACTATTTCAATCACAGCAGAAAAGACTAAAATTTGCGCACTCAGGACTCTATTTTTAATTGGTCAGCAACATATGCACTGAATTCACCAGAACACCTCATATTGCCTTAGGATCATTTGTCAGATATCAGCGTAAGCAAGTACTAACACACAAAGAGAATAATATAGTAATAAATACACTCAAAAAATAAAGCATACAGAGAAAAAGATGAATCCCTCATACTTGTTTAGAGCAACAACTACTAAAGCTTTTACAAAAGGGCTTTATGTTGAATCTCTTATATGTTTCATCTATCGAGCTATAGCTAAGTTTGCTGATGATACAGCTTCAAGACTTCAAGATTTAAAGATTTAAATTTAGCATGGAAAGAAGAATGAAAATCCAGAGGTCTGTAAAAGTTATTTATTGATAACCTATGGAAAAACAAACTCTGCATATGCAAAAGTGCACCAACTGTTAATGACTGGTCAATGGTTAATCACTGATTAAGACCTCAAGAATACAGACAGACAAACAGACGGTTAATCAGTGTTACTTCCCTGTAGTTTTGTGTAAATATGAGCTCTGACAAGGCTTCCCACCCTCACCCTCAAAGTACAAAGATCACTTTTGTTCAATATTAAGCAAACTTATTTGGAGCAGATGTAGACTGAAGGTTAGGGATACAGGCTTGTGACATTAGAGCTGCCAGCTTTAATTCCTGGGCTGGCTGGTAAAATCTAGACAGGGAAAACTCCCAACAAGTAACAGATTGCCCTTCAGTAAAGCAGATCAATTCTCAATTCAGTGGCACTGCTCAGGTTCTGCCAGTCTAAGATAACTGAAGCTACTACAACTCAATCTAAGCTTTATTGTAATACAGTAATACAGTGAAAGATTGTAATACTAAGTGAAAAAAACGTTTCTGTTATGAATTGTCAGTAGTGCTTATTATCCATAAAGTCACAGGTTCACTGTTTTCAATCAGTAAACCGAGTGTTAAACCGTGTTAAAATGTATATATGAACATGTTTAAGATACATAAAGTACATTGCTATTCACAAGAATACCAGGCGTGGGTTTTCATGCACTTCTAAATATCTAAATTTTTACATCTGATTTGACTACACAGGTCAGAACTGAGCTCTGTAGCTATCTGTCTTGTGTTTTTCTGCAGTGAATGGAGGGGTGGCTTTGTCGGAGATCGCAGGGCCCTTTTCAGCAGCAGACGTGGCATCCAACTGCTCCAGCGGGCAGCTAAGGGAGCCTCTTCTGTGGGTGATCTCCTACGCCCTCATGGCAGTCTGTGCCTTCGTCCTCATCATCCTGCTGCTCCTGCTAGTCCTGCCCTGCCGACGCAGACACCACTCCAGTGAAATAACTGACGAGTCCTCACTGGTCCGCCACCGTATCAAGTGACTAGGAGGAAAGGGACAGGCGGACAGGGTGAACTGGCAGGGGGACAGCATGCAGAGCCCATCCACAGTGGTGGAGAAAGGTGTTAGGCTCGGGCTGCACCGAACAGTGACTCTCGGCTCTGAAAGCCTGACAGACTCTAGACTGCACTCATCAGATTGCCCTGTGGAAGTAGAAACAGACAGATCAATGGCCTCTTGAAGGAAAAATCCACCCTAAAAACACTTCTTAAAGACAGATGTTGGTCATGTAATTACTGTTACAATGTCCTGTTTTGTGGCGAATCATTCTCATGTTCTCATTGATGAATGATTTTATAATGTCATATATAGTTTCTTCTTTACAGTGGGGGGAGGGGCACTCATTGGTGCATTATTGAACAATTTGAAAATGTCTGATTTAATTTCCATGCAAACTGTGCGTAATTCATTTTAAAGGGGCTTGGATCCTCTTAAAATGTGCCTTTACAGCTGACAATCCGCTACCAACAGTGCTTAAAGATCTAATTTAAGACTGTGATCAGTGAAGAATGTTCCTGGTGCCATATTTAATTTTGAAGTTAATCTTCACTTCTTCTATTGCATTTATTGATTCCTGTGTGTGTTGACGTTAAGGGGAAAAGCTGCTCAAACAATCACTCTAGATAGGAAGAATACCACTAGAAGTGATCAACAGGTTTACATTCCCTATTGTGCCTTTAAGTCTCAGCTCACTGGTAATACAAAATGATACACAGCACCAGCAGTCTGAGACTTTGTTGAATTGCACTGAATTGTTTCTGAAGTCAATCAAAAGTGCAATTTAAATCTGAAGATCAATAATTCTCTGTCAATGTGTTGTGTTAATGTAATTTTGCTAATCCTATATATATCCAACTTTATATTTAATTCTCTTTGAATGTGATTGTATTATTTTTCCAAATTTCTTTTTTTGCCGCTAGATGTTGAATATTCATACAGCTCATTGTGTACAAACACTCCATCAAAAGCCAAAGGATTTTTGAAACGCATGCTCATTCTGGTGACCTATGGACTACAGACAGCTTTCTAACAAAACTGACTGTTTCTATAAGCAATAAGAAGTGCGTCTCTTTATGCAGTGACAGCTACTTATGCAAATTCAACACATGAATCCTCCTTCCCTGTTGAGACTGTGCTGCACAGTGTTGGTTGTCATCGGTCCAATGAGTCACCATCTGCCAAATTTAGAGTTGTAAAATTGAAGGTCCACTTGAATCTTTGAATGTTCACTTATTTTTAAGTGTATTTTTCTGTGCCAAAATTGTCCTTGTATTGTAAAAAAAAGAACTTGTGACCAAATCAAAGATGTAAATCATTTTAAATGAATAAATATTTCTTTTTCGAAGGGTTCCTCAGGAACAAAGCATCCTTTTGGAGTCAGTGGTAACAAACTTGATGTGGTTTGTGAGTGAAGTCTTGTGTTGACACACGGTATCTGGCACCAATATCATATTTAATTAAAAGAAAATTTAAATGTCATTTGTACTGGCCAGAGTAAAGACTTTTTAATATTATAGTGGTCGAGTTGGTCGTCTCTTAATCAGAAGATTGGGGGTTTGATCCCTGACTGCTACAAGCACATGTCGAAGTGTCCTTGGGTAAGACACTGCATATGACATTATGCAAGGCATATGAATGAGTATAGATCTGATTGGAGATTGGCACCTAGGCCTTTGCCATCAGGGTGTGAAGGTGTGCGTGAATGGGTGAATGTGACATCTAGTGTGGTCGGAAGACTAGAAAAGCGCTATATAAGTACAGTCCATTTACCATTTATGAATTACATTCATAAAAGATACACAAAATCTGTTACAAAGAAATCATATGAAAACATTGTTTATTAGCACTTATTACATAAGCAGACCAAAGTCTGCATTAGCAGGGAAATACATTACAAAGACAAAAGCCTAGACAGTTTTATCATGCAGGAAATAAGTTATGTAAGTGATAGTGAAGATAGTGTTGAGGCATTGAACAAAATGTTTCTGCAAATTTTAAGAAATTGTAAGCAAACATCTCAGATAGTTCATCTTTGGGCTTGTCATCAGTCATCTTGATGCTTCTGTAAACAGATAAACAAACAAATAGAATTTGTTTTTTGTTTCATATATTTTTTAAAATAATTTTTACCCATGTTATGTAAATGCTTAAACATTAAGAATGTAGCCTTAACATAGCTAATGGCTAATACTGTCCCGACTGTCATCGTTTAAGCAGGTACCTCACTTTGGTACAAATCTGCTTATTACTTTTGATGACTATGATTTAAGAGTTTTTTTTAAAAATGTATTTAATTAATTTATGTTAGATAATGACACATCGTGTCAAATCACCAAACCCCAAAGTAAGGTTTTACTTTACCTTTACTGTCAATTGTAAGAAGAAATAAAGCATTAAAGAAAGCTGACACTGACACCTTGCTGGCCATTTATCACTTTTGTCATGGATGAATCTTTAACTAAATAATGATTTGTGTCGGGACAATACATTATTATTTTAGCTCAACATGAATGTCACAAACCATGTACACTACAACTACATGTAGAACAAGAAGAACATTAAACTAGAATCAGATTTTTATTAAACTGCCTTTGTCTAATCTTTCTCTTGTTTTTACCCTCATCTGATGGAAGATCCAGTCCAGAAAATAGGCGATGTTGCCATAAACACCCGGTCTGTTATGCTCTGTGCAGTCTTCCCCCCAAATACTGTCCCCTATGAGCCACCATACTCCATCCTTCAGGGACACCAGTGGGCCACCGCTGTCAGTCTGAGAAAATGTTCAGCAGAAAACTAAGCAATAAACTGTGAAAGATACATGTAACCCTTACCAGATTCCCACATTCAAACCCAAGTGTTTTTTAAGGATCACAATATCTGTTTCACTGAAGTTTACACTCTAAATATTAGTCATTCAGATTAAGAAGCATAAAAGGTCACTCAAGGACTCTCTGAGCTTGATGAAAAGAACTGTTTAGTTGAGCTCCAAAGTGGAACTGTTGGTTTAATGTAACCATGTACATAACACAGTGCAGGTCTTGTTTGACTCCTCAAAGCATGTTACATAAGAGCACAAAAATGCTTTGGATTTTTTCAAGAACAGAAGCTATTTATATGACAAAGCTCAACTTGTGCAAGTTTTATATCAATATAAAAAGTTTTGTTGCTGTTTACATAAACATTTATTACCAATGATTGCTATCTTCTTTAGGGTTGCTTCAGTCTGTCTTAAATAAGTTTGCAGTTAATGCTTAACCAAATAAACCCTGAAGGCAGTGGACATCAGGAACTAACCAACTGTACTTTGTGATATGTTTTGATATGTGGGTGTGTATTATATTTTTAATCAATCAATGTAGTAATTATAGTTTTAGCCTTCAAATTTCATTTACATACCTCCAAGAGAGATGTGTTTGTGTGTGTTTGTCTTACATG
Organism: Semicossyphus pulcher; assembly: GCF_022749685.1. Taxonomy (NCBI): domain Eukaryota; kingdom Metazoa; phylum Chordata; class Actinopteri; order Labriformes; family Labridae; genus Semicossyphus; species Semicossyphus pulcher. The sequence goes on along the minus strand of NW_027211692.1, from coordinate 21,155,003 downwards.
GCACATATTGCCTGTTGCGTCCACCTCTCTGGCACATAACATGTCCTGTGATATTCTGCCATTGTAAGCCATGGAGCTGTTGCAGTCTGCAGGATCTATGAGAGAGACCTGAGCCTCCATCAGGTACGAAGCCCCAGAGTCTGTCAAACAGCAAGACATTACAATACTTAATTTCAATCTGGAACTTCTCATGTCTAGTCAGTCATATATTTTAAACAAGCTTAGTATTTCTCATAAACATTGAATGTGGAAATAAGCAACTCACTTTTAAGAAATACAGACGTAAAGTCCATTAGTGCCATCTAGAGGTAGTACTCACATAGTGCTAGTCATTATAGCCCTGAACGCTTCAAAAGTAAACATTAAATCCTTATATTTAATGAAAATCTTGTATTCACAAATGTCTTGTCTTTAATAACCACATAAAGCCATAACCGTCTCACCTCCATTCACTGTGCGAGAAAATTGTGTTATCCAGCCTGTCTGATTATCAGTCATGTTCAGACCAACGTTTGGGAGGCAAACAGGTCCAATATTACCGGAGACTAGAAAAGAAAAGAAGACACTGTTGTTTGGGTCCAAGAAGGGGAAACAATGTGATTCTTTATTGATTTAACTATTACAAAGAGAGTGTGTGAGTCTTACAGGCTGTATTTACAAGTAGGTTGATCCCCCATTGGGGAAAAAATCACTTGTTAAGAATAAGAATTATATAAGAATTACAAAAGAATTATGTATACATGATGTGTGATCCATTTGTTTTACCCAGCTGACCTAATGTAATCTAACAAAACAGTCATTCAATAAATCTTCTCTTCATGACAGTTAAAATATTTTTTATCTTTTTTGTTGGAACAGTTTTAGAAAAGTATTGATTCAAAGTCATTTTGGAGACTGAAGTTATACTGACATGTGTTTCTATAACTTTATCCACACCATATATATCAATTAGAGAAGTCAAAATAACAAATACCTCCCTGTATACTGAAAAACACACATTGAGATGGGATGAATTATGTTCTATGTATTTGGATAATGTTTTGCAGTGAATATGGAAATGTGTCTTTAAGCACCTGTTTGGTCCAGAGGTTTAGACAGTCTCATCAGAGCAATGTCACTCCTGCGAGTGACGCTGTTGTAGCCTTTGTGGGCTATGATGCGGCTCACAGGGTAGGCAGGGTTAAACAGAGTGCCCAATGGATCCACTATCCCAGCATACACTGCCCAGTCTGCAGGGCTGGAGGCCCTGCAAGGGGACAGAAAAAAAAATAGATCTATTCAGCCTGGGTCAGACCACAACCACTGCTTTAATAAGTGTGGTGAAACTAAGGCCTTACCTGACCACACAGTGTGCGGCAGTGACTATCCAGTAGGGGGAAATGACTGCTCCGCCACAGCGGTGGGAGCCCCCAACCTGCAGGCTGACCTGCCATGGCCAGGCCCCCAGAGGGGCTTGCTTGCCCCCAGAGGCTCTGCTGGAGTTCTCCCCACTCCCGCAATCTGCAGACAAAACTACAGGCTTTGCAAGCTGGTACAAGCAAAGTCACAATTCTGTGTAACCAGACTGAAAGTGTTATCTTGGATGACAGTATAGAAATACCAATGACTGCAGAGGAGAAACTATAGATACAATGCAAATCTGATAATGACATACCCCCCTCTGATGTTTCAGAAATGAAAAAGGAAAGTTTCTAAGTTTATTTATGTGTAATAACATACCAGTGCAAAGCAATGTCACTGCACTGTTGTTTGTACAGGTGTTGCTGCAATAAGAAAAAAAACATTGTAATAAGGTCCATGTTTTTTTCAGTATTAACTTTATACTTGTTTATCTTCAGAAGATCACTGACCTGAGCACAAGCTGTTGCAGTATGGATACATCAGGGTTGAAGTCTGACTTTACGATCAAGAATCCATCATCAGAGTCAGTCTGTTGGTGGCCTGATTTAAAATACGTGTCCCTGTCAAACCACACAATGGAAAATAGATATCATTGAAACACATACATGCTTCCCATGTCAGAATATAAAGACAACAGTCTGACCATGTTACCTGCTGTATCCAATTTGGTGGCAGCTTGCTCTTCCCTGTAGGTCGCTCCAGCCCTGAGAGCAAACAGTCCTCCAGTTCTTACTCTGAGTCGAGTAGATCTGAAGCAGGAAATTCGAACCATGAACCCTCACTAAACACAAACAAAAAGCACAAATGACTTGACATTTTTGTGACAAGTGGAAAGAAAGTGAAGAGGGCAGCAAGAGGTAACAAGAATAACAAGCAATAATCAAGCAAAGAAGTAACTGCAAGTGAAGGCAGTCTTTCACCAGAATTCGTACATTCATTTGACATTTATAAAACAAATGAAAATGGCATAAAGCTTACAAATACAGACACATATAAAGACGAGTGAACAGATTGCTGGAGTTTCAAGTGCGTTGAAAATCCCCGGACATACCGCAGTTAGCTTCATCCTGGCCTGCAGGACAGTCCATCACTCCATCACACCACTGGGACTCCCACACACAGCCACCATCACCACACTGCCTCCCACGCGCACAGGGCGAGGAGTCTGGGAGACAAGAGGAGACGAGGGAAGAGATAAAATCAGTGTGATGATAATGTGAGTATATATAAGGTCCAGGCCACATGATGTTTGTGTGTGAGTTATTGCAGTTGGGGATAAATCCTGCACTCACAGTAATAACCGAGGAGGATCCCAGCCAGCAGCAGGAGGATCAGCAGGCAGATCACAGCAGCCACAGTGAACTTAACACACCTCTGTTTCACACCTGTCAGGACGATACACACACACACACACACACACACACACACTGTAACTGGAGACCCATTTACGCACAGCTAGCCTTTTGTGAAATGTGTTTAATAATCACTTTTCCAACCAGGATATGTTTGTTAATGTATAAGAAAATGGAAATACTGTAAGACAATCATATCTCCTCACCTCAACCACAGCACCTTAATAACAGTTGTTTGACATTTATAGAAGAATCTATTCAAGGAGTAATTGTGACATTCCAAGCACAAATAGGAAATTCACCATATGCAAAATGGAACAGGATATAATTTAAGATTGATTATGAAACTAAATTGAATCAGTGTTATCTGTATCTCCAACATGAAAAGTTCCAAACCGGTTTAATTTTCTGTTTTGGACATAGTAATGCTCATCTTGTATATGTGAATACTGCAAACTAATTACAATATTATATAATATTAAACATACACATAATATTTCATTTTGATTGCAAATAAAGTTTCTTTTAAAAGTTCCTGTTTTTTATTTATTTTTTATTTTTTTTACAACAAAATCAGTTCAGCAGTATCTTGTTAATAAAGTGAAAAGGAGACAGGACTACCTTTGCGTTTGGGAATGGAGTGGCTGATCTCAGGTGGGGGACTCAGGGTCAGATGATGAACATACTGAGGCTTTATTTCTGAACTGCAGGGTGGAGGAAGTTTCCAAGGACCAGAGTCCAGATACTGTTGGTGAAGCATAAATGATGAGAATAAAGCTTTGATAATTTGGCTGCTTGTAATGATGGAGATTTAATAATTTAAGCTGTTAAATGTTGGTGGTAAAATGGTTTGGAGGTAAAATGGTAAAAATGAGTTTTTCTGGATAAAACAATTAGAAAAATATAAATACAGAATCATATTTTATTTACTTCCATTTCTAAACTAAACAACATTTTCTTATTATGAAATGATCAGAATACATTTTAAACAAGCACTTACCGGATTAGTAGTCATTTTCTGTTCAACCAACAAAATCTTAAAATCCACAGATGCATGCACAGGTAAAAAACGCTTCCTGAGATAACTCAAACATCAGTCACACATATAAATCATTTATCAATGACCACCTCAAACCAAAGACTTAGGCGATAAACACGATTTTGATGTTCGAGTCTGTGGAAAGATAAAATTCTGATCTCTATCCTCCCTTCTCACCACTCTGTTCTCTGTATCCTCACACCCCAGCGATGCATTCAAAGAGTTGTATGATCTGAAGAGTTGCCACTCCTCACACTTCACTGGCATTGGTTTAAAGTTTCCCTCTTGTACACACAACAAGAACAAAAAGGAGCGTTATCTTGTATAAACAGCAAACAAGTGTTATCTGCTTGGTTGTCGGAGTGGCGAGTGAGTGAGTACTGTTGCACTGAGTACACAATGGAAAGGTACTACACTGCATGAACTGTATTCAGCCAAAGACATTAAGCTTTAATACTTGAGCCAGTGTCTGTTAGATGCAGGGAGCACAATTTCATCTGAAAATACACTTAATGAAGTCAGCTCAATTCCAACTTTACTGAATGAGAATTCTAACAAAACTTACCTAAAATTGAGTTCTGTTTTAAGCTGCTGTGAGGAACTTTCGGTTTGTGTTGATTTTGGCACCCCCTGCGGACAAAGCCGTGCCTCTTATCTCTTTGCGTATTTTGTCCTGTGCATGCTTAAGTGGTGTTTTTTTAAACAAACAATCTTATCCTGCTTTCTTTAACAGTCATATGTATCAATCACTTTACATTTTTGCCCTGGAAAATGTAAACAAAGGCAGCGTGTAGTTAAACGCTTTGTCTGGCACCTACCCCCAGCCATCAGTTTCAGGGATTCAAAATAACTATATAGAAATAATCAAAGTTGTCGCTTATGGTCTGGTTTGCTTTTGTAGGTCATATACAGTAATGTGAATTAATTTCAGTCTGTTTCATAACCAGCGAAAAACTCCTCACAGGGGCTTTAATGATACGGCAATCATGTGAGAGAGAGCATTTGTTACAGTAGTACTGCTGAGTATGATAAAGTTGCTGTTGAATAGTTTAAATCTGTACATACATACATTATTAAAAGCCTTACAGATACTATAGCAGCTTTACAGCATGAGATAATTCTGCAATAAAAAAGAAAAAAAACACAGGACAGAACAGGTCATTCAGTGCAGTTTATTTCTAAGGCATTTTATACATTCATCAGGCTCGTATTCTGGGTAAAGATTAATTAATCATTTCTTACAACAGCTAACAGTATGAAAACATTCACATCCAATTGGGTAACATACAGAAACAGTCCTGCCTTTATAGTAAACTGACCCTGCCCGTCCATTTGAGCACCACAGTTTATGGTCCGTAGTATTTTTATAGAGTATTTTGAAACATTCAGAGATGGCTGCAGAAAAAAGAGGTGATGTTATGGGTTGTTTTGAAAGAACAATTGCATGCAAACTGACAAGTTGAGTTAATGTTCTGGTAAAGTGCAAAAGTAAGCAGAAATTAACCATTACAAAAGGAAACTTTGCTTTGAACTTTTTAATGTTTAGCTAGTGTCACTTTCTATTTTCTTAAACTATGTTGACATATTTATGCCTTCGCCTTTGGAACAGATAAAAGCACATTGTTGTCTGAGGGGAAATATGTTGAGTAATTTGGAACTTTTCAAACCGATTGACTTCTTAAAGGGATGTCTCTGGCATAAGCAAAGACAGAGAGCAGCCTCTGATTATATTATATTGAGAAGAAAAATAAAAAGTGGCTTTTTGCAATTGTTCTACACCCAGGCCTGCCAGCCTGGAAAGAGCCTGCTGAGGTTTTTGGGGTCCATAGCTTGTTGTATGAGCAGGTTGACCTGCCCTCCGACGCTCAGCACTGTGCCCTCCTCCACCCCCTTCAGCTTCTCCTGCAGCCTCAGCAGCACCCGCTCGGCCACTTTGTTGAAGCTCTGACTGTCACTGCAGGAGAAACAGTGTGAGATGATAAGGCAGAGCTTAAAGACAGGTAGAAACAGTAACACACACACACACACACACACACACACACACACACACACACACACACACACACACACACACACACACACACACACACACACACACACACACACACACACACACACACACACACACACACACACACACACCTGGATTTACGGTGGTTGTCCATGTCTTCACCACCCATAGTGGAGCTGAGCGTTGCGTTGAGCTCCTGCTGTTCGTCATGCTGCAGGTAGAAGGCCTTCAACGGGTTCATGGTCCAATCGAATAAAGGGTCATACAGCAGCACCTAAACGGCACATTATCACAGAAAGGCAATGCTTAACATAAAGTGGGGCATTTTCAGGGATTTAAGAGCCTCTCTGAGGTGTTAGTGTCTGTGTGTGGCTGACGGTCCCGTGTTCTTACCTCTACAATGGTCAGCAAAGCTTCCTGAGAGCTCCTCATCACCTCCATAGTCTTCTCACAACATCTGAACAAAATCACAGGTCAAGTTCAGGCATTAAAACACTAAGGTGAAGCAATACTGCAATAAAAATCCAAGGTTTGAGATATGTTTTTTTAAATAGCTTTCACGTGGATGTTTATTGTTAGACTTTAGATTTAATTGTACTTATTTTACAGAGTCCTGGAGGGCACTGGGAGGCAGGGCGTCTTAAAATGTTTCTGGTTAGTTTGTAGCTCTGTTTATAGTTAACTAGCTTGTGGTTTAGGGGTTAAAACATTTCCTTAATTTTCTTCTCCACACCTCCTGAAAACTCCCTCCACTCCTGTGATGCCCATCCCATCCACAATGTCTCTGGACAGTCTGAAGGGGACAGTCTCGGGGGTGGGCAGGATCTTCCCCTGCTCAAAGGCCACACCTTAACAACGAATGCATGAAAAGGAAACAGAAGGCTGCGTTAGGATGCATGTTATACCAGGATATTTATAGTCTTAATGTCAGAAATTAGAGCTTTAAGAAAGCTGCATTTTATAGCAGGAGTCAATACCTGTTTTTAGCCTTTTTAGGTATATTATGCCATTATTCAGGTAGGAAAGGCAAAAGAGTGACAGAAAAGGCCAGGACAGAGTGGGAGAATGACTTTCTGTAAAGGCCCAGGCCAGTGCCAAAAAGGACTCCGTCTTGGTGCATTAGGTGTGCGCTCCCTTAGGTGAGCTACCATTGTGCCCCGTCTACATACGCTTTAATTTTAATCATTAGTTGTCAAATCAAAAGATGCACTTTAATCAAACTTGTCTTCTTGAAACTTACACTGACTGCTTCATTATTCTTTAGAACAATCAGCTCAGTACACAGGGTAATCATTTACACAGCGTCGCCTTCTATGAAGCCAAGAGGAAACTTTCCATGTTTACATCTTATGACTGAATAATTTTACCCAAATCGATGTGCACCAGCTCAGCAGTCTGCTCATCAATCAGAATATTCTGGATGTGTCTGTCACCCAGGCCCACAATGTAGCCAACTGCAGGCATAAAACAGAGACGTTAAAGGTCATCTTCAATTTTAAGTCAGCAACATTTGTTAAAATATCACTATTATTTCTTATATTTATAAACAACCTTACTATAATAACTGTTATAAGAGTCTTCATGACATAATTCATACCTTTTTAATGGCCCAAGGGGCATACTGGAGCATGGTTCACTTAAACAGACACCACTAACAAAATATGTAGTCTTGCCTATTTCAATGCAGGCCTTTCTTCTTTCATGTCTTGTTCCACTGAACCACCCACTTGAAAACCCAAAGACTTCTTAATGCTTTAAAATATGACTGTAAGACTTGATCAAGATCTGTTGTATGTGACCCATTGTATTTATACCCTGGACCCAGGGTCGGCATACTCTGTACCTATAGAGGAGGTGGCGACACTGCGAGTGTAAGCCAACCGTTTCTCCATCCACACCGCGGGGTCCAGGAAACGCTCCATACAGAAATACCTGAAGACTGGCCTGAAATTCTTGCACACTTCGCTGTAGGCCTGCAGCTTGTCATCAAACCCTTGACTCTGAGTCTCCTGTAAAGACAGCATGGCAGAAGATTAACAGAACAGGATTGTAGTTTCTGGATCTTCAAGTTGTACAAAAAAAGAACAGCTAGCCAGCCAGTTCAAATACAAAGAGCATTACCATCATCTTCCTGCGGCAGGCTAGGTTGGTCCAGTCCTGTGCTCTGAAACGTTTGTGGGCTCCTTTATTTGGATCCACCAGAAACTCCCCAATAGGCACCGTACCTGAACACCACTCTAACACGCCGCTACACTGGGAGAACGGCACCACCTGGGATGGATAAATTGTGAGACAGAAAGCAGTTGATTCAGTTGAAGTGTAAGCGTTTTTTTATTTTAACCACTCGATGATGATGAAATTAAAGTCCATGACACAAAGATCAGATGAAAAATGTACCAGACCCTGGCCTGGTTTATTTTCCCTTAATTAAAGAGCAGAGCTTTAAAAACAAGCGATCCACAGACGACTGAATAAATAATGTGTGTAACCTTGTATCGTCTGATGTTGAGCTTCCTCTTGCGAGTGTCTGTGTTGCGCTGCAGAAGCATGGAGCACATGCTGAAGACCTGCTGCATAACTGCATCCTGCCGCAGGTCATCCTTACCCTGTTCACAATGAGAGGTCAAAGGAAACTAAACAACATATAGTATTCAGTAAATTACAGAATCCAGGAGCATGGAGAAGTTCATGTCAAGCCTAATTTTCATTCCGTATTCTATATATTTAACAATTCAATTTTCATAGGGGCTCTTAAGCTATTTTCATCAACATTTAAGTCATTAAAAAGTCATTAAAATACTCAAATACGTGTCAAATTGTGCATTATCCTGTCTGCCAATAACACATTTAAGCACAATGGAATGCACAGTGTGTGTACCAGTCTTACATGTGATTCTTTAATAAATAAAATGCTGAAATATGACACATTTCTCGATATTCTAAATAAAAAAGGGAAAAAGACTGATCTAAAAATAGAATCCACTGAGGTTTAAGATTGGAGAAACTGTTATTTCATCATGACCTACCCAGCTGTCTCAAAAGTGAATTATTAGCTTTTAAGTGTCTGACAAGTGTTCCCGCAAACACACACGCGCACACACAGCTTTGTGGCAATGTCCCAATTCTATTGATGTAAAAACATGTTTGTGATCTAAAACACGTAATATTTGTCCCGGTACAAATAAAAGACTAATGATTAGCAACATTTAACCTGCAATGGAAAAGAACTGAGCAGGTTTCCTGTCAGGATTGGTCCAACTTTAAACACAACACAAAGAGAGGGCACTTGTTAAGTCGAGAAAATACACAAAAGCAACAGAGAAAAATATCTTTGCACGTTTGTAAAATAAACTCGACCTAACTTACCCGGGAAATCAAAGGCAAACTTCAAACACTTACAGACAAACATTCATCTACCTTCACCAGTTGTCTCCTGCTCTTGCCGTCTGAGCCAACGCAGTTGATGATCTTGGGCAAGTTGACTCCTCCAGCCAGATGATAATAGGGCAGGAAGGATCTGACAGTCACCAGGTTGTCATAGGAACCAGAGGGATCCACCTATGTACACAGCAAAACAACTTTTTCTAACAAACACACGTTAAAAAGTCACTTGGTACAGGAAGAAATCAAAAATGGATAATAATTATCGAGAAACTGCGACACAAAATCTGGGATCTTTGGGAACATAAAGACCTGCTTTTTTATAATAAATCCTCAGATCACATTAATGTGACCTTCCACCAGAATATAAATAAAACCAATGTGGTCCATCAAATGAAATCATATCAATCTCCTCTCAATAGACCCTTCCACAAAAGGATTGGGATAATGAAAGTTGGGAAGATCCATCAGTTTTCACCTTGATCTCCATTGTGGGGATGACAACTTGATCCATGTCTTTGATTTGCATGATGGGCTGGTCGGCAGGGATTGGAATGGCCTCTATAATGAAACAAGGACGCAATGCATGACTACACAAAATCAAGAGAAGGAAAAATTTGGCGCATTTACACAATTTTCCCAACAAGTCAAAAAGAAATGGATCTTAACTGTGCTTTCCATTTATTTGCCAGAAATGTGTTTTTCCTACAAAACTATGAATGAAAAAAACTACGTAGAATCAGGATAAATGTTCACATTTAAAGCAAAGAAAGCTTTGAATGTGAAAGGGAACCATCTGTTTATGCACATTACAGTCTACTCACTCTTCTCAGTCTTGTGCTTGCTGGCATCCATGTAAGCCAGAGTGATGTAGGAATCGCACAGACATTCGATCCCTCTGATCATTTCGCCTCTCTTTTTTTTGATTGTATGAATGATTTTCCGGGCCACATTTGAACGCTCCTGCACAAGAAAAACTTTCAGCTTCGTAGAACACAACAGGCTGTGTTTGAAGAGCTCTGCAGGGAATTTATTTGGAAAGATGGCTCAAGGATGATGCATTTTCTAAGACTGCTATAGAAGAACTACTTAACAGCAGGAGAGCTTTTTAAATTGTGCCTTTAAAAGGGAATGATTCATTATCAAACTGACACAACAAAAGCAACATTCATGACACTGCTCATAGGAACTGTATGGTCTCGAGAATCACACTAAACATTGATTTCAAACTGACAAAAGCTGCGATAAAAGCCTCAGGAATTTGCATTTGCAAAAAACAGAACTACTGTATGTTTTTTCTTTTGTAATATAAACAGAAATGCAACTTATCAATAACTTAAGGTTGCTATAAAAGTGGCCAACAATTTTTTGTGCAATATGTTAACCATCCTCAGTATCTCTCTGGAAAAAAAATATGATTTGATTTTGTACACATCAACTGGCCCTTTCATTTATTTGTCTTTGTATTCCTACATTGCTCATGCTTGATGTAAAACACTGACACGTCTCAGGAAAGTCTCACCACGTCGAATGGCGAGGGCTGCTGTGGAGTGCTCTTAGACAGCCGGGACTTGCTGAAGCTCTCGTCTTTGTTGGCGTTCACTAAGGCGAAGATGATGAAGAGCGTGTGGTGTGGGTGCTCCAGGGAAGCTCGGCAGATCAGCTGGGAAGAGAGAAAACAATTGAAGCAAAAAGGCAGGAATATAATCAATTAATTACATATATGAGAAATTTAGTGAGACTTCTTGGACAGCTTTTCCATTTCTGAGTTATCAGCAAGAAAACTGCTACAAATAGGTGGAGGAGGCCTGTAATGTAACACTTTTATGTGGTTAATGTGTACTAAAAATGTTTTGCATTACTTCGCTGAGGACATCATGGAAGCCTGTATCCTCAGTGATGTCAGCCGCTATCTTGGTTCCCATGCGAGCGGCCAGCTGATACATGAGAGGCAGAAACTTATAGGAAGGGATTTGCTTCACCCCTTTCTGGAACACAAAAAAGATTAGGAGAAAAGTAAAGCATTGAACTCTGACTTTATCAGGTGACTTTAATTCCAAATTCAGAAGCAAAACTAACCTTCATCATGACATTAACTGCCTTAACGTCAGCGTTCTCGAGCCAGAGTGAAGCAAGGCGGAAAACCCAGGTGTCGTGCTCCTCACCTTGCTCAAGACACTGGATGTAATTTTCCACCGCCTTACACAGGAAACGCTGCCTGTCCGACTGAAGGTTTGACAAGGCCTTTTCATCCAGCTCGAGCTCTCTCTGCACCTTTATTGTGTACCTGTGAAGTGACATTTAAGTCTCTAAATTGCTTCTTATTGAGGAGCTGAGGGGCAACTTTTGACATGAAGGATTTTCACCGTTTTAAAATGTGTGATATGGAAAAACAGCTTATTAACAGAGTGCAGAGCATATACCTATTGGATGTCACTTTACGCTCCCTCATCAGGTCCACTTCTTCTTTGGCCTTCTCCAGCAGTGCCTGCTTGTTCTCAAACTCTGATGAGTTCATATATTTGTCGATGCTTTGGTACTGGCCGTCAGAGAAGCGGGCCAGAGACAGAAATGCTTCCGTCCGCTGAGCTTCAAGTCTGGGGTCCTGAACTCCAGACTCCCCCTCGATTACTTCCACAGCCTGAGAGGACAACGCAGAGACTTTTACAGATTTTAAAAGCTTACCACTTCTCTGAAAAAAGGAGGTGAGAGTCAAAATACCACTGAAACTAAAGCAAACATAAAACTAGTTTAGTAGTTTGCAGTCAAAAGGTCAAGAAACTACAAAGCAGTGCAACCTCATTCATTATGTAAGGGAAAGTATAAAACCGGGCCACATGTAACACAGGCAAACAAATTATTTTATTTTGTCTCTATGAATATGCTGTAGCAGAGGGATATGAACTCTTGCAGAAGTTTAATCTTGATGTCTTTGAGCCTACTCCTAATGTAGTGGGACATAAAGAGGCCTAATGTAATGTAATGGGTAATGACTGATTTATCTAGGTTTGATACATGTCCATAAAACTGGCCCATAATATTTTAGCTTCCCTCCTACCCTTTCCAGGTACTTCTCAAGTATTACTCCGGGGCTTTCCAGGCAGGTCTCAGCCAGCCAGTTACCACACAGCCTGAGGCACTCTGTGTAGATGGGGGCCAGGGCAGGATTGAAGTCAACCTTGAAAAGGAAAACAAAATTAAAAGGATAGTTATATGAAATGATGAAGTCTATAATGATGAAAATGTTTAGAAACTGAAAGATATAACATAATAAAAATATTCCAATAATAAAGTTACTCTTGTTGTATTAGTTGTTAATACAACAAAGAAGCTAGTGTACATGTGTTTTTAGAACCATTTGGTTTGAGTCTGTGTGTTTGTGCCTCACTTTTTCCTCTAGGTTGTGTATCATCTGTCTCAGCAGGCCCAGGGCCAGCCCCTGCTCTCCCTTTGCCCAGAACACTTGAGCTTCCTCCAGTTGCCATGACGACACAGGGGATGACGCCCAGGAACCTCCACTACCATGCTGCTTCATTTGGAAGACTGCACGTTCTGCCAGCTGGACAGAAGTCAAAACAATGAAACTTCTGACCATATACTAACAAAACACACGCACACACGCACACGCACACGCACACGCGCACACACACGCGCACGCACACGCGCACGCACACGCGCACGCACACGCGCACACACACGCGCACACACACGCGCACACACACGCGCACACACACACACACACACACACACACACACACACACACACACACACACACACACACACACAGGTTCTACCTGTGTATTCCCAGCCTTGCGAGCAAGTCGGCAGAGCTCCATGAGGTGGTCAATTAGCACAGAACTAAGGTACGCTGTGCTGTCGGGGTCTCCCACGCTGCCCATCAGGGTGTGCTGGGCAACAGAGCGGGCGGCAAGAATGGGCTCAACCAGCGCAAAGTCACTGTCAATGAGCAGCTGGGAGTGCTGCCGCCATTGCCTGCAAACTTCCCTCAGAGTCCCATCGGAGAAGGACCTGATTTAAAGAGTAGATATCACAAATACTTATTGCAGTGCACATAAAATTAAATGAGCCTCACCAAAGAAGTCAGAGAACAAGACTTAAATGCCTTAAAAACATTTAAATCCTCAGGGCTCTATGACTATGGGTTTTGTTGTTACTATTGTTTGCCTGCTATTATCACCTAGAAAAGAGCTGTTTAACACTCTCCAGCTCCCTGATGCTCTGCAGGTTCCTGAGAGCTGGATACAGAGAAGAAACAGCTTCTAGACTGCCTCTACACAGTTCCTCCACCTCTGCACCCCTGTGGAAACACGCAAGCACAGAGATGGGTGACTTATTTGGTCAGTGGAAAGGTTAATGCGAGTATAAAACTTGAGTATCAAAAGGTCCACCATACCTTGCTTGTTTCATAGTTTCATCAAATAAGGAGAACTCTTTGTCCCTAAGCGCTTGCAGGGAACAAAACACGGATTCATGGAAGCCTGGTTTGGATTTCTCACTCCTGATACAACAAATCAGATTTAGAGAAAGAAAAAAGTGTTGAGAAATTGTTTCAGATCTCTGTTGTGTTGTCTGAAGTCTCAACTTTGCCTAACCTCTCTGACAGCTCACAATCCCACTGCGTGTTCCTCCAGGCGGCCTGGAAGCGGAGCTCTCTCAGTTCAGCTCCCCACTCAACCCCTTCACTCTCAAGACCCCTCATGTAGGTGGCGAGGATGCTGCTCAGACCAAAGTTCTGCAGGCCCTGTGGGTGTGACGGGATAGAGGACCTCAGCTGTGAAAAGTCCTATCCAGTAGACTGGATATTCTTCAATGCAGTAACTTCACTTTCTGGTCCACTCACATAAGACAAGTGTATCTAAATAATGCCAGATGCAGCAATTATTATTTTACCTCAACAATTCCGACTTGTCGTGTGACATCAGGCAGAGTAGAGTGGAGGTCGTAGGAAGTCAGGGCTTTCCCCCACATGGCCTCATGCTCATAGGTTCGAATCCTACACATTTGTGGGACAAAACAAGCTTCCAATTTCTGACCAAAGCAGGGAAATAGCTGTAATGTGAAAAATGATCTGTGAGAGTCATAAATCCACTTATTGACTACCTTGTCAGCGGACTGGTCATCGTTTCCCCCCCACAGCCATACAGACTATCAGGCTCGCCGATGCTGCGATACACCTCAATCAGAAGCTCCTACAAGAGACACAATCATACTTTGCCAAACATTACAATGCATGATTATTACTGGTAGATCGTACTGGTATGAAGTTAGTGGCATTTTTCAGCCTGGTTCTCTTGACAAAAAAGCAATGGGATATTTCATTGTATTTTGGATTATTGTAGAAAAAATAACTATCAGTTTGCGGATTTTAGGACTCATTCATACAGCACTCTGTTTAGAAATTTTTAGTGCAAAATAATGTGAAAAGAAAAACTGACCTGTAGACTGATATTGGTGTCCTCCACACTCTTCTCAGTCAGGCTAGAGATAGTGAAGTTCTGGCTATTCTCTTCAAAATTGATCTTGCGTGATGCTCTAGTCTTGGTTCTGCAGATTTTGTAAATACATGCATTAAAGAAAAATAACTTGTTTTGTTGAGATCCTTTACATATTATTGTGATTATAACCTACATAAAAAAACATCCTCCAAGTACAGAAAGACAACTCCTAGTATACCTGCGACTTTCCTCCATATTAGCTTTGATCTTATCGACATAGATCTCTGTGTACAGCAGTGCAGTGAAATGAGCTGAGCAGGACTGAGCAGCTTTGGCCACCTCCAGGTAGTTCAGTTCCAGCCAGAAGTTTGAGTCACACACGGTGCCACGGGAGGGACTGAAGAGAGGTACAGTGTTTAACAGACACTCCATAAACAGCGTGTCTATTTACTTTAAAGAATACACATCAGTTTGTCAAAGCCTGAGAAAATTATATAAGAAGCAGGTCCAAACTAAAAACACCTAAACATTTACTTTTGTCTAAAACATATTTCAATACAATTAAATTGCAAACCTATCAGAATCAAGTTGTCTCTGTTGGTGTCTCAGATAGTCAATAACAGCAAGCATGGTTCGCAGAGAGGTCTTGTCATATAAGCCATGGCTGGCAGTGTCAGACTCTGTAAAGAATAACACATGCTTATTACAAAAATTTCCCCTCACTGTCAAATCCAGATTGTCAACAAAAGCCACAGTCAAATGAACCCGGAAGAAAACAACGAAACTCAGACTCTGTAAAGAATAACACATGCTTATTACAAAAATTTCCCCTCACTGTCAAATCCAGATTGTCAACAAAAGCCACAGTCAAATGAACCCGGAAGAAAACAACGAAACTCTAATGTGTCAAACTCACCAGAGTCAGAGTAGAGGGGTGTGGCAGACCGACTGGAGGCCTGAGCACTTCTGGAACAAAAGCTGAAAAAGTCCTGAATGTGGTTGGAGAGCAACTCCCTCCATGAGCCATTAGAATCATCCAGAAGGATGGAGTGAATGATAAGGGGCAGCAGCCTCTGACAGCAGTCCACCCTCACCTGGAAACAGATGAACAACGGTGTGGTTAGGTCAAACCAGTACTGATTGATTTACAGTTTGTGACTAAATGAGGACCACAAATGCCAATTATCTAAGAGCAAGTCTAAAAATCATACACAATCCAAGATGTTGAAACTTTAAGCTAATGGGTCTTAGTGTCAGATTGATGCTGACACTCCAGTTATGAAGGCTCCTTAAGGGAACTTTCCTGTGCTCACCAGACACAGGGGTCGTGACAGCAGCAGAGCCTCACTCCTGACTCCTCCACTGTCGAGCAGGGCTGTGCACAGAACCTTTAGCCAGACCTTGTGTCCTCCCGCCTGGGGAATCCAAAACTCCTGACTCTTCAATTTCTCCCTGGCATCCGAACACTCCTCAGCCGACATAGCTGCCACCTAATCAGCAACAATAGCAGGTAAAAACTAAGTGACACAGAGGTAAAAAAAACGTCACTGTACTGTAAATAGGAAAAAAAAATTCTTAACCTACCATCTTTTTGGCCTTTCTAAAGGGATTGAGATAGGCCAGCATTGGGTCTCTGTTGTCTTTATGTTGCTCCCAGAAGTCGACTCCAGACTGAGTGGCGAGGATGTTCTTCACACACTGAGCGGCTGCCTGCCTCACTTCAATACTGAGAAAAAAAAACTGAATTAAGACAATCTGCTCGTTCCTCCACTGTCATGTACGACAATGTTCTAAATATTGAGACTAGCTGTACCGCCGTTGAGTGAGAGCATCGTTCATGCAGTTGAGGATGATGTACAGACACTGGGGCTCAGTGGAGGTGAAGAGAGACACAGCCTTTTCATAAAGAGGGTCTCTGCCGTGAAGCAGGGCGATGGTGGAGAAATCCACAGGACCCACTTCTCCCAGACAGCTCCCTGCTGCCTCTGCAAAAAAAATATGTTTGTAAACCAAAAAACAACAAGCAATCCATAATTATTATTTATCAATTGATTTTATACCTAGAATTTCAGCTCCTCCGGGATGGCTGGTTGCAAGCTTGCAGAGCTGTAGTAGATTGAGAACCAGCTTCACCAGCACACTGTCAGTGGGGTCGGCTACAAGGAGGGCAACGAGAGAAAACGTGTAAGACTAACCTCATCAGACAAACAACAAGACACTTTTTATGCATTTTCATTATTTGGCAACTCACCATGGCACTCTTTCAGCAGCTCTTTTATCTGTCCCTTGTTGCTATGCAGCTGTCTGGTCAGCTCCTTCAGACCCTCCAGTCTGGTCAAAGGTAAGCAGTCACAGGATGTCACTGACAGGAAGTGGGATATCTCCTGCAGAGAGAAAGAAAAATGTTCAGCAATGAAATTTATTTATGCCAAACTAACCACATCCACCTCTGGATTCACTAAAGAATCATATTTACATGCATCAATAGAATATTACTTGGACACATGTGCTATATCTTTGAGGGTGTTCAGACCTGGTATCAACATGTGGTTTTCGTGGTCAGATCACAAGTGCTTAACTACAAGTCTGAACACACTCAGGACGCATTCAGATCCGATCACTCAGGCCACATACAGAGGTGTGATCATCATGATCAACTGTGTGATCAACTATGATCATCATAGTTTATAATAACGCAGTGCGGGGAGGAGACCAATGCTTCATAACGTGGATCTGTGTGTTAATCGCACAGATCTTTTTTTCTGTCTGTCACTGTTAACAGAGACTCCAGTCTGCTGTGTATCATGTATTTAATAAACACAGAGCTGTAGAGGAACATCAGGCTTCATGATCAAACATTTGAAAAGTTTGATATTATTGTCACTCTAGTCCGCGGTCACCCGCTCCCTCCCTCTGTGCTGGTGCGTAGCAGCTCTCACCCTCTCTGTGCTGCATCACACTTCCTTTCATTACATGATGTTTTATATTATTATATGATAGATCTAATGAAGGAGAATGAGCCTTCAGATTTATTTGCATACTGAGCGGGAAAGTTAGATACGTTCATAAGTGGTCATTGAAGATGCATTTAAGGGGCTCATGAAGGCTAGGTGTGAACTGCTGGGCTTAGAGCTGACCACTTGTGATCGGATCATCCAGGACAGATGCTTAATATCAAATGTGAATAGGGCCTTTGATTCAATTAGGGCCTCACCTGTCTGAGTGTAAAGGTCCCAATGTTATATTTGAGCATGTGCTGAACAGACCGCAGCTCTTGAAATTCAGGGAGATCAGGAAAAGGCTCCAGCCTACTGATGGCTCCTTTTAACTTCTGTTGATTTTCTACCACGAGAAACTGTAACAGACTGAGCACCTGGAGAACAGAAAGAAGTTGAAATGATAAATGTAGGTCTTACAAATGCTAAAAGCAGGTACATATTTCTCTAAAGATGTGATAATGCAAATCTAAATGTATTAAGGTGAGCTTAATAAAAAAACAAAAACTTTTAGGTCACATAACCAAGAAATGCATATTCAAGAGCCCAAAGTTCCCAAGAAAGATGGTGCTTTCTGTCCATTACCGTATACCTTACATAAAGTGGCAATTTTGCCAAATGCAGGCCTTCTTGATATTATTATCTGAAAGCATTTGTCTGCAGTTTCTGTAATTTTAAATCAGCAAACTTGTAAAACTGAATTTTTTTTAATTGGTGCCCTCTTACTTACCTGCTGTGAGATGGTTGGCCGGCTGGTCACCTGAGCCGTGAGAGTCCCAAGTATGACCTGTAGGTGGCAGTCTAGCGCATCATCACAGAACTGCAGAGCTGCCCGACACACAGAGCTCAACAGGTCACAGCACAGAGAGAGGCTTCTGTTCGATACTTCATCACAGTGAACTGGTCTGGGGATAGGACAAACAAACTGGTTTCATACTGGATCTACACAGAGTGTGTGAGACTGCATTTCAGTTTTTTACCTGTAAGTATGCGTGCACCAACCTGCTGTTTATGTGGTGAATAAGTGTGTAGATGATGTCTCTGAGGACGAAGGCCCAGGCTCCTCCCAGGCCATCCTTCACCTCTTTGAGCAGCAGGTTGACAAACAGGTGATACATAAGAAGGATGCGATGGCGTTCATAGCTGTTGGTCGTCTCTGCTGCTCTTTCACACACTGCTAGCAGAATCCTCTGGATAGAAATCTGCATCACAAAAAAGAGTCCACAGTCACAGCAATGTTAAATACAACAGGGAAAACACAAACAGTTACATGAATTATAACAGTCAAAAACAATCAATCAATTAAGTAGTTCATCAAACTTCTTACTGGAGTTTTTGACAGAATGGCTACCAAAGACTTGTGGTTTGCACTGTGGCACTTGCTAAGATAGTCCAGGGTAGCTTTGATGACGTAAGAGCTGAAGTACGGTGGGTTTGGTGCAGGGTCCAGTTCCCTAAGGGCAATTAAAAGGTTCATTAGTCACCAGGGTATTTCATTTTTCTGTGAAATGAAAATTTATAGAATGGATGAGCGCCCAGGGTGAGTAAATGCTTTGTGGTATATTTTAATTACCATTACCCTATAAAGCGTTTTAGGTCCCCTTTGTCCCCTTCAGCTCCACTTCCTTCATACAGAGTCATTAGCAGCTCCACCACTATATCGGCCAGGTTACTGTGAATCAGGTTGTCAATTTGCTGTGGACACATGCACAAAAATTAGGAAAGACTTGTAGAACAGTTATCAATATGCGTCTTTACTCATATGTGGCACATACTGCAAAGCATGTGATCTTGTATTTGACTTTTTGTTTGAAATTTTAGCATCAAAAAGCCAAAGTTAGCAGCTTTTTCAGACTGAGAATGTAAGACCTCTGACAAAAGCCATGTTACAGAACATGATAAGTAAACTTCACAAAAGTATCTGTCCTTCTACACTGAACATAAGACTTCTGTTTTCTTTTGCCGTCTCATTTTACTTCAAAGGTTAATATTTTATTTTTACTTTGAATGTTTGAATTCATGTTTTCTCACTTGCACAGCACTAAATATTGCATTTCCTCCTAAAAAGACTTGATTGTACTGTATCTGGTAGTCGGTTTGCACCAGATTTTTCACCATCACATATTGGTCTCGTTTTGTACAAGAAATTTGTTAGTTTTGTACTTTAAATTAAATTAATTTGCTGACCAAACAGGTGACAACCTTTTCCAGGAAGTTTACCCAGAATGTTCTGGTTTGTGAAACAAATTATTAACATTAGAGAAACCTAGGTGACTTCTTATTAGTTTGTGTTAAGGGACGTTTAAGTTCCAGAACATGATGTTGCTGTAGTGGAAAACAGAAGAGATTTGGGGACAAATGTTTTTCCCTAATGCTAACCAAAATGACCACTACAATCTTTACAAAAATGAAGTGTCTGCAAAGTCTAGACAACTACAACTACTTAGTTAAGATCTGTGAAAGATTGCAGACATGGTTGAAAGAAAACATTGTTGAATTGTGGTTGATGGCAAGATGAAATGTTGCAATCAAATTGTAAAGGCTGCCTTTAGGCCTCACAACAGATGTAGATGTAGGCTGATGTTTACCTGTTTGCCCAGACAATTGGCATCTTTAAGCAGATCGTACACTCTGTGGGCTTTCTCTCTCTGCTGTGCAACCTGAGGATCCTGACCAGACAGGGCAAAGTATGGCAGGATGTTGACCATGATCTTGGGGAAACAGTCAGCCAACAGCTCTTTCCAGTCCTTCTCAAGATACTCGCCAATAGACTTCACCTGCTCAAAGTCATCCAGGAAGACCAGGTGGGGGATCAATACCTGGTAGGAAGATCTTGAAGGCGGCACAATGCGATAGGGGGGGTGGATGTTAATAATAATCAACTCTCCTTTCATTGCTTTGTATTCCAGATTATTAACATAAATTAATTTAAAAAAGGAGGTTTATAATCTCACTTATAGAAATCTTTGACCGTGTCGTGGTCTAGGAGGGTGTAGGGAAAAGATCCAAGAGTGTAGCGATCGTCAGACTGTCTCTGCGCGAGCCACTCAGCCACCAAGTAGTACAGGTGAGAGCTGACAAATGATTTTACACTCCTGTATCCCAGCGATCTGGATACACTGCACAACATCTGTGAAGAGAACAGACATAGCTCACCCCACTCTGCTCTTATTGTGGTTCATTTTTTTATAGAGAGGGAAATAAAAAGCTCAGTGCTTCCATCATGCATAGAGCCCTGAAAACGTTACCTTTTTGAGGAGCTGTTCCTCTATATTGTTCTCCTTGTAGGACTGGAAGAGGGCAAACAGAGACTGTTTTTCACAGACCGGGCTACAACACAGTACAACAGACAAACTCTTAAGCAGGGTGGCCTTGCGGTTCAATGCCTCATCCTGCTGGTTCTCTGAAGAGCTGCTTTTCTGTGAAGGATCACAAAAGAAGTGTTAGGAAAGTAAAACAGAGACAGAACACACATTATAAACTATTCCTGACAGTACCTGAATAAACTTACTGGCAGCTTCATTCCTTCCTGAGCTTTCAGGTAAATGGTCTCAAAAGCTGCCTGCTGGTGTTTGAGCGGCAGCATTCTTCTCTTATCTGCATGCTCTGGTTTCATCTCCAGAAACAAGCTGGATAAACAGGAGGATATCGGTGACAGTCAGATCTATGATCCACTTAATGACATACACTTTCTTTTTTCTTTTAGCCTCCCAGACTAAAGCGTACCTTTCCACTGAAATGGCTACCAGCATGCGGACTTGGTGATGGGCGTCTGCAAGGTGAGACGGAAGGATGACAGACACTGGAAGGTCTTCCCCTGTGTCAGTTCCTTTGATGCTCAGGACTGCCCACTTACAACATGGGTCAGCCTGTCAGAGAAAAGAGAGGTGAAGCTTCTATTAGAGGTGTTGAAGAATGAGTGCTATAATGATAATTGAAAGGATATACAGTTATGCTGAAAGAAGTGTTGAAAATTGGTATATCTTTTAATTCTACCTGTGCAAATTACACAAAAAGACTACGTCTCATTCTGGAAGCACGCACAGAGGGTTGAATGCACCACAAAGTGCGCTGCAGCGCACACAGCATCCCTGTGCTCTGGTGCCCTTCGCACATATTTAAATAAGTCAATGTGCAAACATTCGGGGCAAATTGGGCCCCTTTCTAGGGAAATGATCCCCAAGGCAAAAAGCACCTAATTCACAAACGCCAGCGCTAACAGCACCTAGCAGTTAGAGTGAAAATATTACCGTCTGCAGAGAGCTGGTGGCAAGTGCAGCACAGTATTATAAAGGCTGTCACGCTCAGAGTTTACAGTGATGATAACGACAATGATCAAAAAATGTATTTGCCTGTAAAAATCTGTTAATAATATATTGTCATTATTATTATTATAATCTGGAGCCCAATCAGTCCAGAGCTGTGCGATGCTCAACCCCGGCACACGGGCTAACTTTGTCCACATGAGTGGAGCTGTTAAGCAGGACGGGGATTATTACACCATATGTATGAGCTGCTATCGCGCTTGTTTAAAAAAATGAAGCTGCATTAAAGTTAAACTAGTAAACACCCATCTAGTCTGGACTTTACAATAAACTGTTAAAAGAGCTGCCTCCCGTTCTCCCATCATTGATCTGTGGATGGAGTTGAGATCGGTCAGTGTGTGCTCAACTAATGCCTGATCGCGCAGCAGAGAGTGGAGGTGCAGACAGCTTCTCGTCACAGTCAGACATAAAACAAGAGCAAACTGCACGGATTTGCAATACTTTATGGGCATGTTTGCGCTTGAATATCATTAGTAATTTGCTTTGTGAATCGGACCTTGAGATAGCGATGAGCAATTTATGGAGCTATCAGCGGCCGCCATTCATTCTTAATGAATTCCCCCCTAGTGTTAAATCGTAAGAGTTGTTTTTAAACATGTTTGGAACAAAAAGATATTGAAAGCAGCTGTCATATTTTCAATTAAAAAAGTTAAAAATGCCAGGGAATGCCTGTCAAACATGTGTTATAGTTCCCATGGCTTATTGAATTTTTTTAATCAAATATTTCACTGTTGTGTAGAATAATTCAATAGGAGAGATCTCACCTCCAGCAGGGCAACCAGACATCTCACCAGAGCAGCTCGTACAGCTGCTATGCATTTTCCTGTTTGGCTTAGGAAACTGAAACACAGCACAGTGTTTGAATTACTATCAGAGACCGAAAATGTTTAACATTTTTGTAGTGTAGCTACCCCTGCAAAAAACCTAATACATTTACAATAAAACTTTGATCTCCTGCATCTAACCGAGGAAGCACAAATGACCTAATCAGTTCATCTTGTATTAAAATGTGCCACTTACCAGAATCCTGACACCACTTGTAGCAGAGATCCCTGAACATGTCTCATTTCCTCCAGTGTGTGGTGGGTTTTCCCCAGGCTCTTGATGGAGGGTAACAAACCCAGCAGGACTGCAGCACAGATTTCTTGGTCCTGTCTGTACTGAGAACACAGTTCCCTGTAAATAGAGTACAATAAATAATCTTTATTATAAAATAACTGATTATGTGATATACATTTAAACTTGAATATATTAGATTTCATTTCCTGAATATGATTTAAAAATGGTGGATTTTAAATGAAAACACTTGCTCTGAGTGTTTTTGTGTATAATGCATTTATTTCCATATCAAAATCAGTTTGTGTCACAGAAAGATTTCCTTACGCTAGATGACGAAGAAGTGAATCAAATTCCTCTGGGGAGAGCGAGTCCTCAGCAGGCAGCTTCTTCAGCAGAACCAGATACTGAAAGAGAACCATATCTTAGCCTTCATCAGCTGCTCCTTCACTGCTCCTGCAACCACGAATCTCCACAGCAGCTGCTACACTCACCATGTTGAGATGGACAGCTATGCTGAAGTCAATCTGCTCCACCAGCAGCAGCAGCCTGTGCCGCACCTCCTGCGGTTTAAAGAGCAGTCCCTGGACAGGTTGGACGGAGCCGCAATCACACAGGAACTCCAGGACTGCAAGAAGAGCCAGGTCCAGGAGGGCCAGATGATCATCTGCTAAAAGACTTTTTGCACCTGATGGAGGACAGAACCATGGTGCTTTTAATTGCTATGCAATATATTACTTTCTCTGCTTGATGTCAACAGACTTCAATCAAACATCACCTATTTATGAAGGTTCTACAATTATCTACAACAATTATAATATTTATAAAGCTCAATATGCGTCATTCCCAGATGATAGAAGTGCAAAATAAAGTCATCAAAGACATTGATGTATCTGAAACATGACAAAGCTGTATATTTGGGCTGCGTTGCATTTGAGTCTACTGGAGATGTTAGTTGGACTGTTAGTTGAGAAGTTGGGTGACTCTCCAGCATGTTTAGATAAGACACACCACCCACAGCTGTTAGCATAACTTAAATCTTGGTCCAATTTGTGTTGTACTGTTTGTATTATTATATCTTTTTTTTTCAACTCTTGGGGAGGAGTTTTAGAGAGTAAGTAACCACTTGCTACCTGGCCCACAGGAAGCATCACTGTTGTCTCCCTTCTGTCTCTGGGTCCCATTGGTGCTGCTGTGGGACTCTTCACCATCTTCAAACAGGTCAATGTCATCCCTTGATTGGGTTCTGGTCACGTCCCAATCACCATCCATATTATCGTCTTCTTCCACAACACTGACTCTCTTAGAGACACTGCTCAACTGAAGAGACAAGGAAATGAGATGAATTGGTTTTCACTTTTTTCTAATAGGACCACAAACATCTCAAATGTTCTAGAGATGTGACTTACCAACAGTTTGCAGATCTCAGCCAGTTCACTGAGGAGACTGGCTGGAAGAATCAGAATGAAAAGACTGGAGGAGACAGGACAAACATTATCCTGCAGAACAAAGGACAGAAGATGATTGGATTTTCAATGAATTGACTAGCTTCACCTGACGGCTTTGTTATTTCAGCATCATGCACGGTGTCATGATGGAGGCTTTTGTCACCTTGTTTTTTCTGCAGGCAGACAGTGTGCAGAGCTTCATGACGGATCTCAATATGCTCATTGTTCCTTCCTCTGTCATTTTCACTTTCACACTAGAAACAAAACCGCTGAACTCCTGAGCCAGGGCCTGTTAACAACAACACAACAACCTTTCAACATTAACAATATATCAAATTCTAATATGTGGGATGAATCATTACATAACGACAGATTCATGAAGCTTTTTTACATTCACTTTCATGAATATAGATGCATCTGCATGATACCTTGGCTTTAGTGTAGAGCTGTGAGCGGCAGGCTTCCTCCTCACTCAGACACCCAGAGGAGACATAACCTGCTAGAACATCAGTCAGCAGACTGAAACAGCGCACCAGGCACTCTGGAGGGATGGATTGAGACTGTGCAGATGGACTCTGAATTAATACAATTAATCCATATGATAAGAACATATAAAAGTAAACTCAGTAGTATTAATTTCCACTCACATCAGGA
The DNA here is from genome assembly GCF_022749685.1 of Semicossyphus pulcher. NCBI lineage: Eukaryota > Metazoa > Chordata > Actinopteri > Labriformes > Labridae > Semicossyphus > Semicossyphus pulcher. The sequence continues at coordinate 21,129,883 of NW_027211692.1, read as the reverse complement.
GAGTAGCAGTTGAGTAGGTTGTCGGCTACACAGAGCAGGGATTGTTCCAACCTGTTTTTGAGGCCAGGGACGGCTGCGTATTGTCCGTCTGTTGAAGCTACCTTCACTGACTCCTCTGTCCCTTGCTTTGCTGAGGACAGCATGTTGAAGCTGAACTGCAAGTATAGCCTCTCAATCTCATTCAGATTGTCTTTGGCATTGGAGGTTTGTTCCTTGAAAAAGACACTTAAAATGAAAGAAAATATACAAATAATAATAAATATTTTTAATTTCAAAGACATAACATTAAGTATGAGAAAGTTGATACAATTGTATCATGGCTTTTAAAATATATTACACTGTATATTTCTAGAGATGCCAAAAAAACTCAAGATAATTATCCCCACCTTTCTACTCCATCAGCATCCAGCAGAAAGTTCAAGCCCATTCTTGTGTCTTTCAAGGTCAGAGAAACAAGGATGTTTGCTATGAGATTGGAAGGAAAGTCTCTGCACACAAGACAAAACATATAATTACAGACCATTATCCTAAAATCAAAGAAAAAATGCATATATCTTAACAAGAATAAAATAGGGGGTTATGGCTTGTTTTCTTTTTCTGTACAGGAAACACAAATTGCATCCCTCAAGATAAGTCTCTAACTGGAGATTTGTTTAAACATGGAAGGAGATCATCCTTACATCTTTAACTTTGCAAGTACTAAACAAGGATAAAATAATATACAGTCAAAGTCAGATATATCCCCTTAGTTGACATGGAAAAGCAACACAGCACCAACCTGGAAATGATGGGGTGCGGTCTAGAGCTGTCCTCATTCTCATCGCTCTGATCAGTCATCAGAAGCCAGGCCATGAGGGTCTCCTTCAGGTTAGGTGACACAAATCCGTCTGTGACTCCCACATACTCCCAGCCTGAGCTTGAGATGAGACTTTTAGGGACGTGACACTTCAGCAGGGCCTGGGTTAAACAGAGAGCAGCACTTCTGTGTAACAGAGAGAAAAAAGGATTACTAAACTGAAACACAGAAAAACACATTAATGACACATTTTCAGTATGAACACAGAGTAAAGTTATACATGGCGGACACTCACTGAGACGGTTTACATGCTGATCCTGAGAAGAGCTTCCAGAATTCTCTGTCCATATGTATCAGTCCACCATGGATAATAGAGCTGAGCAGGTCCAGGCTGTGGACCTCAGTCAGGGGTGAGCTAACCCCTCGCAGTGCCAGGGCCCACACCCGACCCCACAGCCTGCCCAGTTCCATCCTGTGGACTTGGGCCCTCTCTGGATAGAGAGCCTGGCACTGAGCCACGTCCCTTAAACAGCGCAGAACATACGGCCCCCTCTCTCCTTTCCGCTGCTCTGCCAGGAGCTGGTACAACACCGACAGCAGTGGGACCAGCTCCTGACTGGGCACCATGGACGGATACTTAGAGGTGAGCACTGAAGTGATCTGCAGCCTGAGGAGGAAATTAAAGTGGATTTGAATATCTTTACATGATCTTTGCTTTTGAATCAGCTCAACAACCGAAAGAATGGGCAGCTGTCGTCTTTTAATCGGAAGGTCGCAGGTTCGATCCCCAGCTCCCTCTGATTGACAGTTGGGCACTTTAGGTAGCAGCCTCTGCCATCAGTGTGTGAATGTGTGTGTGAATGGGTGAATGTGACATGTAGTGTAAAAGCAGCTTTGATCAGTAGCAAAGACTAGAAAAGCGCTATATAAGTACAGTCCATTTACTTTGTGTGTTTTTCTGCCACAAAATTAAATCAGTTGTTTGATCAGCCTTTTGACTTTAAATATTCTCATATTGATTTGCATTTTCATACCATGGTATGATATCAAAGTCATTGTGCTGAGGCTGCAGATGGTCCCTGAGGACACCCCAGCCTATTTCGATGCGTCGTCGCTTGCTGGCTGCTCCATGGGTGGGACTGCCCATGTGGGTGACCCTGAGTGATGCCTGGGTCACCTCCAAGACGTGGGTGTCATTGTTGCCACTAAACAGCTACATGCAGGAAAAGAAATGTTGTTGTCAGGAGATAATTCTTATAGACACGTGCAGCATTATATATTAGCTTATTACTTACTTGAGACTTAAAACTCTGTTACCTGGTGACAGATGTCAGCTGTGAGCTCAATCAGATTATCTTTCACAGCAATGTGTCTTGTCCCTGTGATGTACTTCCCTCTGCTGCCTATATGGCTGATTTCCTGGATTAAGGCATCGTACAGGTTGTACAGCAGACTCCGCCACCTGGCCCAGTCCTCAGCATGAGCATCTGAGATATAAAATAAAGCACAACAAGTTACTGGTTGTTAGCTTAATGACGAAATACATAACCGAAATACAAGTTTACATTATTATTAAAAAGACCCCAATTTCAGCAACTATTTTTTAATAGTTTGATAGTTTAAATTATATTTTTGGTTATTAAGTAATTAAACTGGCAAAGGTTGTTTGGGATGGGTAATCCATCCCTGTGCATCTATGGTCACTTGACGCTAAAAGATCTACCTGTATCCTGTGTCTTGGCACCTTTGGGGTGATGAACACAAATCTGCAGGTTAAAGAACTCGACAATCTCTTCTTTGAGAGCCGCACTGGGCCTCATGTCTGCCCACACATACAATATGGAAGGCAGAAGCTCCTCTCCAAGGTGACACACCTTCATCCGACAGTTCATAGCGGCAGATCTTAAAAAGGTGTTGAGAGCCGAGACAAGGTGCTCCAAAACAGTCAAGTGTTTCTCCTGCCTAACAGGATCATAGGATCAAATAAGCAAAAAATAAATGCATTTATTTATTCAACTGGTGAACGTAATGTTCACAACAAAAAAGGATGATAAGGATGATGTTCGCAGAAGGCGTCACCTGGCATTTAGCAGCGCTTTAGAGAAGAAGCTGAACAGAGAATTGTTAAATCCATCAGTCTGCATGCAGCAGCCCTGCACCAACGTGTGGATGACTCTGCTCACCAACACACGGTTGATGGACTTGGACGAAGTGTTGAAAAAGCCACAGTACAAGTCCAATAGACCTAAGGATCACAACAATAAACAAAGAGCATACAGTAAATTGCTATGGCAAGATAATATTACAGTATCAGACAACAGCAATAACACTATGTAATGCTATACTACAAATAGCATTAGTGTTAATGACATTTTGCTAAAACTGTTATAGCTATTATATACAATGTGGATGAAAATCCCACTGACTGTGCCACTGCTGTGGAGTGATGTCACACCAGTACTTGCGGACAGATAAGATGTCCTTTACTAGAATGCTGCTATAATCTTCTCCATAAGCTGCACAGCTGTATGAACTCTGCAGGACGTCCGTTACATGTTTCAGCAGCTCACTGCATTTCAGACAGGGCCTGCCTGCAGAGAGAAAGAGAGAGGGACACAATGACTGCAGCCCCTACAACATGTTCAAACTAATTACTCAGAATTTTCACGGTTCTGCTCAGATGAATGAGTCAGGTGGAGTAACAACGTATATTATTTATATATATATATATATATATATTATTTATAAAACATTTGCAATTTTATTTCAACTTCAAACTTGTTCTTGCAAAACAGTGTCCTTACGTTTGTTTGCATAGCGAATGAAGTATTTGATCAAGCTGCACATATCAGCCATCTTCTTCTGCCGAGTTGCCAGCGTAGTGGCTGTTACGTTGGATTTACTTAATTGCATACTTTCTGTCTCCTTTTGAACATAACGCTGAAGAAATCTGAAAAAGTTATAATTACAAAAGTTTATAATTACAAAATGTGCATTTTTTTTTTTAATACATAAATCCAAAATATTAAGATTTGTGGGCACATTCAGATTTCCAGTGGTCATCATGAAATTTGATTGATGAGACAGAAACACACTAGGCCCATTGCAAAAACATTACACCAAGGTTGCAAGGTTATGCTCAGATTTGCAAGAAATGTGCATATAATCTCATAGAACCAATGAATTACATGTATTACATAGGAAAACTATATTTGTGTTTAGTGGCACATGTAAAACCATGCAAACACGCAATGGCAGCTACCTGAAAACAGCATCCCATGTGAGTTGCTTGGAGCCTTTAGCTTTAGATCCGGAGGAACGATCCAACTCCTGCACAACCTCTGGAGTTCGAATGAGCCGCCTAAAGCGTTCAGCTTCTTTCTAGAGGCATGAAGAGAGGACACAACTGGTAAAGCATAGGATTTTCACTGAACTTCCTGCAACAAATTTGGCTACAATGTGGATAACAAAGACGTGGAGCAATATGCCTAATTTCGTTCATATGCAGCTGGGATTACCTTCCTCTCTGTAACTTTGTCATTCTCCAGCCCTCTGCAGCAGACCAGGAGATCGTGAAGGGCCAGACTCATGCTTTACAGTGAATGAGGGCACAGTCCGCATCAATGTAAACTCCTATGGCTGATAGAATAGGATGATGTCAAGAGAGTGTGTTGTTGATTGTCCACAATCTGCTTACAATAAATAATAGCATATAATTAGCATCACCTCTCCTTTCCAAACAGTCCTGACAAACTGAAAATCTGTCAATATTCAAAATGGCCTTGGAAACGAGCAGCTTCTGCAACACAACAGTGCAAGACTAGCTTTAAGTTGAGCCACAAATGTCCATTCAAATACTGAGCTCACTGACCTGTGATGGCTGTTCTGAATTAAGATACTGAGCTGTGAATAGGCGCTGATGTAAACTCTGATCCTATATTGTTTCGGAAGCATGCTGTTGTGCTACTGACAACTTGTCCATCTTGACGTGCGCTCCCAGACACGCGCACGCACACGCATACCACGCAGGAAATTCCCGCCCCAGCGGCAAAAGTGAAGAACTGAACATCACTTCCTGGTTACGGATAGAAGCGAGTGAGCCACGTAACGTTGGTGTCAACAACAAACCTACTTTCTTATCCGGTAAAATATCAGTGGAATTATACATAATAACTAGAAGTCATATTATATGTATAACACTCAAATATGTGTATAGCAACTTCTTGTGGGGTGTACGGGAGGTTCACGTTTCAGTTTGAACTACAACTACCAGATTTCCTTACAGCAGATTATTCTGAAACTTCCGGGTTATGCGTGCTTGAGTTCCCCGCCTTTTGAGTAAGCAGTGGTGTCCCCGGGACGTCTCCTTCAGAATAATATCGCTTACTGTTTTAATGTGACGCTTTATAACGGATTTCTAAAACTTACACTGAAGATGTAGCTCACTGTTCACTGCTGGGCCCTTAATATTAACCAACAGGCAGTCATGTTGCTGCCATCCGACGTCGCCCGGCTTGTTTTGGGTAAGTCTGGCGTAATTGTTTTACAAAGCGAAGCTGTAGCTGTAGCTGTAGCTTTAGCCAACAATAATATTCAGCTCTAAACAAGAGGCCAAAAGCTTGCAATCCTTAACTTTTTACAAGCCACTGGTATTCATGTAGCGTATTACGGATCCTTTCCGTTTGCCGTTGGAGCTTTGTTGTAACGTTATTCCAGTTTATTCGTAACTGCATGTTGATAAATGTCCTTTCCTTCCTCAGGGTACCTCCAAGACGAGGGACTATCCTCTACAAGCCAAGCTTTTATTCATGAGAGCCCAAACCTTAAAGAGTATGCCGACCATACCACAGAGGACGGGACAATTCCTGCTTGTGTGTTTGTAAGTGCACTCTCTCTCAAAGATAATGTCATGCACACAAAGGTACAACTTGCATCCATGATGCATTGTTTTTTTCTCCCTACACAGTCTGTCTTTGGAAAAGGTCTAACAACCATCCTAAACGAGTATGTGGCTGCCAGAACAAAAGGTGAGTTAACATCACAAAATCTACGAATTGTTATATATGCTTAGTCGTGTGACAAATTTGTGTTTTTGCTAATTTGTCTTTTTTTGTGTAGAGTCTTGTTATGAGGTACCGGCCATGATGACTTCCTTGTGGAAGAAGCTGGATTTTACACTTAACCAGATTAAGTAATGAGTTTCATTATCTAAATCTCTTCAGTTGAAACAGACCGCTAGCTCCCATGTCAGTGTTTTTAATGAAAGCTGACTTTAAGAGGCTTCCTTAATAATATTATTACATCATTCCTCTTTATCTTTTCTTAGATCTTTGCAAAACTCCCCAGCTTTATCAGCATGTCAAAGAAGTAAGTTTGTTGTATTTTTATAATTTTTTTATTTTCATTTAATATTCTGTTATTCACTCCCATTGCATTATTTTGTGTCAAAAGGACATCACTGGTACATAAATGCATCCAGAGATACCATTTCAGTTAGGGTTGTATTGAATGCTGTGTTTTCTCAGGTTTTTATATGTATACTACTTATTTACCCACCTCTGTCCATCACAGCACGCTCACGTGTTGGTTTGGCAAACATGGCGAGACAGCGTGTCTTGGCAGTGACTTCAACCAGTGCTGTTGTCTGCTCATCAGTTTCTGAAACGAGCTCCGTCATCAGCCCTGCAAACATCTCCCACAGCATGCTTGGCCACTCTACTCCTGTGAGCTACAGTGCCCCGCACACTAGACCAGCTACTGGCAGTGGCACACACCAGCAGATCCAAGATGTCAGCCGATTACTAAATACGCCCAGTCAGTATCACAAAGTGTGCTTCACCTTCTTTGTCTTTGTTTTTTATGAGGTAGATGAGGTGAAAACATGGAAGGTTGTCTTGTGATGAAAAATGTATCTATATTTTTTTATTTTAAATTCCTCAGTGTTCATAGGTTCAGCAGTCATTTCCCTACTGCCCTGACAGCATTTCTAATTTTATACAGCACAGATGTTGACACAAACCATGTCATGTGTGAGGTATTTTCTTTGAAATGAACAAAAGTCAGTTTTAATACGCACAACTCAAACAGATAACCATGTATTTATAGTTATAGTTTGGAAAAGTTTCTATTAAAAGCCTAGGATTTCTTCCTTTCTTGTAGGGCTCATTAAGTATTTAGCAATATTTGCAAGCTATCATCATCATTAAAAAAAAAAAAAAAAACAGCATTTCCATAATGTGTGACATATGTTATTACAGGAGATTCACCTGTACAGATAATTGTTTCAGAACATCGGTTAAATCCAGGCCCAATGTCTCCTGGACGAAGAAAATGGTAAGGATTTATTATTGTATGGCTTTAATTGTTAACACCTATTAATGGAAGTGTGCTAATGACAGACTATGTTCTCCTTTAACCCACGGTGGCTTAAAAATGCAGTTTTCTCAGATCAGGACTCAAGTACAGAAGTAAATATCAATAAATAGGCCTCTTTTTGCAAGACATTTTGATATGTCAGCGTTTAAAAAAGCAAAGGTGTTAATAATGGTTGAATTCTATATAGCAGCTTCATTTTCAGGGTCACCTTTTTTTTTATTACTCTCACTTGTGAATTTTCTACTAGACAAGTCAAAATGCTTGCTGTTTTATAATTAATGCATCACAAACTTGCATTATCACAAAATTTGGCATATTTTGGTTGAAGTTGCCACTTAAGTCGGCTTTAATAGATTGTTGACATAGTGCACATTTTGACTCATCAAACAGAGGTGCAAACAGTAACTATTACAGTGCCTTGTTTGTGGTTCGTTGTGCTGGGGACAGGGCCGTGATTTAAACTGCTTTCACAGCAAAGATTTAGACGAATGATTGCAAGAAAAGCACAATTGTAATTGAAAATTTTGTTCTATTTGGTTGAAACCAGTCAGTCATAAGTTGTAAATCTTGTTTATATTGAGAAATCTTTAAACGTGTGGATGAATACAGGATGTTTACTCAATATTTTTGGTGCTTTACACATCAGTTTTGTGAAGCTTAATGCATGATTGTGCTTTATGTCTGAGAAGTGTTGACTAATATATATTTTTTAATGAGATTGCCCTTAAATGTGCTCATATTGTTTTGTAAATGTTGACCCCCAACACTAATAATTTCTGCTGCATTCAGGGACACCCCTAGAAAGAGAAGTGGTACTCCGAGTGGGTCCAGTCTTCCTGTTAGATGTGCCACGGCTGCCAGTGGCCACAGTGCAGAATCCCAACCTGAGGAAACTGGTGATGAGAACTTTCCTGTAAGTAGATTTGTGTGTTTGATCTCAGATTTCCCTGTAGGTTGTTGTTCATTGTATGACTCCTGAAACAAATGTATTTTTGTACTGAATTTATTGAATGACAAGATACTCCAGACACAAAACAAGGTTTAACACTGTACTTTTAATGAGTTTGATCTGGTTCTCATGCTAATTTTAGAACATTTTTCAGGACCAGCGTCCCTGGGACGGGTCTAAAAAATTTTTAGATTTATTAATTTTGTGACTTTACAACACATGCTGATCTCCACAGCAACTTGTGATACAAAATGCACGTGACAAGATATTGGGGGACAGATCGTTACAAGAGAAGCTTGCGGAAAACATCAATAAAATCCTTGCCAGGTATGTGTGCGGCAGCTCATTGCTTAAAATGTGTTGTGAGAGATGATTTCTGATTTTGTCTGCAATCAAAACTATGTATAGCCATGTTATGGAATGCTTTACGTATGTCAATTTTGATCTCTGACATCAGTGATCCAACACCCCAAACACCCTCAAAGCCCTCTTCAAGTACAATGGAGGCAGACCAGTCTATAGATGAAATCCTAGGATTACAGGTGCGGAAAAACATAAATACTTACTTTTCTCATAAACATTAATCAATATCACTTCATCAAGCTGTTCTTATTTTCCCTGTGTTGTTACATTATTTTTTGGAACTATATTCTCCGGTACAGGGGGAAATTCATATGAGTGACGATGCCATTCATGACATTTTGGAGCAGACAGAGTCTGACCCAGCTTTTCAGGCCCTCTTTGATCTCTTCGAATACAGTAACTATGACTTACTTTGCTTTATTTTTTGGTTTTTGGTTTGTTTAGCTGTACTCTTCAGCTGTATAAAAGCACATTGCAAAGTCATTTTATAACCGACTTTTTGTATTTTCAGATAAAACCAAATTTCCTGATGGAGAACCAGAGGATGGAAATGTTAGTAGTAGTCCAGAAGACTGTAACACGGCTGGACCTTCAACTGCAGTAAGACCTTGTCAGAATGATGAGCCAGGTATGCTTGCAATCTCACAGCACTACACACTGATAAGAAGCCACCTTTGATTATTGCCTTCCATCTCAAAGGTCAAGTATCAAGTAGCAGTCATAGTATCTACCTTAACTTAATCACAAGGCATATTTTTTCTCTACATAACTTCCACCTTGTCTATGTTGTTGTTATTGTATGTTGAATAAGGACAACCGCTCACAAGCATCACAAGGTTTTTGCAGAGTCCCACCAGCTTTTTGTATACTGCAGCAATGGACTGGCTATACTGTACTTTTTACACAACCCTAACACAAGTTAAAGACTGAGCTGCTTTAAATTCACTGGTAGGGACAGAAATAATCATGACATTTTCTGTTTAATTCTTTTAGGCACAAGACAGAAAGAGGCTGATTACTTAGATCCAACACCATTGTCAGTTAAGATGAAAGTGCCTGACCAGAAAGAGCGCAAGACCAGAAAGTCAACTGCTCCCACCTTGTTAAAGAAAACGGTTCTTGGCCCCAGCAGCAGAGCATCCAGAATTGAAAACAGCACAGCCAGATTGTTAGTGAGTCAAGGGGAGCACCGGGGTGTGTCACCTGCTGCAAGGGACTCGAACAGAGAAGTAAATGCCTCAGTTATCAATGACAGTGTTTTGGAAACACCAATGGATATCGATGAGCCGTTGAATAGGCCTCCTACTCCCTCAGACATTGTAGCTAGACAGGAGCCTGCCACAAAGGAGAGAGCTTTGACCACAGCTGCCCTGAGTGAAACAACCACAGTTCCTTCCTCAAACACCTCTGCTGGAATTGCTCTAGCGGAAGGGACATTGATCTCTGTTGTGGACAAAAAACAGGCACAAGAGTTTAAACAGGCACAAGGATCTAAAGAGCAACCTGCTGCTGCCTGCTCATCAGCTCTTAGTAATCCGCCTTCAATTTTCTCCCCTGTACAAGTTGAAGGGAACAACATTCCACTGCAGACTGCTAACCTACCTCATATGTCAATCTCAAGCAGTGGAGGAGACACTCAACTGGTGTTTACCCCCTCAACTTTTGATTTAGCCTCATCCACATCTGCCTCTAGCCATGCCGCAGCTATGACTGTGCGTGCCTTGCCCTCATCTGCTTCTACTACTATATCACACACAGCAACTTCTGGCTCACCTACATCTGCTTCGACCTCTACAGCGCAAACCGCTACACCTGCCTCATCTACACTTGCATCACTAGCAACCTCCTCCTCTTGTGCCCCACTTATTGCTGCACCTGATCCCCTAGTGAACAACCACGCCGCCCAAAGCAAGGCTGCGGCTGATTCAAATATAGTTTCTTTGAAGATCATCATCGACGATAACCAGGATGAGCATTCTTCTAATGACACAGCCTTGAATCAGACGATTTCAAGCACATCCGGTGACAAGATACCCACCATCTATCTTTCCTCTCCAGCTAAGTCTCCTGCAGGCACACCAAAAGCCAACTTAGATGAGGCGGCACTGGCAGTAAGTGGCTTACAAAGCTCTGAGGGACATGCCAGTCCTCTCAGCATTAAGGCTGTAGTTGCATCCCCATTAACTGGGACATCACAGGCCCAGCAGAACTACATCATTCAACTACCCCTGGACACCACTAACCCAGCCCTCCAAGGAGCGACTGCCAGCTATTTCTTTGTGGCTGAACCCCCAACTACAGATGCTCAAACTAGACATGTGGTACTGTCTCCTGGTGCCTCAAGGGGACAGTCGCTGCCCACCAACCAGTATGGGGTGACCACACCAATTTGCACTCAAGGCTTCTCCACTGGTAAGAGACAAAAGATTCAATCCATTTGCTTTGTCTGTCATTTTTATTTGGATTTGTGGCTTTTTGGTCGATTTCACATACAAATGCCGATGTTGCTTCAACACCACTTGCAAGTAAATGATGACGATGAAGCAACACACAACACACTTAAAACGGCTTACTATTATTAGTGTTTATATTATTAAAAACAAACTGTGCTCTTTTTGTGCAGGGTCAGCACTCATCCTACCGTCATCTGTTAAGCCCATGATGCTTCCTGCTTCTGTTGTGGGCCAGAAAGCTATCGGAAAGGTCCAGAGGGTGTCGAATCAGGTAATAACTTGATCTAGAGTCCTATCTCTCCATTCCCACCAGATTAATGGGGCAATACCTGATCATTTTAGTTTTTCTCCAACTTTCATCTACACTTCAACCCCTTCAACAATACTTTGGTGCATGACAAAGTATCTTGAAATATAATGTCCTAACCATTATGTGCTTTTCCCAGCACACTCATTAATAGTTTTGTGGTTGGTGAGGCCCAAATAATAGCAAAATTATTAGCACCTGTCTTAAGCCAGGACTTTATAATTGTGTAGACCCTTAGCAACATTATGAGTTATACAACTCATTGACTAATTAACTTAATTTGTATATCTACAGCTTGTTGCCATACCAAACCCAGTAACTGTACAGCAGTCAGGAAGTGTCAAGCCAAAACATCCAACGCTGGCAATTAAACAGTCTACAACTGCAGGTAAGTTACAGTTAACTTGGAGCAGTTCTTCCTGTTAGCTAGAGGTATAGATTATTAACAATGGCATAATAACCTTTTACTTTACCGTACCATAGGATTTCCTCAGAGTTACTCTGCTTAATGTTTTGATGCCCCTGTCTTACTTCTCTGACTTTATCCTTCTAAATTCCAGGCACAGAGCAATGTCTGGTTGGTAAGTTGGTTCAACCTGTGTCAGCTGCAAACACAGGCCAACAGGATAAGGCAAAGGTTCCTAAACATCGGAGAATTTTATGTTTTGAGTCTTCTGCAGAAGTTCAACCACAAATGGCTAAAACCACCTTATCTACAACTACAAATATATCTACATCACGACCTGTCCAGCAGACTGAAAAAGATAAGCAACACTCTGCCACTGGAACCAAGCCTAATATCTTGGGTGGCAACAAGCCCAAGAGGAGGGTGCAGCCTGTCAGATGTTCAACGGATCCCCAGACTGGAGGAGGATTTGAGAAGAAGGCAGAGAGGTTAATGGCTTCACAACAGCACCAGAAAGATCCTGTTAAAAAGAACTCTGGAAAACAGGATAATAGACATAGCCAAGAGTCTCAAATTGCAAGTTCCAGTAGGAAGGATGCCTCTCAGCTTGAACCTTTAAAAAACTCAGAATCAGGAAGAAAATCACCATCTATCCACAGGAAACAAAGTCAAGATAGGGATGGTGAAGGAGCAACAGCTCGGGATCCTCATAAATCGAAGAGTTTGTCCTCTGATGCTGCACCGAAATCAGGAACTAGAAAAGAGAAAGAGGACAGCAGCAAGAAAGAACTTGGAGAAAAAGCTCCTGTGAAATCACTTGAGGGGCATACAGAAAAGAGGACTCTCTCCCAGGAGGTGCCTAATGTTACAGCTAACAAGGAAAATGAAATTAAGGGCAGCATGCAAGAGCAGTCAACACAGTCCTCTTCACCATCAAGAGACCTTAATTCTCCAGCTATAACTCAGCCTGTATCTAATCCTCAGTCCAAGGCTACAAAAGCCCCTTCAAAGACCAGCTCTCTGGCCAAACAGGCTGCAGAGATGCTGCAGGATATCCAGGGGCTCAACTCCCCTTCCACTCCAGTCAAGAGACGTGGAGCTGTCAGTTCAGACCCTTGTCTTCCCCAGACTCCCGGGACTGGCCTTAACGAGGACCAGTTCGCTGACTGTGCCAAGACTCCTTCTCAACAGAGGAAGGGTAAAGATAGAGAGGGGACTCCTAAGCATCTAATGCCTCCGAACAACCCAGATGTCCCCACCTGCAGCCCAGCCAGTGAGGCTGGCAGTGAAAACAGCATTAACATGGCTGCTCACACACTGATGATTCTTTCTCGTGCTGCCATCGCCAGGACCGGCACTCCACTGAAGGACAGTTTGCGTCAGGAGGGAGTCGGAGAAAAGTCTCCCACAAGCTCAAAGAACTCTAAGAAGCGTAAACCATCTTCTCCCACAGCCAGCCCGCCTGCAAAGAAAGACCGGGTAAGTACAACACTTATCTCTATTTACACATTCTACATAGAAATGTATAATCTGTAGGCAGGGACCTATATTTCCGTGATGGCAAGTGTTCTGTTTTCCGTTTGTAGTACGCTTGTAGTCTAAGTAATATTGACCAGTCATGCATCAGCAGGCTGTGGCGTATGCAGGAAAAACAGTCCATGTGTAGAGCAAAAGCAGGCACAGGCATGAAATGCACTGTAATGACATCCAGGCTCCCATCAGCATCATCTGACGACAATTTAACTTCTTATTAATCTCTATATCTGCAGCAGACATCTGCAGCAAGTTCAGCTAACACTCTGTTTTAGATCTAAAATTCAACTTTAGATAAATTCCTTTGATGCTGTGTCACAAAAGCCGTTCAGTGTTCAGATTTCCCAACTTCCTCGAATGCATCAGAAATGATCAATTTGACCTCCGTTCAACAATCGAGCATTTTAAAAGTAGTTTTCTTCTCCTCTTGAGGACAGACCTGACAAAGCTTGCATTTATACTTTTTACAAATCTGCATCATGATGTTGAAATTTCAGCAAAAGCAAGACCCGTTAATTAAAGTAAATCTCGAGAAAACCGGGTTATTTTCTGTATATGATGACGCTAACCGCCGGCTACATACCCCGGCATGTTCACATGTGTCCCCAGAGGCTATATTGTCGTCAGACCACAGCCGATGGCATCCGAGATTGGTACAACACCAATATTCACTAAAATGTTTTTAAGCATTTAAACTATCCATGTTTCCTGTAACAGACATTTTCTGCTTCAGCGGTATTCTAATTTCAGATTAAATGTTGGCGTGCCACTGACAAGAAATTTCATTATTAAATTAAAATGTTTTATATTTTTGGTTTAATATTGACTGAATTGTTTATTAATTTACTAATAATTTCAGCTTTACTTTGATGTTTTGCTTGGTGTTCTTTAAGCAAACTTTAATAACAACTCCCACAACTCTACAAGACAAATATGTTCTCGCTCTGGCTTTCTTCAATATTTTAATGTTGTAGAAGTGTGTTTTTCTTATTTTCATTTGAAATTATTTTTTTGTTTTTTTTCAGACTGTCTGATGAATAATTAAAGGACATTGCCTCATTGTTGGCATTAAAGGAAGAGGATTTTTTATGTATTTTTTGCGGTGTATCTTATTCTGATTTTATTTATTTAAATCCGCAGGAACGGAAGAAACTTGTGGATTGTTTTCCACAAGACTTGGATGTGGACAAGTTCCTATCTTCACTTCACTACGATGAATGAAACCAGACACATCCACAGGAAGGGACTCGAATATCACTACCTGATTAGGTTACTATCCAGGAATAGAACAAGCCATCTGCTAAACCTGTGCCTATGGTTCCCATTGGTAACCTTGCCCAAGACCTTATAAGCTCTTTCAGTAAATGAGCGACTTTGATTTAGTGGACTACTAGTCCTATGAGATGCAGCTGCAGGGCAACCATGGGACTTTGTTGTGTTTTTTTTAATCCTTATGTTTGCTTTTGTTTCAAACCTTGTTGTTTTGAGCTACATGAAAAACAACACAAATTGGTGTCAGGCACTTTGACATAATGGTTGCTTGTTGTTAAAGTTGGTGATTCAACGCATTTCTTTTGGTCAATATTTGACTCTAGTTATAGGAATTCAGCAAACACTGACTGACAGGTTTTATGTAAAATACATTTTGAAATATGTCTCTACCATAAATTTTAGTAATACCAAATGAAGGGCTCTCATTGATTTCAGGTTTTAACACTCGGAAAAGTATGTTTAATTGATAAATAAAAGAGTAATGGCAAGATTGTCGTTTGTGGCAAACAGTTTTTAATCCCCTCATGGGATAAGACACCCCTAGAAAAATCACTGCAACTGTTTAAATTTGTATACTAAGGACTCATTCCATGTTACAATAAAACAAAGCAACATTCCTGTGTGTTTTTCCTCACTATATACACATTGGCACTGTTCCAATGTATTTGGTAAGGTAATGGCTTTGTTTAAAATCGCAAGTGTATTCTGCAAAAAAAAAAGTGTGAATGCTGAGAGGATGCTAGAATCTAATATGTTTTACGAGTAATGGGACAACATTTAGCGGTGGAGGAATTTCTGTAACCAGGAAAGTACAAGGCACATATTAAATGTGTAGTTTGATAAATTAACTTATCTGTCTGATAATGGATAATAATTTACAGTCTGAAGCAGTGCATACTTTCTTTGAGCAGTAGTGTTCTTTAGTACTAAAACGAGAGAACTTTCCAGAATGCGATTAAGTAAACTAACTTTGAAATTCCAAGATTAAAATGTTGAGACTGTCATAGTTTTAGGGCAAATCTGGCAACCTCTCATTGGCCCACGAAACAGTTTACGGAAATTCGTCATGACTACAGTTTCATAATAAAAGTCTGTAGTTTATAAATCGAACAATATGAATTTGATCTTTGAGTAAGACAATGATATATTTGTGTTATATCTTGCTTCCAATTTTAAACACATGATACATTTTTCACACGAAGTCAATAACAAACTTGATCTAAGAAAATTAATAACAGCTAAACGGAAACGCAGTTTTTACTTTGACACGTCCAACGATTGTTTCCGGGTGAAGAGGACAGGAAAGAGGTACGACTATCATTTGATTTTAACAAACATCGACTTGTTTCCCCTCCGTATTGAGTATATTTTCTAATTTCTAGAAAAGTACAACAAAAATGAGCGTTTTACACACAACCCCACGTATAGGGCCCCTCGTTATTGTTTTTAAAACCCTTACTTTCATGTAGAGACTTCCTTTAGCATGTTGGCTAACCGGTTAGCATTTGGAGGATGATGTGCACGTATTTGGTATCATATCTTGTTACAGATTGACCTAACTACATAACGACGGTTTTTTCAGTTAACTGTATACGTTATTGTCGGGAGCCAATCAGTAATATTAAACCCTTGGCCCTTTTGCTTGATATGATATTTTCTCTTTGAAATAACCATGTGATTAGATTGTCAGCCGGCTTTTTGAAGAATTGACAGCCTGCTATGATATTGCCTAAGAACGTCTGATATGGATATCAGGAACGGCCTGAGCCCAACAGTGTCTGTCATATTTCTCTTGGCCAGTAGGAAGGGAAACAACGTCGGAAAGGACACCGACACTCACCATCACCGTCATTTTCTTTTCACTTAGACTGCCTAACCTGCGACACCTTGATTGACATGGCAGCCAATGGAGCAAGCTGTGAACAGCCTCAGAAACGTGCAGGAGCTAAAGACAGACAGAATGGCAAGTCTACAGGTTAGTTGTTGTCAACATCAACTTTTAAAACACACATTAATGAGAAGTTAGCAGTCATGAATGAAGTGTCCCAGTAAAGTAAGGGTTGTGTAATCTCTGATGACACAGAATGATAACTGCCGCCATAAGGTTTAAACATGTCATAACTCAAGCTGGTTCATCACGAACTTACTTTCGTTCTTAAAAGGGCAAACAACTTTGCCTTTAATAGACCACTCTTGATGTTGATGTGACGTGTATCATGTATTTAGCATTACCAATTCAACTTGATGAAACTATTTCTGCAGATATAAGTTTTACAGTATATGAAGTTGATTGCAATTCTGTTTATTGTCCAGACTCCTCAGTAAGAGAGAGGCGTCAGAAAGATAAGGAGGATCGCCTGTCTCTGGTGGTATGGAGGAGGCCTGTCACCACACTACATTATTTCCTCCTGGAGACCCTCATCAAGCTTAAGGAGTTGACGTTTAAGTAAGAATTTCAACAGGTTTTGCTTGTGTATCTTTGTCTATGCATTACTTTTTTATTTTTACTTGTGACCCTGTTTTGCTTACTAGTTGGTAAACCACACATACCCTTTGACCTAAACATTTTTAGTAAAAGTAATATCGCTGTTCCTCAGAAGCAAGAGTTTATTCAAATTAAACAGACATAAGAAAATATAAACTTTTTCTTTTTAGTTTATATGTTTGGCACTTGTGTCATTATCAATTTTTTTTTGCCTTCCTGTCAGGCTCTGGCAACGACGAGGTGCGGTGTTCTTAGTTTTGGTGTTATGTTCTCTGTTCTCCATTGCCTACTCCACCGAGGGAGCACACCAACAAGTAAGGCTCTACTGATTTGCTTTTTTAGTGTTGTTAATAATCAGCGCCATTGCTCAATCTCTAACCTGTTTAAAGGTTAATGATAAGTCACTCTTTAGTCACCTTACATAACTCTCAGAATAAGCTTAACTTGGGTGATAATGAGATTTGCACTGTTGTCAAGCAACCCTTGATCATGCAGTCAGTCAGTTGAAAGTTTTGTTTACAAATCCCTCTGTGCTGTAGTCTGTTATAGTTCAGTTTGAGCATCACCACTCGTGTAGAATTTACACATTTATCGATTATGTACGCATGCAATCATTCATTTATTTAACCCACTGCAGGTAATTAAGAGTATACAAGAAGATGGAAATGAAACAAATGCAAACTGAATTTTCCTGCAAAAAAAGTGAAACTTGATTAAGAAAGTTTCAACCAAGAAAGACCTCTTAAATAAGTTTTGTTAAGTATGATTCAAGCACAAATCTGTCCTAAACAGACAGTGAAAGAGTGCAAAAATTGACTTTATAAAAGGGAATTCACTGAGTGTGCTTTGTTCACTTATCTGTTGACTTTCCTCAATGAAGTACGTTGATTACCTGGAGAAGAGGTTCCTATGGTGTGCCTACTGGGTAGGCCTTGGGATCCTGTCCTCAGTAGGCCTCGGGACTGGCCTGCACACCTTCCTCCTCTATCTGGTAAGAAAACACTTTTTTTTGGCAAAAGGTTACATGTCATGTCATTATTAGTCCCAGTGGGAATAAAAATCTTTGAAATGCACAGGCAACATTTTTAAACATACACATATTCCACTAAAGGAAATCCACATCACTTTAAGAGCACCTGGAGCTGGAAGAAATATTCTATTTTAAAATAAGCAACATGGCAAACGCTCCATTAAGTAATGGTTAATGGATGGACGGTACTTATATAGCGCTTTTCTAGTCTTTGCGACCACTCAAAGCTGCTTTTACACTACATGTCACATTCACCCATTCCTCCTTGAATGAGCAGTGTGTAATTGAACTACCTGAAGACGTAGCTGGAAATCTCTGTCAGTTCACACTGTAAATACACGCAATATAGTGGGTCTATACAAGCCAACCACAACAAATGCTTGCAAATCTCCCTTTCAACTACATTCAGATCTGATAATCCTCATGCTGTTGTCATGGTGGCACCAGTTACTACGTTATTTTTTGGGGGAAAACAGCCTCAGCTGCCCCACATGGGACGGATATCTTAAAGTGATAATCTCAAATTTTCTTGTAAATAAATGTCTGTTAAGTCACTATCTATGGCCGAATGAGATACCACAATGGTGATTGAGCCTATGGCCCTGATGAAAGCCTTTGCATTTGCAGTATATAATATTATTACGGACTGAGTGTCTGTGGCGACATTCGTGGAAAAAATCACAAAGGGCGCCTAGTTAGTGACGTGCTTTCCATCACCTAGCAGTGGTTGGTCTGCCAGAGAGGGTAGGTGGAGCTAAGCGGCTGCTTTTCTGGTCTCTGCAAGTTTTGCAAGTAAACAGTAATCTACTATGGCTGAACAAACAAAGAAATGATTTCTGACAACAGATACAACTCCAAAAATAAGTGCAGCAATTTTGACACTCAGATAAAGGCAAACAGTCTAAAATGGAAAGCGACCGTCAGCAAGGAAACTCAAGAGTTACAACCATGACTAAGGATGCCAACCATAGGCATCTGGTTAAATTGGCACGTATGCGCCCGTAATTCCTTTTATCGTCAAAGGTGCTGCCATATAGAACAAAACTGAGAACTTTGAGATTAAAACTTTAACTGTGAAAATGATCATGGCTGTAATGAGAAACTTGTAACTTTAAACTAGTCTAGAATATACAGTTTGTAAATTCTTGCTAATACACCATAAGCAATATTCTTTGATACCTTTATAAATAACATTAAACTCATAAAAGTTCATAGCATTTCTTTAAATCTCTTGTGTGTCCATACGTGAAGCTGCCAGAGGATGGCGTAATTTTCAGTTGTCATATTCACTGTCTTCTGCTTCTCCAAACTTGTTCCATTTTGTCACCCGTCTGTCAAAGGCCAACCAACAGTAAAGTCTAGTTTTTCCTTCCCAAGCAGTCCCAGAATTACTGCAGGACTGAGTAACCAAAATGTGTGTCATTTATCATGGTTGTGGTTTGAAAAAAGGAGAATTTAGCAAAATGAAAGAGAGGAAGAAATACTGCAATATAGTCCACTTTCGGCTGATGATGTGGCTTCTGTTCTGTAGAACATGTGCAGATGTGGGCCAGCTGACTCAGCTGTTTCCATTACAATGAAATAATGGGAAAACAACTTACCATGACCTTCCTGTTTTTCGTAAGATGTGAACTCCCATTAATGTATTACAGCTCTTCAAGTTTTTGTTTGATAAGTTTCACTGTCCTCTGCTGTCTGGTAGTCTGCTGTTACTTTATATAATGTGCCCAACAATAAAACAATGGTAGAGCCAATTTAGACTGTATGTTGTGTATGTCTGTGTACTTGGGTCTATATGTGTATCATTAGACTTAGAAGGCGTGACCTCATCCTCTCTCCCCTCTCTGTGTGAGGGAGATTTCTTTCTATCAGTAGCCGCTGTCATCTTGTCTAACCCAAATGGACCAATATCACACCTGTTAAAACAGTTTTTCTTGTTTACTTGTTACATTGATGATATTTTACTGTTGCAATAGAGACAGTTTGTCTTTTTTGGCTTCAAATTACAGTAAGAAATGATTTTGTTTGGGCACTTGGGTAAACCCATACTCCGTCTCATTTATGCAATCTGTAGGTGGGATACTTCTTTTTTAAAAAGAAGCTACCTCATGGAGACTTGAATATTAATTCACTTTACAATATTAATTGACCAAAATTCAATCGATCACCCAATATCCCTATCAGAGCACCTCACAGCATCCCTACGCTCCTGTGACCATCTCGAGATTTTTAACAGATTTTTAAGTCCAAGGCTTGTTTACATTATTGGTCACATGATGTAAGCTCTCTGCTTCCCTGTTTCCCTCTGCATTAATGCCTTTTCATGAACACAGTGCAACAGCTCCTATCACTACAGCCTATGTAGTCTTTATGTCAGCCATAGACAGGAAAATCCCGGTGTTAATTTTGAAGGAGAAACCACATGTCCCACCAGCAGAGTTATGCTGTGACTACCTCAACCCTGAAGCATTAATAGATAGCCCCATAGAGAGGATGAGATCACCATGCTCATGGGAAAGGGGATTCACTCACCAGTATGATCTTATGATTCATCATGATGCTTTGGAGATCACTGACGAGCATCTAAGTGCTGGATTGTAGTTATGATATTGGTTTAAGTAAGAGAAAAGGCATGTTCTTATATTGTTGCTTTCACTTCTTGATTTCTAGAAGTGAGCCGCAGTTATTTAAATCGTCCTGCAGTTTTCTCTGTCTGATGATATGAGATAGTGTTAACCAACCCACCTCTCATACACACACTTTTTCCTCCACTCATGTTTGTGGTAAAGAAGATATTTGGAATATTACTATACTAACCTCTTTGTCTTGAATTTTGTATTATAACAAATTAATGGTTCCAGATAATGGTAACAGTAATAACTTATTGACAGTCAGAATCATGAACATTATATTTTGTGGTAATAAGACACTGTATTTAAAAATGGACCTAAGACAATAAATTGTTATGTTTGTGGTAATACATTGCAACAACACCCAATAACTTCCTTGTTGAGCCTCCTACAGGTAAAAATGTCTTGTGTTGAGCTCATTCAGGCTGCTCAGGGGATCAACCATGTAGCATGACCTTCCCGATAACCTTTACACGCATGGAATTTTTACTGGTAGAGCTTTAAAAAATAAAAAAGTTATCAGTGGGTTGTTTGTTCCATCAGACACGTTGATATGTTGGTTTGAAAGGTCCTTAGCACTCTCTTTCACCTTCACCTAAATCAACATGATCTTTTTCATTTACATACTTTCCTAATGGTAACTAAGAAAAGACTTTATCTGCCCTGAATGCAAAGAGTTCTGTCTTGTTGCGCTTGTAAACAAAGAAGTTTACTGCAGGGCCACTGTAACGCTCGTCTGATTAAAGTATCAAAGTTTGGTTTGAGTCACATCTTTTTTGTTAACATTGACTTGTGTCCCAAAGTAATGCCTGTAACTAATGTAGTTTTGTTTGAAACATACTTTGTTGTGTGATAGAGAGGAGTCTCCTGTGTGCTCTTACTCAGAGTGAGCTGGAGGGATACCATGGGGGAGAAGCTGTAGTCAACACAGACTAATAGTGTGCTGTCAATCTAATGTCAGTGTTGCCTAGATCACCTTAAGAAGGCCTAATAGAGTAGCTGTTGTAGTCACAGGTGGGCCAACTGTTCAGTGGCCAGGTGCCTTGGCCTAACTACACATCTTTACAATGATAAATGATGACATACCAACCTGTCAAAGATACTGCATGACTCAGCTACTGTTAGTGTTGGTCTGTACCTGTGGGCACATGAACTGTGTATTAAGTGGTTAGTTAGTATTGCATTATACTGAGAACTGTTTGTAATTATCTGTTCAATTCAATAAGGGTAGACTAAAGAATAAAAAAGCCTCTCTTTCCAGTACAACTCAAGCGCCATAAACTGCAACCTTTCAAATGATCAAGAGGTTAAATCAACATTTCTCTAAAAAGTTCAACATCTAGACATTAAAACCTTCATGAACAGAGGACTGTTGCGGGACAGTTGCAATGGACTGCTTAAGTTGAGATAGATGGGTCTAATAAGCTGGTAAAATAAGTGAATGTAAATACTGAACTGCAGTACGAGCAATATTTAAAGCTTTCTCCATTTAAAATGGCTAAGATTGTTGAATGTCATGTGCCAGTATGTAATGAAAGCACCTCATCCTGCCAATCTGTTCTATCTCTCCATTAGGGTCCTCACATAGCGTCAGTTACCCTTGCAGCATACGAGTGCGGCTCCACTGACTTTCCAGAGCCTCCATACCCAGACCAGATTGTCTGTCCCCAAGGTGGAGGGGCAGAGGGAAGCATCTCCCTCTTCTCAATAATGTCAAAGGTCCGCTTGGAGGCATGCATGTGGGTGAGTACTATTAGATAAGGACTCTCTTATTTTAACGTGCTTAAGCCAGGGCAAATTGTTATAATGCTTACTTAACCTTCTCCTGTATCTTATACGCAGCAACTTTACACCAACTTTATACCATTTTGCTTCTGTATCAGAGGCGTATCAGTCCCGACTTCAAACGGCTGTGTTAAAGTGACTAGTATGAGTAATTAATAAGCTGACATGAAACGTGTAAATGTTGTTGGTGTAGGGGGCAGGCACTGCAATTGGAGAGCTTCCTCCATATTTCATGGCGAGAGCGGCTCGTCAGTCAGGAGCTGATCCAGATGATGAAGACTATGAGGAGTTTGAGGAGATGCTGGAGCAGGCCGAGGGCGCTCAGGTCAGAGTTTTACACACTTGTACACATATGTAATGAGCACTGTTTGCTTTGTCATTTCAAATAGTACTTATTATACACTATGTGATTTAAGAATCATTGTCTATTTCAGATGTGATTTTCGTTTCATATTTAGCACAACATTTAGCCAGAATTTTTCACTCTTACATTATTTTGAAAAGTTTAAATAAAAAGTTTTTATCCGAGTGTGGGTGTTCACACTATGCAAACCCACCCAGTACGATATGATTGTATCTGTTTTGGCCTAATCTTCATAATGCTCAACTGACGATGGAGTTACTTTCCAGTGATTGGTCTTAAAGTAACATGTGACTTCAGTGAAGCCCCTCCCTCCTTACGCTTCCAGTAAATCTGTCTGTTCGTGGGTGAGTCACCCTGAGCACAGCTCCCCCTTTAATCATCCCTCAGGCTTTGCTCTCTCTGCTTCCCTCCTTTCCTCCCTACTTCTCTCTTCTCACCGGCCTCTAATTTGAATGACAGACAGTTCTTTCAGGAACCAAGTTCACATGACTGGAGACAACTGAGATCAGATGCTGAGTCAGCCAAACCGAAATCTGAGAAACTTTGTACATTGTCTCCATCACCTATTCTCACTTCACTGGTTCTCAGCTGGATGGGCTAAGGGGGTGCAAATTCGCATCACATGTCTTTTATCATGAGGATGTATTCAGGATGTGTCCACATGGGCATTTGTCACAGGTTTTCTAAGCAACTATTAAACAGACCAGTCAGAAGCACATTTATTAAGAGGAACACATGGTTCATGGGAATGAATGTCACACATTATGTGTACATTGTTTATTAAGATAACATATTCTATAATCAGTACTTTTAATTCAGGACAAAAATTGGAAGAGAAGAAGACTAACAGAGTAGACAAAAAGAGAAAATAACTAAATGCAAATCATGCAAGGATTTAATAACTTAGATGTTTCAAATTATTATTATGAATAAATAACTGTATGTCAGTGATTTTAACCTTTTAGTGGCATAGGTTACATTGGACTTAAAGGACTTGTGTCACATCTACATAAAGAAAACAAGATTCTGAATACAAAAATATGCACCAATATTGCCTCCAAAAAACTAAAAGTTGAAAGATGAATACAAATGTGAATTTGATTTTTTGGATGAAGACCAAACTGAGATTAAAAAATGCTTCCAAAGTTTGACTTTGATGAGAAGCCAGCTCTTGAAACAGCCACTTAATCTTCCTCCTGCCTCAGCTGTGATCTCTAGTATGAAACCACAGACTTTTCACCCCACAAAGATGGAGATTGGATCAAAAAGATCCCCGGCACTTTTGCACCACACAGTTTTTAGTTAAATGCCACCAAATTCATCAATACCCCCCAAAAAATGTTTGAGTGCGCAGAAATAGCAGGTATTCTACCACAGTACTCTCACTAAAGCCTTGTTTCTTATAATAACATTGAAGACATTTTTGTTTGGTTAAAAACCCACACATCTGTGAGAAGTCCAGCGTGGTTATTTAGAGCAAAGAATAAAGGCGTGATATGAGACAACCCATGGCTTTTAAGATGTGTTGCAGTTTGGTATAGAAGGTTTTACGAAACAGGGGTTATGAAAGTAAAAGTATGTCTATAAAATTGTATCAATTCTGTTTGCAGGATTTTGTCACAAGAGCCAAACTTGGAGTCCAGCATATGGTGCAGAAAGTGGGATTCTTTGGGATCTTGGCTTGTGCCTCTGTAAGTTTGTTGATTTACTTGATGTTGTTTAAAATGTCCTCACTATTTTTATGAATACATGTTCAAGGATTGTTGTTGCATTCAAGATGCCTTTACTCGTTTTAACAAACATTTGTATCATGGATAAAAAATGAAAATAAAATAACCTGTAACAAGGTTAAGACTGAAATTGTAATACTGTCTGAATTGTATGTTTCAGATCCCTAATCCTCTCTTTGACCTGGCTGGTATAACTTGCGGTCATTTTCTGGTTCCATTCTGGACGTTCTTTGGAGCAACTCTAATTGGTAAAGCCATCATCAAGATGCATATACAGGTTGGTAGTTCAACATAAAGCTCTTTACAAGGGAGTTCTAAATTAGCAAAGGGCCAGTTTACTGCTAGTAACCCCACGTATTCTATTTTTAATGCGAACCATTCAGTCTTGTACTAAAGTCACAGCAGCTTAGCTTTAAATATGACACATCTTTTGTTTCATGTCATCACAATTCTCTGTCCACGCTGTAATGATGCATGTCAGAAAATCCACACTTAAGATGAAAAATGGTATGACCTGCTGACTGATTCATTTTGAACAATCCCCACAACCTCAGAGAGCTAAGACCAGACCTAGTGCTCAAATCATGAGTGAATGTGAGAAACTTCTAATTGCTTGTTAACTCTTTCTGACGGTGTTCTCTGGGGATTCCTTATTCTGGTTTTAGCTTTGGAATGCCTCCAAACCATAAAAACCGACTCCAGATGAAAGGAGGAAAGCTTCTAGGAAGTTTTTAACAGCCGTTTGAATTTTGAAAACTTCACTGGATCAAAAAACGTTTTAATTACGGAGTGTATTGTTTAGTCTGCCACACCAGTGACTAATATAAACCTACTAAGAAAGGCTGTCTGTCTTTGGGTGAGTCGCTCAGTGTCTTAACAAACTAAACCTATTCATCTCTTGTTGGTACCAGCCAGTGATCTCACTGTGAGATCTTTCAGACAAAGGTTTATGGAGGATATAGAGTGGACATGACAAGGTAGACGTGAAAGACGGAAATTGAGTAGACGGTAAGAAGCTGCAGGGGGGACTTTTTGTGTGTGTGTTTTTCTTTTTTCTTTTTTGTACCTTAAACCTCTTGGACATCACGTATCATATCCTGTCTAATTTTGTCCAGGGGGGCATGTGTCATGCTTTTTAAACCTGATCAGTTTCAGGACCGGAGACAAATATTGCGGTTTTGCTCCCCCACTTTGCTGCTTTGCAAACCACACAAAGCCCCTTGCTGCCCAAAATGTAGCTCAGTGGCAGGTTTGAGTTTTGTAATTAGTGTGTCTGTGGATGGTAGCAGATGTGGCCTCAATTTGTGACAGCTGTGCCACCAAAATTAACAATCGAAATATATGTTTGTGTCGTACTCTTTTATATGTATTGGTTTCTTAGAGAAACTTTGTTGTTTTGTCAATTATTTATTCCTTAATTTATATTTCTTCGGGTATCCTATAAAACACTAAAACATGTGGAAAATTCTGTGTAAAGTTTTGTGTGTTTGTTTTATTTGTCTGCATTCAAACAGAAAATACTGTAATCTAAAGCTTGATCATTTCTGCCTTGTTTTCTACAGAAACTATTTGTGATCATCACCTTCAGCAAGCACATAGTGGAGCAAATGGTGTCACTAATTGGGTAAGTTACATTCTTGTGTGTGTGTGTGTGTGTGTGTGTGTGTGTGTGTGCGTGTGTGTGTGTAGAAGAGCGAGAGAGACTGCATCATTCAGATGCATTTTGAGCACTGATTGAGAGCCCTGTATGAATTAATGTTTTCACTGCACGGATGTACTTGCATGCATTTAGCATTTTACCCTCACAATGGCCCCCACCCACACACACACATACTCAACCCATTTCTGCATGTGAAGTCCAATCTGAACATGTTGATCTGACTCACAAGTTCAGCTCTGACTGAGAGAGTTGCCCCTGTTGGGCGGGAAACGCAATCATAGACAAAGTAAAATAAACTTTTATGTTTAACTCATGTCATATTTATTGGAAGTAGAGGTAATATCCCAAGTATCTAAACTAAATATATTTTAGATGGAAAGATATGCTATTAATGGTATTTATTGCAAGTAAAGTCATTAATTGCCATTAAGCACAATGTGCAAAGAGTTTAGTAAGACTTAGTGGTTACACAAATTCCAAGTCCAGGTAGGAACTTTACAACTCCATATTTGGCCCTGATTCTGTGGTCATACTGAGTGTCATGTTTCTCTCTCATTTAGAATAAAAATCAAGGTTCTTTCCCATGAAATTCAGATGATCTCGGTGACTCGCTCTGATATGTGCAAACAGCGCTGATACAGGATGTTTTTGAGCAGTTGCTGTTTGTGTAAGAGAGCTCCCTTGTATAGGCAAGCACACAAGGAAGTCAGTCAAAACTAGTTAGATTTATTTGAAATTTAGCAATTGCCAATTTCCTCTCTGGTGTTTGTTTGATAAATTGTCTCCCTTTCTTTTGTTAAGCCTTATAAAGTCTAATCTACCCAATGTATGTCTTCACCAGGGACAGTTTAATGCATGCAGTGGGAAGGCGGTGTCTTGGTATCAGCCACCTAGAGTACATTTCTTTTCTTGATAATGATAAGTTTCGCATCATGTTGAGATCCAGCTGAACTGTAGCACTGCTGACCAAATGGTACAACTACAACATCAATGCCTTAAAATGAGGTGAATTGACAGAATGGTATCCATTATGATAGCCCCCCTGGTGAGCTAATCTACATTTCCTAATAAGGACATGAGCACGCCCTGATTAGATATCTTTCCACACAGAAGGGAGTAATGGTGGTAAAGCTGATGACATCATGTCGACTCACTTCCTGATTGAAGGGCTGACACAGGCTCCTATAGAGAGCCAAGCAGTATAAAAGGAGGGCTGAGGAGTTTCTGCTTCATTCCTTCCTGCTGCCTGCTCCTGCTCACAGTGCTAAGAAGAAGAGATGGAAGCTTCAAGAGGGGGCCCACATGTAGGATGGGGCCTACAGCAGCTGTTGCAAGGATGCCTGTTGAGTGTTGAATCAGGGAGGACCTGGAGTAGTGTTCAGGGAAAGAGAAGCCTTCATGAGCTGCACTTTTGGGTCTTTTAAGGAACAAGTGTGGAGAGGCTGTAGCTTCAATATGTGGCTCCATGGTAAGGAAGCTTTCTTATTGGGTAAGTGAATTAATCCTCTGTCTACTTGTCTCTTTTCTTTGCCATTCTGTACGGATAAATGCGGGGCTGCTATGTCAGGTCTGTGCCCAAAGTGGGACCAGCACTCAAGAAGCCCTTCAGTCAGTACCTGGAAGCACAGAGGAACAAACTGCACCATGCTGGAGGAAGTGCACCAGCTGTAAGAACTATACATTATTTTACCTTTTAACCATTATGTCTCAGAAATGTGAGCTTTATTGATCTACTTATGTGTTCAGAATTCCAACGAAATGCATCTCTGCTTTTTTGTCTTTCTTTAAACTTAGAATGATACACTGGAATATTTTGATTAGATCAAGTGCTGTATCCTTAACCAGACTGTATATAAATTCATGCTACACTCAGAGCATAAAAATACAGCAGGTACATAATGGTTAGATTTTTTTAATGTAGCCAAACCACATAACAAACATTTACACATATGTGAGGATACTTATATATTTGTGACAATCTAAAATCTTTAAATTTTGCTGTTGTCACGTCATATTGTTGTTGTTCTACCCAAAATATCAGTGTATTAACTGTGATGTATACATGTATGATGGAAATTAATCATTTCCACCTTCATTTTGGTTTTCCAGGATGAAAACTGGCTGTCGTGGGTGTTTGAGAAGGTGGTGCTAGTCATGGTCTGCTACTTTGTCATTTCCATTATCAACTCCATGGCTCAGAGCTACGCCAAACGCCTGCAGCAGCAGAGGCACTCGGAGGAGAAAACCAAGTGATGGCGACACAAAGGGGTACAAACATCCAAGTGACTGTTTCCTGCTGCTGCTGCTGAGAGCCCTCCACTCAGCCCCAGCCACTCACAACTTAACAGCAAACCTCACCCCCCATCCATTCTCAGAGGCTGAGCGCTTGAAAAAACCAGGCACTATTTGTTGGTGTGTGTGCTTTTGAGGATGTATGTATTTACTGTTTGTCCCTCTTCTTCAGGTTTTGTAGTTCTTCCTCTCATCTCACTCTGTAGGTGTGTGTAGTGTGATTGGTTCTATTTTTGATCTTAACATGTTACTTTAACGTTAAATTAACCCATTCATTGACCTCAGAAGTAAAGCAGCGGTTTGGTGGTAACTGCTGAGTTCCTGCAGTGCCCATCAGATTCTATGCCTTATGCAAGACGGGAGGGTCTGGCCTCCCTTGAATATAGTTCTTGACTTATAAACTTGATTTTTATTTAATTTTGTACCATTTATGTATGGATGGATCTTGACTTGTTTGTGCAGTGAGCTGCCAAGATCACTGCTGCGGATGGTCTTTCTTTTCAGGGTTTAACTTTCCTCATGTTTTTGTCCTGTTAAACAGTAACAAGTTTAGTTTTCTTTTTTTTTTCTGGAATTGTTGGTTTAAAATGGAGAAAAAAAGCAATATCAACTTAAAACAGTGTGGTATTGATGGTTTGCACATTGTGTAAATATCTTAACTTTTTGACAGTATGCGCAGATGTGTTTCTATGCTAATGGTCTGTGTGGACATGAGTTGACTTGAACCAAAACAACAACAAAAAAAAGATATCATTTGTAAAGTGACATTGTACTTTCAGCTAACTAGTCCCATTTCTATTCTGTACATTTAGGTTGAACCTTGGATCGGATCATATATAAAATGTGTAAATCATGGCACTTGTTTTGTCATTTTTGTAGCCACTTGTAGGACAAGCTTAAACCTTTAAATGTTGGAACTACTGTGGTGATCTTGTCATATTTACAGTTTTTTATCACAACAAATTTGATCCTTAATTTTCTCTTTGACAAGATCATATCTGAGGTAAGTAAACAGACTAACACTCTTATATTTTTCATTTTACCAATTGTTATCTGAAAGGAAGATTTGCTTTACAGCCGTAGCTAAATTTGCCTTTTGCTGTTTTTTAATTGAACATTCTTCCTCTTCAGACTTTTAAAACTGACAAACTTCCTGACTCCCAAATCCTGACTGTGTTCGGGATGAGTCCTGCAGGAAACACACTTGGCAGATTCGGATGGACTTCAGCTTTATGGAAAGAGGTTCCATTCTGTTTTTTTCAGCAGTGTCCTCGGCACCACTTTCCCACCCCATCAGCTAGCTTATCAGACTGGTGTTGGCTGTTTAATTTGCACGGCAACAGCTGTCTGTAGGCTGGCTGAAGTTGTGGGTTTACAACATTTCATTAATGCTATTTGGATCATATGGAGACTGCACTTTTACTGCTCCTTTTGTGAATACAACAACCCGTCATTAGCGACACTGATGTAATGCCCATCATGCCAATTCTCAATATACTATGTTGAATAAATGATAAATAAAGTGATTAGACTTTTTAATTGATGTAGTTGTTCCTTTCTTTGTGCAGAGCTGCAATTTCATATATTTGAACACACTTGATTAGCCATACACTCATTTTTTTAACTCGCCTGAAGTAGCATTTTATTATGTTCCGCACCTGGTTGACCCACTCGGTGGTCCATAAAATATTATTGAAGTCCATAATATATTACTTGATAAAGAAAATCTAATTATATCCATGCACAAGTGATACTTTAATGTACAGAACATGACTCGGTACTTGTCGCTTAAAATTGAAACCTAAAAATTTAAATTTGCCATCAGTTAATCAAAAAGAATACTGTTAAAGCAAACTATATCTATATCTATATATATATATATTTTTTTTTTTTTTGTAACTTTTTTTTCCAAGCATCCTCAACATCCAACTGATTGTATTCTTGTGTCAAACATAAAGTATAAAAGCAGGGTGATGCATTCCCCATACAAGGTTTTTTGTCTTGCTAGCACAGTTGACGGTAGCTTGAGATGACCTGCTCAAGAGATGTAAAGCTGTCCAGAAAGTCCTCCTCTGTGATCCCAAATTTAATGTACTGATGGATGTAGGCCCTGTAACAGAGAACAAAATGGGGAAGGAAAAAGACAGAATAAACAAATACTTAACTGTGTTTATACGTATTATAATTGACAGAGCACTTCTTTGCACAATTGTCACATTGTACAGAGCTATCTTTTATTAAAAGGCTTATTTAAGGATTTCTTAATGTATTTGTATAACACTTACTTGTAACCTTTACATTTCTGACATTGTGTGGATTTAGCTTGTTATATATTTGCACTCCACATACTTTTTACTTCAGCTGTTGAACAATTAATCTCATTGGGATTTTAAAAAGTTCTAATGAGTAGAGTAGAGTAATGCGAGTAACTCACCTGGATGCAAACATATTCCACGCTTTTCCCACCATGTTATCCAGGGGTCTGAGCAGAGCCTGACTGTTACTGACCAGTGTAGCAGATTTTTCATACTTATTAAATGGCACTGGGGATTTCCACACATTTAAAGCTTCTTCTGATGAAAGCCAGGAGGTGTATAAGGCTGGGTCCTCAAAGCTACCTGTGAACCGGACATGATTCACAACTCCATTCTGCAATATCTCACAAATGAAAATATTCTAAACTAAAAAATTGATGCTATTGGAAGGCATCCTCTGTGTTACATGCATCACACCAGCCTGTACTTGGATGTTTAAAATCCTTAAACATGATCAATTTCGTGACTGTCATGAAATTATCAGGTTTAATCAATTAGTAATAGAATAGACATTATTTCTGAGTTAAGCCAATTAGATTCAAATTCAAATCTAAATAGTTCAACGAGTTCTCCCACCTGTCTCTGCACTGTAGACGTCTTTCCCTCTCAGTATGAGCAAGTTGGCCAGAGAGGTGTTAAAGCTGGGTCCTGTGAGACTCCTGGTCCGCTCGGATTCTGCAGGTAGATGCACCTGCCAATCTATTCCTGACAGACACAAAGACATATCCTCATTATTTTTAACCAAAAATAAGTTATAAACATTTTACTATGTTTCAATAAACTAAACTGCTGTGCATAAATATGATTTTGAGATAACTTGCCTTCCTCCATCTTGCTGTTGGAGATAAGCATCTGTCGCAGATGTTTGAGCAGGCCTGGCCAGCTGAACGTGCTGTAGGCTATGGAGGAGCTCAGCATCTGAGGGATAGTGCTCACACTGAGCAGCTTGTACTCTGGGTGGCAAGCAAGGGCGCTCACCAACTCACCTGCAACACAAACGTTAGGGAATTAGAATAAATTGAAATAGCTTGAAACTACTTTATCTTCCTGTAAAGCCTCTTTTTAAAAAATATATATATATAATCAAGTAATATTCAGTGATATTTCAGGAAATACAGGTTATGTGGGAACCTGCAGTGTGTTTGTATTTGTGTCTTGGCCTGTCTCACCCAGAGGATTTCTGCTGTAGATTCCATGGGAGTCAGTTGTGAGTGTGGGCTGCAAGATGCTGCCCAGCTGATGAGCAATGACCCTGTTGACATCACTGAAGGAGATGTGTTTGATGTTGAGGAGCTGGCTACATATCCTGTGCACCGTGTCGTTCTCGTGCACAAGGATGGCATCTGACAGCTGGTAGAGATGAGCCAGCGTCAGCACAGAGTTGTAATTCTGGACAATCACCTGTAATGACAAATCAAGGAGAAATTATTTTTAAAAGCGCATTTTTTTAACATCAAACAACCGCCATTGACAGTAATCTCTGTACCTCCCCAGTCCCGTACGGCCAGGTGAGGTGGTTGAGGATGAAGGACTTGGGATAGATGTCACGGAGACAGCGAGTTATGTAGGTACCGACCCCAGATCCTGTTCCCCCTGCAACACTCATCATGGCCATGAGCCCAGCCAATTTGTCACAACGCTCCACCTCTCGTCTCACCAGCTCCTCCACCCCTTCTCTGTGACGAGGGCCATGGACACAGTACCTTTTTTTTAAAAAAAATTTTAAGAAAGATAATTGACAGGTTAATCAACACTGAGTCGAAACTTAAAATACAAGGAGAATTAGTCCTAAAAGCGATATGAATTTCATCATAACAGCTATTGAGTTTGCAGGTCATTAGGTTCAGCCCCATGATAACTGAGCAACCAATCGTTGATAAAGCATGTTAGGAGGCTACAGAAAAAAGCAAGTAAGTGAACCTTGAAAGGGATGGGTTTGACATGATTACTGAAGGAGCTGACTGACATTTGCTTTACCCTAATGCTCCTAGTACTAAAACAAACGACATTCAATGTTCTTACCCATTAGCCCAGTTGTTTCCAGAGCCCTGCTTCTGGCTGAAGTGTGAAGTTTCTCCATACCTCCACCTGCCAGATTTTGCAGCCTTGCATATACTCTGGTTGATCACTTTGGGCTCCATATCAACCAGCACAGCCCTGGCAACAAGCTCTGGTCAACAGACAGGAGAACATAAAAAGGTAAATGGGTGTAAAATACAGACAGAAACCTAGTAAATCCAGAAAAGGGGAACAATGGTCTTACCTCCATGTGCAGTTTGGTGGAAAAATCGCTCGCAGCTGGCTGTGCTGTACACCCTCCTCTGTCGCTCCTGAGCATCACTGCAGATAATGTCAAACAGCTCGTGACCCACCTGGTTACCGCACTGACCGAGCTGAACAGTGACTACAGACATGTTTCACTCATGTAATGGATGAGAACTTTATGGGAAGTTCCTGTCTGATAACTGTATGAAAACACACAATCTTACATCCAACGCTAAATCCACGCTATGAGAGGGCAGTTTCATGACTGTGTGTTGTTAACAGTGTTGCTGTAATGCGATGCCTGTTTGCCGCCACTAGAAATTAGAACGGCATTTCCGGCCACAAGCTTTCAAAATAAAACTCCTATTCAGACGTGTTGAATTCATAGTACATGACACAATTTTAGCCTTTTATTATCATTATTATCATTATTATTATTATTATTATTATTATTATCATTATTATTATTATTATTAGTAGTAGTAGTAGTAGTTGTAGCAGTAGCATTGGTAAGTAAGCAGAGAAGGCTAGGATTAACGTTTGTTGTAGTTATGTTGTTTTCTATTTTTATTATAATGTTTTCGATTCAAATATAGACAATTAACTTAAAATAACATCAAAAACATAACAGCTTTCACAAACGTAAGTTAAGCTTTGCTTTTGTCAAAAATGTTTTGATTTGTTTTTTTACAACAAAACAGAGTCCGTTAAGCACAATCATATATCAGTCCTAGTATACAATAGGAATGTATGTAAATTAATGTTTAAATGCACTTTAATATTTATGCATAAAGTAGTGTTGTTAAAGATCAAAGGTATTTTGGGGGGGGGTAAGTAATAAAGTATGCGCTGTTATTTGATGACAAAAAACACAACGTAAGGACGAAAAGTAAACCGCTCCGGTTACCGCCCCTTTTGTTGAGTGTTGCAATGCGCATGCTCAGTGTAGTAGCCGGTTATGGCGGCGATGTGTGTTTGTCCATGAGGTGGGGGACGCCTGCTATTGCGGTCTGTGACAGAGCGATCCGAGCGAAGCGCTGCAATGGCTGGAGTGTTTGACATTGATTTGGACCAGCCGGAGGATAATGTCTCCGATGATGAGAATGAGGAGGTACTTTAATGGAAAATGTTGAACGTAACTGCGAGAGTTGTCACAGCAGGAACTCTTCATGCACAGCAGCTAGCTAGCTGTTAGCCTGGTAGCCTGCCAGCAGCCACCACAGGCCTGCTCCTGCAGCCGGAGCTTTAAGGCCTTTTCAAACAGCGTTAGCAGAGGCTGATGCTAGCTCGCCACCATTAGACAGCGATCGTGACAGAGCTGTCACTAGTTCTGTCTTTAATATACCAGTAACGATAGCTGGTGATAAAATGCATGCGTTGTTAACGCTGTCACGTGAAAAAAACATCGCTGTCACGGGATTAAGCAAGCAGAACCTTACTTGGCCAAAGGTGCTGCAGCGATAAATGTGGCTCGGTGTGCAACAGTTTATTTTGGCAAGACTACAACAGAGTGGGTCTGTATGGAGTTTAACTGCTATCTGTGTGTTTCTGTTTATGCTGAGTCTAAAATGCAGCAGCAAAACACTGCAGATTCACTCTCTCTAATAAACATAAAATAACAATTGCTTTAATCATGTGTAAATACTGCAATATTCACGTGTCAAACCCTGTGGATCTTATTACGACAAAACTGTCACCTACTGCTGTTACAGAAGTAGTAAAGTGATTGAACTGGAACATATTGTTTAATAATATGAAATACTTTTGGGCTCTTACTAGTTATCGTGCACCATGTGATGTTCGTTTAGCATTTATTGGGCAACTATTTCATCACTGCAGCCCTTGTTTGTCAGTATCAAATCACAGCATCAGTGCGAATATGGAACAAAACACACTTTGTAAACAGGCTGATGTTTTCGCAACACTTATTGCACGATAGAACATAATGTAAATTGGACTGAAACTAACTTACTACTATTTTATTTAATCCATGAAATGACAGGTAATAACGATATGGTTGGATCCAATATAAGGTCTTCATATGTTTTTATAAAAAATAAGAAAACTAAATTTGTTAAAGCTCTAAATATAGGCAATAACTTTAACACTTTTTCAGTACCCATATGATCATATGATGGAGTTCTATGATGATGT
The DNA here is from genome assembly GCF_022749685.1 of Semicossyphus pulcher. Taxonomy (NCBI): domain Eukaryota; kingdom Metazoa; phylum Chordata; class Actinopteri; order Labriformes; family Labridae; genus Semicossyphus; species Semicossyphus pulcher. The sequence goes on along the minus strand of NW_027211692.1, from coordinate 21,094,719 downwards.
ATAGATTAAAATAAGCTTGATTTTATATCTAATTGCTGCCATTATCCTGTTTTGTTTCTTGCAGGCTCAGCTCAATGATATCATGGATCAGTGCAGTGGATTTGAGTTGTACGTATTTAATATATGTCTATGTGGACTTGTGAGCATGTATGATTTTGTGACTGAATATGGAAAAAAAAGAGTGTGAACATGATGCATCAAATGTGTCTCTGTAGCAACATGGACGACTGTGAAAAGATTGAGATATCGGAGGACAATGTCAATCAGGGAACAGAGAACATCAGACCGGAGTGCTTTGAGCTGCTGCGGGTCCTCGGGAAAGGTGGTTATGGAAAGGTACTTGTGGTTCCCACAAAGTAGCACATCATGTGGAAGTCCTCTTCACATTGTACCTTCTTTATAAATACACCCTTTGGATCATTTTCCCTCTAGAAGGTGAAGTGCTTTGCTATTTTCTCTTTGATTATGTTAAAAACATTTTTATCATTTCCTTTTTTGTAGGTTTTTCAAGTTCGAAAAGTGGTTGGAGCTGCATCGGGCAAAATATTTGCCATGAAAGTTTTAAAAAAGGTACTTTTTCCCTCATAAACAAAACCAACCCTGAAAAAATCTATTCAATTTGAGTGGCATACAGCTGCTCTTGTTTTGTATCCCATGAACATAATTGCATGCTTGTTATTACAAATGAACATTATGTTGCGTTTGTCTGCAAATATTGGCTGTCCTTGAAGCCATTGGTAGGTAAGATTTCACTGCTAGTTGGTAGATTGCCATCTGTGCTGCGCTGCCGCTGCAGCCTTGGCACTTAAAACACTCTGCCTCAGCCCATTAGGTTCTGCTTGATTTTCACACTGCTTCTGCTTGATTGGCTAAAATGACCCCAGTGACACGTTTAAGACAAGTCATCTTAATCGTTAAGCTTTAAAGTTGCAAGCATTTACTGTTTTTGCAGCACAGGTCTGATGAAGGCCTGCAGGCCAGAGCCTGTCTTTATGAACCATTTCAGAGTGAAAATTCAGTCCTGACTTGCCCAACATTGTTAGAGTGACACATATACAATCCTGCATTTAGGCTTAAGCGTGAAAGGTAATTATTCATGTCTTTCCCAGGCATGAGGTGATGAACTAAACTGTCTGAACCTGTTTGGAGTTTCCCAGCAGGTGGACAGTGATAAGACAAATATGCAATATAGATTCCAGGAGCTATACAAGTGCAGAATGCTGAATATCTGAGTTATTTTTTTCATAGATCAAATTGCAACATGAAAATATACCAAACCTGCTAATCTTCCTCCTCTAAATGTAATTATTTACAGTTATTACTCACATGTAAATTGTTTGTCATTATGTGTGGGTCAAACATATCCTTTACTTTCTGCTTTAGTAGCCTGTAGTAAGTGATATATTGCTGTATTTCGCATTTACCTCAGTTTTCATTCTTCACATTGTTTTGAATTTAGCTTGTTTGTGATTTAAGGTGTCATATTTAAATCTTGTCACTGACTATTAGATTTTTGATTCCTTGCCCTGTGTGAGGTTGTAGAATGACTTTTAACTTTTCTGTTTATTTGGATATCATTGGTGTATTGCAGACTTGCTCCGCTGCATTTCTTTACCAGAATACAAGGCTTTAACGCTTATAATGATAGTAGACATAGAGAACATTGGAGATTTTACAACAGAAGTAATCGCCAACAGCCTAATAGAGCAGTTCCAAGCTTTGCAGTTTTAGTTGACGATGAGTTACTGTCACAGTTACCCAGCTCTGCCTCTCTGATATTGTAGATGGGAATACATTTGTACTCTCCATTACTCATGTAGGACAAATCATCAAGCAGCTCATAATGCAGTGACATCTAGCCACTATTTCACATCTGCATTGATCAAAACATGCCCATTCCGAGTGCATTGCTGCTGCCTTTACTTTACTTGTGTTAATCTCTTTCTTCGGTTGGGGTTTAACAGGCTATGATTGTACGCAACGCCAAGGACACGGCCCACACCAAGGCGGAGAGGAACATCCTGGAGGAAGTGAAGCATCCATTCATTGTTGATCTTATCTACGCCTTCCAGACTGGAGGGAAGCTGTATCTCATCCTCGAGTACCTGAGTGGTCAGTACAAGATAATACACACAAACATACACACACCTGGTACAAGCACACACACAAAAGAAGCTGAAAAATATGTTGATCTGCCCTGGCATTAACATGATAATCTAATAGGCAGCTCTTCTTTCTTTCTGTCTCCTCCTGTGAGGGTCAGTTCCACAACCTAACATTTGCAGATGATACGAATGTATGTCTGTCAGTCGTGTTAACCACATAAACTTGTTCACCTGTTCAGGAGGAGAACTTTTCATGCAGCTGGAGAGGGAGGGCATCTTCATGGAAGACACAGCCTGGTGATTTATTTATTTTGACATCACAATGCAAAATACTCATTTCGGATTGGCTACCAAGTACCAATTAAACATCCGTATGCCTTAAACTGTTGTACTGTTGAAGCTTTTGAACAAAAGGTTGAAAAAATTACAAGCAAATATTGGTATCGGACTGATGGCACCTTGTTTAGAAATATTGTTTTGCATGGAGCTGAGTACATGAAGAATTTAATGAAACATTGTCTATAACATATTCTGTGTAGTTTCTACCTGGCAGAGATTTCCATGGCTCTGGGCCACCTGCACCAGAAGGGCATCATCTACAGAGACCTAAAGCCTGAGAACATCATGCTCAATAGCCAAGGTGTGTGTTTTAGTGTTTGAGCTGTCAAAATAAGACGTTATTTCTGATTAATAAATCATAGAAGAAATAATGCGTCAAAGATTAATCTGATCATTATGTTCCCTGACCTCGTACGTCACTGAGCAACCCACTGTTCACAGCAGCTTTGTAAACATGATGGAAAAACATTACTTGGCTTTTAACTCACCATCAGGGAACATCACCATCCTAGATGCATTAATTAGTGGACAGTCTCCCCTCGCTCTTTTCCTCTCACGTGTCCTGTCACGATTAGGGTCTGCACACATGCTCTGCAGAGAAACACAGACCAAAACGTCCTCCGAGTCATACCACCTGTAAATACTTTGATTGACGTGCAGCCTTACCTTTTTAATATAAACCTACTTCGGTCACTGTTTTCGAAGCTTGAAAGTAGTACCGATGTCATGTTGTACCACGTTGGTTCGATCGTTTTGATACGTGGGCAACAACAAAGCCTCCTCCTCACGCAGCTCACCTGTTAAAGTTGAATCGCAACTGAAAAAATCAAACTTTTGCAACTTTATAGAACATATTGCTGATGACAACAGTCAACAGCACTTATAGGGAGAGAAAAACAGAAAGAGGGCAAGCAGCTGTGTGCACAGCTGTGGGTGTGTTTGTGAGGAAAAGAGAACTGAAGGGAAGGAAGGTGAAGAATACCGTACAATTAATTTCAGATATTAAGAAATAACAAACAAGAAATGCAGATTGCAGACTGAGTAAGTCTACCTGTGATGTTCTTGTATTTTCTGCCACATAGAGGTGGAAGAATTGTAATTATCTGAACATGTCTTCTCCTAGGTCATGTGAAGTTGACAGACTTTGGGCTTTGTAAAGAGTCAATTCATGATGGCACTGTCACCCACACTTTCTGTGGCACCATTGAATACATGTAAGTCGTGCTCTCTCAATTTAATTCAGTCACACCATGACTGCTTCTCTAATACATATATGCTTTTTCACTTTTACTTGCACACTTACTGTTGACTTTTTAACATTAGTTCATTGGTAAGAACTGTTCATCCTCTTTGTTGCAGGGCCCCAGAGATCTTGATGCGAAGTGGACATAACAGAGCTGTGGACTGGTGGAGTCTGGGCGCTCTGATGTATGACATGCTCACAGGAGCGGTCAGTTAAAAACAACCCCAAAAAAATGTTGTACTTTGTTTGTTATTATTGCGTTATTATAAAACATGAAGCCTTGCTGGGAATGTCTGAGTAACCCCTTCCTCCTTATTCTGATGGTAGCCACCGTTCACAGGTGAAAACAGAAAGAAGACCATTGACAAGATCCTGAAGTGCAAGCTCAGCCTCCCACCCTACCTCACACAAGAAGCCAGAGATCTCCTGAAACGGGTACCTCCTCTTTCTCCTAAGCTTATACCACTTTTGTTTATCCAAAATAAGCCTGAAGTTGTTGTGTAAGTATTCTTTTGACATTTGACTGCTGGTTGCAGCTGCTGAAGAGAAACGCCTCGTCACGGCTGGGTGCGGGAGCGGGAGATGCCACTGAGGTGCAGGTGAGAACAGGAAGGGGCTGCATGATACGGTCAAACTACTATGCCCTACAGCAATATAGCTTTTATATCATGTGCCAAAATTAAAATGCCATTAAGAGTGAAGAAAGTAGAAAAATATTACCTAATATGTTTCTACAGTAAAGCCTTGGTGTCTCAAGTTACAACAACTGCTGCAGACTGTCTATAACTTACTTTGTCCTCGATACATAAATAGTCAAACCCTGAATACCTCTCAAGACTTGTTCAAACACTCACATACATTTAAAGAAAGCTGTGGCAATTTGTTTATACTTTGGCAGGATGTGTGTTTTATAGCCCTCTGATCTTACAGAAGCACTCTTTGTATTTGATATCTCAAAGGCTCATCCCTTCTTTCGACACATTAACTGGGAGGATCTGCTCGCCCGGAAGGTCGAGCCTCCCTTCAAACCTTTTCTTGTGAGTATCAGAGCAGCAAACCAGAAGCAAGTCTGAGTCAGATACCTTTTTTTGTACTTTTAGATGGGAATTTAGAGATTTTTAAAAGTTGAAAATAGATCACAGATGATACTACTTAAGGAAGCTTGTGAGCTCAAGATGGAGATAAGGATTATTTGTTTCATGCCTGAATAAAAGTGCGAGTTACCAAATCTTCTTTTGTTATAACCCGATGTGTTGTTAGTTGAAACTTTTGTTCATGTTTCTGCACTCTGCATCTATGTTTGCCCTTTATCTCACCAGCAATCAGCTGAAGACGTGAGTCAGTTTGACTCAAAGTTCACCAGTCAGACACCAGTCGACAGCCCAGATGACTCGACCCTCAGTGAGAGTGCCAACCAAGCCTTCCTGGTAACTCCTCTGACTACATTTCCCTATCTTTCATTTGTTCTTTTACTCATTCACGTTTTACAACATCTCTTGATCACAAAAATACTCCAAATAATTTCATGTAGTCAGGAGCATGGTGATAAATCAAGGAAATAATGACTGCATACCACTTAAAGTCCAATTCAAAGACAACTCTGATCTCAAATATCAGATCACCTCACTGCTAATTTCCACTGCTCTATTGCTTGTTGATCTGAATCACACTGCTGAGTCCGATCCAGATATCCACTACCTACCCCTTAAATGTGACCGGTCTCTGGTGCCTTGGTTCTTGTAGGGTTTCACGTATGTAGCTCCATCAGTCCTGGAAAACATCAAAGAAAAGTTCTCATTTGAACCAAAAATCCGCTCACCACGACGGATTGTGGGCAGCCCAAGAACACCTCTCAGGTATGCCTCTTTTTTTCAGCAGGCGTTTTACAGACATGATTGTTCCCACAGTGTGTAGTCTCTGTTTAATTCCTGACCTTCCCTATTGCGAGACTTAGCCATACTTTGTTGATGCACTCAGTTTTTGTTATTGGTCATGTTACAAATGCCTCCTCTCCTCCTGTGCTTTCAGTCCAGTTAAGTTCTCAGGGGGGGAATGCTGGGCCCGGAACCCCCTCCTACCCGGGATTGGACCAAGTGTCCTCCAGTCACCACAGGACCAGGCCATGGAGCTGTCAACACCAGAGCAAATGGACGTCACAACAAGCTCAGAAGCCTCCGCCCCTCTCCCCATCCGTCAGCCTGCCGGGGTCAACCTGGCTCAGATGAAGCAGCAGGCCTATCCTGTTGTGGCAAAACGGCCCGAGCATCTACGTATGAACCTATGACCCACCGCACCTCTTTAGGAGAGTTTATTTCTTGACTCTTTTTTTTTCTTTGTTGATATTTTTTAAGAAACAAAGCAAAAACATATGGATGCTAGAGACGATTAAATTCCGAAATTGCACATCCGCACACTACATATACTGTCACAACCTGGAGTTTGTGCGTGGGTCTGGAACTCCAGCGTGCTTCAGTTAAAGAGCTACCGGCAAAATCACCATCTCACCTCTTATCCCCCCCGACACCTCAGGTCACATGACCTTTGTCTTCTCACCCTTTGTCTCTCTGGAATGAACTAATAGGACTGGGGGAGCTATGGCATTCACTCGCCCGGAACATCACAGGTGATAATGTATCACACGGTATGCAAGCAGTTTTACCATAAGATGTAGTCAGTCTACAATACAAGACGATGTCCAAAGTGCTTTCTGCTTTTTGATTGAATGCCAGCAAGGACATTGCTGCCATTGGGAGATTGTTCTTAGACAAAAATACTCCTAGCTTCTGAATAAAATGATACGAATTAGGTTTATATCAAGATCAAAGAAATCATTTGGAGCAGTGGACAAGCAGGGGTTGTGGTATTGATGAATAGAGCTTTATGTGATGTTTTAGAAAATGGATGGATTAACTGTGCTATACATAAAGGATAAATCAGACCGCCTAAATTAAACAAGAAAAAACATGTTGACTCGTTACATTCTTCTGCCATTGGTTCTGTGGATGATGTGAAACAGTTTATTTGAGGTGGGAACCATACTTCAATCACCTGCTCTTCAGGTGTCCAATGCTACGGGATGTGTCTCTGGATTAGTTGATGCATCACCAGACACAATTCAGTTTGATAACACCTAAAACATGAAACTGATCTAGGCGGTGCTTTGCGAGACCCCACTCTGGCTGTGGGCTCAGGCTGGAGTGAATTCGTATTAGAGACTGTGGTACCAGTTGATCTGGACACTGTCTGCAGTTGTGAGGTTTAACGCTCCACAAACTTGGGGCAGCATTTACAGCCTCTTGCATCAGCGTTCACTTCTTTAGGAGGGACATTTTAGAATTCCTGAAAAGCAAGGAAATTATAATAAAATGTAAAAAATACGGAGTGCTGTGTCTTTTGTGTGTGCTGATTATCGTCTGTGTGTAAAGTTCGAGAAAACAACTTGGAACTTTGCAAGTGAACATATTTATTTTATTATTACATATAAGATTTGTTTCAAATCTCATGATTGCATCCTATGAATGTCCAAGTTCATCCTGTTTGTTATCAGAACTTTACAGAGAACTGCTGGTAGCATATTTCAATGTCCTTCTATTCCATCACCCTGTTCTGTCCTTTACTTTTATATGATTGGATATTTGGACACATCATTGACAAAATACTGTATGTGCAAAGTAAAAAAAACAAAAAAAAATTAAAATGATTTTCATGAAACATAAAATTAATTCAAATAGTTATGAGATAACATGACAAATCAAAAACATTACATTTTTGTATGTGAAATAATTTACCAATAACAAAGTCCAACACCTACCAGACTAACTGATCTCAAACCCCCAGCTAAAGTATAACAATGAAAGCACACAGCTGAAATAAGCAGTCGCACAGTCAAAGAAAATTAAAACCGTGAACGCAGCAGTGCCCTCTTAATGGCAAAAGGCTCTGTTGATCAAGTGTTGTCATATTACAGTGACCTGCATATAATGAATATACAATGAATATAAAAGTCCCAACAAACATCACAGCAAAGTCAGGCAGTACAAAAACTGATAAGTGTGAGAGGTTACTAACAAGGTGTGACAATAACATACAGTATACGGGATTTTTGTGCATTTCAGCGGAAGCAGTGTCCAAGGAGAGAAAAAATAAAACAACCATGTTGACCTTTAACATGTAGTGAACAAATTAGACATAATAAATCCAAATGCAAAAGGAGTTCAAAATTCAGATATCTTCTTACAATAACCTGCATTGTGTGCTTAAACATTAATATATGACAAAGCAGTTGGATTTTTAATGCTGGCTTTTGAGAAAATAATGGAACATTCACTTCTGTGTACAATATAGAAAACATTAACCAGGCATTTGCTTGTCCAGTGTGACATCAAGGCTGCTGCTCTCGGATCGGGATAGTTTTTTGGGGGAAATAAATCAACTATGTTTTTACTAAGGGCGGGTATTTAAGTCCAACTAAGCTTGCCAAAGGATTGCCAAATAGGATTCCTGTAATAGTTTGTTGCATTATTTGTTAAGTTTACAGTATAATGGCCTTTATATATACAATGTGTCTGAAAAATAATGCATCTATAAAACTGTAAAATGAAAAAAATGTACCAAACAGGCCCCTTTCATATCCAAGATGAACATTTAAAAGCTGCACTGAAAGTTGTATTGATAGATTTGATTTGGTCCTGTATGACTGACCAGATTTAATGAACGTCTGGGAAAATATAAGATTGCTCCTATATATAATATTTCAGACATCTGCGTTCATTTATCATCATCAATCAATTGATTGGTTGATGATGAATGGTGATATTGGTTATATGTTATGTATATGTTGTGCAAATGATATTCTTTAAAGGGAATGTGTTAATGTGTAAAAAAAAGAAAAGAAAAAAAAAAGGCTAAATAACTAGGATAACTAGCAGTTTTGTGTTTACTAAAATACAGCATACCCTACCCTGCCTTTTCAATTAACTGCTCAAACAATGTTATCTCAATTGTTGCAACAGAAAAACTAAACAAGGCACAAATTACTTCAGATGAAAACATATATTAAAACAAAATATATGAAAACAAACAAAAACTAAAATCATTGGTATAGTTTTGAGGTTTAACCTGCTTTGATTGACATTTGGGTTGAATAAGTATCAGGGCCTATTGAGACAAGTGCACATCAGTTTGCAGTGGTGCATTTGTGTGTTTTGCCTAGATTTTACCTTAAGTATCTTTTTATCATAGACATACTATAGAAAGGAAGGCCAAGTAACAAGTGCCGACTTTTGAGTGAGCTCATATTTCTAAAAATATTAGATTTGTTGTCATTTAGGACTTAAGGCACAACCTGCACAGAACCTCACCTAAATTGTACATTATTTGTATCTACCATATAGTCACCTCAACAATCTGCATATTAAAGCAAGTTAAACCTGGACCCAGCTATGTTTGGTGAAGTTGTTTTGAGCAGCAGAAAATTGATTCAGAAAAAAAAATGTACTTATTTTTTTTGAAATGTTCTTAGGTAGTCTGACAAGTAGCTTACATTTGAGGCCTCTGTTACAGTTGGAAAGAGTAGCAGTAAGAAGGGTTATATCCTCAAAGAGGATTTATGTACTTCAAGGTGACAGACGTGAGAAACGCTCTAGCAGGACTGGAAGAACAAGACCACATGGATGAGGTCGGAATTACAAATTTGTCCACCTTTCAGTCATTGTTTTAACAGAGTATGGCAGAAAAACAACAAAGAGTCTGAGGTCCCGATGATAAGTTTCATTGCTGATCAATTCTGCACCTCCATGCAGCTGGGCTCTGCTCCTGCAGCTGCCTCATTTTCTTCCCTAACCACACCCACCAAGCTAAACCAATCACAACACACACCACTGACTCCACATAATAGCCGTCCAATGTTGTCACACAAGCACCTCCCTCTTTAACGCAGAGCTAGGGATGGGAACAGGGGAAAAAATTAGTTACATACAGCACTTTGAATATCTGCCCTTAGTCTTCCCCTCTCCCTCTGCTTACTTACCATTGCCTCCTCTGTAGAGCCACAGCTCTGCCCCGCAGCCCCCTGACACTCCTTAGAGGTCAGCGGATCCACCATCCACAGAGCCACAGTGGACGGCCAGTTTCCGCCGAGATTAGTGACAGTGTTCAGCAGGGTCATGTAGGTCCCACCTATGAGGGGGTCACTCACTTTGGCATGGAAGGCCATGCAGGCCACGTACATACTGTATAGTGCCACCTGTAGCACATGGTTACCATTTGTTCGAAGTGATTAATTCTTTATTTAAACATTTTAAAATGTCAATCTCATACAATCATAGCCAAAGATCTACATTTCTGATTTAATAATTTCCATATCCCATTGAAAGACAAACTAATGTGAATATACCAGATGTGAATATAGTCTCCCTCACTTAAATATGCCAAAAATTTCAGGTAAAAAAAAGAAAGAGAGAGAGAGAGACAGAGAGAGAGAAAGGGGTGAAATATTCCTGTCCCTAACATTTTAGATTTTCTGCTGTAACATAGCGACATCTGGGGGCAGAGACAGGAAATGGAACAAGGTTGGTAAGAAAACAAGAAAATCATGTTAGCACTGGTTGGCCTTGTTTTTTAACCTGTTATAGATCCCATGGATCATTTCGTCATATAATGTTGTAGTCAAGACAAAGCAAGAATTAAAGTATACAGTTAGACTTATATCACTAATATCACTAAGGTGCTGTGCCTTGAGCTAAATGCAAACATGAGAATGCTAAAATGCTCACGACAAAGCGGACATGCTCATGTAAAGCAGGTATTATGTCTTAAGCATTAAACAATTATTTCATTGCTTTTTTAGGTGTATGGTTTTGAATCTAGTCTGACAAATGTGAATATTGACCTGATGATGAGGCTAAATTTAAAGTCCGGGGATCATCGAAGGCATTACAATTCATCCAAAGGGGAGCCTGAATGTGTGTAGAGAATTTCATGGCAATTCATCAACAGAAATGTCAAATTATTGTTAAGTAAGAGGAAAATTCAGGTAGAATTCATTGTCATTGATGTCTGTACCTAATTATATCAATCAATCAATCCATGTTGTAAATGTTGAGATATTTCACTAACTTTTACCTGCTGGTGGCATTAGGGGAAATTCAGGTGTTAAATAAAGTTTTTTGTATTCATGCTTTAGGGACCATGAACAATGTCTACAATATTTCATGGCAAATTATATAATAGCTCAGATACTTCACCAAAGTGGTGGACCAACCAACACACCAACGGCCAACATTGCCATTTCTTGAAAGCAGTCTGGTCAGCACATTACTGAGAACATGTAGTAAGGGCTAAATGTATAAAAGTGGAGAAAACAAGGAGAGTAACAGAAATACCACACCTGATGCAATGCGTAGCTAAGCAGCACTACAGCGTAGTAGTAAACAGGGAACCCTCCCTCTTGTTTTACACTAGGGGTCCACCACACCAGCAGAGCATACCCCAGGCCTATGAGCAACCTGCAACCACAAAACAGCAACCGTGTTAGCTTTTATCTTACTGCTGAATGCATAGATTTGTGCAGCAGTGTGTTAGTGTGTTACAACCTGAAGGGGAACGCCTTGTAGAAGACATCCAGAGGCCTGGGCCCAGCTGTGTATTTACTGATAACCACAGGTAGCAGGATCTGCAGAGGAACCATGGGCACTGCCAGCAAGGCCAGCTGCTCCTTAGGAACTCCCGCCTCCACTAGCTTCAGACCTGTCACTGCATCGGCTGCAGAAAAACCAATCTGAAAACGACAGAAGACACACAAAAAATCTTAAATCCTACAGTTAATCATCATAAAGTAGTTGAATACTCATTAAAAGCAGCAATCGTGCAAAATCAGTTAGATTTTAAAAAGTGAACCAAATATTTATCAAGAAACAGTCAATTACTTTAGCAGTGAGAAGCAGGACACAAAAGGTGAAGACTGTGGGCATTTTGATGATAGTGAACAGCAGCCTGTAGGTTTCCATGACGCCCTGTGTCTCTTTATGCACTCTCCTTTTTCCTTTGCTGTGCTCATTTTCCCTTTTAATGATGGCAACCAACGTTGTGGAAACCAGGAACACTATTCCCCAGAAGAACAAGAAATCTGTACCAGAAGACCAGGAAGCATTAGAACATATACAGATTTCCCAAACTACAGTTCTCAAACTAAGGATTCATTTTTTCCCCCAATTAATCTATTAGGTCAGGGATTGTTAATACCTGACAAAGTGACAATGCCTGTGTCCTTGGGCACTACTCTGAGATACTTGTTGCAGAAGTCTGCAGACTCCAGAGCCAGAAAGAGCACATTGCCCAAGAAGTAGCCAGCAGTCTGGCCCACAGAGTTGCATGTAGAAGCATAGCCCACATTTTCTCTGGATAACATTGTCAGGGCCCAGCCATCCACAGCTATATCCTGAGAAGAAAAGATACAGCAATTGAAGAATGGAAGGGAAATTATATACTTGAAAGTATCTCTTTTGTTGTTTATGGCTAATGTGACCGTGTTTAGGATTTCTTACCTGTGTGGCTGCCAGGAAAGCAAGCATAAAGAAGACTGCAGTAAGTGTTAGCACCTTTGGGCCTCCCTCACTCTGCAGCAGTGAATTGACTGACATAGAGAGGTAGATCATGAAGAGTCCCAGCAGGTACTGGGTGGGCACCAGCCATGACTTTCTGCAGAGTACGGGAGATGAATCAGGGAAGACATAATCAGGGTAGGAGAAAATCTACACAGATGGAAACATAAACAGTATACACACGTCCTTCTTACCTTCTACCAAACCTACTGCAGTAGAGCGCGTCTACCAGTGGCGCCCACAAAAGCTTGAGACTAAATGGCCAGAAGACAAAGCTGAAGAAGGCTTGGTCTTTGTAGCTTACACTCTTACTCTGTAGAATCAGAGGGATACTACCAGCCAGTCCCAGTGGAATCCCTTGCAGAACATAGAGGAACAGAAGAAGCAACACGCTGCCTAACTCGCCACGAATCCCAAGCTGGACTCTGCGCCTCCTGTCCTCAGAGTCTGATCCCCTGATAAGACCCTCTGCCTCTTCTTCTACTTCTGGTTCAGAAGAGCTAGATTCTCCCCTTCCCATGCCCCTTGTGTTCTCAGGTGGGAGGGTGGCACCTGCCAGCTTCCTCTGCCGCCCGTTCTTGTGTGTGATCAACTCTGGGTGCTCCATATTGGAGCACGGGCATCAAACCAGCTGTGCCCTCAGCAAATCTGTAGAAAAGGAAGTGAAACAGAACAATTAAAACAGCTTAATGGACAGCTATTTAACTGCAGATATCTGACGGTACCGTGGATCTTCTGCATTCATCTGATACCATTGAGATTGGTTTTAGTCAAAATGGACAAGACAAAAATAAATATACGTAAATATAATGTAGACAGGGAACAAAGTACAGAAATAATTTACAATAAGCAATTAAGCTTAATTATAGAGCCGAAAATACAATGAATGTATTAGCTTAAAGTAGCCGCTGTCACCTTTAAATTACCAGATGTTAGGTTAACCTGAAAATAGAGGACAACAGTTAACAAAACGGTTAAAAAAGTAAACGGTAACTGTAAAGAGACAAGAGAATGCATGAAGAGGAAATGAAAAGTGAAATCACACACGCAGTAGTTATTACCATGCATACCTGATGATGATGATGATGAAAGCATGCCAGTTCAAAAAACAATAGAACACATATGCGTGAATTGAAGAGCCGATCAACGGAAATTTAATGTTATTCTGTGTTCATTTAATCGTAAAATGGTTGCAGTTTAATAAGAGTTAAAATTATAAGAAAGTCACTACCGTTTGACTTAAAACAGATTACATCGGTGGACATCAACACAGAAGACCAGGAAGTGCACTGTGTGCGACGCCTAAATGTGTCCGGCACCTGCCGCTGACGTGTCAATATAAAACTGAATGTAGTTCCGCTTCAGTGCAAATACATAGTATGACAAATTGGGGGAAACAACTACAATATCTTACAACTATTATAGTATGTATTCCATATCTATGATTACTTCGTTATAAATGTTGGATGAAGACTTAATAAAACTACAAACTGCTATTTGAAAAACACATACTACAAGAAAAAAAACTTAATAAAGTGTACATTTAAGCACAAATTGGAAGCTAAATCAAAAATGGTAACCAAATTACCATGACCTAGATGAATGAGAACCTTCGCAGACATTTAAACACAAACATATAATTGTAGCCTGTCAAGACTGGATAGAAATGTCCTCACAAACTCAAAATACTGTCATGAAACTTAAGAGATAGACTGCATTCTGCTATTGGTATGTTATTTAACAATTATACTTCATCAAACTGAGGCTTCATTGTCAGCATAAAACCAAGACAATCAGGCTGACAAATGTGAATTTGATTTGTTAGCAAATCTCTATGGCTAAATTAAATTAGCTTATTGTTGACTTAAATGCAAAATCATAGGATACTGTTCTAGTGAATGTATTTTATAATTGGACTCGACAATATTAAGTCATTGTTTTGTGTTAAGACCATAGCATAGGAAAAGTGCTATATAAATTAAGGATTGTTAATTGTTGTTTTACAAAATTTGATGAACACAATAATTTGAATTCCCTATCAGATATGATAGACACATCAGAAGACTATCAATGGAGGATTTCCCTAATCAAAACCAAAATTATAAAGTATCAATACTTTTAAAAATGGTTAATTGGTTTTATATTTTTCTTTATAACCCAGATGTTGTTTCTAAAGACCAGCTTGGTCTTGACCCTTGTTGAACTGACTAGATGAACAAATCCTTTAGTAATCAGCATATGCCAATAATGTCCAGGACATTATTTCAAATTAAATCTTCATTCAGAGCAGTGATGTAGCCTACTGAAGGATGACTTGTGACATCTAGGATCCAAATTCAGCTGAACAATATAAATACAATTGAATCAAAATAAAGAAGGAAGTAAGTGATCTCAAATCTTTTATCCCACACCCTGCAATTGTTAAGCAAATACCTCACTGAAACCTTCAAAAGCATCAAAAGATCTTTTGCCAAGAGTCATGATGCACTCATTACACCATAATTGAGTTAGAGGTAATGAATAGCGGCATGCTTTGCCTTGTGGTTGCTATGAATGCATGTGAAGCTGCTTATCCTCACAGAGGACATGTGATAGAACAACAGGCACATTTGGGTGGTTCAGCATGTGATAACAGGCAACTTTCATGACGGGATTACCTACTGGGCAAACTTAGTGTCTGCTGAGGAACCGCAGAGGCCCCAGTCTCTGTAGGTTTTGTGGTCTGATTCTCTGATTGCAAATATGTTTGTGAATGCACAGAAATAAAAGCACAATATGAACTTGTATTATATGAAATACATTAATGAAAGAAGTCACCAGAAAAAGAGATCAACAGGGACCAATCTTTTTTTTCTTGTAGTCCCTAGCAGGTAAATTCATCCATGCTAATGATCAACTGTTTCACCAAGGCAAAGTGCTGTTGCTATGGTTAATAAGTTAATGTCTTTTAACTGGTTTAGAACAAGGATCATAGGTTTCAACAGACACTCAAAGTTGTTATATTTTCCACAGGATGGCGCTGACATATTTACATCTCATAACCTTAACTACAAATTCGTTCGCAAAAAGTGGAATTTTACATTTGTCTATTTGACTAACTTGTGTCTCTGCTGTGACATTTCCATTGATCTTCCAGGGAATTCCAGCTTTAAGATTTCTAAGTGCATGTCATATCCCTTTTTAAATGATGTATGGATTGTGCCACTAAATTATTATTAGCCAAATAATTAAATTTTTAAGGAAATACATGTAAAAGCCACCCAAATGTCACACATGAACAATAATCTGGATGGTTATTCATTTATGTTGTACAAAAAGGACATTGAGAAAACCTCAGAGTATAGTCACCCACACCTTGAATAGTAGAGTGGATGTGCTAAAGTACAGGGGGTTCCTCTCACATACTTGCTGAGTCTGCCTAACAGAGTCTGATGTATGAGCTGCATAGTTGAGTGCAGTGATAGGTGTTATGAGTACATATACTGTGAGACTATAGGCATTTGTCGACTGAAATAGAGAGCTATCCTTTTTAAACCACCTGGTTGAACTGGCTTTTGTTGGTGTTTGGCTGGACTGTTACATATTGCTTTAGATTTTATTGGATTCATTTCTGATCAAGTACTTAATTTGTGAGATATCCTAGATAAGCCAAAGAGACATTCTCATTTTTAAAATGTTGGCCATCGTGATAAATATATAATACTGCAATATAAAATGTGCCAATGTTAATTAAGATATTTATCCAGATCACTGTGCTCCTGTCCTAAAGCAAAGTTTTGTCTTAAAAACTTGTATCTGTAGGGACTGTGCATCTAGAACCATATAAAAAGAGGTAAGGGCGATTTCCTTTTTGATTTGAAATATATATAATGCTATTTAATTCTCAGTTTGCTGGACAGGGGTAACGGATTGGCAAAGATCCTAAGAGATTCCTCTGGACACCTCTTTGCGAAACAATAACATATCTTAAAGTCGATGTCATTAATCATACATAAATATTTTTTATTGTATATAGTTGTTTAAAACCCAAATAGCTGCTCATAATTAATATGATCAGTCAAATTCTACTATGCTGTATAAGCCCATCCCCCGTGGGGCCAATGTCCCTGACTTAATTTTTTTTGGGAACTTCGTGCTCCACCCATGAAACCCAGACGTATTTATTTAGTCTGTTCCTTATGTGAAAGTTATTCCCCAGCCGGAGGAGGACAGACTGTGACAGCCCATCTCCAAACCAACAACCCAATCTGTTTTTGAAACAGTAGTCGGCGTGCTGAGCCAGGAGCTAACCAGTAGCACTCTCTCTCTTTCTGTGTGAGACCTGGGACACCGAGGCGTAGGGGAGAGCTCATTCCACAACACGGCGGTCCTCCATGGCTCTGTGCAACGGAGAAAGCAAGGTCAGTGGAGCTTGGACTAACCGCTCGCCCGGTAAAGGGTAGCCAGGATGACTTCGTGTTAGGACCCTGGTTGCTGGTGTTGTTCCTCCCGGTTAATTAGGGCCTGTGTGTACCTTTGGGGGGAAAGTTAGAGAGCATGTAACGTCCACCAGTTCCGCTGAGTATCACTGAGTCCGCTGTTATGTGCCTGTTGCAGTGTTACGTTAACATGTTGCTCATAGCTGCTAACTAGCCGATATGTTATTGCTATGATTTTTACCATTAAAAATCTTACACGTATTTCGCCACTATGTTGCCTACTTGTGAAGGATCCCCCTTAGCACCCCTTGCCTCCATGCACCGCGTGGGTTTTAGCATAGCACCGCTAACTTAGCCAGCTGCTCACAGGACGTGATGCTAAAAGGCTAATGGGGATTGCTAGCTCCTGTTTATACTACCCGTGAGCTAGCATGCTACATAGGTGATTTGTTAGCTAGCTTTAGCCAGTTGGTCGGAATTTCAGATGATGATACAACTAACAAATAGACTTTTAGATCTAATGCTTTTGTGTTTATTTTGGAAAGTGACATTGAGCTTATAGCAAACTCGTATTATTTCATGCAGCTGCTGTCAGTAACTGTCAGTAACTGACAGGTTTGTGAACGTCGTCACTGAGCTAGTATAAGCCAACTTGCGGTTACCGGTCTGACAACTTGTGCAATTACTACTACGGTGTTACCAGCTGATTTGAAGTGTGCTGTAAACTGTTGTATATTTTTCGTGTTATGATTATACTGCTAGAGCTGCTGTGATTGTCAGCGGCTTTAAACTATATTATTGAGTACACTGATAGAAAACAGATCAGAGGTGATGGTTAGATGATCAATCCAAGTTGTTTTAGAAACATCCACGAGCCGAGGTGCTTCCTCTAACCACGTGGGTTCATGTTTCTCTTCTTGCCGTCCTTATATACTTAGTTTTGCTGTCAGCTGTCAGTGATCTGGGTTCTCTCTAGGACCTTTGCTGAAATTTGTTTTGAAAAACTGCTTAGAAACCTAGAAATACAGAGTTCTGTTAAAGCTCTGGGAAGAAACGGTTTCCTCTTCAGCAACCTTGAAAAGTGATATAAGGCTCCTCACTCATAACCTTTCGGTAGCTTGTGGGTTTCATGTGATTCTACTGATGCGCTGAATACATTTCACGAAAGTGACTGTCTGTCTGTGTTACAGCTCACATGTCCATAATTATGTTAGGCCTTATTGAGTCACATTGTCTATGGGGAGGACAGAGACGGAGTACTATTAGGTCTAGAAGTAATAGGTTACCTTACACCATCTACCTCTCCAACCTGCAGCAAACTGTTGACACCTTTAGACAGCAGTAAGACATTACTGTAGCAAACACTAGTAACAAACATGTGTGCAGAAGTGTTTATGGGTGTATACTTCTCTATTTGCTCAGCTCATCATGAACTCTGCAAGCACTTTAAACATAACAATGTGTGTTTTTCTAAATGTGTGTCCACAGCTGGAGATCAGCAGCGCAGAGCAGAATGGGTCTTGTGAGGGAGCAGTGGCGATTCTGGATGCTGGGGCCCAGTATGGCAAGGTGATTGACCGACGAGTGCGGGAGCTGTGTGTACGCTCTGAGATTCTCCCCTTAGAGACCCCAGCCTTTGCTATCAGGGAACAGGGCTACAGGTGAGCATGAGAAGCATGTGAGGCAAAAAATGTTTCTGCCTCATATCGATGATACTCTATTCCGTCAATATGTAAATGTTTTATATAATTTGGGTTTTTTTTCCCTTTTCCTTATTAGGGCAGTCATCATTTCAGGAGGTCCAGCCTCTGTGTATGCAGAGGATGCCCCCTGGTTCGACCCTGCCATATTCACCATAGGAAAGCCTGTACTTGGGATTTGCTATGGGATGCAGGTATCTTGCGCATACATGAACATGCACTGTATAATTCAGTGATTGCAGGGATTTGTACTTTTATTCTTCCACTAGGCCCATGTTCCAGGAAGTATTTGTGTTCAGCTCTTTTGGGCCAGGTGGGACATCAACACCTTCTTGAAGGGCCTGTGACACTAGCTGAGGGACATGAGAGCATTACTTTTCTCAACACGGCAGACGGTCGTAGCATGTTTGGTATCACAGCAAAATATTATCTTTGTGTCCAACTTTTAACTCTGCTGTTTGTGTTGTGTTACAGATGATGAATAAGGTGTTTGGTGGCACAGTACACAAAAAGAGTGTCAGGGAAGACGGAGTGTTCAGCATTGGACTGGACAACACTTGCTCTCTCTTCAGGTAATTTGGTTGTTCAAATTAATCACAAGCAAACAAGTCTGTTTTTCATTATATTTATTTGTTAATGTTTGTTTAAAACTTTGTTTTAAGACTGAAATTTACTGAGAGCTTTTGGATGAGGTCAGAACATACAAGCATACTTGTTGCAAAACCAACATGGCCAAAAACAGAGTGAAGAAAGACAATAAACTTAACACCTTATTGTCAATTGAAATAAATAAAGCTCCTGTGAGGAGTTTTTAACTGGTTATGAAAGAAACTAAAATTAATAATGGTGCCTTTATTTGACCTAAGAAAGCAAACAAGACCATCAGTGAGAAGATCGTCTATTTCTCTATAGTAATATTATTGCCTGTAACTGCTGCTATCGGGTTGGTGTCAGACAATTTGATTTACAGCACACTACCGAAACAGCCTATGTTTATAATTTTCACATAAAGAAGCCTCAGTTAGTGGTATGCTTGACAGTTAGGCAGCAGGAGGATTTTTTTTCGTTACAGAATACTACTTTGCATGTGTAGGACAGGATCACCAAAGAGATAGGAGGTATTGCTTTGTCCACAGGTCTTGCCGAGATCGACCCAAAAGCAAAGTCGCTTGCAGTAACTAAAAGTTGACCATTAAGCATCACAAAATCTGAGATATTGTTGTGCAAAACTGCAGAATGCAACCGCTGATTATGCTGTCATATATCTCTTCTAGTTGTTATACAAATGCCACTGTCTTAAATAGACGGCAGCAGTCTTTCATTACTGTCTCACGCCTAACTTAAATAAATACCTGTGAAATCAGGTTTTGTTAACATGACTCCATTTTGTGATTTAAACACCAACCATCTCTCTGACGTCAGCATGTGTGTTTAATTTATCAGAGGCCTTCAGAAGGAGGAACTGGTCCTGTTGACCCACGGAGACAGTGTGGATAAAGTGGCCGATGGCTTTAAAGTGGTGGCCCAATCAGGGAATATCATTGCCGGTGAGTGCCGGACAGACCCTGGTTAACATAACTGAGGACGTACACATACTTTGTTCATTTAATTATAGATTTTACGTGAATGTAAATAATCTGTTTTTCTACCCAGGGATTGCTAATGAGCAGAAGAAGCTGTATGGAACACAGTTTCACCCTGAAGTAGACTTGACAGAGAGAGGCATGGAGATGCTGCGTACCTTCCTGTTTGAGATTGCAGGATGTACAAGCAACTTCACTGTACAGAACCGCCAACAGACCTGCATTGACGAGATCAAAGAAAAAGTAGACAAGTCTAAAGTGCTGGTGAGTGAAGCTGCTCAATGACTGGAAAAAAGGAGTAAAATTGAACGATTTTCTCAGCATGTTTATACTTGCTGTGGGAGATGATTTGACCAAAAGTCTAATTCTCTGGGTGTTCAGTGTATTGTGGTCGCTGCTCAGGAAGTGGTGACAGCAGCAGCATTGGTGGGAAGTTAAGTAGAACCAATTAAACTCTCAAATTAAACCCTGTTTTATCTGGAAAGAGGTAGTCAACTCCCTGAGCGGCTTCAAACTGGGCCTCATCTCAGGGGGTGTAAAGGCGATAAATGAGTGTTGGAAACAGGCTCAAAGCACCGGAGTTATATTTAAAGAAATACATGAAGCTTTTTTTTGCTCCTCAACTACAGTCAGGAATACGTATTTTACTGTTTGTTACTAAACTCTGTGATAGCTGGTTCCTGCAGTTGCATTATGCAAGTGTGGCATTTTGAGTGCGTTTCCTGAGAGCCAATTTTATGTAATTAAGTTAAGTAATTAATTGTCAAGGCTGTAGTTATCTTCCCCTTTTAAATTCAATTCATAATGTCTAATATTTCACAGCCTGCTGGCAGACAAAATATCATATGTCAAAGATAACATGACAATTAAAGGGAAAGCCAACATAAACAACAATCGGACATAATGTTGATCAGAGACCAAACAGTGTAGAATTGTAGCCGTCAGCTGTTCATTTAGCTGTTTGTCTGCACAGCTGTGACTGACTCTGATGATGTCTTTAGGTGTTACTGAGTGGCGGGGTAGACTCAACAGTTTGCACAGCTCTCCTCAACAAAGCTCTGAACCAAGACCAGGTGATAGCAGTTCACATCGACAACGGCTTCATGAGGAAGAGAGAGAGTCAGAGTGTGGAGGAGGCCCTCACCAAGCTGGGAATCAAACTCAAAGGTGGGATAGAGAGCAATAATTACTGTAATGAACAAATTTAAGTTATCATTTTATCATATTATAATTGTATCATAATGAATTTAATAAAATTAGTTATTGTAAAGCAACATTTTTGCAGAGATGATTAAGATGATGAAATTATAGCATTATTTTAAATGTCTACTATCATCGCACTGTATAATTATGCGAACAGTAATGTTCATTGTTTTTTTTAGATTTTATAGACTTACCCAAATGTGTCTTTTTACTTTCTCTTTCTGTTCTTTTAAATGTTGCTCTATTTAGTGGTTAATGCAGCTCACACCTTCTACAATGGAACAACAACCCTTCCCATCTCAGAGGAGGACAGGACGCCACGAAAACGCATCAGCAAGACTTTGAATATGACTACCAACCCAGAGGAGAAAAGGAAAATCATTGGAGATACATTTGTAAAAGTAAGTAGAGGCTTTTAATTGTTTCTTCTATGAAAAGTTCTAAGTACGCTTGCACAACAGCAACAAAAACGGCTCTACCTACCTGAACGCCCTCATCCAGGTCTACACTCCCTCCCGCCCACTACGCTCTGCCAATGAAAGGCGCCTGGTACTCCCATCATAACAGGGCCCTATGTCGCAAGCTAGCTCCTCTGTCGCCCCCCAGTGGTCAAATGAGTTACCAAACTCCATTCGGTCCGCAGAATCCCTTTCCACCTTTAAGAAAAGCTCACTAAACATAATGATATTGATGATAATGATGTTGATTAGCGTGTAATGTTTCTCTGTTATATCCAAGTTAAGGAGTTGTGTTGTTTCACAGGTTGCAAATGAAGTGATAGGAGAGATGAATCTGAAGCCAGAGGAGGTGTTCCTGGCCCAGGGTACCTTGCGGCCTGATCTTATTGAGAGCGCTTCTCATATTGCCAGCGGCAAGGCAGAGGTCATCAAAACACACCACAATGACACCGAGCTCATCCGCAAACTCAGAGATGAGGTACTTCACACATAAGACACAAATACTTAAATCATTTACATCCCTGATATATCCCATACTGCAGCTTCACAGTACAGCCATCATATTCAGTGGACAACGCATACATTGATCAACCATGCTTTCCAGAGTTGGGAATATAGATATTTTATCCTTAATAACAGAAGAAAAACAGAAGCAGAGCAATAACAAAAAGTTTTAGTTTTGATGCCATATAGGTGTTAGGATATCTGACAGTCGACTGCAATGATCACAAAAATGGCATATACTTGAAATAGTATTACTTATTAACAGGTCCGCACAGATTCTGCATTGGAAAACTTATTGCACAACCCCTGTGGCCAACAGCACACTTGCTTCTAATATGGACAGTTTTGCAGCACTCTGCACCAGAGAAACAATTTGATACTGCAGTTGTACAGACAGATTATTAAACTGTGCTGTTGTGTTTAATGCTATAAATCACAGAGAAAATAGAAGTGTAGCATTAACTTTCGTTACGAATAACCCTGTGTAAAAGGAGCAACTGCTCCTGCAGTTTAGAGAAGACATGATGACGCAAGACACAAGTCCTTTTTACATTTTTACACTTCAATTAAAATATATGTCTACATTGTCCTTTATCAACCAAAGACACTCTCGTCCCTCAAAAGTGCTTCAGTAATGCAGCAGTGAAACATTCCCTCTCCTTCTCAATAGCTGACATACAACATACTTTAGTATACTACAACATACTTACATATTCCTCACTCCTTCACTGTTGCATTATTGACACCAGTGCTTTGTGATCCTCCAGGGAAAAGTAATCGAACCTTTAAAAGATTTCCATAAAGATGAGGTCAGAGCGCTGGGGAGAGAGCTGGGCCTGCCAGAGGAGATCGTCTCCCGACACCCTTTCCCAGGCAAGTCCTTTCACACGTCTGTTATGTGGCTTCTTTGAAAAAACGCAAGTTTATTGATTTGCATTTAAATAATGCTGTATCTTTCTTTTATATACACATTAACTTATTCATATAGACATAATGAAAGCTGTCCTCACATCATATTATATTCGCTTGAATGTGCACCATCTCTTTTCTGTGGCTTTAGGTCCTGGTTTGTCCATCAGGGTGATTTGTGCAGAGGAGCCCTACATCTGTAAGGACTTTGCTGAAACAAACAACATACTCAAAATCATCACAGACTTCTCTGCAAGTGTCAAAAAGGTCAGAACAATAATACAAACAAAGCATCTGAAATAAATGATTAAATAAGTCTGTTAGTTGACTAAATTGCATCAAAAGCCATATTATTCTTATTATTTCAAGATGTTTTCTAAATTGTGTAGCTTGTTTCTTCATACATGCAGTAAGACTACAAATTAACTTACCAAAGAAAAAGAAGCGAAGTTGTTTTTACAGCAGGTTGTCTGACAGTAGAACTGTGGTTTAGGTTACTTTACAGTGACATGCAGAACAGCTGTTCATTTGATCAATAATTAAAGTTTAATATGTGACAAACTGGCAATGTAGTCAAAGTAAAGAAGTATTGGCAAAATGACTGAAGGTAGTCCCAACATACTCAGAGCTCTATATTTGAAGCTCTGTGGTTTGTGCCCTTGGAAGTTTCTGTTTCTGTCCACTTTGTGTGCTTGAAGTTCCAGTTTTGCATGCTGCTTGTGTGTCTGTCTCTTTCCTCTCCAGCCCCATGCCTTGCTGCAGAGAGTCAAGTCGTGCATTTCAGACGAAGAGGAAGAGAAGCTCATGCAGATCACCAGCCTTCATTCACTAAATGCCTTCCTGCTGCCCATCAAAACTGTCGGTGTCCAGGTAACCCAATTGGTCAATCAATAGCATCTTATCAGGCACTGTGCATTTCTCACTGTCCAGCAAAGTTAACCAACAATCCGTCTTATCTATAAAAACAGTGAGGCTGTTCAAATCACTTTCATGTTCATAGGTCAAACTTATGTATTTCCTTCCTATTTATACAAATCTTCTTAGATAAACATTTTAACGTCCCAGAGGATTAAGGCTTATCAAAATAACAGAATTTTAAATTTGGGAAAATAATTACACAAAACAATACAATACCTGATATGGTGGCAAAAGAAGATGTCCTAAGCACAAAATAAGGTATTTTCCTTCTTTTATTACAAACCTGCAAATGGTGCAGGTACTGAAAAAGTCACTGAACACATACCTACACTGATAAAATACTGTTAATACTTAGACGCATAATGTGTACGATTGTAGTACATTGATGATTGTGAGGGAATTTCTTGTACAACTCTATACAATTATTGCACTTATTACACACTAAAGGTGTGCTTCACTTTCTGTATCTGCAAAAAAAACCTGCCCTATGCCTGTATTTTCTTATTCTGTTACTGTGTTTTGGAGGTTTATGAGGGTCAATCATTGGTCATCAGTGGTTTGCAGCCAACAGGATGCAGGTTGGTTCCTTTGCAACAGACGCTACCTTCTGCGTCTGAGTGAGACACCAAAGGGTCATGATCACGCATTGGTATATGCCCACCTGAGAATGAGAATGGTCTGCTGTGTCCCAGCTGTATGAAAGCGGCAGCTGTGTCTGAGGGCAGAGCAGAGAGAACAGACAGGATGTGGTGTCATCTGTCGGGCACCTTGTTACAGGGTTGTGTGGAGGTGTGGGCGTGTTAATATATTCTGAAAAACATAGCTACTGTAAAACCATCAGAAAATCATGTTTTTTTTTCTGATTCAGCAGATTGTTGTCAATGACATCACTCTCGCTCTTTACTTTCTATCTAGGTCGCTCTACCACAGCCTATCTCTCTTTTGCTCTTGCCAGTTTTATGAAATGTGAACATTGGAAAATATGATAGTGGATTTTTTTTATTTTTTTTAAAGCTTCGGTACTTCTTTTTACTATCCAAATTGTACTTTATCCTAATGTGAATGATGCTTCCAGTTATGGGCAGCCCAGATGTATTAACTGGCAGTATTTATAAAGTAGACTTGCTTTGGCAGTCTTAAAGGCAGAAGGCTTTTTTTAGGTTAGTCCAAACATGGCTGATTTGTTTGTTTAGGAGCTGTTGGCTATACATGTCTGTAAAGAATTCAGATATGTGTAGAACTGCACATGAATTCCCAGAAGTAGTGGAAGCTTGAAACAGTGTCTCACTTTTGCTGTTTGTCTCGTTGTCTTGCCACTATAATTAAGTGGTTCACCACAAGACACACCCACCCACACAAAGCTTCTCAGTTCTTACTTTTTGACTCTCTCCCTCTCCAGCCAAGGGAGGGATTTTGTTTCAACTACTGTCGAACATTTTAGTTTTTAACTCTTTTGATTGATGTTAGTCTTTAAATATTTCTACAGATCAGACCCTAGACATGTTAAACTAAAAATATTATCCAGTAGTTTAAACTGCCCTTAAGTATTGCCTGGAGAGCAAGATGGCTGTGACTACTTTCCTCACTGCAGTTAGACAGTTACTGTGGGTGTCTAAGTTAAATTTACCCTAAACCTCAGATTGTGGGGCAGACAGGATACATAAGAGTAACACAGGAAGCTTTTTCTGCTTCCAGAGTTGTCGGAACTAAAAACGGACAGATTATGGAAATTCTTTTTATGGAAACAAACTGTTTATGTAACAAAATGGTTGGAAAAATATGCATGTATGTTTATCTTTTAGTTAAAGATTTTTCTTTTCTTTTTATCTTTATTAAGACTTTATAATAAGCCTAATGTGTTTATAGCTTTAAAAATACATAATACTATTTGTCTGTGTTTCTCAGGGTGATTGCCGGTCCTACAGTTATGTGTGTGGTGTCACAAGTAAAGAATCTCCACACTGGGAATCTCTCATGTTCCTGGCCAGACTCATCCCTCGCATGTGCCATAGCATCAATAGGTAAAACACAAACCTTTGCTTGCTGTGATGTGCCTCCTTTAAGCCTTCAGTGCTGCTTATGAACACGCAGTCTTCATGTCTTGTTTTTTCCAGAGTTGTGTATGTATTTGGGTCTCAAGTGAAAGAGCCGCCAACAGACATTACCCCAACCTTCCTGACCACAGGTGTTCTGAGCACGCTCAGACAGGCTGACTTTGTAGCTCACTCTATCCTTAGAGAGTCTGGTAAGTGTGTTTGTGTCCAGGTGCTTTTAGAATTTTTACTTTGAAATATAAATTCTCACAAATAATCTGTTGAGTGTGTCTGCATCTTTACTAGATGTAAAAAAGGAGGCAACCTCAGGCCTATCAGACCATACAGTTTCTGTAGACATTTACTGCTGTAACAAAGCCAAGCATCATACATTACCCTTCTGCATACTCACAGCCATATGGGGAATGTAACATGTCGTCAGAGACAAACAAAATATTTTCAGTGTTCTCCATTCAAAACAAATTTCTTCTGTAAAATGCCTGTTATTTCATACGGCCATGGATACACTTAGTGTGTATTGGTGCTTATTTAAGATGTTATTTTAGGGTTTATTTAAATATTAAGTCCACATTTGATTCAATATAAATAATAATATTAACTTTTGCAAGTTCAAAATAGAGTAAACTTGCAAAGTATGTAGTGTTTGTTGTTTCACCTCTTTTGTTAGTACAAAGTTAGGGTTGTAATTATTGAACAGACACAGAAGAGAAGCTTTCCATATTTTATAATGGATTGTCACAGTTATTTAAAGATGTAAGTGATTAATTTATTTTAAACTATCTATTCCGATTCAGCAGGAGACAGTGGAGCTGTTTCCAAAGTTTGGTTATCAATGTTAGTTATTGTATATCAGCAATAATAACTCTTCCCTCTATCTGCGTCTGCCTCTCTTTTAGGCTTTTCCGGTAAGATCAGCCAGATGCCGGTCATCCTGACTCCTCTGCACTTTGATCGTGACCCACTGCAAAAGCAGCCATCCTGCCGGCGCTCTGTGGTGGTCCGCACCTTCATCACCAGCGATTTCATGACTGGCATCCCTGCCATGCCTGGAAACCATATCCCAGAGGAGGTATACCATGATTCAACCTCAAAACTTGGTCTTGGTAGTTTGCTAGACCAATAATTATTTTCATGAGGAGGTTTTTAACCTTTCTGCTTTTGAGTTTTACAATGAAAGTTATTTATCTTTTCTTCTGTTTTCTCAGGTGGTTTTGAAGATGGTAAATGAGATCAAGAAGATTCCCGGCATCTCCAGAGTCATGTATGATCTGACCTCAAAGCCACCTGGCACCACAGAGTGGGAATAAAACCCATCATGACGTTCTACCGTTAGGACACATATACACACACCATGCACAAACACACTCGACAGAAATCAGAGAGGGCTGGTGAACTCGTCCTTTTCCGTTCTTCTTCCTACTATCCTAACCCCCCTCTTCCTCCCTCCTGTACTTCCACCCCTCTCTTCAACATTCCCATGGAGAGCAGACCGTACTGTGACGGGCGCACATGCAAAAGCGCTTCTACTCTGCTGTTCCCACAACTCCTCCCTGGTCTTAATATTTTTGGCGATAGGGATTGATTAATGTTATTGATAATATATTGTCATTTTTTGATCCATGTACAACAGTGTGTTTCCTCTCTATGATAAAAAGGTAAATTGCTGCTTCCTTTTGTAAGGTCAACCATTAAAGGCAAGTGGCAAGAAGCTGTGAAAATTCAGTGGACTTCGATGTTGTGCCTCATATTGCGTTAGGGACTGAGCTGAACGTGAAAACAAGCAGTAGTGTAGTGTTGAGAAAAGACAGAACAGCAACAGGAGAGGCTGAAAATCTTCGGCAATTGTCTTCTGACTTCTATTGTCTGACGTGTTGCTCTTACCATTGTAGGTCAGAATGTTCTCAACCTAAGACGATCCTCTCTGCTTGTTAATTTTCACTTTCTGCCTCTATACTGTGCTATGAAGAAGGTGGTCTGTTTAAGGTAAAACTGGACAGATGACCCTTGTGACCAATCAATAATTTTTAAGCTTTTTATGTTTTGCCAAAAGTAGAATATGCTGTGGTGATATAAAATGTTGTGGGCTCCTCGGACGATCTTCTCCAAGCTACATTTGTTGACGAGAGCTGTTGACTTGTTGTTGTACCCTCCGTGGACAGCAATAAAGCCAAGTTTAGCTTCAGTATGAGGACTAGTATGCAGCTGTGCAGGAGGCAGACATGATGGGTAACTTTGTATGTGCCTGTTCGATTGCTTTTGTTTATTTCTGTGGGGTGACCCGACCTGGATGTTTCCGGAAAGGAGGATGTAACACTTTTTCTCCTCATGCTGCAATATGTATGCTTTCTATGAAGAATAAACATGGCAAGAAGACTAGCTAATAATGAAATTATAAGTACAGTAGAGTTTATAACGACATTGTGTAAATTACTGTTGTCAATTCATCCTTATTTGGCTGCATATTGTTGTACAAGGGCACATTTTGTTTGCACATTTATTACACTTGTTTTCACCATTTAAGCATTGGTGTTTTATTATCAGCATAACATCCAGTGAGAAATCCACCTTATTAATGTGTCCCTCTGTAGTGTCCAAGGTTAAGAGGACTGTCTGTTGCCATCTCTAACACAAGTTCACTGTGTGTAAGAAAGCTTATTTTTTCTGTCTTACACTGTCAAACCATTCAGCACATCATATCTCTAGTCTTCAGTCTCATCATTTAGACCTCAGTGAATACGGTGCTCAGGTTTAACTGAGTTTAAAAAGTGTATCGTCCCCACAATAGAGACATTTCACTCGGATGTGGTGGCTCTCATGCCTCCAGAATTTGTTTTTGTGCCTCTCATCTGCTGTTAAATCCTTAACATTTAGTGGCAAAATTTCGGCTTCTCCTAACTTGTCTTAACTGCTCTTAGTGTTTCTCCCTCTGTTCTGCCTTTTTCTAAGTGGGTATTTTCTGTTACATACAGTATGTCTCCATTTAAACAACAGCTTGATGATAATGGACATATAATTTGGTAGTAAATTGCAATATCAATAAGATTAAGTTATGCAATTTGATGTCTGATGTTTTTTTTTTCTTCAGTTTTGTTTAACAACGCTCATTCTCCTTTAGTAACGTGCCTCAAACCAATCCACTGCATGCAGTTTCATCTATGATGACATTTGTACAATGGAAAACTGAGCTTTAATAAAGATCTCCATGTTGAAACTTCTCACCTCTATAATGAGCTTCTTATCTGTTACTTTTTTAGCTTTCAGGTTACTTCATTTGTAATTACAGTAATTTATTTTTTAACACATCAATAAGACATTTTTGCTTAAAATACACATAAAAACTACAGTAGAGGTAAGTTGTCATTTCTTGGTAATAAAATGAACAGATTATGTAAAAATGGAAATCACTAAGTACCTTTCTAGTTATTTACAAAAAAAAAATTTCCAGTGTAGTACTGGAGATAGCGAAGGGATCCTATCAAACTGAAAAGTTTCCCTCTTTAATGAACTTTACTAATATTGACAATTTTATTAAAACCTACAGAAGCTGAGCAGAAAATGAAAAGTTGATTACAGAGACAACTTCCTGGGGTTTGGTGGATTTCCCTTTTATTTTTTATTTTTACCTTGCGCCTGCACATGACTGCACATACCAACGTTTAGTTCATTACTGCACGTAATTGATTTCTCGCAGAACTCATCAGTATCAGGCGTCTCATGTGCCTGAGATGGATCACGAGGGCTCGATCACACTGTCACGGATACACTTACAAGTGAATCACTTATCAACTATTCCAGATATAGATCTGAATAAAGCACTTTTTTTTTTAGATTTCTGCTTTCTGCGTGACAATTTCTAGTTAGTGTTATTTCCTATAATGATAGTTGCAAATAGCTGCTGCCAGCCATATTGTTTTAAATGTCATTTGATTTCATTACTACCTATTTGTGTGCAGTTTCTTGTAACCAAGCAGAGGCCCCTCAGTGTGCTGAAGGGTTCAGGTGTTGGTTGCTCCCTGCTGACTGAGAGACAAGAGCAGACAAGTGCAGTCAGACATCAACACAGTGCAGACCCGCTCTCAGGGGACACGGCATGATTTTGGAACAGTAGCGGTGCAGAAAAACTGTACAAGTTACCACATGCCGCTGCTAATTAACTCCTGGCCTGTGGCAATTTATATTCAACGGCTGACCTTTGTGCTGACTGATGCACTGAATTTTATTTACAGGAGGAAAGAGCAAAGGACAGAGAAATTAAATGGTGGGATGTTTTTTTTAAACTATTTGATGTAGGTGTGTTTTTGTTTGTGCATGTCTGGTGGTCTTTGCTCTTGAGAAACACATTTAGAACCACACTTAATTTAATATGCCATTAAAAAGATCTTAATGCTTTAGTATTTACTAAAATTCACTGTCCTCATCTGTGTTATATATGAAATAAAGATGAATATTTCCTCAGTCACAGTAATTCAGCATCCTGTTTTTGCACTGCTGAATCTGTTGTCAAGTTACCTCACACAGCACATCTCCCTTGAGAGCAGGTAAAGGCACCTGTCACACTTTGCTGCTTCTTTTGCTGTCTGACACGACGAGAGACTCTTTTCCTTGCCACATAACATGGATATCAGTCGCTTTTTGCTTGGATTATGTGCCTTTTTCTACTTTTACACATCTGTTCCAGCAGAGTCGACATGCAAGCTGAAGGCAAAGTTCAACCTGAGCGGCTACAAGAATGTAGAGAAGAAGAAGGTTGTTATTGGGGGGATGTTTCCTGTACACAAGCGTATTGCCTCCAGTGATGGCAACACTTCAAGGGTGCCAGTCTCCTCTGGGTGTGAGGGGTGAGTTGAGCAATCAACATGTTGACAATATGACATAAATCTCTTTGTATAGTCACTTTGTTACTGTGTTGGCTTAGGTTCTGTTAGTTTAAGCTGTTGTTAAAACATATTACTCTAATCACAGGTAATGTCAAGTCTATTGAAGGTAAATTATTTAATATCATGGCTACTGAACAGTAGAATATTTTCCTTTATTTATTCCTTTATTAACCAATGTTTCAACTGAACAGCGTGGCCCTGAGATCTCCGACCTTGTGATTTTACTGCCGAAATCAAGACGGAGCAGGGCAGCACCCCTGGGGCCAATTAGCATTAGCTCAAAATATTATGGAGGCAGGCCTTTACAGTGTAGTATGCAACCATTATCAGCATGTCTTTGAACTGTTTTTTTGTGGCTAATTTAAGTAACAACATAGAAATAAATAGTCTGTCCGTATGTTGCAGCTGTCAAGTATTTAAATTTTGCACATTTACAGAATGAAGAACTGTTTTTCTGTCTTTCTGATCTGAAATTGACAAACTAAATTCACAAGAGCTTTTGAATAGTGTGTTTACGCCATGAAAGACAAAAGATTTTATCCATCACCCATCCTCCTCCAGGTTTAACTTTCGTACCTTTCGCTGGACGCAGACCATGCTGTTTGCCATTAATGAAATTAACAGGAGGAACGACCTGCTGCCCAACACAGACCTAGGCTACGTTATCTACGACTCCTGCTTCACCATCTCCAAAGCTGTGGAGGGCACCCTCACCTACCTGACGGGGCAAGACGAGGCAGTACCCAACTATCGCTGTGGGACTGGAGCGCCTCTGGCTGCTCTAGTGGGCGCTGGGGGATCTGATCTCTCAATCGCTACTGCGAGGATACTTGGTCTCTATCACTTCCCACAGGTAGGCTGATGGTGGGTTATACTGTATGAAGGTCAAGAAGGACAAAGAAACAGGACAAAACTCTTCTCCTCTGTAATCAGGTCAGCTATTCTTCAACCTGCTCCGCCCTGGATAGCAAGTTCCAGTTCCCCACCTTCCTCAGGACCATTCCCAATGACAAGCACCAGTCTACAGCTATTGCCAAGCTGGTGCTACACTTCGGCTGGACATGGGTGGGCACCATAGCTGCTGATGATGATTACGGCAAGTACGGCATTAAAGACTTCAAGGAGCAGGTGGAGGAAGCTGGTGTCTGCATCTCCTTCTCTGAGACCCTGCCCAAGGTGAACAGTTATTTCCCACCTGTTATTGTCTTTTGTAGAGATATATTGATGTTCATTCAATGCTTTTATGAACACCAGGTTAGTTCCCCAGAGGACATTCAGCGTATTGTTCAGACTGTAGTTGAAGCTACGGCCAAGATCATCGTGGTCTTCTCCTCAGATGTTGACCTCAGTCCTCTTATCCTTGAGCTGCTCCGTCACAATGTTACCAACCGCACCTGGATCGCCAGCGAGGCCTGGGTGACCTCCGCTCTCATCAATCAGCCAGGGGTGAGTGTTCATTACTAGCCTATAAAAACACTGACTGATGTTTGAACTGAAAGTCACAATTCTAGCTGAGGTTGATAATGTGCATGTATTTATGCAGGTGAGCTCAGTGCTGGGTGGCACCCTGGGCTTCGGGGTAAAAAGGGCAAATATACCAGGCCTTCAGCGCCATCTATTGGATCTGGACCCATATGATGACCTGCTCACTGAGGAATTCTGGGAGTCGGTGGGTTAATTAAGCTGAGTAATTCTGGGATCTATTAGCACTTCAAAATCTGACTAAAATGCTGATAGAAGTCATGCATCTAGACCACCTGTGACTTAAAACACAGGAGTCTAGAAGAAACATTCTATGGCAACATAAAAAGTCACACTGATGTCACACAAACCCAGAGAAAATAAAGTTTGTGACCTTGCATGTGTCTTCTAGTTGTTTAACTGCACATTGAACTATGGCAAAGCCGTGAGGCAGGCCAAGGAGAGGGCAGAGGAGCTTAACAGCACACTGTCCAGAGCAGTGAGGGGGGTCCCTGATGGGCTGTGCACAGGGCGTGAGTCTATGGCAGAGCTGAATAACACCTACTCTGATGTTTCCCAGTTACGGATAACTTACAGGTCAGTTCACACTGCTCTTGTGCTGCTGCTCATTCTGGAGCAGCAGAACTGAAACCACATAGAAATATGACTTCACGTTTACTCTGATGTTGATGTTTCCTCACAGTGTGTATAAAGCTGTGTACGCTGTGGCCCACGCATTGCACAACCTGGAGCACTGTGAAGCAGGACAGGGGCCATTCAATGGGAGGAACGAATGTGCTGACATCACCAACTTTGAGCCGTGGCAGGTAAGTTCGTGCATGTGTGTTTGTGTGAGTACAACAGATTTATGTACATGTATGTGGCTGTGATGTGCCTCTGTCTCCCTCTTCCTCAGCTGATGTATTACCTGAAGAACGTGCATTTCAAAGTGCCACACACAGATGAAGAGATCTACTTCAACGACGGGGATGTAGAAGCCTTTTATGACATCATTAACTGGCAGATCAATAGTAATGGGGAGATATTGTATGTCACTGTAGGGCGCTACAATGGCTCAGCAGCCCCAGAGGACAGGATGACCATAATGAATGACTCCATTGTGTGGAATAATGAAGTTCTGGAGGTCAGCAGTATTTGATTAAGATGAACTACATACTCATCGAGATTATTATTCAAAGAGTATATCTGTACTTGTCAATGTGTGTTTGCATGTGTGGGATATGCACGTTTGTCTGTCTAAATATTTGTATTTTTGTGTGTTGCAGCCTCCTCGGTCAGTGTGCAGTGAGAACTGCCAGCCGGGCACCAGGAAGGGAATCAGGCAGGGAGAGCCAGTCTGCTGCTTTGACTGTATCCCCTGTGCTGATGGAGAGATCAGCAACACAACTAGTCAGTAGAAAGCTTTAAAAAATAATCTTATAGACGTCTTCTTAGTTTTATTTAGTAGTCAAGTAAGAGTTGAAACAACTTCCTCTCCCTCTGACAGATGCTCGTGAATGTGTCCTGTGCAGTGGTGATGACTGGTCCAATGAGGCTCATGATGCCTGTGTACCAAAAATCATTGAGTTCCTGGCCTTTGGAGAGCCCTTGGGGATCACTCTCATCGTCATCTCGGCCTTCGGAGCTCTTGTCACGATCGCTGTCGGGGTGAGACCTGCGCAAGGGAAATCATTCCTTATGATGACTCAAACAGATCCCTTCTCGTGGAGACTAAGGAGGTAACATGTCAAATGGTATGTTTGGCTGCTCTTTGTTTTGCAGGTAGTGTTTGTTGTGAACATTGGCACGCCTCTGGTGAAAGCCAATGATGCTCTGTTAAGTTTCTCGCTGCTCTTCTCGCTGGTGGTGACCTTCCTCTGCTCCATCGTCTTCCTCGGAGAACCTCAGCACTGGAGCTGCATGACCAGCCAAGTAGGCCTGGCTCTGGGCTTTGCTCTCTGCCTTTCCTCTCTCATGGGTGGGTAAACAGTCAGAAAGGTATTCTCCCTTTTTACTGTACTGTTTTGTGTGTATGTGTGTACACTGAACACCTGTAGTGCATAGTAAGCTTGTGACTGTACTATCTCTGGGAAATGCTTCTTTCACAAATTTAGATCAAGACAGACGATATTGGAAAATCATGAAATATATTTGCAGCATTAATGCACAATGTTCTGTTGTGTTTTTAACTCAGGTAAGGCTGCTGTATTGATGCTGAGAGCTCAGGCTCTGAAAGCAGCCCGTGCCAGAAGCAAAGCAGCTGCCAAAGCTGCAAAAGCTGCAGCTGAAGCAGCAGCCGACAGCGGAAATACAGTCATTGTAACCAACACAATCAACAATAATGATGCCAATGCTTTTGCCAACTCTGAAATTGACACTCTCACGCGTGCCCACCAGAGGGCGATAGCTGCTTTTGCAACATTAATACAGGTAAAAACAAGGGGGAAAAACTTGCATCTTAACTTGACCTCTTAATCCTGATCCTGTTATGATATTTCACTTGTCATCATTCCTCTGCCCAGGCTATAGCATGCACAGTGTGGCTCATTATCCTCCCCCCACATCCAGTCAAGAACACCTCTGCCCAGAATATAAAGATCATCCTCGAGTGTGATGAAGGCTCTGTGGTCTTCATTTGTTGCATCTTTGCCTATGACATCCTGCTGGCTCTGCTGGCCTTCATCTTCGCCTTCATAGCCCGCAAACTGGAAGACCACTTCAGGTAGAAAAAACAAATTCTAAACCTGGATCCGTGACAAAAAAACAAACAAACAAAACAGCACAACATTTATCTCGTTCCATTGTCAATTTCCTCTGAACAGTCAGACCCCTCATCAGACACCTGACATATAAATATACATCATAATAAGATAAAACAGACAAAGGACCCAAAATAATGGCATTGGACCCAGGATCCCAGGATCCCAGGGTCTGGGTAGAACCATAAAGACCTTGGACATGCAATAAGGGCTGCAATTGTTAGACAACTTTGTTGTGATAAACAAAATCATAAATCACTTAATTGTTTTTTTTCTTTTATGGGGACGAAAGTATAACTTTTTTTTTTACTTTACTGTACTAAAAGGCTTAACATAGCCTAATGTCAACTTTTTCTAACTTGTTGATGTAACTGTTAAACGAATCAAGTACAAATATGCATACATGTATACAGTGCATATTAAGTAATCCCAGCAACAAACAAAAACTGGTACTAACCTTTGAAATTTGACCCTTTAGAGGCATGATTTATTTTTGACTCTCTGTCTTCCAGTGAAGCGAAGTGTGTGACCTTCGGCATGCTGGTCTTCTTCATTGTTTGGATCTCCTTTGTCCCGGCTTACCTCAGCACACGTGGCAAGTTCATGGTTGCTGTCCAGATTTTTGCCATCCTGGCATCCAGCTTTGGCCTGCTGACGTGCATCTTTCTGCCCAAGTGTTACGTTCTTTTGGTCAAACCTGAACGCAACACAGAGGAGATGATGAGGCCCCGCGCCAAACCACGTGACGGGACCTTGACTGGGACCTCAGCCTCACTTGCTACAACTGCTACCGAGGTCACTGCTACGATCGCATCCACTGCTATTGATGATTAGTGGAGCAGTACGAAGAACCAAACTGAGCCACAAAAATGATATTGTAAAAATATGTAGGAGGCAGATGGGCTACTTCTTTATTGGGAATCTGGTCCAGCTGATTAGCTTTCCTCTTGATGTTATTCTTTTATATTTTACTGTCAGCATGTGTAGCCTGTAATTAATAAAGAATAAATGATTTAAAAAATACATTGATGTCAATAAGCAATAACTATGTGGAAAGAAAACTTCTACCTCTCAAAAATGCATTTTTAAAAAGATAACTTCTTCAAGCTCTTTTACCTTCACTTGCTTTGCTATGAAGTTTATAAATTCTTCTCAAACATATTCTAATAACTTCAGAATTTTACTGTCAAAGCTGTTGTTATGTCAGTTGTGGTAGTGGAATTAAAACATTTAGTTCACATATTGTACTGCTGCACTTTTTGTTGCAGTTCACATCTGTCAATTTTTAAATTAAAGGCATTTAGCTTAAGTTGTTCAAAATATTTGTATAAAATGTTTACACTGTAAACTTTACTTTGTATTTCCGTAATAATCCAGCAACATCATAAAAGCTTGTGTATTCTGTATTCTGTAAACATTGTTTTATTTTATTTATTTTCTTAAATTATCAAAATGCTATTGCCAAAATAACTTGCATGGTTCTATTTGTTCAAAGTAAGACAGGAGACATCCAGCAATCACAATCAATACAGAAAACATCACTGGATTTCAGAATCAACTTTTATGGTAGACCAGGTGTGCCATTGTAAAATTGTTCCTTTAAATAGTTTACATTTCCAAATAATATCAGAAATGTTACCATATCCATTTTTCTTTTTTAAGTAATAAATGTGTTCTGTTGGGGCAGCTGTGGCTTAGTGGTAGAGTCGGTTGTCTCTCAGTCGGAAGGTTGGGGTTTCGGGGGAGGAGGGTCTCCTGCTCGCCTCTCCGATGCCCCACTCCGGCCTCACCCCTCACTGCTATATACAATTTTTATAAAATACTATATTGTACGCTATATCATATTATATGCATTATATCATATTATATTATATCGTATGGCGGTAATATATCATTATATCGTCACATTATATTATTTGGTTGTTGCTTATGTTATATGGTTATACTATGTCATTATACTATATAATGTTTATGATTATTATCATACTACTCTATTAATACAATAACATTATACCTAGTTATTCATTTCTGTATTATTTTTGCCACAAATGCCATACCCCCCACCTGTGCAGGATCCTCAACACAAACTGAACCTCTCATAAATGGGAATAGATCTGATTGGCACTTAGGCCTTTGCCATTTGTGTGTGAAAGTGTGTGAATGGGTGAATGTGACATGTAGTGTAAAAGCAGCTTTGAGTGGCCGGAAGACTAGAAAGGCGCTATATAAGTACAGTCCATTTACCATTCATCTTATTTTGGTACTTCTACTTTCAAATACTGGTAAAAATTAATTCAAAATATTTAATTATATTTGAATTATTAGACTTAGACTTAGACTTAGACTCAACTTTATTGATCCCTTTGGGATGACTCCCTCTGGGAAATTATTATTCATTAAAAAGACATAAAGGAAGTTTGTAGTTAGATTGACAGCAATAAACATTGAAGAAAAAGATATCTTTATTTTAAAGGGAGAAAAACTGACATGTATTTTGTTTTTATCCTTTGTTTTTTTTTGTAAAGCACTTAACAAAAGACTCTGTTGACTGTCCCATAAATCATGGTGAGTTTGATTTAACCTCACATCGCAGTAGAGCGTGAAACGATATTTTGAGTAGTTTCATGCATTACATATTATTTATTATTATATTTATTTTTTAGGGCTTCTTTTGTATTTGCAGTAATGCTCATGCGCTCTTGGCTTTCCAGGAATCTGTGGATCTGTAAACTGAGGCCAGCCAAAGCTGTAGTTGTGGACAGTAATAAATTCTCCCAGTGACAGGGTGGTGAAGGAATGTGTTTATGATTTATTGCCAGGTGTCAAGAATGACAAGAGACAAAATGTGTGCTAAAGCATCAATGCTTGTCTGTGGGTTAATAATTTCATCACTTTGTTCAAATCAGAATGGTTCCTTACAGTATACTTTTCAATTTCCTCTGTCTTCATCTTTTTTTTGTTTCATATTGCATGTCAAAAAATCTCAGCTCAAAGCATCTCAAACATTTCACATGTCAGCACTGTCACACTGATTGCGATTATATTCCCACAATGTTAAAGCTTTTACACCACTTTTTTGTGCTTTATCCAAATGGTATGCCTGAATATGCGCTCTCTTTAAGTGTCCCTGGTGTGTGTTTGTCTGTTTATTGTACACATTTGTCCACAACAGTATCAAAACTTGATTTTCAGACAACAAAGTACAACAAATAGCAGCAGAGAGAGAGATGCTAACTGATGCTGATGCTGCTACAGGAAGTTATGGATATGTTTCACGTGAGGGCATCATACTTACGTTTTAGCAATGATGAGTACAGTAACAGCTTTCTATAATCATTGATTTAGCTTTTTTAGCCTTTATTTGTTCTTGAAAGTTAAATTGAGACCCAGGCTCCCCTTTACCCTGTAACCAGTAAAATCATATCTCTACCTTCATTTTTCAGGATCTGTATGTGGTATAATATTTTGCTACATTGTGGACCAAAACATACTTTAAATAATTATATTATTAATATATGCCTCAGTTGACTTTTTAAAGCTCTTTGTATGACAATTTTATATGTATTATATCAAAGCACAATATAATAACCTTGATAGATAATAAGTATATTTCACTCAGATGCATTTTTATGATGTGCCCAATTGTAATGTAATATAAATTAAGTTACGTCAACTGTGTTGTAATTGACTTTACTTTAAAAACATAGATGTAAAACATCTATTTATGGTCTCCACTATTAACAGGCGCCAGACACTGCTATTAACAATTTAAGAAGCTTTATTCATGGAATGTTATGTGCAGATTATATGAGACTAAATCGCCACCTGGCTCACGTTATGTGAAGAGCAACAATGGTCAAGCTTCAGCCTCCATAATATTGACTTTCATATTCCAAAAATTGTAAGAGTAAATAATCTCATGTCACTAAGTCCTTCCATTCTGCACTGCTTTAAAATATGACATAGCCTAATGTAAACAGCAACGCAGCGAACAAGGCACATCTACATCCGCTGGATGCCTGATCACCAAACCCGCGAGCACATTTCATCTGACCAATCACAGCCCGTTTTTTCAATTTGAATATGCATTTTGCGGGCCAATCATGCCTACATGTTAATTTGTGCCACGCGGGCGTTACTACTGTAGAGAGACAATTTTAAATGAGAAATAATGTCTTTTCCAAAGTTTGCTCTGTTTAGCTTCCTGCTACGGATTTGGTGAAGATGGACTTCTCAGACATAATAACAAGACAACACAGCGGAAAGAAATCCTGTCAGCTCCAGTTAAGATCCTCTCATTGATTCTCTCACCTCTTCATTGAGATATGACCAAAGGAATGCTTTCAAGAGAGAAGATCTCTGGAAGACCAGTCAGCGGAGAGAACAAGAAACAGCTGTGGCTATAAAAGTATGTTTACATTACATTTAAATTACATTCAGTTTAAAACAACATATAATTTAACTTAGAGTGAGACATAGTTTTGATATTTACAAATACACTTTTCCCATGTATAAATATATTTCTTCTAATACTGTGTTCACTGTAACATTTGTGTTTACAGGCTGTGCTGGAAACTGAGGATGAACAGAGGATGGAAGTGAGATCCACAGTGGTGCAATGGGTCGCGGGGGGGCTGTGATCACTGGTTCAAACCCCAGTTTGAGCAAAGTTGGCCTTTCTGTGCGGAGTTTGCATGTTGCATGTGTGGGTATTCTCCGGGGTCTCCAGCTTCCTC
This sequence comes from Semicossyphus pulcher, assembly GCF_022749685.1. Classification (NCBI taxonomy): domain Eukaryota; kingdom Metazoa; phylum Chordata; class Actinopteri; order Labriformes; family Labridae; genus Semicossyphus; species Semicossyphus pulcher. The sequence goes on along the minus strand of NW_027211692.1, from coordinate 21,054,852 downwards.
TCACAGTCCAAAGACATGCTTGTAAGGTTAATTGGTGACTCTAAATTGTCCATTGCGAAAGGTTGTCTGTCTCTATGTGCCAGCCCTGTGATTGACTGGCGACCAGTCCAGGGTATAGATAATAGATGCATGGATGGATTAACACAAAGCTTACATATTTATGTTCACATTGAGCGAATTATTGGTCACTGTAATCATTCCTGGGGTCCGTTTCACAAAGCAGGTTTATTGAAAACTCTGAGTCTGTTAACCCTGAAATGAGGGAAACTCTGAGTTTTCCGTTTCACAAAGGGAGGTAACTCAAAACAGAGAAAGAGGGGTAACCTAGCCTGTTTCACAGAGAGAGGTAACTTAAGCTCTCGGTCAGTTACCGTAGTAACAGACTCTATGAACCTAACCTGGTCGCGAGCAGGTTTCCTTCAGGAAACTCAGAGTTTCGCACCGTCTCCTCCCTCTAGCATATAAAACCCTCATTCGACTTCCTCATTCATTCAGCCCGTCTCACGCGTTTGAGCGGTTACAAATAAAATAAAAAAACGTTGCGTCTCTGTGCTGCTCTGACCGCTTTGCAAAAGTCTTTTATAATTATGATGAAAAAAATTAAAAGACAAAACTGTGTCAAAGTCATCATTTTTAGATTTTCACCACCACTGCCCAGAGCACTAACACTTTTTTAAACTAACACATGCAGTTTAATCAACATGAATTATAATGTATGTGAAGTCATGTTAGGGGTAAAGCTAATGCACATTAAAACAGCCACTGAATGATATTTCATCTGTTAAATATTTAAAATATGATTGAACTGCTTCCATGTATGTTTTTCTCCCGCTGGATTGCTCCTAAAGTAATTTAAATTTCAGCTTCCGGTCGTGATTAAATATTAAATAAAGAGACCAGTTCATACTCGCGCATTTACTCGAGCAGCAATTTCTTCCCGCGTCGCTTCTCTCTCTTTTGCAGCTGCAGCCGTGTTACTTTATTTTTCTAAAAACTTGCTCGTATTCGCTGAACGTCCGCATGAAGATTTCGAGCTCCACTGGTGTGACGTAGGAGGACCTCTTTTTGTGTACCGTTGCCATGGTGAATCGTGGTATCGGGGCTCCATTAATGCTGGCTTTTTACAGTCAGCGTGCACGTACTTAACTCCGGCTGAGAGTTGATTGAACTAACTCTGATCAGCTGTTCTGGAACCGAAAACTCAGAGTTTCCTATCTCAGAGTAGATCAACTCAGAGTTCAGGGTTAGACTCAGAGTTTGTTGAACCTTCTTTGTGAAACGGACCCCTGATATCCAAGCCTGTCTTAATGATCTTCCTTTCTTATGCAATTACAATAAATGAAATAGGGCTGTCATTTTGTCCAAAAATCAAGTCCGAACAAAGTTGACATTACGCACCAAATTTGAATGAAGTTTAAAACTCAAAATACGTCAAAAGCACTGCCTCTGAGATGTTTTGGTTTCATGACGCTGTCTGCTCAGGATGACCTTACTTGCCACTGTCTTCCATTTTCATAACAAACAACAAAATGATTCATGTACTGTTAGGTCAACAGGGCAAGCAAGAGGACAAGCTTTGAATTTTTGGAGTGGGCTCTGCTGGAGGAGCTGATTATACACAGCTATTCTGAAAGCAAAATACATCTACATTCAACATCTACTACCCTTATCATGAATTGACTGTATGTAAATGAAAATTTGACAAAATGCAAACCACAGTAGGTATGGCAACATTTACTGTGTTAATGTAACTCTGCACTGTATCTGCACTGCCTTGACCTGTGACTGTAGTTAAGCAGCTATCCTAATAATGACAAACACCAGTAGAACTGTCAGTAATAATTACATTACTTGAACAGTATCTAACATATAAAGAGAAAGAAGTGTACCACTGAAGCCTTGTGTGTGTGTTTGTGGGTGTGCCTGTGCACACAGTGTGGGTATGTTTGCGTTGTACACTGTATCAGTTTGCGACTTGGTAGGAGTTCAGGATAAAGGACTTGAATGACCAGTTTTGTCCATGCTAGAATTTCTCACTTAGTGATGACATTACAGAGAAGTCCGATTGAATTCACCTTGTGTGACGAATCTCAGGCAACGAGCTTGCGTGACAAAAGGTCATCCAGTCAAAGTGCTGTGTGCAGGCCTATGTGTGTGTGTGTGTGTGCCGTGCCAAATGTGCCATATGCTGTTTACCCCAAAAGACCTACAGTCCAACATACTGCACATAGCCTAAATGATCATTTAAAACTGGAAAGGTCTGAGGCATGCAAACTCCTGTCAACAAACAAATGGAAATTATGGATAAAATCTCTATCTCCCTGAAATTTCACATCATGGTGAATTTTTAATTTCATTTTAAATTTGCTGGAAACTAAATTAAGAAAATACAATTTTTGTTTTCTACTTATTTAATAGACCTGCAGCTCAAGGAACCGATACTAAATTCCTCCTGAGCAGTCCTGCCTTACTGCAAAACTGATGACATTCCTACAACTGGGGACATACATATTGTAAGTTGTCGCTATTATTACATTGTCTTAATAGACCCTGCACTGCATTGCATTTCCAATACCAAACACCTGCTGACTGCAGACAGAGACGTCTTTCCTCAATCTTTTAAGTCCTACAGTCAGCACTGACCCAAACCTTTCCCCCCAGGCCCCTGAGACAAGACTTGTGAGCCATCAGGGTCTCATTACCCAGCTAAATAATTCAGGGCTGACACTCCATCGCTGATCTATTAACTTGACCTCTGAAGACGACAGTCTCTGGGTTTCTGCTTCGATATCAGGATTATCCTCAGACCACACAACCTGACCACAAAGAGCAATTAAATAAACATGTACACACACGACACTAACAACATTAGTTGGAATACTATGTTAAATAAAAAGCTCTGTTAATGACACACACACAAACACATACTGACACTTTGTTCTACTCTTTACTGCATTTAGGAGAGTTAATGCAAGTCCTCTTTATAAACCTGATGTAATGTTAAAAACCTGACCTCATGGTTTTAAACAGACAACCAAGAAAGCCATAAGCAACAAAATCCTCCTGATGTTTTCTTTCTGTATAACAAAATGTAATGTGTGCTTACTTAAGTTTAACCAACCAATGTCAACAAATAATATCATGACATTCACCCATGAATCAAGCTTAAACATTTAGCTGCACAGAGCTAAGATTCATTAGAAAGCTTGGTAAATGCATGCATGGTGCATTGGTGTGTCTTTGGGTGTTCAAAACATTAGTATGTCTGCCTGCTCCATTAAGGGGAACAAAAATGTTAAAGTGGGCCAGGAAGTGCATCACAATACAAAAGCTCCACTCGAAATGTTTTAACTCTTCCGCTTCCCTCGGTAGTGACTGATAAGTCAGACAAAACATAAAGCAGCAGCTCTAGACTTGAAAATTGTATCCTCGAAAAAATGAAATGATAAGTTTCTCCTCCGTCATTGATGACAAAGTTGATATTGAAAGTCATTGCCACTTCTTAAATCTGGTTGGTCAGTTAGGGAGAAGTGACGTTGACAAGTGTGGCGGAGTTACAGAAGTTGAACTATTTTCAACTGAGAGCGCTGTGAGCATAGCGACAAAAAACACCGAGGGTGTTTTGGCGCTAAGAATGCTGAGTGCTAAAAATGCTGAACTGCATTGTTTTGTTTTTCTCAAGAAAACAAGTACTGCCAACGCAAAAGATGTTTTAAGTGGACACAGGCCCTTAATCTGCCTGCGGATACAGCGAATTCAGCCAAAAATATAAGTCCAAGAAGATTAGTTTAAAACCAAAAGCCTGATGGTTATAACGGCAGGAACCTTTTGACTGACTTTCTTTGCAGTGAAACATTTAACAGTTGTATTATTAAAACATTCTTCACTGTATTTGATAATGAAATTCAAACTCTTCTTGAAATGTTTTAAATTAACACACAGCTCTTTGTTTCACCTCCAACAAAGGTCGCTCTTCTCTTTTTGTTTCGTCAAATGAGCCAGTACTTCACTCAGCCTGCTGTCTCTTTTTTTTATTATAACACACAGACTTTGAAACTCTCTGTGTATTAAACTTAACTTGTCTTAAGCCAGGTGATAAAGGGCCCCATCAGCTTTCTGCTCTTCTGCTGTAGCAACCTGACATGAATAAGCATCTCGTCAGCGTGTAATCCTTCTCCACCACACAAACGATGATTGAATCCATAAGTCTCCTGAGTCCTTCCACTCATCCTCAATCAAAATGCTGCAAACAAATAAAGTTGTATGTGGTTGTGCAATTCAGCGGTTGGAAAAAAGTCTGCTTGAAGTTGCTGGGAGGGAAACCGTAATGACCCTTTGGTGGTTGAGTGTTTTGAACTTTGAACTTCTAACAGAACAAACACACAAATGGAAACCTAGTGAAACACAAAACCTCACACCAAATTGCTACACGGGATTTCACAAGGAAATATACATTCAAGGAAGTCAGCAGTACTGTATTTTTATATACGACAGTAATGTTTAGGCAAAGGTGGAAACCTAGAATACTACAAATGATTAACATAGTGTCTGTTTTCACATATTTTCACTTGTTGCAGTCAAACATCTGTGTTTTTACATTGTTCTGCCTGGTGTAAATTAGAGTGTTGCACACATACCAGCCTGCACGGTGTCATTAAGACTATGCAATGGTCCGGGAGGTGTGCACTGAAACTAACCCTGAAGATTCAAAGAAACAATCTGTGTGTGACGCTGATCATGAGGAGTGTTGGGATATTGTTAATAACTCTGCTTTAGACAGTTTCCACTGTATTTGTTCCCTGATTCCACGATCAAATGCATCTTTATTTTAAATGTAATTTCACTTCACTACTTACTTTTTGCAGTTTGTTTGTCCGTGTGCTTTGTACATCTGCACTTAGTGTTTGCAATATAATTTCTACTATGTTGTTTGAGAACTTGTATCTGTGTACACCTAATATATACACAGAGTGTGTGTCTCTGTGCGTGTGAGTGCAATTGTGTGTGAGTGTATACACATTGTCGACACCCTGGCATGTTTGGCTCCCTCCTTTTAGGCCAGGGTAGGCAGTGACGAGACAAGGAAACCAGGATCCTGTTTCAGGCTGGATGAGGCTATAAGAGACCAGAGAGCACACTGCACTGACAGAAAGACACAGAAAGGAAATACACAGACCGACAGAAAGAGGAGAATAAGCCTTGTGACTAAAAGATAAGAACTGGGTTTGAGCATTATTCAGGCAGCAAATGTAAAGAGTTTGAGAGCTACAGAAGATGGCCAAAAATTAAGGAGACAAGGGTCCGAATGAACAAGCTTTCCTTAGTCATGCATCACTCCCTGAGGCGAGCCTGATTAATCAGAGAAGGACACGAGGAAGGACTTTGAACCATTTGGAAAACTAAATCTCCTTATCTTCACCTTGGTCTCTGAACTCCGCCCTTGAGGGGAGGGGGCACCCTCTGGGGCCATGTTAGCGGCCCGCAGCAGCGGAGGGGGCGTTGGAGGGCCCAGCGGTGGACACCAGCCACACCACGTGCACCGCAGACAATCAGTGGCCTCTCTCAGTGGGACAAAAGCCCACCGCAGCAACTCCCAGGATGCCAAGCGCAGTTCCTCATCCGGGAAGCAGGGGGCGCAGCACAGGAAGGCTGCGCTAATGAGAGAGATGGAGACCAACTGGTACCTGAAAATGTTCGGACTGGGTAAAGAGGACACAGTTGCAACTAAGACTGGCATGCCCTACAGGTCAGTTAAGCCTTGTGAGTGTGTGAGTGTATGTGTGTGAGAGGGAGCGTCCATAGCACCTACACAGACATATTAGACACAGTGCAAACAGATTTAAGGCCTCATATTTCGTGCTGAGCTTCTTGATGATTTACAAATTAACTTGGTTCAACATACTACTCCATCTCAGAAGTGCTTTTTAACTCCTGAACAAACACAAATACGCACCCACCCACACACACACACACACACACACACACACACACACACACACACACACACACACACACACACACACGTATTAAAGGCTTTTTACTTCTCTACAAATCATTAGCACTGCGCTCAGCAAATTGGTGTGTGCAACAAACAGTGAATACACATGGTTTGTTCGTGTACACTGGCAGATTATTAAAGTATTTTTAGGCTGGACTCTCAGTGCTATCCGATGACAAGTGGTTCCCCTTTGTGTGTCACAGGAGTCACGCTGGTCATAACGACTCCTGGCTTAGAGTTGTGTTACCTGACCTAGCTGTAATGCTAATAGCCAGCATCTGTCTTGCTGCATTAGACTAGTGTTGACATCTTTTAACACCATGGTGACAAAACATATGAAGGCTGCAGGGAGAGTTTTGATTCTCGTGTGTGACTGATGCCAGAAAGCACCAATGGAGTTGCTTTCCAGGCTGTGACATGTGACTCTATTTCCACTTTTGGAAGTTACAATATTAGTGTAGCAAGTGGTGATCCTGTTTTCCCATCGCTCCCTTTCTCTGTGCCCTCTCAATTTTCTCACACATGGATATTTTCAGTACTAGGTTACCCACCCCCCCTTTCCATGTCATGTCTTCCCTCTTGTCGCTCTACTCTCCTTTCTTGTCGTTAAATGCCTAATCCGTCTGTGTCCCATTCCAATCATGCAAGCCTAAAGCTCCACATTCATCAGTTTGTACTCTAGCCTTTCTCCTTTCCTCTTATCTCCTCTCCTTTTCACCCCGCCTTTATTCTTCAGTACCCCTGCTGGTTTTGGCTCTGTTCACTCTCTAATTTAGAAAAAACAAAGCAGAGACAAAAGGCAGAGATGATTAACAACCAAGGGCGCAGTGTGGCTAAGGAAGGGTTCCCACGATACTTATAGATCCATTTATTTTGTAGAGCAACAAAGCTGAAATTTTAATAATTCAAAAGGATTTCTGAAATATACATTTGTTTGTACACTCTTCAGAGAAATAAAATGGAGGAAGGTTACAGAATCATACTGTATGCACAGCTTAGTTGTGAATTGACAGGAGCAGCTTTATTTTGTCTTATGTGTTTCATGTACCTTTGCTACATGTTGATCAGGTTTTCTGGCAGCCACAGACGCTCTGTAACACCCCCTGTTTACATCATAAGTAACAGACCACAATGTACATGTAATCTTACATTGTTAGGAGTTATCTTGGCTTCTATTACTCTGTAATGAAATCTGCTATTAATAGTCACTTATCGGGCTTTCTATGATGATTCACAGCATTAGGGGACAATATCAATGTGGGATATTGTATTATACTGTTTTAAACAGACAACATTAAAGCTTAAAATATTTTGTGCTTTTACTAGCAGTTAATTGATCTTAAGATACAATCAATCAGTTACGAGCAGTCCAACCAACTAGCCGGCTAATCCGCTAGTTAAAGTAAATCCTAAAGTATAGCACATTTTTGTGATCACACAACAGCACTGTCGTGTTAAGCTAATGCACTAAAAAGCCCTCTTCAATCTCCCATTTGTTACTGTTCTTTTTAATGGGTAAAACTGCTCCACAGAAGGATTGCAGTGTACACTCTGTGTAGGCAATAAGTTAAACTTGAGGTAATACCTGACTTACTAACGTTGTAACCCTTGTCAAATCAAAACAAGTGCTAAATACTGCGTCAGGCAGTTATTTTGAGAAGTGGCTTCTAATGTTATTTAAGAGCCAGCTTGGTGACATACTGGTGGCTACACACTTCACATGCTTCTTATTTACAGGCTCATAAAGATATGATGAAAGCCTCCCAAGGCTCGACTGACAGATTAGCTGCATGTTGTGTGAGGGAGAGTGTGTGAACGTGAACTTATTAGATAGATATGTGTTCTGAAGTGATGAGCGGAATGGAACATAAGAGGTTGATCGATGGGACTCCTCATTATGATGTGTTGTCAGTCTTCTACTTGAAAATAAAAAGCGATTGACTCTAACCTAGAAAAGATGTTTGCATGAGATGATCCCCTTCTAAAGGCCGCTTCTTGCCAGTCAGCCACCTCATGCCTGTCATACCAACATGCACACACACACACACACACACACACACGCACGCACGCTGTCTGCTAGCTCTCCTCTCATACCATGGCTGGATATCCTCCTTCTCATTTAAATTGGACCATTTGCTATATGAATTTTAGCTCCCCGGTGATTCTGCATAAAAGTGGTGCAGAATATGAGCACAGGAATCCCAGGCTCAAAAACTGGGTTTAAAATAGCTCTTTATCTGCTACCAATTCATCTAATGGTAAAGTTTAGTTTAGACCATACAAAGTCACATTCTTAGATGACTGTAAATCAACCATCCCTCTTACAGCAAGAAGATGCATCCTCCCATTAACGTGCATGTAGCAGAACTGACTCTAATCTTCTATCATACTTTCATATGTATTATTTTTTTAGTCTATTATGTCACATGAAAGAGAGAATGTGTTGAAACATCTTAACTCTATGGCTATATTAAAGCATTTATCAAAGCAAGTTTTTTGGTTGAAACAAAGAACAGCATCACTGCCCCTCTCTAGCAGGCATTTCTTTTATATTCTCTCACAGCCTCGGCACCGGAGACGATGCTGTTGTAACATGACACATGGAGAACAAACAAACATGTTCCTGTAGAACTCGATGGATGTAGCATCTCAATGCCGCTTTCATTCACACAACAGACACCTTTTTGCATTTGCGTGGGAGCAGGATAAAATGATCCATCCTAAAGTTGATTACATATCCAAAATATTGACAATATTTTTGATGAACTTAAACCACAAAATTGAGCTGAATGTTTGGTTCCTGCTGTATCATTTAAGCCCTTTAGAAGCTTAAAGAACAATGGGATCATAAGAGGAGCCTGAGGAGGTCTGATGTGTTATGTAATGCCAGACTCGGTGTTTTGTCCATATATTTTGTATAGTCAGTCAGTGTAATATAATGTTATGATCCTCACTTTGCTCTAAAGCTTCAGCATTAAGCCGGTTTAGATTTTCAATGATAATAACAATGGGATTGAGGAGAGAATGTAGGCCAACACATTGGTGTTAAACAGGAGCAGGACAGTCCCTGAGGGCTGGAGACTGATCACTGGCATAATTATTGCTGCCATAGAGTCAGATGGCATAGAAGGAGCTTCCTCTTCGAGTAAACAACATGGCCATATTGTTTTATACAGATACATACAAATTGCTGGTGAGAGGGAAGAATGTGGACACAAATTCAGTAATTTATTCTTTTTTAAAACTAATTCACAAAGCTGTAGGGTGTTGTTTCTATGCTAAGCTACTCTACTCGTTCTGTTTCTATCATGCTGTGCACTCTGGATAATTATCAGACATATGCAATCACTGTATGGGGATTGACTCCAAGGGAGGAGTGCTTGTGGGGGTGGTGGGAGCCAAATGAAACAGACAGGAAAAACTATTGCTAATTAGTCTCAGGGAACGTGAGGCTGAAAAAGTACAGAATGAAAAGTAGGTGAAACATTTACAGTAAGGGAAAAAAAGTGTTAAAAGGCAGATGTGGAAAAACAGAAAGAGACACAGGACTGTTGTCTGGGTTGCCCTCATTTTGCGTAAGATTTCCTTTACATCCCCATGCTCACTGCCATAACCCCGATACCTTAACCCCCAAACTGTCCTCTACTTGCTGTCCCTTCCTCCCGCTCTCCTCTCTCTCTTTTGTGGTATTCTCATCAGTTACCACATGCTGAGCAGCTTAAAGCAAAATGTGACTGTTCTTAATGCCAGAGGCCAAAATAAAAGAGAGAAAAAATAACACAGACAAGAAAAAAAGGTGACACAAATTTGTAAATATGATCAGAAAACAATATTACACATACTGATTATAAAACTAATTTAAAATAAAACTGTATTAAATACGTGTGCATTTGCAGGCTCCATGTGTATGGATGTGTGCTCTTCTAGTGTCTATAAATACACTGTAAACACACTGTGGCGTTGCACAAGCTCAGCTGACATTCCTGCTGCCAGGCAGGATCAGTTTTTCCAGCCGTCCTGCTGGACAATGAACACAGCTGCCCCTCTGCCAACGTCCACCCCCACTTATATTTGTTTGGGTGTGTGTGCATTCATGCTGTTTTTTGTTTTTAAATAAAGTCATCAATGAGTGGTGGTCTGTTAGTGGTCATCTCTGGAAAAGTAAAAAGATTTAAAGTTTCTACTGTTTAGGTAAGAATAAAACCTTACTGATTATACTAAAACAAAACAAAATCAGTAAAGCTTTTAAGAAGGAGCTTTTAAAGGAGGTTGATCCTTAGAACTTAGGTTGCACTCTGAGCCAAAGTTAAGCATAAGTGATGGAAAGCACATTAAAAAGTGGTTACAGACAATAAATTGAATGACTGTTTCCACAGGTAAATATTAGCGCTCATTTCGTTCTTTGTTTGTGTGCGCATGTGTGTGTTGGAAAGAGTTAAACTGAGATCTCCTGATATGGGAGATTGGCATTTCTCATGATTCCCACAATCCACCAGAGGACCAGACATGATGTCATTGAACACTCCCAGGAGGAGGCCAGAGGTGAGAGATTATATACAGCGTGTGTGTTGTGTGTGTGTGTGTGTGTATTTGTGTTTGGTGAGAAAAAGAGAACACGGGAGGTTTCCACGTTTCATTTTGTTGTCCACTTCATTACAAAAACACTGCTGTCAGACTGTGTGCAATTGTGTGTAACTTGGCTGTAGTGTGTTATTTTAGGTGCTTGTTATGGGCAAAACTCCAGCGTACACATTGTTTAGAGAGGTAGAGGAGAAAGAGAGGGCAGGGTACAAAATTAAAGACAGAAGAGATGAAATGGATAAAATGAAATATAAAAAGAGGCTTAGGGATGGAAAAGTATATTAACAAAATGAAAGTGCAAATACAATGTGTGTATCTGTGCCTGGTAAAAAAAAATAAATTAAAAAAAACACTGATTGATGGAAGCAAAGGGAAAAACGGGAGACAGAAATGCTGGAAGAGAGACAAGAGTTAATCTGGAGTAAGTGAAAGGGCTTCTGACGGAGGGAATACCGAGAGACAAAGGAGGGATGATGGCGAAAGTGGGAGGGAGGATAAGAGGGAGTTTAGGAGAAAAGGAGGGAAAAGGAGAGAGAGTAAGGACAGTGATAGAGAGAGAGAGAGAGAGAGAGAGAGAGAGAAAGAGAGGGTGAAGTAGAGGGAGGGCGGGAAAAAATGTCCCAGATTCCCCTGCCATTTAATAGGGAGCAAAACCAAACTGAGCTTATAATGTAGGCTGGCTGAGCAGAGGGCAAAGTGACAGCATGAGAGTGTGAGTTGTGTGTGAGAGAGCAGAGGAGAGCGAGTGGGGTATCTGTGTGTATGGCTCTCTCTCTGCCTGCATGTGTGTATGTGTACAGATAACATATGTGGCACAGCGCACATGGAGGAGAACATGTAAAGACAAAGCTGTTTTTTCTGTGTGGATGTGCAGCCTGCAGACAGACTGGACTCTTCAATGCTGTTTTTCTCTTTTCAAATGATGTTTTTTCAAGTTGGATTTTCCTGCATTTCCTCTTTGCGTTTCTTTTCTCTAATAAAAGGAATATGATTTTTATGGAGATTTATCCAGAGACAAAATTCACTCTCCTCTGAGCTTTAATCACACAGTCACACACAAAGTCCTCTGCTCCATGTAGCTCTGTGTGTGTGGGCGAGAGGCCTACCTGGATTACTGTGAGCGTACATGTTTGTGGGACAGACTCACAGAAGACGGGAGAGACTGAAAGACAGGATAAAGTGAAGAGGAGAGCAGGAAGATGTACCTGTACAAAGCTACATGCCCAGAGATACCCAACCCAAAGCAGAAGGGGACCAGGGGTCAGGGAGGAGGTCAGGGGGGGGTCCAGGCCCAAGGTCCAGGGCAGGGGAGGCTGATCAGACAGACATCTTCAGGGACTGGCCCCCGACCCTACGCTCCTCTGATGTGGACGGCAAACAAACCCAACGGTGTGGTGGAGCTGAAACAGCTAGAGGAGTTCCTCAACTTCCACTCGTTGTCGCTACACGACACGGTCAAGAGCAGGACAGGCATGGTCTACAGGTAAATTCACTGCTGTGTGTGTCTGTGTGTGTGTGCGTGCGTGCATGAATAATTGTGGGACTTAGAGCAGTGTGCCTTAGTACTGCAAAGCTTACATACTAAGGGCAATTTGTTGCCATGGCAACCCTCACAGCATTTCTACTAAGACCGATAGATGTTATGGGTGAAGGATTTGTGGCTCTTGGTGTTTGGATGGTTGTTCTTTGAAGAGTATGTAGTTAGTAGTTATTTGATGCTAGGTTCACGTTATTCTTGTTTCATTTGAGAGAAAGAAAAGTTTGCAAATCAGTGACAGGAATAATAGGACACAATGGAGATCTGGTGAGGTGAGGAAAAAGCTTTGGAAAGTTTTGAACTCAAGCTAAGACAAGAAAACAAGTTTAATATTATTAAGTTTCCACTGCATCATGGTAACTATTAATCTTAATGTGAAACGCACCAGCGGACTGAACACAATCTGAAGACATATATATCTATGTCAGCGTGCTGTCTAAGCACTTTGAAAGTAACTCTGATCTGATACTCTATAATTATTCTATAAATTCATTCTTAAAGCTGCTGTGATGAACTTTCGGTTTGTGTTGATTTTGGCGTCCCCTGTAGACAAAGCAGTAACTCTCATCTCTTGGCTGATTTTGTCCTGTACATGCTGAAGTGGTGGTTTTTAACAAAAAATCTCATCCTGCTTTCTTTAAGTCATATTTATCACTCACTTGTATATGTAAACAAAGGCTTTGTCTGACACCTACCCCCCGCCAGCAGTTTCTGGCATTAAAAATAACTATAAAGAAATAATCAATGTTGTCGCTGATGGTCTGGTTTGCTTTTGTAGCTCATATAGAGTAATCAGAATTACTTTCAGTCCGTTTCATAACTAGCGAAAAACTTCTCACAGGAGCTTAAAATAGAGATAAAAAGAAAGGAAGTGGGTTTTCCCAACAAATGTCTGCACTCAATTTGTAAAGTGACACTTTTGTTCATGTATTCATGTGTACACATTAAAAAATACACATCAAATTGCACAAAGCCCGAAAAAATAACTTAATTTACTCAAGTACTTTTTAAGGGTTAAAAGTGACAGGTTGCAATGAATATTCTTTACCTGCCTGCCTTATCTTAGGCAGTTTAGTGATATGCTCATGGATATACTGTGGATAGACTAATGCTTCAGCTGCATGCAAGGTTTTTCACTGTTTTTCATAAGCTGCACAACCAAAGCATTTTAGACAGGACATGTATTTCAGAATAAGAAATTTAGAATATATTTATACATGCAATCACCCTCCCATGGCCTCAATAAAATTTTTTGTTTTGAAGATAATCCACTTCATGACAGTGTTCCTCAGGCACTGGTCCCACTTCTTTCATGTGTGTTGCTTTTCTTCTAGTTTGTCATCTGTGCCAAAGCTTCATGTTGGTGAGTGGTTTGACTGAGTGTGATTGGGACACTGTGGAACGCTGCTCAGCCCTCAGCCCTCAGGCTAGAAAGCAGAATGTAGCTGGTATGCCTTCATTGTGTTGTTGTTTCAAGTGGAGAGGAGAGGAGAAGGATCCTGAATAAAGCATTTATTTCCCTGATAGAGTTTCTTTTGTTGGCTCCGTTGCGTCTGATAAATCTTTAACTTTTATTTAGCCATGACTCTCCCTGCTTCACACTCACACATTCACCGGTGATCTCTGTAAGCACTTCCGAACACTTGACAGAACCACAAGAATGATATTATTTGATAAAAGGATCATAAATCCAAACTCCATGTTGACAAAATGAGGCAAATACACCTGCTATTAAGCAGTTTCATTTGTTTCAGTTTACCATAATCTTTCTCCACCATGCGTCCCTTTTGAACTTGTTGATGTGTCAGTGTGTTTTCTATTTGGAGAGGCTGCTGGCTTAACATTTCCATCAGCTGTATCTTGGTCATCTGAACTGCCCGTTCATTCCCCAGGCTCCGTCATCTCTGATTCTGTGGCTATATTCTGCAAACATTTTTGACCACATTACAATCAGTGTAATAATAACACAGCCTAAACTTATTTTGTCGGGTACAGAGGAAAGGACAGGACGTGACTTCTCCATCAGCTCACTGTGTCCACCAATGGAGAGGGAGAGGGGGGGTAAAGGGGGGGGGGGGGGGGGGGGGGTTGGGAAGTGTGGCAGTCTGTATCCCTGTTGGGTCAACCTGGCTATGGGACCTCATATGGCCATGTGCTGTAAGCATTTTGCCTTGGGACCTTGGCATATGTGTTTATACATGGCCCTGAGTGTGTGTGTGTGTGATAAAAGTTTGTGTTTATTGCCATGGTAACCTAATAAAACAGCTGGCTGTCCATTTCCTTTTCCAGGTCAGTGTCTTTCAGTGGTCAAGACCTCTGCTGGGCGCTACTTCCACACAGACACACTCACACACATGTACTTTAGTTTAGAGAAATATGACTCCTCTAGCCTCAAACGACTAAAACATAACTCTTTAATCTAGCTCTAACTGTAAAAACATTCAAAAGCAGCTATGACTTTGTCAGACAAAAAGAGTCAGCTAAAATAATAGGCTCTTAATGTTACATATAGAAGATTAGTGAAAAGAAGTGTACTGTGATGTTCTTTCTTCTTCTTTCTTATTTAACATCCCTGTGACCTCTCAATTTAGCCTTAGTTTAACCAACAACCTAGGCCTCTTTCCTCGCAGTTGTAACACTGGTATAGGCTACGTATCTCTAGCTTTCCCTCCCAATGTGAATAGCAACAAATGTCCTCACTATTTCTAAGTGTTTCAATGTAATTTAGTCCACAAAAATAGACCTGCAAGAGAACATGCACATAACAATCACAGGCAAATATAATTTTCCAAACCATCAATTCATGCAAAGCTATAAAAAGGTGTTCAGACAATAAGGAAGAAGAGACAAGCAGATGTGAGCCTCAGCTTCACAAAGTGTCCTCACACACCCTGAAGTGTATTATTCATGAGTGTGTGTATCTGTTTGGGGTGTTGGTGTGTGTTTTCAGATGTGACAGAGCATCTTATGTGTGTGTTAGTTTAACAGTAACTACTGCTTTTTATGTGTGCATGTTCATTTTATTGTTCATGTTCAAATCTGAACATGTGCATTCAATATTTCCTCAGGGCGAATATGGCGAGTGTTACTAATTGTGTAGTCTGGGCCGGATATTGTTGCCAGTTTGTTTCCCATTTTTTTCTAGTTTTAATTGCATTTCAGTCTCGTTTTCCTGCATGATATTAAAGAGGGCACAGCTGTTATGGTTTGTTTGGTATGTTGTTCTTCATACCTCTACCATCTGCATTTTTTTGTGTAACTTCAATTTGAGGAAGTCTTCTCCCTGCTTTGGTTGAAACACCTAACTTGTCCCAGAAATATGCTGTATTTACTTTTGTAAAATAATGCATTAAGCCGTTTCTGTGCAACAATACAGTTTCCATACATTTTGTGATTGTGCTCAAAACATGCTTTGGTGGTTTTAATTTAGTAGTCACTCACTTGCTGACGTAACAGAAGTTACCAGTTTTCATAAGTGAATGTTAAACTGAAATAATGATGTTTGTTCTGTGTCCAATCAACCTGTCCTGTTAAAAAGCACACACCTGGTACATCCCCTTTTAACCTAAATGTCAAAGCAGTTACAGAGGCAAATGCACTCTTCAGAATTTTGATCACACACGCCAAATTAAAGCCACAATCAATGCAATCAGCCTAGTGGGGAAATAGATTAATGAAAAGCTCATGATATTATTGGATACAGAGCAGGGAGTGCATAAGTGACAGTGAGGGGGCATTTGAACCTCCAGGGGGCAGAAGGTCACATTATGAACCATATGCCATGTGCACATGGATGTACCAGTGTGTGTGTAATTGCGTGGGCAGACAGTCTGGATGTTTGTCAGTCTGTCTGATTAAATGAGCTCTGAGCCAGCTGATTGACTGTGGTGTGAAGGTGACAGAGTTGCAGCATCCCAACAGTTGTTTCTCTGCTCCTCTGCCACTCACTTTTCTTCACGCTCTATTTCTTTACTATTTCCAGTTTTTACATTGATTCCCTATCCATGTTGTTCAGTCACAATTATTCAGAGAGCTAGGTTTAAAAAAAATCAAAAATATTATTAACTTGATCAAATATGCAAAACAGAAAATGTTGATTTTTTAATTCCCCCTCCATACTTTCAATTTCAATTATTGTTGATGTGCAAAATCAACAAAGGAATTTGTTTATATGCTTATCACATAACCATTGTTTAAAAAAAAAGAGTCTCTTTGCAGCTTTTGTTTTTAGTGAAAATCTATAACAATTCAAACTGAATAGGCTGGAGTACCATTACATGTGTTTTGGTACATTCTGAAACCCCTGCAAACACCCATATGTGTATTGTTTGCTCTACTGGTAAAGTCTTAATGCATTATGCAGTATCATAATAAATATGTATCTTAAATAAACTCTAGTACTCCCTTAGTTCATGCTTAAAGAAAAAGAAAAAGAAATGTGACAAGTGATAGAACCCAAATAAGAGAGAGCAACAGTGAATGTTTATTGACTACAGCCAGCATGTCCTCTCTGGAGACTTGTGATCAAAAGGGTTTCGACTCTGGGATCTGCCTTTGTAAGGAGAAGCTGTCCAGGCACGCACATTTACTTATTATGTTGCCTTACAGACAGAAACAGAAGAGTGAGGGGAGGGGTGGAGATGGAGAGGAACACGGACAAAATACAAATACAATAGGGCTATTCTGAAACAGAGATTTTACTATAGAAAACTATATTTTTTTCACTACCTAGTTGTAGTGTAGTGTGTGCAACAGTTTGTGTGTGCAACATTTTGTTTGTGTGTGTCAGCCTGACTCTTAATCAGAGCCTAATGAAGCTGTAGTTTTTAACTAATCGACATTTGAGAAGTGGTAAGGCACTCAACTGATTCCATGTACACACACACATAGACCAGCCACACACACACACACACACACACACACACACACACACAATCAGATACAGACATACCCATGCAGATAAATGCATCAATTGTTCATCCTTTATTCATGTTGGAAAACAAGTGAATATTTAACATAGGAGCTGGTATTCTCACTAAATACTTAATTTGTTGGTCACAGAGACGTGTGTGTATGTGCGTTGTGTTTGTGTGTGTGGAGGAAAACGTTTGATTACATAGCTCAACAAACATTTGATTACGAAGCCGGATGTGTATTTTAATCATAATTGGAAATTATTCCCTCTGCAGTTTTAATTTGGCAAATCAAGAGTGTGTGTACGTCTTTCTGTGTGTTTAAATGTTTTATGTAGATCATTTGCCTGCTAACATCAAGACTTTTCTGTCTAGTCCAAATACAGTACATATTAAATGTGCTTTTGTCACTTTCAAGGGCAGATCCAGACTTTTTTGACTGGAGTGGCCCAACTGGGGCACTGACTTAGGCAGGAGTGGCATGACGTATATGTCCACACACACATGCAAATTAATAGCATTTAAATAACCCTTTCTTCTAAGCTTAATTCTTTAAGGACTCAAACAGAAGATGCGTGGTCAGAGTAACAGTTTAAAGTACTAAAGGAAATGTGCCACATTGAAATGGAAAGAAAGCTACTTGCAGCCTGTTGCAACACAGCCCAAATAGTTGATTTTAACACAAGTTCCGCCTCTGACAAGGCAAATAGCCAATCCTACTTTAGGATTTTGGGGTGGCACTTGGGGTGGCCACCCCTCTGGATCCACCCCTGGTTTCACTTAGCCTTTCAGACACATGCAAACTATACTTTCTGAAAGTGTTGTGTGATATAGCTCTCTCTGAGCTTGGTATCTCAGGATCTGCCCTCCTCTGGTTCATTTCCTACCTCTCAGGGAGATCTTTTAGTGTCTTAAGTGTCAAAACCCCACAGCTTATCCACAGGGGTGCCTCAAGGGTCAGTGCTCGGTCCCCTTCTCTTTTCAATATATCATCTCACTTGGTGCAATCATTCGCACCCATGGTTTCTCATACCATATGCGGACGATACCCAGCTCTTCCTGTCATTCCCACCAGATGACACTACAGTCTCATTAGGATCTCGTCATGCCTTGCCGATATCTCTAAATGAAAGAACGCCACCTTCAGCTCCAGTCTCAACCCAAGACTGAGCTCCTTTTCATCCCAGCCAGTCCCTCTATGCGACCACAGATCAATATCCAGCTTGGACAAACTGAACTCATACCCAATAAGTCTGCCCGGAACCTGGGTGTCACAGTTAAAGGCCAGCTAACCTTTAAGGTTCATGTGGCCTCGATTGCTCGGTCATGTCGATTTGCCCTGTACAACATCAGGAAGATCAGACCCTACCTATCAGAGCATGCAACGCAACTGCTGGTACAGGCTCTCGTGATATCACACATTGATTACTGCAACTCCCTACTGGCAGGCCTTCCTGCATGCACATTCAAACCTCTGCAGATAATCCAGAACGCAACAGCGCGACTGGTCTTCAATCAACCCAAAACAGCACACATCACTCCACTGCTCATATTCCTCCACTGGCTCCTAGTCGCCACTTGCATCAAATTCAAAACCCTGTTGCTTGCTTACAAAACAGCAAAAAAATGGCTCCTGAACGCCCTCATCCAGGTGTACACTCCATCCCGTCCACTACGCTCTGCCAAAGAAAGGCGCCTGGTACTCCCATCACAACAGGGCCCTAAGTCACTAACTAGACTCTTCTCCTCTGTAGTCCCCCAGTGGTGGAATGAGTTACCAAACTCCATTGGGTCCCTTTCTACCTTTAAGAAGAAGCTAAAGACCCAGCTCTTTCATGAACACCTCTGCACTTAATGATGTTGCTGATGATGATTATTATTATATCAAATAAAAAACGCTCTATACACTGCCTGTTGGCACCAGTGTCCATTCGCACTTGAAGCTGTTTTTTGGCACTTACTGACTTAATTCCCTCCTGTCTTGATCGTTGCTTGTGTTGTATTAACTCTTAGATGTACGTTGCTTTGGAAAACCCTCCATCCCTGATTGAATTGTAGTTTTCTCTACAAACTGCCACAATTAATAGAATATTCAATCATTCCTCGTATTGAGTTATTTTGAAACTGGTAAAACAGTGCCCCTCTGGGCTGTAACAGCTGATTAATGTTAGTCAGCGTGTGTGGTGAAAAATGATATTGCAGCCTGATTAGACGGAAGCCCGGTGAAGTTCACATCCAATGTTTAGCACAAATATAGCTATCAATAACTAACAGTCACATGTCACTTCTGTAGGCTAAACCACTGCCAGACTGTGGATTGGCAAAAGTTAACTTCCAGAAAGTCACACAACACGTAGAACGAGAAAATATCCACTAGCTCACTGAATTTAGCTCATGCACAATGAGTGCACAGCAAAGTTTCTGTGATTGGCTGGTTGGTAGGTAGGTAGACAGGTATGCATTAAATGATTGGCAGGGTTCTTACAGTCCTTCGACGGCCACCGACACCCGACTTCTTTTCTTTTTAAGAGCTTTTCCTTTATGGTTACTGTCTGTATTGTTCATCTAAAATACATTACCAACCATGAAGCCTTAACCTAAACATGAACCCTGCACAGACAAAAGCAGTTTAATGTTTGAGCTAAATGAATGTGTAGTTTAAAACAACATTAGAAAGACATATTTATACCCCATTAGCTAGTGTGGTTTGTGGTCTTAACAAGTCTGAAAGTGGGTCTCAAATTAGACATATAGGGCAGTTTGACTCTCCCAGTACTCACACACAGATACAAGACACAAATGACCAGTTGATTAGTCAGCTACTGAGTGAGCTAATGCATGTTCTTAACATGACTCATTAACTGCTGCTTGGAAAATCCCCGCACACACATTTCTATAACTCTGAGAACCTCTTCCTAACACACGCACATGCACACACACACACACACACACACACACACACACACCCTTGCATAGGCCTCTGGTATTTCACTTTGGTCAGCAGCACTAGCTGACTGTGTGAATCAATAGGGCACCAGTTTGTCCTATTGACATGCTGATTTAGGCGAGTGCCAGACAGGGGTTGACTACTATCGACTAACAGTCATTGTGAATCACAGTGCACGGTGGGTCAGTCACTGAAACTCTTTCAACTTTAGGAAAATAACGTTGAAACTATTTCAGCCCTTTTATATCTGAAAAATTACAAAACATAGACATATTTTTGAGCATTGGTAAAGTC
Organism: Semicossyphus pulcher; assembly: GCF_022749685.1. Classification (NCBI taxonomy): domain Eukaryota; kingdom Metazoa; phylum Chordata; class Actinopteri; order Labriformes; family Labridae; genus Semicossyphus; species Semicossyphus pulcher. The sequence continues at coordinate 21,034,582 of NW_027211692.1, read as the reverse complement.
GAAAAGAAAGGATGTAAAATATGTGTGTTAGCCTACTGATTGATATTTTCCCTCATCTTTAATGTCTGTTATTGGTTCCTTAATCATTTTAACTAAGGACAAAACTCATTTAAGACATAAATGGTCCACCTCTCTCTCTCTCCACCTGCTCTTGTCTTTAAGTTTCGCTGCCTTACTCATCTCTCCTGATATTTGTCCATTATTGATGAGGGCTGATAAGCGGTTATTTAAGAGGCAGTGCTCTGTCTCACTGAGGTCACTTGAGGATAACACCCCAGCAGAGCTTCATCTTACCCTCCCAGACCGCTTCATGTAAAAGGAAAAGGAGCCGTGTGCACTTTGACTTGATGGCACACACACACACACACACACACGCACACACACACACACACACACACACACACACACAGGCACACACACATACACACACACACACACACACACACACACACCCTTCTACTTTAAGCCTATTAAATGATGCTCAAGGTGACTTTGTATCCTTTGGCAAATGAGACCGAAGCTAAAGTACCACAATTCATAATGATAGTCTGTGAGGTCTGAGCAACCAGCAATAAAACGCAATTAGTCGTCCCCACAATGCCTCACTAATTAATGTGTGTACACTTCTTAGATAAGAGCAGCACATACATACTTTAATACCTTATTTGTAATGATGATGAAGTGCACATGAGCTGTAACAGCGTGGGTGGGAATAACCCAAGAAGGGGGAAATGAAGACACTTTTAAAACATGCTTAACAATGTTATGTTATGTTTCGTGTGGGTGGGACAGTGAGGTGCAGTGGGTGAGTGACAGAGATAAGATACAAAATAAAGAGTCTTTGGAGATGCAGAGAGAGAGATCAAAGGAGAGAGCCAGAGATACACAAGAAGTGTCCTTAAATGTGTTTTATAGTGCTGCTTGTTGGTGTCACCACTAGAGGGAGCTGCGGACCTGCTGTCACTTTGACAAAGGACATGAAAGCATGGATAGTGTGTTTCTGTATCTAAGAGTGTGTCTGGAGAGAAATAACACTTGTCAGCAGTAGACTGAACAGCAGTGAGTGTCTGCAGTCATGTCAACTTTCTTTGAGTCATTTGGTAAAGTAGCACTTCAGCACTAAAACAAACCAAGGATCTGGATATTACATTATTTATTTGTGTTCAGTTTAAAGCACTATTACCTCATTTATTGATTATAGCTAAAAAGAATTGTGATTGCAGTGAATCGGAGTCCCTAAAAGGCAATTGCTGGTATTCCAATAGATACTGTGTGTTGGCCAAAAGAACAGAGCGTGTAAAGTGAAATACTGTATTGCTATAAGAGGTGGTACAGAGCTCATGCAGCGGTGGAATCAGTAGGAGTGTCACCTACTGTGGTTTTACCACGGCTTAAGAGAGGGCCATAAAAAAGCCAACCGTTCTTTAACAGATAAACAATAACCCTTCCCTCTTCTTTACATCTCCTTTTTGTTTTACTGCTGTTTTCATTATCACTTGTATGTCCCTTTCTTTCTTTCTTTCTTTCATTTTTTCTTTCTTTCAGACTTCTGTTGCTTCTTGCATTAGTTTTATCCCTAAATCTATGCCCAGATAAAGTGTCACCATGTCCACCTTACAGCTCAGAGCTGAAATACTGACACAGACAAAGTTGATACTTTTTAGGATCAGCACTTTTCTTTGTCTTCTTGGTGCACTTGTGTAGGGTCTTTACAGACTATAGAGTTCCAGTTTGTGTGTGTGTGTGTGTGTGTGTGTGTGTGTGTGTGCGTGTGTGTGTGCGTGTGTGTGTGTGTGTGTGTGCGTCTGTGTGTGTGTGTGTGTGTGTGTGTGTGTGTGTGTGTGTGTGTGTGTGTGTGTTGGATTGTGGGTTTGTGTTTTTGGTAGCTGTTTTATCTTTTGTAAGAAAAAGTAATACGCTGTAGTCTCCCAAGGATATGAAAGATTGCCATCATAATAACAACTAAAGTGCACACTTAGGCTACACACACACACACACACACACACACTCACACACACACACACTTGACTTGACTGCAGTATTTACTGCAATAAGTGTAAAACACTGGGCCAATAGATGCACAGCAATACTGAGCATTATGTGCAAATGCAGGACAAGTGGTTGCATAAATCCATGAATGAACAGTTAAGTGTTTTAGTGATTACAGTGTAACATTTCAGCAAAGATGCTGCAGTCTGTGGGCAGTGACTGCAATCTCCCATTGCGATGTGTCGTGTATTTATACATACCTACAGTTTTACAGGATCAGCTTTCTGACCACTAGGCCTATGATTCAAACCAGACTTGGACGGATTAAAACATGCGTTTACTACCTGAGATCACTGTGAGGCTCTTTTCTCTGCTTAGAGTGATTGTAGTTGATGCTGCCAGCCAGAGTTTGAACATAGACTAAGAAAAGAAAGCACTGCACCTGCTCTAACATGACTTCAGTGGCTTTTGGTATGTACTACTGTTCAATCAGGATAGAAAAGAAAATGAAGTAATAACAAATAATTATTATATATTGATGATGTGGTAATGAATCATGGTCAAAAGTCTTTGGTGCTTAGAATACAGGGAGACATGGTGATCGAAGGGTGTCTGCATTGCAGACTTTTCCAGACTCATCATCACAACCTATTATGGAAAGCATTTATAAGAATATTAACATTTTTCCTAGGAGACAGGCTTTGACAGATGACTGGGTCTCTTTACTGTGAATTGCCCTGCTCCATGATAAGTGCTTAATAACTAACCCTGTCCTGTCATGTGGACCTGGTAGTTGTTCTAAGGATTAATCCAAAGTGTGGTGAAGCTGCCTTTGTGTTTTTGATCATTCACTGCTGGAATATTCTTCCTGATCCTTTGAAATGTGTTCACACTCACAGGCAATTCTTGTAAAAGCAACACGAAAACATTTTTTGTGTTGCTTTAATGACTAACATTGCATCTTTGATAGTTTGAGCAGTCTTAAGTTCTTGTTGTGACAGAACAGTTGTGAAAGGATCTTCATTTATGTCTTTTCTTATATCTCACGCAAAGCACATGAAGTTTTCTCCTGTGTATAAAATGTGCCATATAAATTAGGTTAGCCTTGACTGGCCTAGCCATCTATAACATACAGCAGTGTCTAAACGTGACCCTTAACCTTACAGCGTACTACTATGGTCTGACATTGTTAGTTTTTTTGTTGCGTAGTTTCTGTGGTGTTATATTGTAACATTACATCATTAGATAAAATGATTGAATCTCCCCTGCAGGAACACATCCTGATAAAAACTATCTTACTTGTTTCACTCAGATGCAGTCTATAAATCTTGCTTGATGAGTTGCGCGTTGCACAGATGTTAAATGGAGTGAGATGTGGTGCAGAAATTCCCTGTCAGCACACAAGAGTGATGGGAAATCCCTTGAGTGTAGATCATCACTACAGGATTTGATTAAGATTATTGTTTGTGCCTCAGTGAGCACACATCACCTCATATGATCAGGTGTGATCAAAGCCAAGACTGGGTGTAACCTGATATAGTGATGCTTTGGGCTGAGAAAAAAACAAAAATTCAAGTTATAACAAGACTGGACGAGAAAATGTTTTCTTGGCTGAATATAGGTCTGAGGGCCCACACCACATTCCTCCCCTGATTGTCAAGAGGGGCGATGTAGCATTTGTTCAATATTCCTGTAGTCCCAGTCCGGCCTAAGTGGCGTAACTGGATTCCTGCCGGGACGGGGCAAATCGGGTAAATCGGCTTGCAATTCCTGTAGTCTCAGCCCACAAATAGTGTGACTGCTTTATTCTTGTTTTAATGCGTACAGCCACAATTAAACACTTCTCAGAAGAGCCAAGTGGTTTGGCAGGATGTGAGAGCGCTCGTTCATACACCGCTCCACCTTCCCATTAACCTCAAGTGGTTTCATTTAAACACTTTTATGGTTTAAGCAATTTTGCTAATGATTGTTCTCTAAAAAGAGGGGGAGGTGACTTTCTGCCCGAGGATTATCATTTAAAAAAGCAATTCTTCCAATATCTACAGAAGATACTTTATAACTGAGAACATTGTCCTATTAATTCAATGAATCATGTGAATAATGAGCATAAATGTCTGAATGTAAATGTAACACTTAAATGGCATTAAATAAATATATTGCACTGCGTAGCTAGGTTCTATTAAATTCAATTTTCCCCACCGGAGAAAATCTGAGAGAAGAGTGAGAGAGATGTCAATCAAGCGTAGTCTTCTGACACAGTCTTTGTGAAATGGCCAAATGAACCAGAGGAATTGAAATCCAGCAGGGGTTTACCACAGAGGATTTGACGTCCTTAATTATGTGCTCTTTTTATACTTTTAAATCATATTGCAATTCAAGATGTATAGAATAAATCCATAAATAATCAAAAGCAGTAATCACCCACATAAGTCAAATGTGAGGTAAATACAAAGTAAAACTATGAAGCAACATACATTTTTACTGACCCAAAAAGTAATTATCAAGAAAACAGAGCATGAAATCAAAGCAGAGGGAGGTGCATATTCCACTACACACAGGTGTTTTATATATATCCCCCTCACAGACATTAAAATGCTGGTGGTAGAGAACACGCACATGATAGCACATGCCAATGGATTCATGCAGGCTCAATCACACAGAGATGCAAACAGACACACCATCTGTTTCATTATGTCAAAAACTATTTTTTCCCCATAGTAATCACTGAGTGAGCTGCATGAGAATTAGTTTTCGCCCAAATAAACTTTTCTATTTCACACAAGCTGTGCCCTTTAACAGGCTCCAGGGATTTGACTGCTTCTTTCTGTTGAGCTCTGTTATGCAATTTACTCTACATGTACCTGCTCATCCAACCCAGACGGATCCTTTTCAAGGGGTTTATGTGCCGTGACCTCGCTGTGCACCAATTATAATTAAACAACCGAAAGAGCAATACGACAGGAGATACTGGACTGTGTCATACAGTACAAGATTTATGTCCAAATCCAACAATGAGTGTCAATTGCATGGGTCCTTTGGTTCTATCCTAGTTACTTGGCAAATTCTGACTGGGCCAGACTCTATTCAGTCAGGCCTGTGCTTTAATTAGCCTGAACTGAAGTAGTTTCAATCATGAAATCTGAATCATAATCTTAATAGGTGATGAATTTGTGGTGATGTAGAGGGAAGATGTGTGCTACTCATCTTGCTACTCTTTTTGTTTGTGAATCCGTGTGATCCTGTGCTATTTTGTCTCTCTTGTCTCTATTGTGATCTGTATAACTACATTTCTAATTGAGCTCATTTGGGTAACTTATGCATGGTTCAATTTCTAATTGGGTCTACCGTTTTTGACCAGAAATTAAGTATACCATCCCGTTCTCATTTGCAAGTCGTCAAATAGTGACACTTTTTCACAGCCTTGGCATCTGATACAGATGCAGAAGGTATGCTTTCGTCTTGAATGAGACACACCAGGCTTTCAACTAACTTCCAACCATCCACAGTATATGTTTATATGAGTTGTTCCTCTAAACTGCTCTGAGTGACGTAATGAGATGCATGATATGTCAGTTGGATAAGATGGATGGACCATCCAACCCAGGACTTTTGCACAGGAGAGCGGGGTTGAGTCATGTGTGAAACCAAATGTTGAGTTATCATTTTAACAGACAAATGGTTTCAACTATGCATCACAATGAAAGAAAACTGATGTCATCATGTGTGTCAGTATGATGGAGAAATGACACTGTCATGTGCATATGAATAAGATGCCAAAGGGGTTTGACAAAGTGTTGGTATTTGAAAGCATGATGGCTTGTGTTATTTGTTTCATAAAAATGTCCCACTGTAATTTCTTTGTTAATGCAATATACACATTCAGTACACTGCAATCAAATTAAACATTTTTTTCCTTCAACACAAACAAAACTACAGGAGCACTGCGAGATGTGACGTAAAGGTCATAAGTACAGTATAAAGCAATGCATAAAATAAGATGAAGGGGAAGCTGCTTCAGGTTTCAGCTCTGATGAGTGTTCCTACATTAAATATCTGGTTTTCCGACATACCTTTTCTTCTATGAAACATTCCCTTTGATGTCTACAACATCCTGCTTCATTACAATACTCAATGTACTCAGACCGTATACATTCACCCTTTGTTTCTCCAGATGCTGCCTGGTTGCCATCTGGCATCTTTATTCTTTCCTGGTGTTATTTTATTGCTGCTTTTCCCACACACATAACGCCTCCATACTGTTTCCATAGCAATGCTATTACTGAGATGACGGTTTTCTCTTGTTGTTACCACTCTTCACTATCAAGTGTCCATATCTGAGACTCTCTGGCAAGCCAGGAACGCTGCTCTCTGCAACAAATAGCTAATTGTGGTGCAGGTAGTGTAGGAGTATGTGCTTATCACATTGTGCAAGTTTTAGAATGACCACATTTTGTCATGCGTTTAGGTATAGTGCACAGAAGTTTACAAAAAGTCATGGCAGGCAATTTTCTACCACAAATTATCTTGTTAATGTGATTCAGACATTTAGGCACGTTAAGTATATTTTACAGGATGTTATAATTTCATTGAGATATTTCGAATGCTTAAGGTACAATGGATCTCCAATGTCAGCAGTTTTCTGTGTAAGGAAGTACAAACACAGAAATGGACAAAAACTCAGATATTTTTTATATCCTCTTTTAAATCACTCCCCTGGAACACATTCATATTTACTGCAGTGACCCTGGATGGAGACAGAAATGACCTTAGCTGCAGTGGGAGGAAGTGTTAAACTGCACACAGACACGCGCACACACACACACACACACACACACACACACACACACACATACTGGAGGAGGTATTTGACTCTCACCATAAAAACAGCACTGTGGAAGGTGTTCAGGAGAAGTGTGAAAGCATAGTGCCTTACTTGCAGGCACCTTTTTATGAGGTTGTTTGTATGCAAAACATTTCAGTCCAGACATATGGTGCTAACAGCTCATACAGCTTTCAGAGATTACCATGGTGACCAACTCGTTAAGACACTAACTCTGTTTTGCCTCTGTTACGCCTCTGTTACTACTCCCAATGGCTGCTCAGTGGTGGAACGACTTTGCCCCACCGTTCTTTTCTTCGTTTCTGTTGGGCAGTGGGATTGCTTCATTGGCTTTTCAATCCATGCTTTGACATATATCGTACAGTAACCTGTGTTTTTTCTGTGTGTTCAGGGACACAGTGGAAATAAATAAGTTGAATATGCTGGTTGGGGTCCGGGTTATGTAAGAAGAATGACTGAAATCCGCCAGCCTGCAGGCACACCGGGCTCTTAAATGGAATGACAGCTGACACTCTGATTGGTTTGATTCATGTTATGCTGAAAACACACCTATGAATAATCCAGAGACTTCCTCTCGGTTTGTGCCCAGATTGTGCGCCGTGTAACTAGCAAAACTGCGTCAGACGCGCCCTACATCACTTAGCACCATGCGCTTTAGACTGTGCGCCTTCCGTTGTTTAAATAGGGCCCGTAGTGTAAAATTTGATTCTTTGAAGAAAAAAAAATTCCTCTGTTATGATAAAGTTATTGTCACTAAAGTAATTACTGAACAAGTACACTTAGTAAAACTTCACTAGTTAAACAATATGATATTTCTGTCAATGAAAACTGTCTTTACACACAACTACAGCAAGAACTATGAGTCAAATCACTCTGGAAATGTGTCCTTGTACAGTCTAACAATGTTAGACATTGATACAAGTAATGTCAGTCACTGACATTGGCAAACGTCAAAACATAACAGATGCTACATGCCTTATAGTTTGCATAACCCACACCAGACCCCCCCGAGCTTATACAACCTTCATTGTGTTGCTTGCCATAAAAAACGTTTCATTAAAATAACAATACATTGTAAAGTTTTAAACCATCTAGTTTGCTTAAGTGCTGCCACCTGCTATGGTTTCCTGACATTGTTTCTCTTAAAGTAAAATGCAACAGCAATTTGCTATTTATGGCTGCCCAGTTTCAATTGCATGAGCATGCAGTTGCATGGCAGGGAATACGATGTGCTCTGTAACCACTACGAGAGCAGGGAACCTAATGAATTGGCTGGACCTGATATAGTCTTTAATTAAGATAAGCTCTAGAATGATCAGTAAGGATGTTTTAAGACTGTAAAATAATGAGATGTTGCTGTCCAGGTTACAAAATGTAGTGGGGTTTTTTTGTGTTTTTTTTAAAACTAAAACTGACCTGTACTGTCCTGCTAATTGTTATGTTATCTTTTGACTTCAAATGAAGTGTGCTTGCTACAGTAAAGGTATTGGAGATGACTGGTTGTGGTGTTGAAGGTCATGACATTTTGACCCTGCTTATCTTCACCGGCTGTCTCAAGTCTAAATGATTAGCTGTAATCTAATGCTCCTCTGAGAACAATAACAGCCACTAAATGGAAACACTCGGGATTATGTCCCAGTGGTGACCTTCCTGAGTGTGTGCATGTGTGTTTCTGTGGGTGTGAGTGTGTCTGTGGGTAGAAGGGAGTAGGTAAAGAGAGAAACGTATCCATCTGTCTATCTTTCATGTGTTTTTGGTAGATTATCAAAGTATAACTTGATGTTAAACTCAAAAAATCGAATTTCACAAATAGACCCCTCTTCTTATCATTGGATACTTCACAGAGTTTCTGAATAATTGAGGGAGGCACACCTTCATCTCTATCAGTGTAAAGTTTTGTGTTTGCTTGTGTCTGTGTATTACTCTTGAAACTCTTGAATATGTATGTATATCTTATTTCTAATTGTGTTTTGTTTGGCATTTCTAGGAGATAACTTGACAAGAGTAATGATGTTTCATAGACTATAGTAATTCAGCAGCGCTAAACTCCTCCTGGTATGGAGGAGAATTTTATATAGGGATGCACCAATACCACTTTCTCTTTTTGGGTACTTCCAGATACCGAGTACCGATATGAGTACTTAATAATATCACGTAAAAGGTCACGTGATGAGCACTCCCATTTCTGAGCCCACCTGAACGCAGCACTACACAGCGCATCCCCTGGAAACACGGCAATGAGGGAGACATGCCAGGACTTACTTTACTGCACCTACTATGGAGACATCAGTGATCACTGACGGACTCTTTAACTAACTGAACTTCTCTTTATATGGGAGACTTAAACTGAAACCATTCTAACTTTTAAAAAACTTTGGTAGAGTTTCCTGTCTGTCTGTTTGGTCTTGGTACATCTTTTATGTTGCTTTTATTATGTTTCAACAGCCATGTTAAGTACTCCGTTACTTCCCACCTCTTTGCTCAAAAACTGGATAATAGAAACTCTGGCTCCAACGCAATTTACTTTTCCATTTTATCTCCTGATTTATCACCTCCTGCTTTTAGTGGCCAATAAATGACAAGGTTGCAGTGATTAAAAATGTATTAACAAAAACAAAACAATTAAGGCAAACATAACACAATTAAAAGCTCGGTGATCGGTCATTAAAATCACATTAGAATCCATCTTAAGCTCACGTGTGCTTCCTGATCACAGCTCTGCCACTGTGAGACGATGGAGGAGGGGGCGAACAAATCTCGTTTGAGACCCAGCACAAATGTATCTTCAAGATATGGACCATGATTGACATGGCGATGACCTCAGGGCCAGGACTCATCACTGTATGGCTGTAGTATACTTGACCACAGAACTACCCTCCTACAGTGCTCAAACTGAAATGATAGAGGAAAAAACCTGGGGAGTGATACATGACAGTCTGTCGGCAATTAATGATTGTGCATACACACATTTCAAGCTTATAACCCAGGATGCCCAGCTAGTATCAAATAACAGCACAGGATATAAAATAATGCCTCCTTCCTGTGACACATATGAGCTCTCACAAGGATTAATGAGACCTACATGAAGCCTCAATAACTGTAATGCAGCAATATACTGATGCTTGTAGCATAAATATGCTACATTCACATTTTAATGTAATAGTGTTGTTTGTTTGAAACTGAATAATTTCTTTAAAACAGTATTATTTGCACATAATATGAGGAGGCAGACAGTAACTGATGTAAAATGGACCTTGATGATGAGTTCCCTTGAAAGATTGTAGATATTTACTGAAATGTTTGAAACAATGCCTGCTCTCCAAATATATGATATAATGAATACATAAATAATAATATATCCTTTACTACATACAGTGTTAATACATACAATATAAAAATGGAACAATAATTCCTAAGTCAAACACATAAGTTGCTGTTTGCTTGATTCTGCCCTGAGCACAGAATCTTGTGAGTGACGGGGGTGTGACGGATTCATGGTGGAGGGCAACACATTGCCAGGGGCAAAATTGAAATGCTGGATTTTAATGGATTGACTAATGACGCTTTCATGCTCTCCCTCTTCCTCCGTCATTCTGCCCTTTGACATGTGGCTGCAGTCATGGCTGGAGAGACAGATTTAATGAATGTGTGATCTCTGTATGTGTTGCATTGCTGTCATTTCACAGAGCTGTCACTCTGCTCTGCACAAAGCCTTTATACAGTATTGTGTTTTTTTTCACATGCCTTAGGCTACTTAATCTCAAAAAGTGTTTGATAAAAAATGAAATGTTATTTAATTCCTTTAAGAACCATAATTCAATGGTTGAAAGAATTCAACTGATGAAAAGGGACATAACCACAATCTGTGCAAGGAAATTTGTTCTGTCAATGTGTGTTCAACAGATGGTTGAAGGTCGACTCTCTGTTGGTGTACTATACGCTTTACAATATGCTGCTGTGGACCTGCTCGACTGCAACAACTACTAACATCAGTCTTCCCCATAGTATCATTATTGTTGCTGCTAATGCTTATAGTAGACCTGTTGACTCCGACTGTTACAATTACTACAGCCTTTATCATTACTCTGCTTCTTGCGCAAATTTATTTTTTGCAAATTTTCACACTAGTGTACCACTATTATTGGCATTGTAACCATAAGTATGTATTACCTGTTGTTGTTCATGTAACAAGGACATATGTTGTTGTTGTAACAAGAACATATGTTGTTGTTTCTCTCTTTGCCTGTCTCTATCCTGCATCTCCTTCTATCCCATTTTCGGCCCATCCAGTCGAGGCAGATGGCTGTTCAACGTGAGTCTTTTTTAAGAAGTTGGCTTCTGTTTAAGTTAATTAATGTATGCAAGTAATTTAATATATCGTAAATTGGTGACCTAAACTACCCCAAACTTAAATGTAGATTTAAAGCTTTAAAGACCTCCTCCAGTGAAAATCAAGTTTTTAACCTTGTAAACATCTTCATGTGTTGTTTATATGCTACAAGACATATCAGGGACAACATAAGCAGTCAACTCAATGGCTGGGCCTGTCTGCTTTTAAACTGCAGTGTACCAAGCTAGGCTGTACAACATGTTTTCAGATTGGAAGGTTTGAGCTATGCTATATCATTATGTGCAACCTATGACAACCACTTTGGTGATGCACGGGCCAGCTGTAACTGTCATCGTCAATTTGCAAACTCACTACTGACTACAAACGCTAACGTTATTATTAATTACTAAATTTTAAGCAAGCTTAGTTTTCAACAAGTTGCAACCAAACAATGGCAGAGACGTGTTTTGATTTCGCGACGGAGGGGCAGGTTGGAAATTTGCATAGTGGGTGGGGACTATGCAGATTCAGGAATGTTTAATGAGGGAGAAGGAGGAGATGCCTCTGGAGGATTTTTACAAGATAATTTAACGTATTTTCAGAATCAGCTTTATTGGCCAAGTAGGTACACATACAAGAAATTTGACTCTGGTTTAACTTCGCTCTCTATGTACAAGCATTAGACATTAAATATTAAACATTAAACTAATATGTACATGCTACGAGAGACAATAGTGCAATGATGAGGAGTGCAAAGGATGTTTTTTTTTTGCAGAAAAAACATATGAGAAACAGTTTGTTATTTCAACCAGAGCATTTTATACGTCTTAAAACATGACTGGAGCTGTTCTTTAACATCACCAAACTGCAACTGTTTTACAATGTTAATCTAATGTTTATTTTTGTTGATGTCCAAAAGTAATTAAATGTGGAATATTTGTGAAAGTTGGCATGAAAGTGCCAAACAGATGCTACAACAGTACTTAGGTGGTCATATTTTGAGCATGAGGCCACTGACCAAGCTTCCTTTATGACGAGTTGAGAGTGAGAACATCAAGCTGTCTTTGGTTAGCAGACTCTAAATCCCCATCGTTTGTGTCGCGCTGTGCATCCCCATCTGAGGATTTCCTCCTGTAAAGAACAACAGCATCATTAAACTTAGCAAGTAGCCTTTAACAATGTACGTTTATGTTCAAAAGTACTGTGGGACCATATTGAATATGATGGGAGAGAGACTGTCAGGGGACCTTATTATAGAGCAACAAAGTCCATACAGGGAAGAGGTCTTGTGGATTTGACACAGGAGACAGCTACGCTCCATCGTTCCCTTTCATGAGCACAATCATTCCCTAACCTATACCACATGATTATTACCGTAACCATGATGAGGAAGGTCTACTTACCTTAAAAATACTTATTTTAACCCTAACCATGCAAATGCTTTCAATCTTACCAAACCCTGGCACTGTCAGAATATATAAAATGATTTCTTTTTTCAGCTTTGGTTTAAAAAGTTTTGGATTTCACATACAAAAGATGAAGGAAACCACACAGCTATTTTTAGGCAAGAACCCCAAAAGTGGACATGTTTTTCAATGTTTTTTTTTTTATTTTTTTTTACTTTGATGCAAAATAACTACGTCAACAACAATTCTTGCTTCAAGTTAGTTTTGGTAGGGATATGGAGTCACTAACTAGTCAAATTTGTTCTTCAGCAGCATCAAACTCCCTGCAGATGCCACTGATGGTTCAGTCCATGTCAGTGGGAACAGCTCAGTCCTATGGGCAGGAGATGAGGAGCTCCCAGTAATAAGGAGGGATGACATCCCTGATGCTGTCAAATTATGTCATAGCTCTTAAGGCAGAGCTACAGACAAGGGCACATGTATACAGTATGTGAGCTTATGTTATCTACAGTACACAGAAAACACTGGTTTGGTAACAGTTAACTGGGACCTGAAAACCATGTTTTCCATGAAATTATTAAATTAATATTAAACAAAGTGAAATACCTCACTGATCAAATGTGTCTTGGAACAGATGAGAGTAGCCTGTAGTACAAACAAAATTTTGGTAATGTTGATATATATTTTCAAGGAGGCACAAAGAATACAGCACAACATTGACACTGTTTTCCTGACATCACATGCACTTTGTTGCAGCAGTATTTTTATTTGCAGTTTGAAAATGAGACAGTCTAATGCTGTAATACTGAGTGGACAAGATGTCACTCAATTAATAATCTGCTGAGTTCATCAATTAGCACAAACTAAAATATGTTCAAATGCAATGTTATGATGAGTAGCATATATTAAGGGCCTGAACATGCAAAGCGTCACAGTGTGCAGCGCAGGTGTCATTGCTATTGCTATTTGCTATTTTCTCCCCGACGCAGTTATCATTTTCATGCCCAGTGCCCACGTTGTGTAAACAGCCACACACCTGCCTGCATGCGCACCTAGCTCTTAAAGGGAATGAGAGCTGACACTCTGATTGGTTTGAGCTGTGTTATGTCCAAAACAAACAAATGAATTATCAAGAGTCTTAAGCCAACCTCTTAAATATGTTGTTAATACGCGTCAAATATGTGTTGTTGACCTGTTAAAATTAACTTATTTTTGAGCTAGTTGGCCTTCCATATATGTGCGTGTGTGTGCATGTTTACGTGTACTTGTGTGTGTGTGTGTGTGTGTGTGTGTGTGTGTTTTCATGACCTTATTTGGCCTACTGCTCACAAACTGTGTTATGATTTATGTGTGTGTTTTGTGCACCATGTATCCCTTGCTCAGCAAGAAATGTGGGGCTGTCTGCAGCATGGGCACCGTGTGTATCATTAAAACGATAATCACATCAGTGTCAGGAAACAATGACCAGAGGAAGGCTAGACAGTTGAGTGATACACACCATCACTGTACCATAAAAATGACATAAACACACATGCTCATAGAGTACATATAAACACACATACACTCTTATTATACCCTCACACTGGGGTAGGGCATCTCATGGGATTTTCATTATGTTGTGTGTGGGCTTTTGCTGACAAAGCTCAAAGCTAAATTTGTAACTTGACAGGTGGACAGCAAATCACCAACATTCACAAGATAGGGATGCACGATATCGGATTTTTTGCCGATATTCGATATGTCGATATTTTCCAACCCTTTTTGCCAATTGCCTATTGCCTACCGATATATTAGGTACATGTTTTCCTCCAATTGCTGAGAACATGAAGTCTCTCCTGTAGTGGAATTGATATCATGCCTACTCTTATTGTAGTGACCCACTGGCAGATGCAGAAATAGCATAATACAGTGGTTTTTAAAATGTGCACATTCACTGGGCAATATAAGAAAACTGCTTAAACGTATGTAAAAAATGGCATATTTATTTGTATGTAACATTTTCTTTCAAATAAAACTGTAATATTCATACAACTTAGACAGGCTTGGATGATGAGATTTGGCGCCTCCTCGCATGACCGATGCTTAGCAACCATTGCAAATAGCATCTTGCACCCGGCTACACGCTTGACGGAAGAGGCGTGGTGCATGTAGTGCACGCGCACACTCGCGCAGAGTTAACGTCGTTGCATTACGTCAGGCTTTTTAAGGGAATCATCGAGCATTTAGACATAAAAAGCGTTGTGTTATCGGCGGAAAATATCGGCAGAAAAATGCCAAATGCCAAATTCAAGCCATAATCTGCAGATACCGATAATGTGCTGATAATATCGTGCATCCCTACTGCAACAGATGGGAAAGCAGTTGCCAGAATAAAAAGGTCAAATGGACACAATCAATAAACATTAGGATTTTTGAAAGGAAATAAAAATACCACATTTTGTCGTATTTTACAGTAAATGTTGAATTGGCTATGTACTATATGAGTATGCAGTGAGGTTTTTTGCAAAAGAGCCTAAGGAAAACAGCAAATACTGTACATGCTGAAGGTCACCTCACAACTTAGCTACTGCAGAATACAAGCCAGCTAACAGACTTATAGTCCACAATACTCACCAGTGATTACTGTAAAAGCTGTGCAGAGCTGCTTTCACAGACACTAAGAGTCAGTAGTTCTCTGAGCTGGCCTTTGCTTCTGTGAGTGGCAGAGTAGCTGTAAAGTTGTAATAAAACAAGAACGCTTGTATTGATTGCTGCTGAGTGGTAGCCTTGATTATTGGGCATCAGAGCATTAAATGTGTGTTTTAGATGATTTAATAAAACACATCGCTGTGTGTGTCCCTGTGCAGTGTGTTCACGCTTGCGAGTGCATTTTTCCTTTGTTATGGGAGTATTGATTTTCGGCACCTACTGAATCTATCACATGTATTTTAGTCATAATTGATGTGTGTATGACATTGACATATTGTTCAAACAAAGCAAATACGTCATAAGAAAATAGAAAGGAAAAATAAGGCAGGAGAACATAAGTGTTGTAATATAGGAGAAAGGCTGTGTAGTTGTAGTTGTGTGATGCTTATTTACGTGAGCCTTACTTTGCTTTACTCACATTACATAGTGTGTTGCACCTTCACACAACCTTCAAATACAAGACTAGTTGGTTAGTTGGTCCTTTTTGCCTTTTGCCATTTTGTAACCTGCATTTGAATGGCTGATAACATAGATAGAAATCACACACATACAGAGACCACTGCAAGAAAACAATTTGTTTAGAGGAAAATACTCTTCAGGTGCCGGTTTAGCTCAGCGGTTAAACCGGCGGCCTTATACAGAGGCTATAGTCCTTGATGCGGCGGCCCCGTGTCATCCCCACTCTCTTCCTCTGTTTCCAACACTGTCCTCTCAATAAATGCATGAAAGTAGAGCCCGACCGCTTTATCGTCAACCGATTTTGTCGGCCGATATTCGTTCTTTGCAGATATTTATTCATTACATTTTTACAGTGCTGTGGGTTAATAGCCATTACACCTCCTAACAAGCAGGGGGTGCAATTTTTATTTTGACAGCAAGGGAGCCAGGCTCTCAGTGTAAGTCAAGAAATGAAACAGCCACCTCACTCATGGTTACAACTATAAACCAGCACAAAAATGACAATTACCAACATATCTAGAACACGTGTTCTAAACAGACACATAAAAAACACTAACAAATTTTTTTTTTCATTTTGGAACATAAATAGCAAACTTAACAACTTAAACTACTCAGTCAAAGGGCCAAAGAAAGCTTGCTCTCAGAGCACCACTGTTTCTACCCTCTGCGCATCTAAACTGCGCAGACGAGATCCCGTGTGTACACTCTGGCTCTCAGTTTGAAGTTCGATAGTGATGAAGTTACAGAGGCCTTAAGCTTTATTGTCTGCTAGTTTCACAGCGGATACGCTCTAAACAACAAGCTTACACGTCTACACCTCCGTACAACCCTGCAGAAAGATACAGGATTCTGTTTTAATAAGCCATCGTCGCGCTGCTGCCAGGTGTGTGCGTCTGCCTACTCCGCCCTCCGTCACACCTTCAGCTCCTTACAGCAGTGAGACAGGCGCGTGCGGACTGTTCTCATTCACAGAACGGCAAATGAAGACGTTTTGTGAAGTCCCTTTCACGTGTCATAAAGATGTTAAAGTTACGATGTTACTGTGCAACAGAGAGCAGAGCAGAGAGACAGCCATGTCACCGTGATGCTACGTTTTGATTGAGTCCCGACCTGCGGATTTTTGGCTGAGCTCCAGACCACTGCCCCGCGATAGACAGTCCATAGATGGTCCAAAATGTCCCAAACAGAGCAGAATAATAAGAATAGAAACACAGACGAAGGGCAGATCCTCTGCAGATGCAGACACCATCTCACACTTCTCCTGGATTATGATGTTGATTAATATGGAATATTTAATATGGAAAATCCTGCTCTTTAAACCTTTTATTACTACTATTAACAGTATCAGTCTGTCATATGAGCTGGTCTGTGTTTAGTGACTTTTATCTTCAGCAGCACTTTGTGGAAAAAACAAGAAAATCATTTTTGTTTCTACTTTTGTGTGTTTTTGTGTTATACTGACAAGAAACACCATTTTATTTGAATTTTATATGTCATGAAAATGTGACAATAACTTTTCCGATTTGGAATTACAATGATTTAATTTTAGGTACATTTTGAACATATTTGAATATATCGGCCAATATATCGATATCGGAAATTTTTTACTCCCTAATATCGGAATCGGCATCGGTCCCAAAAATCCAATATCGGTCGGGCTCTACATGAAAGACCAAAAAATAATCTTTAAAAGAAAAAAAATACTTCATCCAGCAGTGCTTGTGTTCTGACGGTGATGGATGAAGACTGGTGTATTGCCAACACTCCAGGACAGTAACCCACATTACAGCATGGTCCTTTTTCACTCAGCAGTTTTCTGTTACTCATTAGAGGGTAGAGGATTTAAGCTCCAGCTCCAATTTCATACGTGGAATTGGTTGGGAATCTGCTGATCCCCAAGGTGTGGGACGGGATCGATCTGGAATGAGCTCCAGAAGAATGGCCTTTCCATTACGTGTGAGATTGATCTGAGGTTGTGTACTCGTCTCGGGCCGGTGATAAATATGAGAAAGCAGAGATTATATGAGCAGTTCATTTTGGAAGGACTGAAAATTGATTTAAAAAAGGAACTGCTGCTGACTACATACAATCAGATACTGTACATTGTTGTTATTCAGAGGCAGGTTTATTTTGTTTTTTTATTTGTCATCTTAATGATACTTCTGTGCTGTTGAAATCAAATCAATGAAACAACAAAATGGACTACATCCAATTCAGTCACAGTCAGATATAACCAATTACCTCAAAAGGCAGCTCTGGCCCGTCTTTCCATAAGTCACTTTTCCCCAAAAGACTCTTATTGAGCGATTCCAAGCCCTATTTAGAAAAGGTCGGCTAAGCAGGAGGAGCCCAGTGATGGTGTTGGCATGAATTCATTCATCAGGTCATGTTTATAGACTGCACAAAGCCATTTATTTTACCTACAACAGCTATTTACCCTCATTGATAACATCCATTAAAGCTACAGTCGAGTTTAAATGGAAACATCAAGCAGTAGCATATCTAATGGATAGCACTCAGCAGCTCCAAATGCATGTTGAGACAGTTCTTTATTTGCCATGGTTACACAGATAACTACAGGACTTTACATTTCAGTAAGTTGAAAGTTGAAAGCCTGATGCGCCTCATGCAAATGCTGAAGGACTCCTGTGTTTGTTTGCAATGTGTGGTTTTTGACACCTTAGGAATTAGGCAAACATCGTGCTGAAAATTTTGGGCCATTGGCCATGCTCTAACATGTGATGGGTTAGGAGTGAGAACCTGGAAATGAAGGCATCTTTTGTTAAATCCCAAGATTGATAGTCTTGAGCCAGGCTTTGAGCTTTATGCTTCGGCCAACATAAAAAGCTGATGTGTCACATAATGGTAGTATGTTTACCATGTTTACCACCTTTGTTTTAGCATGCAAACATTTGCTTATAAGCACTTAACCCAAAGTACAGCAGAGGCTGATGGGAATGTTGTCCTGAGAGAGTGGGGATGACAGGGCAAGGGCTGTGCCTCTATACATAGGGCGCAAGCTTTGACCGCTGAGCTCAACATCCACCCCTTGATAAGACATTTTACTTCAATCCACAACGTCTAACTCAGATAGAGATTCCAGTTCTCAATGAAGATTCAAGGGGTCACCAGAGGCGTTCAGCCTCTGAGCACCATAGCTGTTTAGATGTTTTAGTCTTAGAATTGCCAGAGGGTGGTGCTGAAGAGCATGACATTGACATTTTTCAGATTGTTACTTTACAGTCAAATACATTTATCATGGTTATTGGACCACAAGTATTGTATTGTCACTTTCAAACAACTCCGACGTAATGCTGGGCACTCATACGACAGCCGTCTATTCATTTTCAGAAAACACAGCATCAGTGCATGTGGTTCGCATTCAGCTGCTGCGCAAGTATTGACGAGAAAATACATTTTAATGCTACAATATTCTCTACAGTTAATTACTCGCCCTTGGCTCTGTGCCTCCTCCTCATGTTAATATGTTGAATCTGAAAGAAGAAGCAGACTGATAACACAGCGGTTAGCATGACATTTCCATGGCATTTACCACCACATCCCCTGGCTTGTAGTTTGTTGTTGTTTACCGTCTTTTCATGTTTGTTAACATCAGACATTTACCAGTTTGTATGTTGAAGGCATCTGCTATAATGGAGATGACCACACCAACAAACCAACTATTATCATACAGACAAATACATGATACAAACCATATACTATATTGTGTCCAGATTTTTATATGATTGCTCTTCTATCCAAACTACTTGCAAATAGGAGCACTGCAGTGCTGACATTTTCACTGCATGTGCTAACACACACACAACAAAAGCACACCACACATGCAGAAAGAGAAACCCCACAGCAAAATGCTCCATTTACCTCTGCTTGACACCCCTTTATAGAATTACTGGAAAGCACACAACATAAACCCTTTCATGTGTAAACACACACACACACACACACACACACAAACAAACTGCATTACCATTTAAACTTTGGCTTTGCTGTTGGAGGCTTGATTCATAAATGTTGATGCATCAGGGTTTCACTACGAAGCGCTCTCCTGTGCTCATTGTCTGAATCATTTAACATCGTCATGGTTGTCTTCAAGCCGCCCATGATCATTTACATTCAAGATAAACAATAAAGCAGGACATATACGTGAATTTGATTATTTTCCCTCAATAGAAACACATTGAACGTATCACAAACAATGTATGCTGGGTCTCCAGGAGTTGCCGGTGATTCAGTCTCACTTTAATGGCAGCAGACAAACAGAAGCAGAGGAAACATCATGCATCACACTTGATTAGTGTTAAAGGCCACAGACTGTATATAAAAAGTGGACCTAACCTCTTGGGTTTAAAAGTGAAGCCAATGCAGAAATAAACAGGCTTACTTTCATACCTTAGAACCAGTACAAGACTTGAGTGCTTTTATCAGTCTCTGTTGTACGATTTTGATATAAGTTGATTTAATTCACCAAACTTGTCATTGCGGATTAATATGATTGGACATTGTCTGTGATCAAATAGACTGTTTCTGTAGGGGTGGCCTTTGACAGCAGACCACTGCTTTTTTACAGCAGGGGTCTGCTATACAAAAATTATAGATCAAAGAATCAGAATAGAAGTTGTTTCAAAGTTGTGTAATAAATGTGAGCATTGCACTTTTGACCAAATCAGAAAGTTTGCAGACAGTTGATGATGCTGCATAAATACATTCATCTCCTCTGCATGTTTTGGTTTGATAGAAAACAATAATTTGGATGAATCTGGATTTTTATTTCAAGTTTTATATTCTTCTAAAAAAGACACTTGCTCATAATAGACTATGCAGTGAAGGACAGCACACTTTTAAGTAATTATGTCAATGCAAAAATTATGTAACATACACCAATATTGAATTTTGTGGATGAATTCAATCTGTCTTTGTGCCTCAAACAGCTACAGGGCAATCATAGTTTGTTATATGTTCTGTAAATATAATGTAATTTTCATGCTGTCTAAAAGACTTTCTATATCCTGGAAAAGAATGTCTTTGGTTCAGGTTTCATTTTTCCCACATAACTAACAATGAAAGAGACTGATACTAACTGGCTGCAATGAAACAATGAATTTATTGTTTTGTTTAATGAAAGGAATAATCAGAAAGAAGTATTCTCAGTCTTCATCCTCAGAGAGGAAACAGCTGTAAAATGTTTTTTCGCAAACCATCTGAAGAATCTTCTCTCCTCGGTGACCTCACCCTGCTGTGTGTTTGGGTCATTCTGCGTTGCACCATGGAGGGTCTGAAGAGCAGGTTCTTCGCTGGGCTGCTTATTCCTAACCTCACCCCCCAGGACTGAAGTAATGACTTCAGCCGGCAGGGTTACAGGAGGTGATAGAGCTCGCATCACAGCAGAGTCTGGTTCCAGGCTTGTTGAAGGTTCTTATTGTGTAGCCTGGCAGACTTTCAATCCCCCCTGGGCTGCAGTGATAGCAGGAGGTTCATCAGTGTGAGTTACAGGAGGTGGTGGAGCTGGAATTACAGCAGATTCTGGTTCTGGGTAAGACAGTGGCTTTTCTGCTGGCTCATCCAAGTGGTTGGAGGGGAAATTTCACCAGAGTCTGGTTCTCTGCTGGGCTCTTCAGTCATAAATTCACACCCTGGGGCTGAAGCAATGACAGCATCTTCAGTATCCTCAGCTGGCAGGGTTACAGGAGCTGATGGAGTAATGGTGACGCAGTAACAAAGCTCTGCAGATATGTCGCCTTTGCTATTTTATACTGGAGCAAGCAACGCCGGCGTAAAACCGCCAAAGTGTTGTTTTTACATTGTGCTCTGGCATTGTTCCACCTGTTGCCTATGTTACAACCACTGATGCTGGCTCGGAGGAACGACTATACCTCACCTTTCAGCAATGTAAAAGTTTTTTTTTTACAGATTATTTTTATGGCTTTAACCTTTACTGGAGAGGACAGTTGGACATGAGGAAAGAAAGAGTGGGGAGGACATGCATCAAGAGGTAGAGGGTCGTAGATGAACCGCTGTATCGAGGACTGAGCCTCTATACATGGGGCCTGTGCTTTAACCACTGAGCTAAACCGGCGCCCTGTAAAAGGGGCTTTTCGAACTTTACCTTCAAGTTATGGTCACTTCTTGCTCCAAAAAACAAACAAAGATGGCTGACATGACAGTAAAGCTTCAATATGGTTATCCACAAACCAATGGGTGACCTTAAATGAGCTATTTCCAATTCTTATATGATTTGAAGTTTGAAGAATATTTTAAAAATCTAAGTCAGCAATATATAAATTCTGTTCCATTTTATTTGTATCGCACATTTCATCCAAATGTAAACTCAGTGTGCTTTACGGAAGATAAAAACAAACACACACAAAAATAAAATAAAATCTAAATAAACAAATGAATCCAGAGACACAAATATAACATTTTAAATACATTAAGAAATTGGCCTTGTTGTACCAACCCTCACAACACACACACACACACACACACACACACACAGGCAGACAATTGTACTGTAATCAAACACAGATGCATTAACTCTTCCTATCTCTTCTCTCGGACCCTAGCCGGCTGTTTCTAGTTGTTTTCTGTCTCCTGATTCTGATCTCTGCACACCTCCCCCATCTCGTCCATCCTCCTCTGGTTCGCTTTGACTTCATGCTGCCTATGGGTTCTGTATGTACAGTGCCTTGGCGGATCTAGGGGAAAATGATTACTTAATGTCAGCAAATATACGATTCTGACTTGATTACTCTACTGTAGCTTTTGCATAATTTTATGTCTGTTTTTGCGCAACCACAAAATCACAAGATGTAATGTGATTTGAAAACAGAATTCACTAATCGCAGTATATATGTTTTACTTTGATACATGGTGATTTTAATAGTGAAGCAAAGAGCCAAAGGGTGGCACAGTTACAGCAGCAAGATTTATCTTTCTACCACAGCTGAAGGACACAGAGCCAACAGTTGTTTGGTACATGTGTTGAGGATAAGGTTCAGAAAATAGAGAGAAAAAGAACTGAAGAAGAAAAAAGAATACCATACAGTGTGTATTCAATTGCAAAGGGTTTACTGGGGAGGAGAGGAACAAATCTGCAAAGATGGTTGACAGAGTGAGAGGGCGAGAGAGGTAGAGTGGAAGCTAATGGGAGAGAGAGAGAGAGAGACCGAGTGTGGGAGTGAGAGAGAGAGAGTTGTGTGTTTGCACCACATGCATCTCAGTTCCCAGCGCTGATGGTGAAGCTGCTGAGGAGACCTAAAACAGCAGGAAAAAGGAAAAAGGAGGGGAGCGTCCAAGTATCGGACAGAGAACTGATATCACGGAGGGAGTCACTAAAGGGGAGAGGAGTGGAAGGGGGGGGGGGGGGGGGCAACTGGGGCACAAGCATATTAGTGACACGCATTAACACCGGCAGTCGGGAGCAAGGGAGCGCCGAAGAGAGTGGAGAAGAGACGGGAGAGAAGGAGAAGTGACAAGACGGAAAGAAGTGCTGATGGCAGGAGGGTGACGGTGCACCCTGACAGGACCTGAGAGTGACTCCCATCCCTCTGTATCCTCCTTCCTCTCTGCACTGTGTCATTATCCCTTCTCTGACCCTGTCCCCTCCTCCCTCCCACTCCTCTCCCCCTCTCTGTCTCTCTCTCTCATACCACCGCTCTCTCTCTCTCTCTCTCTCTCTCTCTCTCTCCTCCTACAGTCAGACCAGGGAGAGCGAGCGCATGGTCGCATCTCCGTCACTCTGCTTCGCTCTCTGCCATCCCTCCGCACTCTCCTCTCATAGTCATCCTGCAGCTGAAACCCTGTGAGAGAATCCCCTCAGCTTGGCATCAGAGGGAGGACACAGGAGAAGAGAAGCCGGTCAGGGAATCATTGGTGGATCCCTCAACGAACTGAAGAGTCTTTTGTTCTTTTGATGCTTTTGATGCTTGACTTGTTCTGCTGCCTCTCTTCTACAAGGAAAGACTACATATTGAAGAGTTCTTGTAAGAGAAAAAACAGCGCAAAAGTCTTTGCAGCTTCTTTTCAGGAAAAAAGTGATGCAAATGGAGACAGTGTTTGAAAGCGAGCAACTAAAGACTGAATCCACTTCCTAGGAAAGAAAATAATCTGCAGAAGTCACAGGAGAACCTGAACACAGACTTACCGGACGACGAGCCACTTCAAGCTTCCTCTGCCAGTCTGTTTCCACTCCTTCTGTCCCATCTCTACTTTTTCCCTCTGCGTCTAAGGCTCTGCTCCTTCAGCATAAGATCAGTCATGCAGGTGTCCATCGCCTGCACGGACCACAACCTGAAGAGGGGCAATGGGGACCACAGTAAGCAGAGCGCCACCAGCCCCAACGTGGTGAACCAAGCCAGGGCCAAGTTCCGCACCGTGGCCATCATCGCTCGCAGCTTTGGCTCTTTCACTCCCCGGCACATTTCACTCAAGGAGTCAACTGGGAAACACACTGGCATGAAGTACAGGTGTGTGTGTCAGAGCTAGGAGTGTGTGTGTGTGTGTGTGTGCTGTAATGTGCAGGTTTCAGTGACTGTAGGGTATGTCTGTCAAAGAGCTGCTGTTTGTTTTATATTGTAGTTTTTTTCCCTCCACATGTTTGCACGAGCTGCCATGCCGCTCATGTTTCTGTCTATACTTCTGCTCTCATCCACTCCACCTCAGCTGCCACAGCTTCATTATTCTTTCATATGCTGCTCAATTTTTCATCACAACTGAGTTGTCCAATCATTTGGGAGTTTGAATGCAGCTTTATTCCTTTTACTTTTACACTTTAACAGGGTGTTAAATTAAGAACAGATCACAAAGTAGATCTCCCAAAGGTGACATTATAGTATAGTATATAAGTTTTAGTGACATTGCATGACATTTGCATGACATTATGAAAAAAAAAAAAGGAAATATCTTTACTATGATTTCAACTGTATTGGCCACCCCTACTTACCTTTAAGCAAGAGGAGTTCCTAATGTATGTATGTAAAGAATAGATTTATGTATATAGGAAAACAGCTTTAAATTTTGTCGATAGCCTGCCTTGCTCAAAGCCACAAAATCCCCCCGTCTGCCTTATAATCCCTCCTCACATGCCTTTTGTTGCTGTCATATTGTGGGATTTCATAAAACCATTCATGCCAGCACCATCTGAAGCACCTTCTGCCAAGCCTGCAGTTTGCTTTCAGTGAGCTTTCACTACACATTTCAAAGTTGATCGTGAGTCTCCATCCCGACTCATCAGTAAATCATAAAAAAGCAGCTCATTCACACCGAGCGTCACAAGCCAACCTGACAGGAGTTATGAATACATGCGCTCTGCTACCTGGTGAGAGTGTACTGACAGCTCTGACAGCTCTGTTGTCTTTTCTGTCCATCATTCTGTCCTCTCTCTTCTTCTTTCCCCACATTTTCACATATACAGCCTGCTACACGCAAACCTCAAACCTCAAACCTCTGTCTCTCATTTTTTTCTTTTCAAGAGAAACTCAAACACTCTAATTGTAACACTTTTAAATGCCATGAATGGAATAGGAATTTTCTGCTTCTGCTGCTCTCCCACACAACTAAATACTCTTTCTGCCTCGCTCTCTCCTCTCTGCCTCTCTCTGTGCTTTGGTGAGACAGCTCTGCAGTGTGGGCAGAGTGTCTGAGTCGGACTTGACCTCAGCAGTGCTGCTGCTCAGCTGACTTGTGTGTTTGACTCTCGAGCCTTGGGCTGTGAATTACGTAAAATATGGTACCATTACTTTCTTTGCGAGATTTGCAGATCACTCTGAAACCAGACTGGTGTGTGCGTATGTCAGAGTGCATTTTAAGAGCACTCCTGTTTGATGGTCTTAATTCTTTGGAGAAAAAAAAAAAATACAGAACAATAGTTTCGCTGATTTCCGTACATTTTTAGGGCTTTAAGTAGCAGTTTCCAAATGGTAGTACAGTAGATTGCTCTGATTAAATGAGGGTGCTTGTCACGCTCCTCACATGCTAGAATTAGGTTAATGATGCATAATTGTTTTGCAAGATTTGCAGGAAAATACATTTTTCATCCCCAGTGAAGCTCAAACTGCCACTTTTGAATGGACATTCACCCACTTTAGATTTTTAAACCTGAGTAATAGCTTCTGTTTTAGTGATTGTGTATGTTCAGTTTTGGCTTCATACAGTGCACAACGTTTCGCAACTTATGCTGCATTGGTTGTATGTATCCATACAGTATCAGTATAATGCATGTGACCAGTACTGCACTCGCTCTGTTTGAGGCTAATATAAGACTTGGGGACTTTCAGACTGGAACTTACATTACATACTGTCCAGACTCTGAAGCAGTCTAGACATGTGTAATGTAAGTGGGCTGTGATGCTGGTTGACCAGTAATGAGAGCTGGCAGACAGGTGAGCAGCACACAGGCTGTGGCTCGGTGCCACGTCGTTCAGCCAGAATGTTTGTGGCAGTGAGTAAACATGCCTGCTACAGAAGTGAAATTTACAAAGCCTCACCTGGCAGGTGGCAAATTACTTCTGATGCGCTATAGGCATCTATAACCTTCTTCTAGGAGTTTTACAGTGTTGTTTGCCTCACCATGGACCACAGAGAGATTCTAATACCATAGAAAAGCATGCTGATGGCCTTGATGAAGCTCAGACGCTCAAACTAAGACTTCAAATATTAATTCTTTATGACTGTGACAACTGACAGACGTAGCTGTAATGTGCATGACACCTTCTGATGGAGTTTGATGGAGTATTGACCTGCAGGCCTCGAAAACAGACATGATGACGAGGACTTTGACAGTCATTTCAAAGACATCTCAGTCTTTTGTGTGAAATTTGAAAGATTTATAATCACGCAAAGTGTCTCAGTACTTTTATATTGCTCATTAAGTTAAGCAATTTCATCATCTTATATGTATCTTCATGATCTTATATTAGTGTGAAATGTATTACTGGCTGTATGTAATATTTATAATATCTCACGTATGACGTACATGAGATATCCAGAGGCGTTGCAAGGGGGTTGTGGGGCCCTGTGCAAGTGTTGACAAATGTATCCACGATCCTCGCAGTGACTTATTAAATTGTCCCTTTTTTAAAATGATTTTCCTTTTCTCAGCAGCCGACTCATGGACTCATTAAGAAATCTGTCGCGCTCTCATGCTGCCGACATTGTTTCCTCTTCTCCTTCGTCCTTGCAGTAAGCAGTGAGATGGAGCACTCACTACCTAAGGATGCAATATTGGAAATGAAAAAAAAAGAATAATTTGTGGGGTTAGATTTTTGAGTATGCATAATGGAATTTTTTTTTTTAAGATTATTTTTTTGGCTTTTGCCTTGATTTGACAGGACAGCTGAAGATAGACAGGAAACGCCAGGAACAGAGAGTGGGGGACGACATGCACCAAATGTTCAGCAGACTGGGAGTTGAACCTGCAATCAGTGCAACATGGACTATGGCCTCTGTACATAGGGCGCCTGCTCTACCAACTGAGCTAAACCAGCGCCCCTGCATAATGGAATCTAATTTAACTTCAGAATCATGGTGGGTCAACAACAGTCTTCAAAATATTATATAAAGTAAATATAAATACAAGATACGAAGCCAGGGTTGATAGGTCTGCAGTTTTCCTGCAGAATTGAGCTACTTTTGAAGCATTGTTGCAGACCCTGTGCAAGGCCCTTTAGAGGTGTGAGGCCCTGTGCAGTTGCACACTTTGCACAGCCCATGCAACGGCTCTGGTACCCTCATGTTAGGCAGGAATAAGTAATGTTTACCATAAGTATTCAGTTCAGTACTGTTAAGACAACAGAAAAAGAGAAACAGACTGATTAATGTGGAGCATATTTAATTTATGGTCTGTCGATACTGATGCTGTTTATGTTATATAGTGCAGATCAGGGTGGCACCTAGCACATATGGTGCCCGGGGCAAGCTATATACCCCAAAATGACAAAACTATCACAAGCAATTTAGGTGCACATTGCCGAGGTTGTTATAGGTTGTAATATTTTTTGAGTGCTGAAATAAAGCTGAATTGACTTAATAATTGAATAGGTAAAAACTGCATGAATAATTGGGAGAATTATTACCCCTCGATTCCACAGGATCCGTCTCCGGCGAGTTCCGTGTGCGCCGCGACCTCCGGAGTCGATCACGCCCATTCAAGTCAATGATCGTGATTCCACAGCACACGCCTCTCAGACGCGTCTCTCCGCTTTGCTCCGCTAAAGATACGCGCCAAGTCTATTTTTGACGGAGGCCGCTTCAAACACGCGTCACGCTTAACAGAGCAGATCGTTGCAAACAGGAAGTCACACACAAAAGCAGCATACAGCATCCGGTCATTTTAAAATAAAACACCATGTTCATACAGGTACGGACTCACGTTTTTTTCCGTTTATTGTAAGACAGCACAACACAGTGAAATCTCGAAAAAATAACTCTTTTAATTAAGTAGAGTACTCCTCCATAGTAAAAGCACAAAAATCACGGAATGATTTCCAAATGAGCAGATAATCAACCTTGGAGGTGCAAACTGAACTGTAGTTTGTGTGTTGCTTTGTTAACATTGATGTAATCACGTGATTTCTCACTTCTTCACAAGAGATCACTAGATCGCGCAAATCCAGCTGCTTGGGCTAGCGCTCCGATGCGCTGCAAACCAGACACGCTTCCTGTGGGCGAGGGCGAGTGCCGTTGCCGGACCAGAAACGCGGCGCAGAAGGAACGCGCCGGATATTGATCCTGTGGGATTGAGGGGTTACAGCTGTTAAAACCAACCAACACATACCCAAGAAAATAATCACTCACACACAGACACACTCCCTTATACACAGCTTCTGCTATAGGATGCTGAACCATATGCCAGTGCAGTCCTCCTGTCAGTTTGTCAGTATAAGTTCAGTAGGCAGATGATGAAATTACTTCTGACAATAGAAGAGGATGGGCTAAAGTTTCTCCTCACAGCTCTATAGGAACAATGGGAGAAAATATGGAGGGGGAAGAAGAGGGGGATGAAGAGGCAGAGCGAGACGATACCTGTTTGTGTATGTGCTAATCACTCAGTGCTGCATTGTCTTCTGCTGACAGTAATGCTTTCGGATGGACAGTATGGCAGTCTCTACCTCCTCCTCCTCTCTCTCTCACTCTCTCTCTCTTTCTCTCTCTCTGTCTCTCTGTTTTCATTTTTTTTTCAGGAAGTGAATCAAGGGTTGTGCACGCCATCTGCTCTGGCGCTGCAGTGTAGGTGAAAGCATGACAAGTGAGGATGTGTTTGCCTCTCAGTGTTTACCTGCGTGTATGTGAGTTTATTTTCATGCCCTCCTTCCAGTAACTTTCAGTCACATAACACAAACACAAAACACATCAGGGGTCAGCCTGTTTTATTATTTATTCCTATAAATAACATACGTTAGATGCCAAACTGTCGGCTGGTCGACACAAATAATAACTTTCACGATTACAGAAGATAAAATAATTTCAAGCATGTCTGTGACAATCATAGAGCGTGACTGTCAGGCAGGTGGAAACTGGCAGAGTCTGTGATAATGGTCCTCTAACAGCATCAATACACTTTTCTTATTGACTTATTGGCGTATGTAACATATGTTGTATGTTGTATATGTATTTAATATGATTTTGACTGAGAAGGAATCATTTTATGAGTTCCGACCACAGCAGAGTAGAAGAGTAGGAGCAGGCTGGGTTCGTGCGTGGAGGGGTGGGGGTGATGATGCATCGCTGTACATCTGAATACAGTGATGATAAGATGGGATTACGGTGGATTTATGTGCCCACACTTAGCATTTCACTCTGACAGTACAGCTGAAACAAAAGGTTCGCAGTGCATTTTGTGTCTCTGTAACAAAAACGCATCAGGTCTCCTGCCTTCACGCTGTGGGGAGAGCTCATTCAATTGATAATGATTTCCTTTACTTACAGACTCAGTAAACAACATTTGCATCATTCGATCAGTCAGACAGGTGAAAGGAAAGAGGAGAGTAAGGGAGTAGTTTGAGATGCCTTTCATGAAAGGATTTGAGCCCCATGATGTCGTGTGACTGCTTTATGCAGTGTGCACTTGTATAGATTGAGCCACCAGGGTGCAACTTGCCCCTTCTGTCCCCGTCCCTGCATTGCTGTGTGTCGCGATAACAATGCACAAGAGAAGCAATGATTTTAGTGCTGTCTCCTTGTTGGATTTATATTTCTATGCCTGTTGCCTTTAAAGAGAGAGATAGTGAGACGCAATTGGAGACAAATAGAGTGTGTTTGTTGGAGAAAAAGAGGAAATGTGTTAGCAGGAGGTAGCTTTAATTGATAGAGGGAAATATTAGAAGGCATGAGACAGTGCTTGACTTCATATCAGATCTATTAATAACTCTTTTTGTGTGTTTGTGTGTCTGTGTCTGTCAGCACAACCTCCCATAGAAATGTGTGAGGTATTAAAATGCAGTATTTACCTGCATTACATGTGGCCCATTCTCTTCTCTCTGAAACACATCAGGTCCAATCAGGTTGTAACATGCTCAGTGGAACACCAGTGAGATGACTGTTCTACCTGCAGTGGGCCATGGAATTACATACAAAAGTGGCTTTCAGTCCAGTTCAGAGAAACATAGAGAGCTGAAGTCATGACATCCTGTCCATTTATTCATCATTACTTTTGTTCATCTGTCTAAAAAACAAGCTATTCCTGGCATTTACCGCCTATATTCTTAGATCATCTGAATCTACAGCGGATCTTTGAATTACAAATGGAAACCTGTTGTGAGTTTTCTTGCACCCAACTTGTTTACATTCACTGGTACTGACCCAAAGGGATTTTTGTGCATCCCTGGGTGTTACAACATGTTGAATGGGTTTCCCTCCTCAGAAATAAAGTGGATGTGTTTGAACATGTGAATTCTTGCATTTACATTCATGTTAACTAGATTGCAGTCTTCGTTTATTCGTCTCTCGGCCTCCCCACAATGTTTTCTGAAACTTAGAAGTCTCTTTTGAGTGGTTAATTGATGTTTACCCTTTCTGTCCTGTCAGGAGTCTTGATATCTTTTACTGTTAGCTGGGGTGACTTTAAGTTCTATGTGCTTGTATTGCGCTTAACAGCAGCTGGCCACTTGTTCTCAGGTGACTAAGTACTCAGGGAATTTGAACTGGGAACACAGATTGAACTCTCTTCAGTGTTTAAAATGGCATGCTACCAGCTGATAATGTGACGAGACAACCGATCCGTCCCAGGTTATCAGGTTGGAGCCATGAAGAGGTTAACAGATGTAGAAGCCTATTTAAGTATAAATGATATTAACCCTTTACTAACCCTCATCTCTGGCCGAAAGAAGATTGACAGAACATGCCCCGACACATGTACATGCTACACACATATTTGCATACCATTGAAGTACTCTAATTACGTATACTGCAAATGTACACGCGCACACACACACACACACACACACACACACACACACACACACACACACATTTAATATTATTTCTCACTTTTTATTAGATATATTTTGCTTATCTAAGTGTGAGTGTGGTTGTATGGGTTTGTATACCACACACACTGTTTTCCATATATAACAACTAACTGCTGATTTGGTTGAGTTTGTCAGTAAAGAGAGAGTAGTGAAAAAAAGAGGCAGCAGATGTGGGAGATTGGGGGCGTTTAATGGATTGTTGCAGTCAGGGCCAAAGTCTGGTGACTAACAAACGAGAGAATCAGAACAAGCTAAAAACCAACTGACACACATTGGTTGAAGGATAATACGTACGCAAGTTCTTAACTTCAGTTTTAAAATAATTTTTACTTGTACAGTGGTTATATTGAGTATTTATCAGTATATTTATTATTTTTCAATGAAAGTTGGTGTCAAGATAAATAAAACCTTACAACTGTTAAAAACGTTTGCTCACTGATCTCTAACGGACCATAATGTGTAAAAAAAATAATGAGAGATCAGGCAAGAAAAAGGCCAATTCCTGAAGACATTTCAACATGTGTTGCAAAGAAAAAAACAAAACAAAGCCTTGTGAACACTTGGCAAGCTTTTGCATGAGCCAACTCATAAACTGTTAATTTGGCAGAGGAGGGCTGGTGTCGGCTCAGCTACTGTACGTATCCTGCTGAGAGCTTGCACAGCATAGTGGTGTTAAAGGCCGGATTAGCGACTACTGTCAAAGTGTCTGTGTGGTGTTGTATTCCACGGAGGAGGTGTGAAGGTGTTCTGGGTGTGTGAATGTGAAAGACCTAAATGTTTCAGTTGTAATTGAGACTTTTATTATCTTGAAGTTTGCAGTAATATGTAAAGGTCCCTGTGGTGTGTTGTGGAAAGATGGCCGATCATTTCCACATGGCTTTTTCCCAACGTGATAAAAAAATCATATGTGAGGGGAAAAAGTGATGAAATGAGAAAGATGATATGAATAAAGGAAGGAATTCTTTGTGGCTGCTGGTCGCGCTCCAAACCACCACACAATAAATAGTCAACGGCACTAACCAACGCATTATATCTGCTTGTTGCTATGGTAATCGTGTCCTTGGCTCGGTAGTGCCATCATTCAACGTGGAACACTTTAAAAGACAAACACATGCACACACATTGAAACATTTTTAAGACAGACTGTAAGCTATTGAACGAAAAGTGTGTCATGATTAATGGAAATGGGAAAGTGATGAAAGCAGAGCATAGGGAAGGGCGATCATGGTTGTTATTGTCAAGATTTCATGAATGTTGGTGCCACTTTCAGTTAAAATGAGGATCGTCAAATGTAAATACACTGATTTTATATGTGATATCCAACAGCATTTCACTAAAAACCCCTAAGGCCTCGTAAAGATATATGATATAAGTTTGGATTGATGGCAAAATAAGGTCAAATGTAAAAACATCAATGCTGTTAAAGCTCTGAGATGTTTGACGTGTTTAATGCTGTGAGAGAAACACAGGCAGGTGTGCTTCTCCCTCAGAGTGAAGCAGGAATGATAAAAGGAACAAGAGAAAGAACAGAGGGGAGGCACTGACAGCAAAGTGTCTAATCTATGACTGATCATAGTAAATCCCTACAGCGGCCTATTATATTGAACTGTGAGCACGATTACAAACAGTGACTGTCTCTGGTTGTCTGTCAGTTTGTCTGTGGATTGTTGCCGTGCCCTTGGGTGTCCTGAAAAACATAGTCATATTAATTATAGTGACAGGTCTGCAGCTGGAACTGGCTCACAGTTCAAACCTTTTATCTCATATGCGTCAGCAATTCATAAGACACTGTGCATTCCTGAATACAATATTTCACTTATGTGGCAAGTGACTCTAAACTTCACGTGTAGCTTGTTGCATTTAAAGGTATAATAAGTAGGATTTTCCCAGCAAAATAAAATAGGACTTAACAAAACCACGATACATGTGGTACATACCATACTGGTTAAGAGCATACAGCACCTTAGTTACAGCAGAGAGGTGTGTGGAGAAAGAGGCTGTGTGGTGATATAGTGAGATCGTAAGTTGGTTAGCTAAATTTTTAGTCTCTGTTTTGGTTGCAAGACCAAAGTGCGCTCATACGTCTGCTTTTATTTTTCTGCCCTTCTCACTGAAATAATGCCAGAAGTGATGGATGCCTGGATAAAACCAGCTTACTTGCGTTACAGTGACATTTACAGGTGGGGTGGTTGTTTTGATCACAGGAATTTGAGGGAAATATAGGGGCAATTTTAATCCATTAAATATGAGGGGCAGGAAAATAGATACAGTATCGTGAAAACAAATATCGCGATACTTTACTGAATTACCACTGTCTGTGTTTTTTTATCTTAGATGTTGTTGTGACTAATTTCATCCCACTAGCATTGCTGAGCTTTCTGTGATGTTAGAGGTAAGAATAATGGGGTTATCCCTGTTTGAATGCTTCAACTGCTCACTTCACTTTGCTTTTTAATTAAAAGAAGAGCCTGCATGCCTTGTCAGGTTTGTTTCAGACTGTGGCAGGAGATTGATTTAAATGGGTCTGAGAGCCAAAATTAAAAGCAAGCATCAGTCTAGATATCAAGGGTTTTAATGCTAATGGGACCTTCCTCTTTTGCTGCCCAATGGGATAGAAGATGGGTAGAGAGACATTGATGAGAGTTTATCTGGGATTTTGTGTTTTTTTACTCCCCCTTACAGTGTTATTGGGTGCTCGCCACCATGCTGTTCCTTTCAGAGTGCAGACCTTTCTTCTAAAAACAAAATCTGTCCTCCCAAGGAACATTAGTTCCTCCCTAAAGCCTTCTTAAGGTGGTAATTAATCCTACATAACAGAAACAATGTCACTGTAAACACGCAGGCTTTCTGGCAATTAGCATAAACAAGTTTATTGTTACCAGAATCTATTTTGGAGGTTCTTTGTTTTTAAAGTACAAAACAACATTTTGTACATGGTTTTGTTTCCTGCTCGCAGACCAGCAGCAGCCGGATGTAACCTTAACTGTAGCAGCAATGCAGTAGTGACTAAATGTGCTGCAGTGGATGAATATGAAGGGAAGTTCAGCATTGAAGAAGAGATGTACTTCTCTTGTACTTTGCATATATGGATAATTAAAGGGACATTAAAATACAGTTGTGTCGATCTGCATGGTGGACCTTCTCTGACCTGATGCCAGTTCTCTGACCTAATGCCAGTTGAAGATAATAATAATTGGACGATATAGTCAGTGCAGATAATTTAATGACTCTCAGTCAGAAGACATTTTTATGTATACAGAGCTGAATTGCCATATACTGTGCTCTCATGCTTGCAGTGAGTTCTACAACACAAAGTAATCTTTGCTCTCCTTCCTTTCCCAATCTTTAACACCTCACAAGGAGAAAACTGTCCAAAAAGCTGAGCAACTGCTGAACAAGCAGCACAACACTCCTTTGTTTCAGCTTTACATCTCCACCTCCTGCCAGACAGTGTTGAAAGTACAGGCCCGTCAGACAGACTGCTGCTGTCTGTATAACAACTGACATCCTAAGGGCCTCTGTTTCCTTTACACTAGCTCACCTGACAGCTCCTTTACCAGATTGATAAGGATGCATGGTGAATCTTGCTGCTGGCCAGCATGCAGGGATGAGGTACAACATTAAAGGAACCCTGAATCTCCTCACATTTCTTATTTAATTGGAACAATTGTAAATCAAAGTGTAGATACTCAAATGTATACATTTAAATCTAATTCACAATCTGGTGTAAGAGTGTTACAACACCAGCACACAAGTAGGACATAAAGCTTTTAACCGCTGATTAAACTTGAACTTAAGCAGCAGCATCATACATCTTTGTGCAGTCAGTCAGAGGCAACTGTCAGTCAATGATGTCAATGTCAGTCAATACTAGATAGATAGATAGATAGATAGTCTTTTAGTTAAAGGGGCTATATGTATTCATCAATCAAATATTATTTTTTTATTGCCAATGTGTGAAGGGATAGCAGAGGAACTGAAAAATTGAGACCTTCCCCAACTTCCTCCATTGCCTCTAACAGCCTGTGCACTCGGGACGTTTTTTCCGTGAAAGAAGAGGATGTGACGTATCTGTGCGCTCGCGAGTACCTCTGCCTAGAGCTCATTCTCCGCCATTACAGTCAACAGTGTGCAACACGAGACAACACAAGCAATACCAACAAATGACCGGCAGCCACAACAACAACAACAACATGAAGTACACACAAGAATAAAGTTTTATCTAGTGAAGCCAAGCAGAAATGGTAAATGGACTGTACTTATATAGCGTTTTTTTAGTCTTTCGCCCACTCAAAGCTGCTTTTACACTACATATCAGATTCACCCATTCACACACTGATGGCAGTGTGGCAGAGGCTGCTACGTAAGGTGCCCAACTGTCAATCAGATATCACATTCATACCCGTTGGCTATGCCACCGGGAGCAATTTGGGGTTCAGTGTCTTGAGCTGGGGATCGAACCTCCAACCTTCCGATTGAAAGACGACCGACTCTACCACTGAGCCACAGCCGCTGGATGCTCTTTTACGCGTGCGAGTTTCCACGCGAGCGCGTACATGAAGGTTGACTGCAGTTCCCTCAACAGCCGACCGTGTCGCTAGGAATGAGGGTTTTCTGAAAGTTACATATAGGACCTTTAAAATGACATAAATGGCTGACACTAAAAACTATACATCCAGCTCTGTTACATACACACGATATGTGAATTGCATTGCAGCTTATATATGCACAGCTGCTGCTTGTGAATCTGTCCTCTCTTGTTAGTTGTTAGAGGTAATTACACCTTCATTGTTCATTGAACCAACTGTCTAAAGACTGAGTTTTTTGTGGGCTCTTTTATTTATAGCTCAACTTTTTTTCTGTCTCACAAATCCTGGAAAAGCAATAATTATCTAAAGCTCTTTGTTTTGATCCCCCAACAAGATGAAATACTTTGAAATCAAAGATCACAACACCCACTGAGGATTTCACTTTGCTGTAATTAAACATTACATGAGTGCACTTTCATCTGTGGCATATTTCAAACTGAATATTAACATCTGGCACAATGAAGACAATGTTACTGCCAGCTACTGATCCATTCCTCTTCTCCCCCTTCTGCTCAACATCATTATTTAACAGGTTGGACATTTCGCTGACGATGTTATGTGGAAATTATATTGAATTATGGTTGAATTACTTTCAGAACCGACAGGAATTTCGAGAGAAATTATAAAGAGGATGGAGAAAGTTGTCAAAGCTTTTGTTTATCGGTTTGTTTTTTACTGACTGAGACAATCCTGCAGCTTCAGCAATCTGCCGCACAGAACTATCTGTTCTTCTGTCTGTGAATGTTTCTGTGAGTACTGTATGTAGTGTGTGAAATGCATGTGTGTGAATAGCTTACACACACACACACACACACACACACACACACACACACACACACACACACACACACAGACTTCCTTCCCTTACAGCTGTTCCATTCAATTCCCCTCTTTCCTTGTCCCTCGGATTATTGCCCTTGAGTTTCTCTTTTATTCCCTATTTCTGTCTTTCCTTTTTCTAATTACTCTCTCTCCCGCTTCTCTCCCTTTTTCTCCCCCATTTTTCTCACCCCCCACAGACAGCAGTTGCATACTAAACGCTGGGAGTCATAGGTGTTACTGTGCTGTGTCTGCCTTTGATCCATGTTGTAATCAAAATCACCTAACAACTGTGCCCCAGGGCTGATGTCATGGTGGGCTGACTTTTACACATTATGCGCTCACACACACACACACACACACACACGAAATGCAGACATGCTAACACATTTCATTACATGTTTTACTTTCAGCTGATGAGCTGAATGAGCAGGTGAGGCTTTTATTTTCAGCTCACAGAAGCACACACACAAACAGCGGCATACTTTGTCATTAGAGGTCTCACTGTTGAAATGTTATGTATATAAATGTATGAATTAATTAATTAAATAACTTAACATCTTATTTAGTAATCAGCATGTTGGAGTCGTTCCTTAAGGACAAATACAAAACTTTCCATAGTTTTAGCTTCTCCATTCTAAAGATTTTGTCTTTTAACTGTATGTGATTGAATAGTTGGATACGACAAAACAAGCCATTTGATAAATTAACTGTGCGCTCTATAAACTTGCACTTTGGATATTTTGTAGGTTAAATAATCAACTCTTCATTGATTTTCTAATGATGAAATGATCTACAGTTACTGCTGTGATTATATAAATCAATACTCGGTCCAAGCACTGCCAGTAAAACTAATAATTCTGCACACAGAGATGCAGGACTTTCAGGCAGAGCCTGTTGAAACAAATCAACAACTACGGAACAAGTTCAAGGCAGAGTTCTGAACGGGTCATCAGTCAGCGAGGGAAAAAAAAGCAGGCAAAGGTTGCAGACAGGCGGAACCACAAGCTGTAGTCAGGAACAAGAACATAGATGGGAACTCTGACTCAGCTCTTGTCTACACGTATATGGATGTTTTTGAAAGATATTTCCTCTTCAAAAATATCTGCCAACACAACCTTCTTTTACAACATATCTTCAGAAATAAAAGAACAGAAAAATGTTTCAAACAGCTCAAATAAGTGTGCTCAGGGCCAGTAACTTGTTTTCCTGTGCGGTCATAACTTTAAAACAGAAACAACAAAAGCTATTTAATATATTTTTATTTGATAACTTTAAAGTAGACCTAACAGGGCTAACTTAACAGACGAGCTTTTGGCCACCATTGTTGATATTGCAGGACTCAAACATGCGCAGTGATTGAGGTGGTGACAGACCTCACCAGAAGTTGTTGGTTTATTTTTCAAAAATCTCAAAATTTTCCGGGTCTTAAAGCTTCCATTTGCATGTGAATGAGAGGCCAAAACATAGAAGAAAATATTACATGTTATTAAAAAATATGGATACATTTGTTGACAAGGCCTGAGTAGTTCATTAGAAGATTGTGCAAGAGGCCGGGGAAAGAGGGCTGGTAGACATGCAGAGAACAAAAGAGGCAATGGAGAACAGATGCTGGTGAGTGAGGCGATCAGGTGTGTGAGACTGGCGGTGCCACACTGAGGGCAACTACAAGCAGGTGTGTGAAATGACAGGAGAGCTTAATGATGGGGAAAACAGCAAAATGAGCAAAATTGTGCAGAACTGACTAATGGAGTTGTCACAATTTTTGAATAATCACCTGAGACTTAAGTGTTGAATTCCCAGCAGCAGTGGCTGACACTGCTCAGCAAGCCAATCATCTCAGTTGTCATTTTTTTGTCATGTGCTGCATTAGAAGTCTTACTTAGTGGTTGAGTTGTCAGGAAAGGAGAGGAACTTGAGATCGCAGTTTGTAACTGACGTGGAAAATGCTTATCGACACCGTGTATTAGCATATAGGAAAAAAAAACTACATCGGAATGGAAATGAGACATTAAAAATGTCATATATACAAATAACACACACACAATTCTCTCACTGTACCTGCATGTGTATCAGTGCTGCAGGAGAAGAGTATGTATGTGGTTGCGTTTATATCCATATGAAGGCCATATAATTGACTTTAGTCTCCATGGAGATGTGAATGACAGCAGAAGCTGCAGGTACAACAGCTTCTGTAGTGTAGGCTTGTCTAATACGTGTGTGAGGTTTGACTCTTTAAAAGTGGAATTTGGGTTTTGCAAAGTGTAGCTCTACTAAATTGTTTTAAATGAATGCAGCGTGTGTCATATAATCATATTTATGTGTGAATATAATAAGTGCTGATTCCATGCAGTTGGGAAAGAATTAAATAAAGCTGTGAAGAACTTTCATTTTGTGTCGATCTTCGCGTCCTCTGTGGGCAAAGCATTACCTCTTAGCTCTTTGCTGATCTTTTCCTGTACATAGGAAGTGTTTTCTGATGAAAAATCTCATCCTGCTGTCTTTTAACAGTCAAACATATCACACACTGTGAATACCCAGAGGAAAATGTAAGTAAAGGCTCTCTCAGCAGCATTTGGTTAATAGTCTCATTTGAACTGACCCAGTGACAGCGGTTTAAGGCATTAGAAATATATATATAGAAACAGTCAATGTTATATGCCTTTGTAGGGTCATATAGAGGCATCAGTGTTAATTTCAATGTGTTTCATAACCCACTAAAACTTCCTCACAGGAGTATTAAATGTGATCTGTGATGCTTTTACAATGACAGTTTGACCCATTAGTTAGTCTTTTCTTTCTATTGTCTCTGTCTCTCTCACACACTCATGCTCGCACATCCATACAGTACATTGGAGTATAGACACATACCCTGTAAATACACTTGCGCAGTGAACTCTCAGATCAATAAGAATGAGTCTTGATGAGATCACAGATGAATTAAAGGGAGATTGAATAGAGAGAAAGAGAGAGAGAGAGTATGTGGGGTGTTAAAGAGGGTGATTAAACAAAGACAAGGTATGATGAGTGAAACAGCGTGATTCTGTGAGTGAAGAACAGAGAGAGGGCAAGTCAATCACACACTGTGGGAGAACCTCCCTCTGCTAATTCTTAAATACGACTTGGATTGATTTGCTCTTCTTCTTCTCCTCTTTTTTCACATCTGGTTTTTGATCAACATCAAAGCTGACACAATCAAATCTTTAAGTGAAAAGATAGTTTAGGAAAAACAGTGAACACAAGAGGTCAACCTCCTGTTCTCTGTACTCATCCTAATGCAGGGCTAAAACCTGCTGTAACAAGTCCAGCATCATTATGGAGTACTTCTTGGTACATGTCCAAGGTAATGGGTGTAAATTCAAGTGTCCATTATATCTCCTAATCTAAGAAAGTGGATCTTCTCATTGATTCTAATGTAGAAAACTTACAGCAGTCATTAGTGAAGCCCACATTAACTGAACCACGCTAATGTGGAAACTGAACCTTAACAATATTTATAGACATGAAAAGAGAGACTGACAAGAGCCCAAGCGAGGTGGATTGAATAATTCTTTAAACTCATTACTGTAATTGAGAAGCTTAAGGTTCATGTTGCAACTTTCTTGGCTTCACTGTATCGGCTGCTTGTGGATTCTAATAGAATCAGCTTTGCAAACTCTTAACCCCATATACTGTGGGGGGTTATTAGCTATCGCTTGCTACAAATTGGCTCACACTCTCCTGTCTCCTTTATATATGCACATCAATCCATGATACAATATGAATAAAACAATTCAAAGAACACACATTGACATAAGCATCATTTTTGACAGCAAATGTTTTTTTGATAAGAATGTAAGCGTAATCTACTTGGTTACATTTTCTATAAGCATAATGATGGAATGAACATGGCCGGCTGTGGCTCAGTGGTCGGTCGTCTCTCAATCGGAAGGTTGAGGGTTCGATCCTTGATTGCTTCAGTCACATGTAGAAGTGTTCTTGAGTAAGACACTGAACCCCAAATTGCTCCCATCATAGCCATTGGGTATGAATGCATGCGTAGATCCTGATTGGAGATTGGCACTTAGGTCATTGCCATCAGTGTGTGAATGAGTGTGTGAATGGGTGAATGTGACGTGTAGTGTAAAAGTGCTTTGAGTGGTCGGAAGACTAGAAAAGCGCTATATAATACAGTCCATTTACCATTGAATGAAAATGGTAAATCAACAAATGTTATTACTCAAAATATTTTTAAAATGTTAACTCAGAATATGTTCTATTGTTGTTCTATTTTTTATATATATATTATAGTATCCACTACTGCAATTAAAAACAGTGTTGTGCTTATGTTCACTCACAGCACTAAGGAAAGACAAGACTGTGGTTTTCATGTTATGTAAAGCTAATAGAAGCATGAGCCATGGTGGTTGTACTTGATTAAAAATCAACCACAGTCCACATTGTTCACTCAGCTTTAACATAAGTGTTTTCATTTCTTTAACCTAACTAACCACAAGTGGGACATACATCATCCTTTTGTTAGCAGGAATGATAGAATTGAACTTTATTGTCCAACAAAAGCAGGACAGTTTTCTTTCTGTCACTGATGGAAACCATAATCACAGTTTACAATACAGCCATGATGGTCAAATTTGAGAAACAGAAGTGAATAAAGAGAGAGAGAGAGCGTGTTTTGGTGTTAGTTCAAAAAGGTTAGGTTGTCATTTCAATACTGTAAGTCAAGAGGGTAAAGTTTATTGTGTTCTTCATGTTCTCTCTTTGCATTTGTCCATCCCTCCATCACCCCTTATACAGTTCTGCGTGATAGCGTGAGTCAGTGCAGTTTCCCTTTGAGGTAAACATGCATTTAGGTCTGCATACATCTGCATGACAACACACCCGTATACTTTTGCTAATTGTAGCTTTATGACCTCTTTCCTTTCTCTATAAGTATCTCTGTAATTATCCCCATCCCCTTGTTTTCTTCTCTTTTCCTTCCTGTTTCCATCACTATCAGCTTGTGTTGTTGTACAGAAGTGCTGTTGTAGAGCTAAAGTGTGATTTAGAATTTGCTCCCATTTTTTAGAGAGAGAAACTAAAGAAGCAAAGAGGTCAACAGAGACCCAAAAGACATTGAATATTTAATGAAGTGATTTTGCTTGTGGAAAAAAACGAATTTGGGGTCATGAATGCATAGCCAGCCAGAAACGAATCACCAGGTAAACACCGGGTAAACACAAAAACACAGAGGGACACTTTGTTCACTTTGATAGTACACATTACACAGAGAACGATGTTAACTACCTGCATGGTGTTGTTAACCTTCACTGACTGCCTCTGAGCAGCAGGTGCAGTCTGACGTGACAGGAAACGTGAAAATAATGAACTTCAGCCATGCAATGATAGGTACTTGTGGTGCACTAAGCAACAGAAAATGAGATCTGCTGTATAAACAAAGCTGATGTTTTTTGATAATCCATTAGTGATAATGTCTCACATAATTAGAATATCACTCAATTTTGCAGACAATTAACTTGATGACAGCAGCCTGTTATCGAAATAAGATGAGGATCCAAGATTTTAGGCTGAATGTTGAATGATCTTACTTGTAAAACTCAAACAAAAACTTTGCAACTTTGCACCCCATATGAACCCGACTCCCCACCTAGTTAATCCTGACCTGCTGTTACCATTAAAACCTGGCCAGCCATTCTTGATTGTGATCAGTAATGATGATGAGATTGATTTCATGTCTTCTTGTCACCCTCTTTACACTATTTGTGTGTAAGCTTGCTAATGAGAAAGAGGGCAAATAAGAGATCCTCTGATATGGAGACAACCTGAAGGGTTAAAGTAGAGAAAAAACAGAAATGTGAGGAGAGACTCTTTTAGGATGACAGCATGCAATACAGCATACAGTAGCTGGACAGGGTCGGGCCTGCTGCAGTGTGTTGCACGGCCGAGTGAGCAGTGGTGCTGCATTGTGAATAATGCAGGATGGAGTGATACAGCAAGGTTTACTGAGTTTGGTCTACATGAACTTATTCATAGCTCTCATGCTGGACTGACGCTGCATCTGTTCCTGCAAGAGTGTAGATTAATGAGAACTGTTTCACATCTGTCCAGAAAGACCGAAGTGGTCCTGCTACTGTTTGCCTGGTTTTGTCTCACTATATCAATGTTACAGTTACAGGAAACAAATACATAACTGGTACGTATGATTTACTTATAAAGCCAGAGGTGTCAGTGCCGGGTTTGTTGCTGTTTGATAGCTTAACCTACCAATGTGTTTTAATCCTATTGTTTTTCTGCAAAGGTCATCTTGTTACAATTCCTTTAAGATTAGCTCTGTTTCATTAACCTTTAGCTTACAATTGAATTAGAGAGCTGAAGACATTTGTTGATCCCTGAAGGGATTTAGTCGTCACACAGCAGGCGGGACACTGGGGCTTTGATTGGTGGTGCAGTTGGAATGCCAAACAGTTACCTTGTTCTGTTGTAACATACAGTATAAGAGTAATTTGAATTAATAATACATCATACAGCATGCATTATGAATTAAAAACATGGATAAGCTTGTCTGTTCTTGGATTTACACAATAAACAAGCAAACAAACAAAGAATGGATAGTGCGGCCTACTGTGTGTTCAATATATATGTTGTCAAAAAAGTGATATCAGGATCGGGCTAGGAAAAACAATATAGCCCTTTAATGTGTAAAAAGACTGCAAGAGTGTCAACTCTGACACCCTCGGCTCTTTGAAAGGCTGCAGCTGAAGTTTCCTTCATGACAAAGAAAAACTCTCCCTCTCTCCATCTCTTTGTATCCAATTCTGATTTACAGATCCTTTATTTGCCCCTGGCAACAATCAGTTTTATGTGATTATCGGAAAAGTATCCAAAGAAAGGTGGCTCCTTATATATAGTCTTTGTTAAGTGTCTTTATAAGCACCATAAAACAGTTCTAATGATGATAAACTGGCAATAAGTGATAATAATAAGCTGGAGACAGAGCAGGGCTGGTGTCTCCCCTGGGAGAGCGCCTGCCTCTATATTTTACTTTTTATGGTCTACAGCAGTTTTATGACGTTTATTAAACTGCTCAGTTTAACTGAATGTCTACTTCTTGTACTGTGTGTGTGCATTTGTGTGTAGCTAGAGCTTATTGGAGGAGTGCAGACATGCTTCTGTGTACACACTGAATGCTTGTGTCCCACATATCTATGTTTGTGGTGTGCATGTGTGTGTGTGCTGTGAAGTTAATAAAGCAGCAACTTACTGAAAATCCATGGGAGCGTTTTCTGGGCTGCTGCTCTGTGCGATGTATTGATTGTGTCCCACACACTCCAGCTCCCCAACATCACTGATGGCCAGGAAATCTGCTGGCTCCGTCTTTTCTTCACATCCCTTGTGTACTGTAAATTGTATTTAATCTCTTGCAACACTCTTGCACTTGGGTGTGTAAATGTGTTGTCAGTGCGTTTGTATGTTATGTCAGAAATAAGTGCTTATCTCACCAAATTCTTTCAGCTGGTGTGCACACATCTGTAAAAGTGTGTTTACATAGGTCCAAAATAGTGTTGGTGGTGTGTGAATGTTCCGTGTCTGTGTGTGTGTGTGTGTGTGTGTGTGTGTGTGCTGGTTGTTCCAGTTTATTTACAGCTTTATTTACAGCTTTACACATGATCAAAGGCCCCTAAACACTTCCACAGCCTATCAGACTGAATATATTCTTCTTCAATATTAATGACACCTTTATAAACTGCTCGTGTGTACGGGCTTTGGCTGCAACAGTGTCAGCATGCCTTTGGAAAGAGGAAGTCTTTAATTAGGTTCTTATTTATTTAAACAGGCAAACATTACTATTCATATTTTTTGCATGGGGAAACACGAGGCAAATGATGATGTAATTACCTGCAATCCATGTTTACCCGTCTATAAAAAGGATGTTTCCTCATCCTTACTTCAGTCAGGTATTAAGAACCAATTAAA
Organism: Semicossyphus pulcher; assembly: GCF_022749685.1. Lineage (NCBI taxonomy): Eukaryota > Metazoa > Chordata > Actinopteri > Labriformes > Labridae > Semicossyphus > Semicossyphus pulcher. Next base: position 20,990,009 of record NW_027211692.1, on the reverse strand, counting down.
CAGCAAAGACACGGTCACATCAGACAGTTGGAGCTATTGGCTTAATCCTCATCAATCCTCAAGAGTCTGAACTCTTTAGGTTTTTGTTTGTACAGAGTAATATTTAACCTGCATGATAAACTAAAGCTGCTTCAGAATGTGAGCCTCTGTCCTCTACCATGCAACCACCTGTGCTTTAGTGTGAGTGAGACTGATTATACCAACAAGCATACATGCAAACATATGTTTGATGAGCGTGTTATCATCTCCGTATGTTTGTGCTGCTCAGAGGAGATACATGGTGAAAATCAGCCAGCAGAACATAATGAGATGACATGAAGCCAACACACAATCTGACATTAGCTCATATTCAGCTTTTTGCTTCTTATATGTTCTTGACATGCACAAACACCATGGATGGGTGAGGGCTGACCTTGAAGTCCTTTATGCTTTGCTTAAGCCACGTGGACTTATGCACTGTTTCTAAACCTGCAGAATGAAAAGACGAAAGCCTTGTGCTTCCAAGCACCAAACAATGTAGACATACATATTGATAACACAGAGCATGGGTCTAAAATATCTTGACTTATACTTTTAAAATTCCAAGTCTGTATGATAGTGGATCTATAGTCTGGGGTTTGAAAAAGTTACAATAAATTCCCCGTATACAATAAACTAGATGAGGGTGTTCTGCTTGTGACTATTTTTGTAACATCTTGAAACTGACAAACCGACTTTCACTCCAACTTCAAATCCTAAACGGTCAGCTCTGGAGAACTGAGAAAGTGTGCAACATTATGAATTTTTTAGGAGGGACTGTCTGAAAATGTTCACCACTATCCCCATTTTAATATGAATATACCTTCTCCATCTCACTATGACGGCCTGCTGTACAACCCAGTTACCACTGTTGGCATCTAACTATAGAAATGTTCCAACATGGTCAGACAACAGCGAAAGAAATAGTTCTGATTGAGCATAAACCCTGTGTCAAAGTCCACACACCATAACATGAATCTTATTTACAAGCTAGTCCTTAAATTTGTAATGTGGCCAGAAAAGGATGGAGAGCGTAAAATCATCAACAAACATCAACACATTCTTTATGTGTGTACGAACCCTTTTCTGACCGATATTGTGACTCCATTTACAGGAAAAAAAGACACCCACTTCAATACCACAGTATCCCAATCACCACTGTGATTCAACGGCCAGATATCACTGATAGGCAGTGTAACCAAATCAATGGCACAGTTTAAGCACTTACTAAATTCGTATTGTGTCGACACAAATTAATGTATGTAGTGTTAAAATAATCTATAAAGATTGAGAAAATTATATTTTTTATCTGTGCATTAGCTGGTAATAAAACATTGGTTTTATTTCTCTCTGTATTGTATGTCTTTTTCCCTATATAGATGTAATTCTCTGAGAACTTGACTTCTGCTAAGAGCCTTATAACTACCTCTTATTTCTAAGAGTAAATGGTAAATGGACTGTACTTATATAGCACTTTTCTAGTCTTCCGACCACTCAAAGCTGCTTTTACACTACATGTCACATTCACTCTTTCACACAAACGTTCACACGCTGATGGCAAAGGCCTAAGTGCCAATCTCCAATCAAATCTCTCAATTGGATTCATACCCTATGGCTATGCCGCCGGGTGCAATTTGGGGTTCAGTGTCCTGCCCAAGGACGCTTGGATATGTGACTGTAGCAGTCAGGGATTGAACCCTTTTGAATGAGAGACGACCGACTCTACCACTGAGCCACAGCCGAGGTAGCAGTATTCATTTTCCTTAAATCTTTCTTAATAATGAGTTTTAGCTCAGTTAGTAGAGCAGATGCCACATATATAGAGGTCCTCGCCTGATCGGACCTGGGTTTGACTGTGACCCTCTTTGGTGCATTTTGCCCCTCCCTCTTCTCCCCATATTTCCTGTCTATCCTCACTCTATTATCAATAAAGGCAAATGGCAAAAAAATTATTTAAAATATTGTTTCCTTAATGATTCCTTGGATTTAGAAACATTTAGAAATACAGGCCCACGTTTTCTATGTCAGACAGTTTGAATCTTCAACATTAATTAATTTTCATGTACTGGATTTTAACGACACAGTGCTGCATAGAAGGCCTGTACCATCCATTCATGTAACAACATGCTAGTTTGAAAAAATGCTTTTCTAATGTAGTGGCCATGACCCAGTGGATGAAAGAAATGCTTATCTGTGTAAATAATTAACGAGAAGGCTGGACTCATTGTCAGATAGTCATTGTTTCCTTACTACAAGCTGCACTCATTAGACCACTTGAATGGGAGGTAATCCCAAGTGGTATGATTGTATCTCCCGCTATTGTTCTTACATTGACTAGAATGTGAACTCATTAAATAGCCTTTGCTCCAAACAATTCACAATAGCATGTGATGTTATTGGGATTATTAGGGCTCCTTCTATGTGCATCAAATGTCACCACAGCTCTCACTCACTTGTCATTTATGGCTTGTTTCAGTTTAGCTGAAATGGGCTCAGTTGGGTATTTAAATCATTGTGCTTTCCAAACAGTGTCAATCACATGCTGTATAACAAATAACACATACAGCAAGTCAGAAAGGGCCCACTTTGTACATTTGAGTGATAAATTATAAATGCAAAGTGTTTGCAGTGAAAGATGCTTAAAGACGTGTGATTAGTTTGTGATTTCCACCAATGAGGATTTCATGAGACCATGACGAGTAATCTGTCTTCTTGGACCTATTTCCTCTCAAAATCCTTGCAATCTACACGTATCTGTAATTTGTGTGTCATTTTAATGCTTCATATGCTTCATATAATGTGATTCTTTGTTTGGCCTACAGGGCATCTACGTATATCTGTCTGAGCAGAGAAGGAGACACCTCTACTTTTTCTCTTCCGTAGGTTTTTTTATTTCAAAGATGTGTGTGCATTCTTCTCTGTGTGTTTGTGTCTATGAACATGCCTCAGTGTGTGTGTGTATGTGTGTGTGTGTGTGTGTGTGTGTGCACTCACATTAATCTCCTTTATTGATTGAAGTTATAATTAGCTTATTTAATGACCCATCAGGATTAGTTAGAACATGCTGTGGATGGACAGACTCTGTTCTTATTGCTCACCAGTCTTTGTTTTTCTGTGTCTGTTTGTTTTAAAGATGTTGTTGCTTAAAAAGAAAGAAGTCATAAAGATGAAGACAAAGATAGTGTGACTTTTAGCTTGTAACTCACGACACATTTGTACACTATTGTACACTTTGTCTTGCCTGAAGGCATCTTGGCAGGAGTGATTGTGGTAGATGAGATGCTCATTTCATTTCGCATGCATTTTTCCAGCTGCTTTAGGGATTTGAACCTATAATCCGTTTAGATAAAGTATCTCTGGCTTGGCTCCTGTCTCACGTTGTCCCTCTCCTTCTGTCCCTGGCCGCTCTATGAAGCCCAGCAGAGAATCTCAGCGCCGCAGAGACAAATCCACCATGTGTTCCCCTTTATAACCACAGAGCTGTGGCTCAGGTGGCAACATTAGGCTGACAGGTTTTTGGACATCAGACAGAAAATTCTGCTGAGTTGTATTTCACAGCCATTGGCCTGGCATCCTGCCCTATCTCTGCTCCTAATTTATACATTTTTATCAGGCACAATGCAGAGTCATCACTGTTAGCAGCTGAGGATTCAGTCTGTATTATAAGTAAAAAAGGGCCTTTGAGAATAGATGTGTACTGTACTTAATCACAGCATGACAGTTTGTTATTTTGTCAGCAACAATCTTTATTTGGTTCTCGGGAACTGCAGACAGAAAGATGCACTAATCCCTATAAAAACTGGATTAGTTATCCAAGGCTGGTGATGATGGATGTTCCAATTGTATGCTTAATTTTAATTCAATGTAAATCTAAAATGGTTGTACGTTTAGTAAATTGTAAGTTTTAAAAGTACAGAATGCAGAACAACCTTCTTGTGTTCCACCAACAAATAACAGATAAACAGACTAATTTGGCCTGACATGTAAACTCCCTCTTGTTTTTGTCCTCCAGCAGATTGTCTGACCAGCTGCTCGTGTTCACTTAGTGGAAGTGCAAATCAGCACATCTTCCATTCAGGCTGAGAGTTTAATCCTAAACAAAAGATTCACTAGAGTTTTACACGTAACATGGAATAATTGCACTACAGGAACTTCAGAAATTAATCCTCAGTGCATAAGGCAAGGTCATGACATCAGTAAGACTAGAGTTCTAACAAATGTGTAATGTGTGCACACACATCAGGGCAGAACCAGGGCATCACTTACACATACACACAGAGAAACACACTCAGAGAGAGAGTTGGTGATCAAGTCAAACTGTCAAACAAATAAACCTTTTTTTGTACCAGAAACCTAATCTTAAACCTTTTATGTTTATATTTGTGCATACAGCAAACGCCTGGTAGGTTCTAGTTCAGCCTGTTGGTGATGGGTATGAGCCAGGAACACTGGCAAAAATGGTTATGTCCTTCCAATCTTCATACTTGCAGATAAAGGCATTGTTGACACCCTAAAGACCCCTGAAAAACAAAAATTGAACAGTAACAGAAAAAAAACTGAAAATATACTGATATACGATGAGACTTGGTTTTCCCTGCAGTGATACTGAAAGTATGTGATAAACTTTCAAACGCAGGATTTGTGAGCAGTCGCCTCAGAGTGAAGCTGCATTAAAGCCTTTCCTGGAAGCTGCACATTGCCATCAGCACTGAACTTTGGATCAACTCTTTAAAGCTGTTTTTAGGTTTCATAGTGGGCTATGTTTTTCTTTTCCTCACTGGGACAGAATATCATATTTATTAGTTAGTTTATTATGTATTTCTTTATTAAACTGCAAACATGCTGGAAAAGTGCTATATTCTCCTTTGAAGAGAGTGGGGGACTGTAGTAGAGGGACTGTAGGCGCCCCATATACAGAGGCTACAGTCCTCTACTGCTAAACCAGCGCCCCAGAATCAGCACATTTGCAGCACTTTGAGAGCAGAAGTTCACCGACATCCCGCATCATTTTTTAGGAAATCATGTATCTGCATTCATGTTACGTGGTTGTTTGATGGCATTATAAGTTAGTGCATAAAAAATAAGGTCAGTCGGATTGTCAGTCCATTCACTGATTGATGTATTCTGAATAACATCCCACTTTTTGGGAAGAAAGCCCAATTCAACAGCTGGAAAGCCAAAGGCATGATTATAGTGCAAAATCTTTTAACGCTTAATACAGGATTGCATTACAAGTGTAACTGCCTTCAAGCTGTGATTGTGTGTGTGTGTGGGTGCAGTCTTTGCTGAGGAAGAATCTAGGACCTTCTAATAATCTCATTTGGTATTTGTTTTGTTTTGCCTCCAGGCCCTGAGTCATCTAGGTCCACTGTCGAGGTTTGGGGAAATTAAACCAAAGCTCACAGTTCTTACACACGATGAACAAGACATTGATTTTTTTCCCCTTCTCAAATAAAGAACACCAAAAAGAGTCGTAATGTTCTGAAATAGTGTTTTGTTGCGCACGCGTGAGCCTGTGTAGATTGTTCCACTTTCTGCTCTAGTCTTGCATTATTATTATTAAGTTCAGAAGAAAAATCATGCAACTTGGCCTCCTTAGGCTTGTGCCCCTGTCATTATACCCTCAAGCCACTGTGCCTGCTATATGTTTCTTTGATCTCCACAGAAATCAATTCAGAAACAGAAGCAGTCTGTGCAGAAAACAAAAACAAGTTTTTTAAAGCACAACTTCCAGCACTTAATCTTTGTCTGAATTACTCCTCCGTCCTTAGTTTGCACTTGAAGTTCCTGCAGTTCCACACAACATCATGATCTTCTGCAGCATGCGTCTCAAGAACACACTTTTTGGCAACTGTTTGAAATGCCTTATTCCCCTCAGCACGTCTGAACATTAAAGGAAAATTGAATTGTGAGAGAGGCAGGTGGGGCATGTTTTGGATGATGGATATCAGCTCGGTTCTGTCGATGCAACAAAGAGTAAAAGGAAAACTAATAGGACAAAAGATGACAGAATTACCCCACTGCCTGCCAAAAAACATTCTGTGGTGTTGGTTTGTGGAAATTGCTTGTCCTTTCTCAGATATACTTGCTTTACATAGCTTCAGAAACCAGATGAACAGCGCGGCCACTTGACAACAAATAGATCAGAGACTGTGGCAGAGTGATTCAGGCCTGAAATGTGAGGATCTTTGCCCACGCAGCCACTCTGAGTCACTGCAGGCGCATATGGGGTTGTGCTTGCTCTTGTCCTTCTGGAACTGTTCAAATGCTCACATACACACTAATGTATACACACACGACTGTTACACATATATACAATTACATGCCTAGTTTGTCTCTGAGAGCATGACGCTAATTGTGGGTAATTTGCATTGTGAGTACCTAGGTTGATGCAAATTTGCCTCAGGAGAAAAATCAAGAGGTTTGTGTGTATTTTACATAACAAGAAGACCATCAGGACAGAAATCCGGTTCTGACAGAGCTGAAAGGAACGAGGTAGCTCCATAATGATCCATTATGCCTCCCGGAGGTATGTTTTTACTGTGGGGGTTGAATAGCAGTGCACTATAGGTCCTTTATTATTTTCCCGTATATAGAGCTGAATTTATTCCTCATGTCCAGGTTAGCTTCTGAGCTTTCCCTTCACGCTATGACATTTTTTTTCGGTCTAGGATCAATTATAATCTCCTGCCGCTCTGGCTGGAAACACTAAAGCAGGTTTTCAGAGGTTTGGCCATGTGAAAGCCATGTGCAAAACCCTCATCAGATCTGTGCTTTATAAAACTGTTATCCTATATTTGGTAAAACTATTAGGTAAGGATCTTATTTCACATTTGAAGAACTAAACATTTAGAAAGAAAACGTGATTATTGATACATTTTTAAAAAGAGATACAAGTAAAACTCCACAAAAACATATGCATGATGCTATAGCTTTTAAATGGGGCAGCATCTGATAAATACAGTGATGCTTAAAAGCCACACATTTATGCACAGCATTAGTGATATGCATGTATGTACTAATGTACTTTGTATTTCTACTAAAGTATTCTGTAGATGTGTGGGTTTAAGCATTGCATCGGTTTGCAGAAAGACGAGTCAAATGAAGGCGCACGCATGATATTTTCTCCTGTTTCTGGAGGTTTATTGTTTAAAGGCGATGACAGGAAGTGTTAAACTCTCTTATTCCCTGGAAAAAAAGCTAGAAGAGGCACATGCTGTAAGTCTCAACACATGTGTGTCACTGTATTTAATATTTTCACATGCTGCATTCTGCCATTCACGAGCTGCGTACACCCAAGGGTACAAGTACTGCACAGCAATGCATATTTGCATGATCCAGTGCTGAATGATAGCACAAGCCCACATGTGCACACAGAAAGCCCCACAAATCTCTCCATACTCACAATTACTGATCTGGTCACAGTGTATATTGCTGCTGCTACTGTGAAGGTGTCAAAGGCCTGATTGGCTGAAAGTGTGCTTCCTAGCGGCCCCATTGCCGGTGTTATCTCACCTCGCTTGCTAGGTGACAGCTTTTATATTACTCCCATACACAGGCTGCTGCATTACTCTGATGGTACGTAGGCCTTGAGAGCCGCCCCGCTCATTTCTTCACACCCCCCACCCACTCCGAGCTCAGGCTTTGATAAGCATGAAATAGCCCCGCTGCTGAGATTGCTCCTTAGTTCATAGAAACAGTTTATCTCTTATGGACACACAGGTTCAGACATATACAGGCACAACATGCAAGCAGGTGCATGTCAAGGTGCGCGTGTGCACAGATGTTTTCATGTTTTTATGCATGCATGCCCGCGTGACTGCATCGGCACATTCACACAGCTGCAAGCACATAAGCACAGATTGCTTACATTTCAAAAGAGACTTTTCCAGAGTGGTGGTTGTGATTTACTTACCGTTTTTATTTTAAATGTAAGTAGGCTGTGAAGCACGGGCCACAGGTGAATAACTGCCCTGGGGTTACAGCCTGCAGGATATTACAGCACATAAGATAACAAAAAATGTCCCCTGTGTATTGTTGGTTCGTGATCACATTGTGGGAATGTTTTTTGATAATCTTAAGAGATGAGTGGTGATATTTTATATAGTGAATATAAAAAAAAGGTCATTGTTGTTTGGTAAACAGTGAATTTTTGGGGGTGACTATTTTCAGTTGCACATTAATACTTATTGTGCTTCACTGTGTATTTAGATGTATGTGAGGTTGAATCAAAGTAAACTTCTGTGCTGCGGTTTATTCGAAAATGAAGACTGTTTTTTATGGGACTTGTTGACAATTAAAAAAAATACGGAAAATCACAGTACTCGTTAGAGACAGAATGAACTCTCCAAAGTATTTTCTTATGTTAGATCGACCTGATGTCGCTTCTGTTTAATATCTCTCACTGTTGCCCTGTTGTTATGGGTAACGACAGGACCGTTAAACTTGGAGAGGGAGGAAAAAGCTGATTGTTGTTATGGGTAACGACAGGACCGTTAAACTTGGAGAGGGAGGAAAAAGCTGATTGGTCTCCAGCCAATTCTAGAATGTTTATCCACATGATGCCGTTGCCATAGTGACACATCAGCCTTTTTGAATCTCATACAATACATCAGTGATGATTTAGATTTTTTTTTAAAAATCAACCAATATTTTACAGCCACAATGACAAGACAAGTGTATCTGTAATATGCCATTCAAGAAGGTAGCATCCACAGCTGCTGCATCCTGTTCCTATTTCCTCCTGCTTTCTTAATGACACTATTAAGGAAAAGGTCAGGGTGAAGTCAGACACTGCAGGAGGGCAGGTGAGAGGTAGTGTTAATGCGAGAGATGCAACTGTCTTTCATTACCCTTCACAATCTTTACCATTGCACTACTGTTGCCTACAGGTGTCATTGATGTTGTATTTTAGTATTATTTTTTAAATATATTTATATCTGTAGGCTTGTAGTTTTATAGTTCAATGTTTATGGACATTAATGTTTGTGTTACCTTATTGTCCTTGTCTTAAGCCTATGTCTATTTCTATGTACATGGAGAGTCAGATTTCTTATGTTTACACACATACCTGGCCAATACAGTAGGTTCTGAATCTGATCACCAGACACCATCATCAGCTGTGATCCATATAATATTTCTCTTCCACCTTCATGCTCTCACTTTCTCTTCTTGTACCCATGTATATTTCTAGCAGGCCAAAGGGTAGACCTTGTAGGTGCTAACAAAGAAAATAACACCCTTAAAAAGCATGGATTTCTTTGTAGCTACACACAGATTACACAGTGTTGACACTGAGTTGATACTTCTCTGTCATCTGGGGACCTGAGTGAAACGTCATCATTCTCGTCTTTTACCCCTAATTCTAATTCAATCTTAATTGTAATTGGTGCATCATTAATCCGTGCGCACAAACTCACTAGTTTCCCTCTGCATCAGTGCTTTTTGCAATCTTTGGCTCCGTGGAGCACTTCATCAGCGTCTTGCTGGCAATGTCTTTTCTCTTTCTGCTTGCTCAGTTCCATTTTGTTTTCATCTGGCCAACATATTTACGTTAAAGCTTACACAGCTCAGAGAACTTGACTGTTGCAACATTTAATTGAATAGTTTTTGTTTTCCTCCTCTGGATTTCCTTGATATGAGTGAATAGTTGGTATCTCAGCAGAACTGGGGTTTTTTTTTTAATCACTCTTCGCCTCAATCTTCCTCTCTCAATTACTCACTCAATTAAATATGGAGAGATAATTAGTCCACACAACATGATAATTATCTACAGATGGCTCTCTTTTCCTCTGAAGTGAAGTCATTAACATGGCAGCCTTTTACCAATAGAAGATTTTATGCAAATATGTTATTACAACTAGCTATGACTAATTAGGCCTGTGTGTGTCGGATTCTCTATTCCCAAATTACAGCTACACAAACATCAGTCAGAAGAAAATGACGTTCTACTTTCTGTCTCTTTGCAGACCCCTAACAGGACTTGGCCCATTTTTACACATGGTGATGTGAAGTCAGCAAAAACAAGCAATGAGTTTGAGGAATCTGAGGTTTAAGAAGTTTTAAAGGCACAAGGGAAAAAAACGTCAGCAGCAGCTAGGAGACCAAAAAGGTTTAAGCTTTTATTCTGACTCTCAAGGTTTTTGCGAAATGTTCTGCATGTATCAGACAACTCGACTGTCTTTCCGAGTTGACTATGTGAAGGTTGTGATGGATGAGTGCAGTAGAAGAGTTGCAGAGAGTTTTTATGTTTTAAAAATGGTGGAATGCAAGTGGGAGGTAAAAAGAGAGTGAGGGGAAGAGCGATGGTCTGTGTGAGAGGAGGAGAGGGATGCTCACATGCACAATGATGACGACAGCAACGTTGAATGAAGTGAAAGGGCCTATTGACCTACTGTGCAACATTTCACTATAAAGCATATTGCGTTCACCTGTTATAAAGTGTCTGATAAATAAACTACTTTGCCTGATGTATCCAGAACAGACAAATATGGTTCAGAGACATTAAGAGAGATCACACTGATTCACAAGGTTGTGCAGGGATGAAAATGAGCAGAGCAGTACAAGGTTAGAAGACTTTTATAGCTGGTGGATGACAGACAATAAGACGGATGGAAAATAACAAAATAAAACAGAGATAAAGAGGAAAAGAAGAGAGGACCTGTTGCAAAAGCTTATAAAGTTGTGAGTACACTCTTGGGCAGCGAAGTAACTGCTGTCGTCTCCATGAGGTGTGAAGTGTCACCACAGACGAGCAATGTGTGATGCCAGGATTTAAGTGATTACTGTAACATTGTAACCTACTTTATGTGGAGCTCAGGTGGCCTCAGGCATGCAGCTCTGCCTCCTCTGTGTCCTCTTTCTCCTGTCTCATTCACTCCCTCTGACACACACACATACACACACACACACACTCACAAAGATACATGTTTCACACTCGACGGAAAAGTGTGTCAGACATTCTCTCGTGGCCCATAAGTGTTTTTCAGTCGCGTAAACAACAATGCAATGTTCATTTTGAAAATTGGTCACAAAAGTGAAAGCAATTCTCCTGAAAGTCATCACAAACTCATTACAGGGAAAGTTCACCCAGAAATAACACCCTGCCCAACATTAACCATCTTTACTAGGGCAGCCAAGAACTACATTTCTTCTATACTGTGTTAGTTTTTTTCAAAATAAAGTGGAAGGTTTTATTTCTTTAGATCTTAACTAAGATGTAATTCATCTCCCGATAAGGTTAATACACAAGAAAAATGTTAACAGTGCATTATTCTGCCACATCTGGAGCTACCTTGACGTCTTAGCAAATATCATCCTTGTATAGTAAAAACTAATCTTGCTTAAATTGCAGACTCTTAGCATAAGCTATATTCATTTCTTCCTGAACACTTAGCAGCCCCCTCCTTTACTATAGTGGAGGAGGTAATGGGCAAATAAGCGATAGATCTGTGGTGATGGCTGTTGACATGCAGGAGAGAAAGAGAAAGAGGTAAAGAAAGTGTCTTGGCAGTTGAAGAGAGAGGATGATATTGCCATATAGTACCGGGGGTATTAGAGAGTCATTACTGTCTATCATGAGGCAAATGAAGACGTGTTTAAGTGGAGATGAATAGCCTCATTGAAGGAGAAGGCTTGTTATGGTGGATGTGTTTGGAAAAGCGGCTGCAGGGGTTCATATTTCAATAAATATTTGATGGGCGAGGACGGCTGTATTAGCGTGTGCGGTTCAGCTGTGGGGGTTTGGTTATTTATATGTGTGGCTGTAAGTGTTTGCATATCTGTGAAGAGCCATCCGAAAGGGTTTTAAAAGAGCGAAGAGATCACGTTCTCACTCCGTCTCCCAAGTGGGGAAATCTTAGTTTCTTCTTCTCTGCATCATTCTCTCCATCTCATCTGTTCTCCTCTTCTCACTGCCACTCTTTCATCCATCTTTGCAATCTATCCCCGTGAAAGCTGAATGGGGCGATGTATTGTGTAGGTTCAGCAGTATCCGAGCCAACCAAGCGGATCAGAGAAAAGTAATTTGTTCCTTTATTACTTTGGTCAACATGGGAGAAAAGAGTCAAACAGTGAGCCAAAGAAAGTATACCCATCTATTAAAGGGTCTTTTCACTTCTCCCCTACTGAAGCTCAATAAGCTGGGAATTGAGTTGAGTTGAATTGATGTGAGTCAACTGCGATAAGAAGTTCAACGCGTAGCTGCTCTGTGACGTTTGTTTCAGGAAAGTGACCGGTCCTTTGATTCTTGCTGTTTGGTTAATACATTTGGAGTATTAACACTTTGTGTAGAGTTAAATATCAGCCATGAAAATCCCTCAATGATAATCCACCATCATTAATTTGCAACAAAGATACTCTGTTTTAAATGATTGTTGGTTTTCATACCAGTCATCTCCGTGGGCAGTTTTATGCTTTGTAAGGAGATCTGTCTCCACTCCTCTCCGGCTCCAGCCAAGCTTTCCTTTTTAAACCTGAAATAGAGTTCACCTGGATGGTCATCATTCATGGTCGAGGCCCGGGAACAGCGACATCATCAGTAATCGCTGGCGGGGAACCCGGTGCCTGACTCAGCGCCTCCAGTCTCCATGATCTAAATTTAAAAGATTGCCCTGACTTGACTATGCAGCCTTTACTCCAAACTTTCTTCCCCTGAAAAGAGTCATCTTTTCAGGGGAAGAAAATAAAACTTAAATTACTTTTCATGATTTTATTTCAACCTGCTCCTGTTCTGGGTCACCAGCAGGGCAACAGTTTGGTCCTACAAATATTCTGAAAGAAAGCGAGGTCACTGCTGAAAACAGATAATTAGTCATATACATGATGTCACTGTGATAACATACAGAGAAATGCTGAAACCATCCCATACATCTCTTGTTGCTGTCCCTGCTGAGAAAATGCAGCTCATGTAACTTGTTGTTCAAGATCACCTTGTCTAAATTGTCGAGCGTCCTTTGCAGATATTTTATAGGTTACAGAGGATCTAATGCATCATCCAAAATCGATTTTCTGAGGGTGGCTTAATTTTTTTATGCCCAATTAACCATTTTGATATTGAAGGATACAGAGGTGACGTGTCAGCTATAAATAACCTAAGTGGATTTGACAGGTGAATAAAAATGAAGGATTGCTGGAAGCTTTAAATAAGTAGTCTTCTATCAATGCACAAGGCTGAGCCTGCAAATATAGCAAGATAAGATGTTTTTAATGAGGTTATTTATGTGTTTTAAACAGTTACTCGAAAATGACTCACAGCGGCCTGTAATGAGCGATCAGACTTTCAGGCTTTTGCTGTTTGCTTTAGCACGACACAAAAATGTTTTTAACAGAACAGCATATTCTGTGCCCCACAAGACCTTTCTCCAGCATTGGCTGTGTCCTGCTTTACTTTTAAGAGTTGCACAGAGCTTAACTGTGACATAGTAAATGTATCTGTAATCAACCTGCTTTTATTCAAGGAGCACACCATGTGAAGTACACCGTGTGAAGCACAGAAGTTTCTTTCTTGTTCGGCCTGATTCTAAAAGTGAATAAAAAATGACGTCAAAGATTCAAATTGAGATCAGTTTCTAAGTCTCCTCTTTAAATAAGGTTCCTGAACAAGTGAAAACAGCGACGTAACATATTCTTAACTACTCTCCATAGAAAACCTCGCCACCTGTATGCCAACAAACTGATGAATAGGATCAGTGGTTTTAGCTTTGCACCTGTTCCAAACTAGGAGGGCGGTTTTTAGGCTCTTTGTATGTGTGTGTGTATGTGTATGTGTGTGTGTGTGTGTCCTAACGTCCGTTTAGTCATCAATCCATGGACGCTCTCTCAGGAAGCTGACATGACAGCACAATAACGGTTCGTCAAGCTTGATTGGACATGGCAGAGATCTACCAGTCTATCCGCAATACTGGAACAGACAGGGAGGACAACCTCTGCTGTTTAACTGTAATCTGAGAGTGAAAGAGTGCCTCTGCCTTTGTCAAGCAGCTTTCAGCTCATTGGCTACATACAGCCACGGTTAACCAAAAACTTAAGTGGCTGAATGTCATTGATGCGGTAATAATTATAAAATTAACACTTAAAGTACCAACAGTATCAATAATACTAGGAATTATTAAACTTATTTATTAATTCATTCTTGTGGGATTTTCAGCTGTATCGGGATGAAGGCATGTACGTTTGTCAATTTAGACACTGTATGGTCAGCATGTGTTGGTTAATGAGGTTGCAAAGGCAGGTGTGGGTTTATGGGAGGACAGGCTAATTACTGTATGTATAGAGGGGATTCATGTTTATACTGTACAGCAAAGAAAGACGTTATTTTTAGCAGGGATTGTGTGGACACCTAAAGAGGCTATTAGCAAGCTAATTAGATGTGTTCAATACCTCATACAGACACACTAGATCTCTACTCTGTAGTAAACAAGCTTTAACTTTCTTTTTCATGAATATTTTCCACCACTGCGTATGCTGGTTCGATAAGTGTTTTCCATTTTGCCTGATCAGTGTTGATGTTTCTTTAGCACCTCTTCCTCTCCTGGGTGTTTGTTTTCCACCCTGCTGACTGGAAAGTTACATTAAAGGGCTGACAACCAATTCACTTCCCTGTAAGCCTTTGTTACATGCACCCCTATTAGACATGATGGGAGGCTGACAGCGTCAGGGCTTCTACCTGGAGGTCCGGGAGATCGAAATTCAATTTCCTGTCAACAATCAGAAGCTCTGTCAAGCTGTCATGTGATGATCAGGAGCAGGGCTGCATCCAGTGTCTTGTAAACATGAAAGGCCTGCTTGTAATTCACTTGACTGAGTCTTCTCTGCATGATGTTGCATTCACAATTTTACATCCGTTGTTGGTGGAAATGTCCCAAGAAATACATGATGATGATGATACTTACCATTGTATTGATTATAAGATCTGGTATTTTATATGGTTAAATACAGGGATGTAATGTTGCTGTGTATACTAAACAAGAGATGTGATTCCTTCTTTTCTATTTTTGCAGGAACCTCGGAAAGTCAGGACTCAGAGTATCTTGCTTAGGACTGGGTGAGTGTGACCCATAATGCATTTCTCCATCAGGCCTCAACAAAAACATCCTAATAGAATCTGTTTCTTTTGCACTCTGTGGAACACTTTTAGTGATGGACCAGCTCTGCATTAAGTCATTTAATGATGTCTCCCACCAAAATAAAACAAAAACATTAAATTCAGAAGTGGGCTTGGAGTTAAACGATAATGTTCAGCTTTTTTTATTATGATTATTAAAGCAACTAATCTACCGCAGCTGTATTTTTCCCCTACATCACATTTACACACCAACACATGCACTTGTACATATCCACACGCCTCCACGCACACACTAAAACACACTGACACGAATAATAGTTCACTTTCTGATAAAAGTAGACTGACTGTAGTCTAATCAGTTGGTATTTTTCCAGCAGAGTTGTTTGTAGTATACATTTGTGTGTGTGTGTGTCTGTGTGTGTAACCATATTGATGTGGGTTGCTGATAAAAAATCTTTACTTCTCATACAAGAGAGTCAAAGCCACCCCCAACTTCAATATTTAGCATGAGAGTGGGAAGAACAACACACACACACACACACACACACACACACACACACACACACGCGTGCGCGCGCAGAACCACACAGCGTTTCTATTCCTGTCACCATGGAGAGCTCTCAAACAACAACAGTGTGTCTTTGTTTGTGTGTATTTGCTTGTTCTGGGTTTCTTGTTCTTGTCTTCTCTAAAAATATTAGCCCAATGTTCCTTATCAAGAGCTCCTGATGAGGACACACAAACAGAGATGGATTTATAAAACGCTCAGACACCGGTACACAGACATCCGCAAGGCAAATGTCATAGTGACATCTGTGCCAATGCAGGTGCACTGAGTTTCGGCCTGTAAGATGATCAAGTTTCTACAAATTAACCATGGCATAAAAATGATGTCAATGTCATTGAAACATAATCAGTCTCTACAAAAAGTATACACCAATCAGCCATAACATTATGACCGCTGACAGGTAAAGTGAATAACATTATGATTATATTTTTACAATGGCACCTGTCAGTGAGTGGGATATGTTAGACAGCAAGTGAACATGTTGTCCTCGAAGTTGATGAGGGAAGCAGGAAAAAGAGGCAAGCATAAGGATGTGAGCGACTTTGACAAGGGCCAAATTATGATGGCTAGATGACTGGGTCAGAGCATCTCCAAAACTGCAGCTCTTGTGGGCTGTTCTCGGTCTGGAGTGATGCTTTGGGCAATGTTCTGCTGGGAAACCTTGGGTCCTGCCATTTATGTGGATGTTACTTTGACACGTACCACCTACCTAAACATTGTTGCAGACCAAGTACACCCTTTCATGCCCTAATGGCAGTGGTCTCTTCCAGCAGGATAATGCGCCCTGCCACACTGCAGAAATGGTTCAGGAGTGGTTTGAGGAACACAACGAAGTTCAAGGTGTTTACGTGGCCTCCAAATTCCCCAGATCTCAATCAAGCATCTGTGGGATGTGCTGGACAAACAAGTACGATCCATGGAGGCCCCACCTCACGACTAACAAGACTTAAAGGATCTGCTTCTAACGTCTTAGAGCCAGATACCTCAGCACACCCTCAGAGGTCTAGTTGAGTCCATGCCTCAACAGGTCAGGGCTGCTTTGGTGGCAAAATTTTGTTTGTGTTCTGTGGTTTCTTTTAAAAGACCGCTTTCTTCTTTATCAGTCAAACCAAACTTAATGTATTAAACCAAAGATGTTGTCTATTATTAAACAACATCTTTTAATCATCTTAATACAGAAACGCAAACACAATGTGATAAAAGAAATCAGACACTCAGATTGAAATTTGCTGAAGGGAGATCATTTATTGAATCTTTTAGTATTGCATTTATGTAGGAACTCAATCAGTTATGAGATGGAAGTGAAAATCCAAACATCACAAAATAATTAGTTCTAACAAGTTTTCATATTTGATTTGCTCTATATGAATTCCAAAATTCAATTATTCAGGCTCTTAGAGTGTGATGGATCTAAGCAGAAGGATTTTAAGTTCCCTGCCTGCCTGATGACTAGAATACTTAAATGAAGTACGAGATATGAGGATAATTTATATATGAAACCACTGTCCGGTTTTTGAAGTTTAAGAGAAAAACTGAATCATCTACAACTCATTTTCCCAGAAACTGAAATATTTATTAGTTTTTCCTCAGCTTTCTTATGGAAAACCAAAAGAAACTGCATGGGACTGTGTCAATTACAGCAGCAGTACTCCAATATCATATATAAGTAAGTTATACATCTCCTTAAGAGTTCATTCCACATCCTTAAAATCCTCCTGAGCTGTTAGAAAAGGAAATACATGTTTTTACATCAGTGGAATCAATTATGGTGATAGCTGTTGAAGCAATTTTCTGTTAAAGTTTGGATAAAAAAGGTCACTTTAATTTGATGGCTCCTAGACTAAATAACTCAATGTTGGTTGTGCTTTGCAGGCAGACGTGCAGGATCCTTTTGGTTCGATAAACAGGCCTTCCTTACTATCATCCTCGCTCAGGTGACCCTTGAGGGCTTGGATCAGTCACTATAATGTAAACCACAGACAATAAGTCACAGTTTTAAGGCCTTGGGTTTCTGGTCAGCAGTGGTAGCAGAGACTTTGCCATATGTACATTACTTTCAGTCCTGTTTTTACCTACATAACTGAATAAATACTGCGTCCTCTGATCAAGTGTTGTGATCCATGCACATGTACCACAACATTATATATACACATTAAATAAGAATGTGTTTTGCATGTTGTTATTTCACTTGGATGTTTGACCTTCACACTGAAATAGGAGACATATTTGGTCAGCAGTCAAGACCCTAATAAACTATTAATTAAAGCAGAGCATGCTTATTTGATTACGTGGATGGAATCTTCAATATTATACTTAAGAAAAAACCCCACTGTTGCTGAGTGACTGCAAAGGGCAGATCAGATGATTGGCTTCAAACTGCATTCAGCATTTAACACACTCGCATTCAAAGAGTAATTTCCCTCATTTTCATTCATGCAGATAAATTGAGATTGAGAGCACGGCTTCATGAGGGACAGCAGCACTGACCCAAAAAAGCGTTCTACTTTATGTTGATTTTAATTGCATTTCAGTGTCATATTGCTTTATGTGGGTGATGCAAGTGATCTTTCTGAACCATGGCACAAAGATCCCAAACAGTTGCTGAGCTGGCTGGGCAGGGGGTTGAACTTTTTCCTAGTGTTATGGGTAGATTGAATTCAAAGAGATGTTTTGCTGCACTGTAGAACTTTTGTTTTTCAGGGTGTGATGTCTGGCTCTCAGGCCGGCTCTGAGCGCTGCTGCCCCAGGTGGTTCATGCTAGACAGCGAGGTCTGACTCAAAGTGGCTGAGCTGCACGGTGCAGAAAAGGTCAGCATAATGCCAGCTGCCTGCCACATGCTGCGCCCAGGGCGGACATGATGCTGGCAGGGGAGAGGAGGAAGATAGAAGGCAGAGAGCAGGATGCTAAACGGTGTTTCTCTGTTTTCTGTAAAGGAGTATTGCCAAAAAAGATTAGGATGCGATGCGTGCATGTTGCATATGACAGACTCACAATTCTGCCTTAATGTTTAATCAAAATTCAGAATAACAAACACCCACACAAGTCCATGTACC
Source organism: Semicossyphus pulcher (assembly GCF_022749685.1). Lineage (NCBI taxonomy): Eukaryota > Metazoa > Chordata > Actinopteri > Labriformes > Labridae > Semicossyphus > Semicossyphus pulcher. The sequence goes on along the minus strand of NW_027211692.1, from coordinate 20,971,305 downwards.
TGCCTGAAAAAGCAATAGAGCGAAAAATGTATAAAATAAACATTCAATCATGTTATTTGTGATTCAATCATTTGTTTTTATGTGTAACTGGTTGTATGAATCACAGCCAGGAGGAGATGTTACTGTCGCAGGAGCCTCTCATTTAAAATAGTCGATCTGTAACAGCCAGATGAAGCCCTGAGAGAAACACAGTCACATCGGCACCGGCTTCATTTACATAATATTTAATAAGTTTCAGTACTATTTCTTTGTTCAAGGGAAAATGCCGTTTTAAAATTGTTAGGTTAAAACATTAGACTTAAACAGATTTACTCTAAATAATTGTTTCTGAAAATTCCTAATAATATAATTTTGAGCAGTATTATCTTTGCTCGTTGGATTACAGCTGCACAGTGCGCTCAAGTCCCAAGGCTCCTTTAAAAACTTTGACACGACAAACTTGGCCAGAATCATGGGTGTGTTTTAGATTTAAATGTTACAAAGTTATGTATCAATAAATTAGCAGATTGATTGGAGTGGCTGGCTAACGACTACTTCCCCCTCGAGTTACAAGGAAATAAATAAAAGTTACAATCTTGTAAATCTCTGTTTCATTAGCCCTTTTTACGCAGAGATGCCGCCAAAGCACAATGAAACTCCGCCGTTATTCCACCTTTATACTTTAACGCTGAACCAGACTAAGCCATATTATTCGTGTCCCAGTGTGTGATTTAACACAGCGTTGCAGTAGCAAAAGGGGCACGACATGTAAACAAACACACACAAAACCACCCTTAACCAAACCCAGGTTGAAAACTAACGACCATTTTCACTTACCCTTCCTGTCCAAGAACAATCTGTTCAACCCAATCAGTCTGGCTTTGCGTGGAGCCACTCTACTGAAAGAGCACTTCTGTTGGTAACAGAATCATTGCGCCTGGCTAAAGCTGCTGGACAGTCCTTAGCTCTATTGCTGCTAGAACTGTCAACGGCCTTTGACACAGTAAACCACCAAATTCTCCTTTCCACTCCTTCTGAGCTGATATGCACTCCACTGGTATATGTCCTACCTCTCAAGGAGAACTTTTAGTTTATCTTGGAAGGGAGAAGTGTCCAAACCCCGCAGCCTATCCACAGGGGTGCCTCAAGGGTCAGTGCTCAGTCCCCTCCTCTTCTCAATTTATACAACCTTACCTCACTTCACACATCTTTGGCTCCCATGGTTTCTCATACCATTGCAAATTCAAAACTACGCTCCGCCAATGAAAGGCGCCTGGTAGTCCCATCAGTGCAGGGCCCTGAGTCGCTAGCTAGACTCTTCACCTCTGTAGTCCCCCGGTGTTGGAATGAGTAACCAAACTCCACTCTGTCCGCAGAGTCCCTTTCCACCTTCAAGAAACAGCTAAAGACCCAGCTCTTCATGAGCACATCCACACTTAACGATATTGATGATGATTATTATATTGAGGGTGGGGACCTTGTTGATGTTGTTGATGATTTTAATAAAGAAAAAAACTACTTCTTTACGCCCTGTGCACTGCCTATCGGCACCTGTGTCCAATTGCACTTGAAGCTGTTTGCTGGCGCTTACTGACTTTGTTCCCTCCTGCCTTGGTCCTTGCTTGTGTTGTACTAACTCTCAGATGTACGTTGCTTTGGCTAACGTTGTTACATCCTGCAGGCTCTGCTGTTTCAACAGACGCTGTTATGCCTGTAACAACCTCTGCTCGGTGGCAGAATGTCTTCGACCCACCGTTCCGCCTCTGTAACTTTTACACAGACGGTGAGGTGTAAGAGAGGCTTAACAGTCCAGTCTCCAAAAGGCTGTGTAAAAGGGGTTATTTTATTTGGCGACATGAATAATGATGAACAGAAATTGCAAGTGTGTGTTTTTCTTTATCTAGGGCACAGAAACCATTTACTTACAGAAGCAACACTAGCAGACCAGAGAAAGAGTGTGTTGCTTCACACACAATGACGTTAAAGAGTCAGCCTGTTGTATTAGCTCCACGTACACTACAATAACTGCCAGGCCATGAAAAAGAACTGTTTTCCTTGCATGTTGTCAGTAACATAATTTGTAATACTGTCAATGTAAGGGCTTTCATCAGTAGGCCATAGGCTGATCACCAGATTATCACTTCACTGTTACAGCATTTAGGATGCTAACTGACACTGTTGTAGCGCACCTGAGCAGAGAATGTGTCTTATAATTAAATGGAGATAAGCATAAATCACTGTTTTGTTTTTAGTCTATTATAATGTTCCACATACCTGATTATTCTTAATTTGGCTGCTTTAATTCATCATCCTTTTAAATGATTCAGACAGTTATAAAATCTCCCACCCCAGTTTTTAACTGACATATTTGTAATTCATATTAACTGTGTGTATTGCTGAGGATTGTGTTACTAACGCAGAGTCTGTGTTGGGTTCATTCACTGCGTGCTAATGAAGGAGAGACACTGAACAGGAAGTTGAATTAGTATTCTACACCCGGTGTTTTTCTGCCAGGGACGGACTGCAGGACGGAGGGAGTGGAGATGAGATGTGAACTGGAAAAATGAAGAGGAAGTATGTGACTCCTGTCTTTACAGTTTAGCTTTAGTCCTGGCTGCTTCTTTTTATGAGCTTTTTATGAGTTTAATGTCAGGACGGGACGAGAAAAAAAACAAACACAGAGACATTTGCGAGATAACAGAAATTGAAACGAGAGAAATAAACGACACTTCATCCTAGCTAACACTGTTCTGGCTCATTCTTGCACTCACCCCTTGTTCTGGACGCCCCACCGCCCCCATTTGTGTTGCCTGTCCCTGTGGATGCTGTTCTTCCAGGACCCAGCTGCTTGTATGAGCAGCTTGTTATTTGGTTAAAAGAGGTTGGATAGAGGTTAGATCTGGGCTCAGGCAAGATCAAGGGTCCTCTATCAGCCACAGAAACACACACACACACACAAACACACACATACACACAGTTTGTCCTTCACTGAAAAGTTTTCACATTTGACTGTGGTATATGTAGTTTTTTATCATAAGAAATAATGTTCCTTCAACAAAAGTACACTTCTACTCTCCTGGAAGCATTTCAGGTTCGGGACTCTTGACTGCATTTCTGTTAATATTCAGTCTCTTGTTAATTTCCATAACAGCAGAGTTCTGTGAGCCAATTCAGTTCCCAGTTATTTCTATTCCAATAACAGTAGCTCATTTCACGTTCCAACAAAACATAATTTAATATCACTTCACTTGACTTGCATCTGAAAATGTCACATACTGTGTAACAAGCTGCTCTGTCTACAACACAAATACCTCTCAACAGTTAATTGAAACTGAATTGATTTATAAAAAAACTGATTAGCCCTGAGAGAGGCCTGGGGGGGGGGGGGGGGGGGGGGGTACTTGATAAGTGAAGTGATTAGTGAAGTCATCATGACCTCTCAGCACAGGCAGTGTTCAGCTGCAGATAATTCACTTCATTCACAGCTAACAGACAGACATACAGACTGCAGGGAGGTCCGCACGGCTTCACTGTGCTGTCAACACACACACACACACACACACACACCGGCTCCAACCACGCTACAGTAATTGGTCGGGGAAAAACAGGCTGTTTGTGTGTGTTTGCATGTGAAACCCATTTTAATTGGCTCACAAACAAAAAAAGCAGATTCAGAAGTTTGCATTATCTGAAGCATCAGCACTTCTCTCCCTCACACCACACGCGTGCCACACGCCGTCCAGGTCCATACTTCCTCCTGGGTACTTGCTGCACTGATGCAGAGCTACTGAGTGATGAATTCTTAAAATGTTCCTCCCAGAAAATCCTGCAGTCCTGCAGTGGAGAATAGACAGCAAGAGGTTTGAGTTCTGTGTGTTGTCACTGTGGTACTTTTGCAGGAGAGACCAACATGTATAAGCTTGTTACCACTTCTTCTTCTCCTACTTTAACATCACCGTTTAAGCCGGTTGGTTCAGCATCCTTACATATACTGCAGTGTTAACAGGATTAAACAAACGAAGCTATGTGTCACTTTCTCATTGCTTTTCTCTTCATTCACTATCCTCTCTTTGTACCCTTTAATGAATAAAAATCTGAGTCGTTTGTAATCTCACCTTGATAAATACTTTCCACTCCTCTGCAGCTGCGGTAGAAAGTCGCCTCCAAACATCAACGCTGTGTCAGATTTAGAGTTACAATCTGTATACCTGTAATTACATCAATTTATAAATCCAGCTGTTTTTGAGCAGAAATGTACGGCTGATAGGCACATCAGTTTGAGTGATGCAATGGAATGCAAACACCTTGCAGTAGGGAAAGCAGTAGGGCAGTACTCACTAGTACCCCTTTGTGCACTGTAACTTTTCTGGCATTCCAGCACGTCTCAGGAGCTGACGGTTTGTTTTTCTCACTTCGTTGTTTCCTGTTTACTTAGAAGTTTTTATAAGAAGTATGTAACAGGTTGAAGTTTACAGTAGTAAAGGAGTTAACAGTACAGAAACTGTCAGCTTCACAAAAGCCGCACTGACACTGTCAGAAATGTGGAATTGAACTTTGAGATCATTTGAGCGGCTGCAAAAATAACATATTGGTGCTGTGTTGTCAGGTGTTTATGTTGTTTTGTTCTGTATGCGTCAGGTGAAAGAGTAGACAAGACAGAACCAGATATAGATATATCATTTGAGACGAAGGCGTTTCGAATTGTTCCGAGGAAATCAATAGAGCTTGAAGAGGCAGTGCAGACAAGAGCATGCAACAAAGCTGAAAATAGGTGCACAGGAAGGTGTGTGTTTGAGACACTCTTTTTTGTTTTTGTGTGTTCTGGCTCTACAAAAATATTTGTTGGTCTACAGAATCTGGAGGCTTTAACTCAAACACTAGCAAAAGCATTTTACAGTTCACACAGACGCCATTTCATCTCTGTTGCTACCTCCGATGCCGGCTCAGAGGCAGAACGACTTTGCCCCACTATTACGCCTCGTGCCTGCGTTTTACACAGAAGACGGAACGTAACAGAGGCATAATAATCCCGCCTTGAACTGGCAGTGTAAAAAGCTCTAGAGACTCCTCTTACAAGCCCCCAAAAAGGCTCCTAACAAAAATGGTCGGACATAATCAAATGAGTCAAGAGGATGCAGAAAAAAACATTGGCCATGTGTGCGATAAAGGGAAGGTTAGATATTACAGTAGGCCTAATGTTACCTAAGGTGCCTGAATCTAGTGCTTTTTACGAAAAGGTTAAATTTCAGCTGCTCTAAATGCCTGTATTACAAAGCCTGTTGATCATACTATGATTAGCTTTTTTATGTGTCTCGTCTGGATAAAACTATGCAAGCTTAACCAGCTCAGTGCTCTGACAAAAAAAAATCTGACTCATCCGTTCGATCTGTAGGCAGACAAGCTGAAAAATTCTTAAAAAGTTAGGAGGTCAGTTAAACTGAGACACCAGAGATACATGTTTCATCTAAATATGTGCCATCCATCATGCTGCCAGGCACAGGATTCAAGACTGAAGAGCCAGGTTCAAAGGACTCGCACAAAGCTGAAAACATAAATGATACCTTTTAACCTTTCACTATTTCTTCCCTGGTTTTCTGACCTGTACAGCTGGGCTCATGTCAGGTTTGTTATGTCTCTTTAGACATCTCAGTGAAGTGCTTGATGTGTGGAGACAGGGCACGAATATCGCCTTTAATGGGAAAATATGAAAGCAGAAAGAAGCCGAAAAGAAGATTCAGGACAGAAAAAGTAGTCCTGTGAAATATGGACTTCCTGACATCTTTGTACAGTTTATATACTGTACATGTTACCGACTCACCAGTTGTTTTGCCAGGAGTTACATTTAGCTCACTTTCACTTTAACAAAATTACTGCAAGGTTATCTGATAGACTCTTTTGTGTAGAAACATCAAGTGCCACTTAAGGGCACTTTCCACCCTCAACTGCCTGTAAAAAAAAAAAAAAAAAAAAAAAAAAAGAAACTGTTTGTCATTCTCAGGGATTTAATTTCCATCAAACCGAAAACTCAGTCGAACCAGAAGAGCAACGGCTTTGACATTAGAGCCCTGCAGGGTGTTCATCCCATGCTGAGCCTTCAGCTCACACAGAAAGCTCAGAGCTGCCACTGGACAACCTGAGCTGTGATTACAATTTCACCAGCCTGGAGACAGCTTAAAGAGTTGATGGAAGACACACACACACACACACACACACACACACATTTCATATACCTATGGGCATACTCACACGTGGACACTAACACATACACAGGTAAACTTTGCATACATTTGTGGATAAAAATAACATAAACATTATGCACATACTGTATTAGATGGACAACATGATTCACATCATCGATTGCCCCCCTCTGCTGAAACAACTTTGTTTACCATTCTGCTGATGATGCATGTTGCGAACCACAGCTTTCTGCTCATTATTGAGCTAAGATAATATAGTTATACAGCAACAAATCCAATTTATCCTCAGGGTGTCATCTGTAAGTTAAACCCAAAGGACCTGATGATAATGCAACCTGTGGAGCAATGAGCTCTATTGTATCACAACATCCTGAGTGTTGAATTCAGCAGATGGTTCAGTGGCGTTTCATTGTCTCTGTCTCTGAGGAACTGTTTTAAAGGAATTGTTTCATGACAGTCGAGCAGTGGAGGTCAATAGAGTCAGAGGAAGAATTGTCTGTTCATTTTGGTGTGAAATCGTGGGGGCACGGGGGCACAGGGTGAGAAAGACAGACAGAGAGCTGGATTCAACATGGAGATAAAACAGAGAGCACAGAGAGCAGTCTCATGACCTGAAGGGAATTAGCTGGAGGACATTTCTCCTCTCAGCTCTAATCTAAATTAATTCTCATTGAAGGGAGGCTAAAGGCTTCTATTACTATACTATACAATCTTTTGTTTCCGAGTCCTATCCCATCATAGCCAATTAGAAGTGTCTTTTCATATCCCATCTAATATGCTCAATGAATGGACTATGAGAGAATTACTATAACTTTCAAGATACTGGGTTTGAATGGCACGTGATTTTGCTTAGATGTTTATTACATAATTCCACAAACCAGTCATAGGAGTAGACTTAGTGGCAACTTGGTTAGCTGCAGAAGCTAACAGGTGTTGAGCATTGGTGGGGGATAAATTAGCAGTGAAATTTTAGCTTTTTAGGGAACAAATAGGGTAATCTTAGCTATAATCGTTACATGTGTATGCTATGATATCATCATGATAAATATAACATGGATAGCCAGAAATGCATTTATTCACAATAAAAATAAGTAATTTAAGATAGCAGGCTTTTCCTTCCTTCTCTTATCCTAAAAAGAGGACTCAGAGGGCTCTCTGAGACAACTCAAACTGCACCCATGATTCCAGTATCTACATCTTGGAATCTGCTGATAGCTAATAGAGATCGGACTAGTGCAAAAGACCTTTGAAACAATGAACATTGAAGGAATCCTGACCTTAAAAAAGCCTTTCCTGATGTACGACTGAAACATCAGAGTAACACCAGATTTTATCATGATACCACTCTGTTCAGTGAAGCTTTGGCCAACGGTTAATTCCCTGCTAGCAGCTCTAAAACTGTTCAGCTGTTGCACTGAGTGAAGTTGAATAACGGTATCACAACAGTCTCCATCATGCACCATTACAGTGTCTATTACTGTGTACTTAAACTCTGATATACTGTTCATGCTACCCTCAACACTTCATCGATCTTTCTTTTAATGAAACATAATATATTTTCAAAGAAATTCCCTTTGCCTTGAATGACGAAAAACAGTTTAGTGATAATGTCCTTCATTCCCCTGCCAATTTCCAAACACACTGCAACACATACGGCCTCATATCTTGTCAGGGAGCCCAGATTTCCCTCCAACTCCCAGAAGACACATAAACCACTCAGCCTTTAAGGTTTCACCAGACATTTTAGTGATATAAAAAGGTATTCCTCCCTCCCTTTCTCACTCTCTCTCTCTGTCTGTTTGGCAGAGCAGGACAGTTTTAGACAGCTAAATCTGGTTTGACATAATCTGAATGGGAAGCGTTTTTCGCCACAACAAAGCTACACGCATAATTCAGCATGGGAATGTGTCGAGGATGTAGTGTCTGCTCTTAGCCTTTTGTCTGGCTTATCTGCTGTGTTTGCAGGGCAATCAGGAGCATGTAGTCAGACATACGCACATGCAGAATCATTGCACACACAGACATAAGAACATACGATCAGAACACACGCTGTTTCACATATGAGTCTAACAAACACAAAGTCATCAGTGAAGACAGAAAGTGCTAACAGGCCAGAAACTAGGTGATCCTGTAAATTGAGCTCAGAACAGGACTCGTATTTCTCTTGGGAACTTGACAGCCTTCCTCATCTGGTGCTCCGGCTCGGGGTATCAGTAGTGTTTACTCCAGGATGTCAATCAAACACACACAGACAAACAAAGACACTGACAGAAAGCACTGACATGTTTCTAATGGTGAAATGTTTGTCTCTTCTCTCCAGGTACGTGGGTGACATTTGGGGGACAGATAACTGATGAGGTAAGAAACATTACATTTTTTCTTGCATGTTCATTTAATCTAAACTAACTCTACTTTGTGATCAATTTATTTTGTTATTGTTTGGCATATAATATGTGTACCTAATGTTGTAACCAATAGCACGTGCAAACCAAACTGTGATAGGCATACGTCTAATATTGAAATAAGCTTGATATTAAACAATACATTAAAACCTACAAGAATATTCTTTACAAGTACTTTATAAAGCATGTGACCGCCACTTTTTATACCATATTTGACTTAACGAAAGCTGAATGAAAATGTATATTTATGTACTTTATATTTTCATTTTTTATACTTTATATTTTAAAGTAAATATTTTCATATTTACTATATATTTTATATTTTATTAAAGTAATGATTTTTTGTTCACAGTCAGGGATTTGTTCTCTCTGTTTGCCATTTGTTTCAAGTACAACAAACATATACCATATTTTGACATTCCAAGTTAATTAGTCTGATCAATCAAATCATCAATCAAAATCACGACTGAATAAATCTTGGAAATGGCACCACAGAAACCCTACACAAATAACCACTTGTGCCAAAAAAGTGTTACTAAATTCCAATTCAAGTGTGAGTGACCTTTAAAAAATATACAACAAAGTCAGGAAGCCTGAAGGCCAAGAGAAGTTGGCTGCAGATTTATGAAGCAGTGATTTTCATCGTTCTTTTGAACTCTAAAGCATACGTTCCTATTTGGGCTGCACAGTGGTGCAGTGGTTAGCGCTGTTGCCTCAAAGCTAAGGTTCCTCAAACCTCGATTCAGATGAAGTGGGCCCTACTCTGTGGAGTTTGCATGTTCTCACATGTGCATGTGTGGGTATTCCGGCCTCCTCCCACAGTCCAAAGACATGCTTGTTATGCTTGTTAGGTTAAATGGTGACTCTAAATTGCCCGTAGGTGTGAGTGTGAGCGTGAATCTGTCTCTGTGTGTCAGCCCTGTGATTGACTGGCAATCAGTCCAGGGTGTAACCTGCCTCTCTCCCAATGACAGCTGGGACAGGCTTAAAAGTACTCAAGAATACTACTTGAGTACTTAAGTACATTTTTTGAGTATCTGTACTTTACTTGAGTGTTATTTTTTGGGAAAACGTATTACTTTGACTCCACTACATTTGAAAGAAAAATATAGTACTTTTGACTCCACTACATTTCTATGAATGTTCTCGTTACTCGCTACTTTTGCTCTAAAGTTAGCTGATGAATTTTCTTTTCTAAAATCCAGCAGATAATAAACTGTTTTCTTGTAGTTCTGCGTGTGGTTTGTCTAAGTGGTGTTGACGTACCTGTACCTCGCGCGTCTTCATGGTTGAACATAGAACACACGCAGAGCAAACGTCACTCAGATCAGGCAATTCATTTAGTTGTGGACGATTCTCTACCTGTGGCCCATGTTTGAGGTTTTTGAAATGAAGAATGATTCGTATTGTTTTAAATGCACACAAATTTCATCACGGCCTATAAAAAATGTAGTTTGAATACTAAAGTACTTTTAAAAGCAAGTACTCCAGTACTTTAAAGCAGGGTGAGATGTTTTGTCAATAAATACCACTTAAGCATGTACAGGACAAAATCAGCAAAGAGATAAGAAGTACGACTTGTCCACAGGAAGCGCCAAAATCAACACAAACCGAATGTTCCTCACAGCAGCTTTAATGCCGACACGTTCTCTTCTTGGCAAACTATTTTAAAGCTTTAAAACAATGCCACGTGGAAAGGAATGACAATGTCATTAAAAACAGAGTTACTACAACTACATGTGGTCCCTTACATGTTCAGCAGTGGGTCGGAAGAGGACACGTGGACTCAAAAACACTGTGGGTGTGACTGTGGGACATTTATTCTAACTGAGTGGTGTCACAGTTAACCTTGATCAGACTGTTTGCTGGCTGACAAAGCTGTAATACCTTCAGGCTTAATAACCGTTCAGCTCAGGGTTTTTTTCCTCCCTCACACATCGTTATCTAAACAAGACACCAACTTTTCAAAGACTTTACATGTGGGTATTCAGATTGTTTGGACTGACTGAAATATCAGGCTATATAGAAAATGGGCACATTGAGGGTCACACACATATGTAAATGCACATACTTATATCCCCTTTACACTGATGTCGATGAACTCTGATATGGCTGCCGGGGTCTAAACATTGGTCATCACATATGTATGCTCTTAAAGTGACACTTAAGTAGAAGAGAGCAGCACTCACCCCAGGGGGCACAAGAGCACTGAGGTTATATAACAGTAATATTTTTCTTAATGTAAGGCTTCGAGCATCAGCTCACATAGAACGCTCAAAGCTTAGCACCCTTTTCTCTCCATTATTACAAAGTCTGCAGTTCAATGTCACTGGTATCACTCAGTCCAGCAGGCTTTGGCTTGGGCAGCTGAGAGTCATACGGGAAATGCTGCTTGGCTCACACACAGCCTGTTTCAAATGACATTGTTGACTGAAGATAATGTTGAGCTCCCTGTAGACACATAAAAGTGGCTCATTGCCACTGGATATCAAAAGAAGTCAGTGCTGCAGACAGAGGGTCTCAGTTGACATGCAAACTTAAGCGATTCCACAACAGCTACAGTGCGACCATCACATGCAACGCTGTTGGGTTAAAAAGTCCTCTGCTGTCCTGAATGCCCCGTGTTCAATGTCACTGTCATCAAAACAACCCTAAATATACTTCATGTCCTCAGCAGGGTTCAGGGTTGACTTACATCTCCTCTGTATCATTTCTGATAAGTCATGTTTTATATATTTAAACAGAAATACACGACCTGTTAGAGGAAACATTTTATATTTTGAACTAACGTTGCTCTTGCTGGAGGTTAGATAAAGAGATGGATATCACTCTTAGCTCTCTGTGTTAAGTATGGAGAAGGAACATGCATAATGTCAGGAGTTTCTCACTTTCTCAAGCTTTTCTGGTCTGCAGTTATTAATGCTCATAAATCATAAAGCCATCAGTAACAGCTTATAAACCAATAATATATAAACCTATGTCTTTTCAAAGGGTATGTAATTTTGAAGCAGTGTTGTCTGGCAGCAACACATTCCCAGACAAAGGGCTCACAAGAGTGATGGTGGGATGTAAGTTAACATTGCTTACTCATTCAAAAAGGCCCAAAGTGGATCCATAAATCATAAAGTGAATTTGAAGAAAGTGTCTCTTGTCGATGTTCACTTTGATGTAGGGAGCGTGGAGGGGAGGATGCAGCACAGTCATATAATCATCTGTAGGCTGTGTGGGTAGCATGTGGGAGGCTAGCACGGCCTCCATTCTGGGGTTGAGAGAGAGACAGCGTTTTTTATCATCACGTCTGTTCTATGTATGGAAAATCCAATTCTGCAACACCTTTTGTGCCCCAGGAAAAAAGCAGCCTGAGGCTCAGCCACCCCTGTAATCCTGCAGCTTTATATGACTCAGTGGTTACTGTGCATGCGTGTATATGTTTGTGTGTTACAAATTAAGCTCCCCTTACAAACATTAGTGCACCAATTTAAAGTCCATTAGTCACATTCAGTTCATCCAAAAGGAACACCCTGACCTTGTGAATGTCACTGTAAGCACTCAGTGAAACTGGCTGACCTTTTAGAATCATATGCGACTCACTGTGAATAAGCGATCACCAAAAGCCAAACAGTCACACTCTAAAAAATGACTTGTTCGCCCCGTCTAGGCTCTCTGTCTGTGATCATCTGTTGTCTGTGTCTCTGTACCGAATGCTTGAAGCTATTGTCAGCATTTTCCTCACATTACCTTACCTTACCTTAGCTGCAAAACATGCATTTATTACTGTGTTTGTTCTTATTCCCACTAGCTTTTATTCATTCATCCATCCAGCACTTTAATCCTAATCCAACTTTTTCTATATCCTCCTTGTTTTGTCTGACCTCTGCTGAAAAATCTCTAACAGAAAATCACCCTCCTGTGCACCGAACAGCTGTGACAGAGACAGTATCCTAACTGCGCTCTGCAGAGACCAGTTAGAGAAAGAGCATGCTGTTCTTTTCTCTGGCATCCCTTGTTTCTAAATCTTTCTCCCGCTAACTGACCTGTTCTGACTTTAACTCTCTATTATCCAGTTGGATCTTTTTATTCTGCTCTGCTTGCCCTTTTGGCAGTCCTGGGGCTCAGAGACTGCACATAGTTCTGGTTGTAGTCAGCTTGATAACACATATATCATGTGTTTACTTTTACAGGCAACAGACAAGTACAACAGACAGGTTGTTGTGCTAAGGGATACACCAATCTACTTTGCCGCATTGCTACAGTGGTAATACTGACCTTGTTAGGCAAAGAACATGAGTTGACACATCCATTCAGAGTCAATATAAAATTCAATGTTTCATTTTTCACTTAGATTCCCCTAGTAACCCTCAACTTATTGTCATAAATCAAAAAAGGTATAAGATCTGTTATTGGCAGATCCTCTTTATTAAATTACCAGAATTGTTATTAATGATTATATCAAAATTTTTAAAGATTTTATTGATCATGATCAGAATTGGTTTTAAGCTCAGCAGGCTTTTGACCTCACATGGGAGCATCCTCTGCGCTGCTGTAACATTTTTTAATCACTTTTTAACACCAGTTTCTAATTGACTTGTCATCACTTCTTCTTTTACTTGGTATCTTTCTTTAAAAACAATCTGTTATCTTCAAATCTGTCTCTCGTTTATGCCTTTTATTACTTTACTTTTCTATGCCTTGGTTTCATTATCCACCCATCCATGTTTTATTCTGCTTATCCTGTTCAGGGTCGCGGGGGCCTGGAGCATAGCTGTCATTGGGCTGCTTTCATTATATCAATCTAAATTCTTGTTACACATAGTTTTATTGTCTTGCTTCAATGCTTTATGTGTTATACTTTCAATGTGTTCAAAGAAACTATTAAGCACTATTAAGTTTATTCCTATTGTTTCATTACATCACAAAGGCTTGGAGTGCTGCCCAGCTTGTGCTTTGAGAGAGGTAGAGAATGAGTCTCAGAGGACACATTATCTAATTCTTCTGGAAGCGACACCTCTACTGTCTGCCACTACTGAAACAGCAACACACACTCACACACACTCACATACATACTGTTTATAGGCGGACAGACAGACACATGTAAACAAAATTTCTATTCCCTCACATTCACAAACCAATTCAACTCCACAGGGAAATTATGGCAAATTCACTTTAAGTCCCCATGTAATAAAACTCACCACGGGGAAATTGCATCTCGGTCTGATGATTTATGGTCACTATGTCTGAAAACTATGGAGAAATATCTGCACATATGCCACACACACACACACTTATCTAAAGCATGAGCACTTATTAACTAAAGAGGAATGAGTTGACACTACCGTACATCATGGAGACCAACGATTTATCACAGATAATTACACTGTGATTCCTCTTGCTCAATAAAGCCTGTACTCAAATAGTACACGCACACACACACACTCTGTTTGAGCGTGTGGGTTCAAGCAGACAACTTGAGTGCTCTGCTGCAGCGCACTCAAACAGGACACACTGCAGCATATACAGTTTGCAATAGGGCACTGTTTTTAAGCCTTTTGTGCTCGTCTCTCTGTGCTGCAGTGCTGTTTATATCGCATTTCATAAGAGCAACCTCTACCGCAGCGTCCACCTGAGGGGTATCAATGCTCCATCAGAAGGAGTTTGCAAAGAGTGTTATCCAGAAATCACAGGTGTATAGTGTTGCACTTCACATGGGAACGGCCATAAGTAGCTGTGTAAAGACTGGATTGTGTTGTATTAAAAGACAGGTTGTGTTCATGTTGTTTGCATGGATGGATGGATGGTCTTCTGTCTCTTTACTTGCCTCTTCAGTCTGTTGTGTCTCTAATGATTGAATTAACCACTGTTAATACTCGTGCTCCGAGGACAGTCTCAGGCTGAATGTGTCTGTTATGATATTTTGATGAAATATGAAGCTGCACTGCTTTGAAAGCAGTTTTGCTAAACCTTGGACCATGTAGCTGTGTAAACAGAGCAGATTATATTAAAGATAATGTGATGCAGCAGTTTTACATCTCTTTCACGACTGTTTCCTTTTGCCAAGTGCCTTAAAAGAGATTTTCACTACGGTAAAAAAAGTCTGCACACTGACCTTTCTGTATCCTCTCCTTTGTGTGTGTGTGCCTGTGCATGTGTGTCTGTCTTGACATCGTGCCAGGTTGCAGAGCAGCTAATGACCATAGCCTATGAGAGTGGAGTCAACCTGTTCGACACAGCTGAGGTCTACGCCGGCGGCAGGTGGGTGTCATACGAACCTCCGAGATCGTTCGCAGTTCAGTTGAGCTCAACAACCTGTTCATGTTTCAGTGTGATCAGGTGCAGACGTCTGGGCCCTCTGTGGAAGACTTTCGTAACATTCCCGTTTACTGGGAAGGTTTCATAAAAAGTCAAATTTTTTCCACTCGCTTAGTGAGGTGACAAAAAAATTCAGGTCTGGAGTTTCAGGCAATTAGTGTTTATTCTGCACTCAGAAAACACTTCCACACAATGCATCCCCTACATTTGAGACTGGCCAGGTAAATAAGGCTTAAAAGGTTTTTAACTGCTGCTAATGTGTGGCATCAATTCTTATTTATTATTTAGTTACTGTGGCTCTTTGTGTAAAATATGATTATTCATGCAGACTTCTAGTTCATGTTTAGAATTATATTAATGTTTTTGGTTTCTTGATCCAACCAAAGTGCACTACAGATCTGAAAGATGTGATATAATCAGGAGAATCAGACAATAATGAAGCAGTGTGCAGAACGTCGTTCAGTATGTGTTAGTGAAGAGTGTGTGCAAGTGTGAAGAATTTCATTATTGTTCAGGCAGAAATCTCAGCAGAGTGACAATATGTGTAAAAATATCCCGTGGGTTTTGATCTTTCTTCCGTTAAAGCAATTTATACTAAGGAATGTTTCCGTGGTCTGTATGATAACAGAATGCATGTAGTAATAAACTGCTGAGCTTAAATGAACCGATAAATCTAAAGACCCCTTCATTAATAAACTGCTTTCCCATCTTTTCTATGTGCAGGGAGATGGTTAAGTTTAGAGGAAATTAATTTCCGAGCTCGATATTGTGGAGTGAGTGTTTATGAATTCAAACTGCAGCCTAATAACGGCCGCTCGTTTTTACTGCCTTTCAGGGCCGAAATCATTCTAGGAAACATCATCAAGAAGAAAAGCTGGAGGTAATGGTGACGTTAATGTGGAGGATGGCTTCATCACTTTCATGTGTGAGAGAGAGAGAGATGGATGTGGAGGATGTGTGTGCAGTCAGCAGGAGGCAAACATAAGTTTGTGTGCGTGTGTCTGTATGTGTGTGTGTGTGTGAGAGAGAGAGAGAGAGAGAGAGAGAGGCATGTATGAAAGAGAGTATTTTTTCCCCTTGCTGTGTGCCATCGCATGTGTTGGTGTTGTCAGTGATTTTGGTTTACACACACACAAACACACACACACACACGCACACACACACACACACACACACACACACACACACATACACACACATTGCTGTTAGTGTAGAAAGGTTTTCCTGCAGGCATTTTCAGTTTCCAAAAAATTTCAAATATTGTCTTTATGGAGTTATTTAAACTTTTTTTTTTTATTATTATTATTGATGCAACTCTGTTGGAAAATCAGGGAGGAGAGAGTTACAGCAGCCTCAAAGCAAAGTAGCTGATGGAGCTGTTACAATAGCACAGGCCTCTCTATGATTTGTCAGTATGGAGCTTTTTTTTTGCTGGTTGTTTTATCATTATGCAGCTTAAGCTTGGGACACACCTGAAAGCGAGCTGAAACCTACAAAGACTGGGAAAAACAAACATAAAGATTGTTTCCATCAGCTAGTTAGGATATTTTATGTATTGACAGTCAGGAGGGAGCATGCAACTCATGAAAGAATGAATACAGTTACTCATTGGACCTGTGGCAATAAACCTCCCAAGAATGCCAACTGTTGACACCAGCAGCTTCCACCGTGTCTACGCAGTGACATTTACAAGGAAAATGCCAAAAAAGAAATTAAAAGTTTGGGTAAAATCCATCATTTCAGTTGTCATTTTCAAATATCAAACATATTTAATAGACTAAATATTAGAATCTTTACACGTCACACACATCAACACCAGCTGACGCACACTGGAACCACATCCATCCGTCGTCACACTAAGATCCTTTTTATGATTTACACTCTTACTGCGCGTCTCCGCCTGCTGAGCTACGTTACACCAGTAGGCGGTTTGAAGCTGGAGCATTAAAGACACACTGAACTTGATATTTCAGCCTCTCGATGTCATCATGACTTTAAAGAGACTTATAAAAGAAGGAAAGAACAGGCCGTTCTGAGGAATGATCTCTAACTCTTTTCTACTACTCTGATCATTTTGGAAATCATTTGGAGCAAAGAAGCATGCAGCTCTCTGCGCTGCTTCTATTTGAATGTCTTTATTTTGCTGTGACGTTCTGCAGTTGTCACATACTCACAGTGTAAAGATTAGTCACATGTGACTCAAGTCTGCAGATGCTCGTCACTGTTGGACACTTCCACATTCAGTTAGCAGCTCTTCACTCACATGAAGCTGCTTTGAGAACTGTGAGAACTGATTTTGTTTTTAGCTAAAAAGCAGAAAGAACACTGCAGGGGATGATCACATCCATGATGGAACTAGTTTTAGTAGCAATGAAAGCCACGATTGATTTTCAGATCCCCTTTTATGTTTAAATAACACAGACTGAGTAACTACAGTGCATTATGTATCACTCTCTCACTGTGCTGCATCTTTCTTCTTTCTCTCTGTATCATCTCTCTGCACTTTCTCAGGCGATCCAGCTTGGTCATTACAACGAAACTCTACTGGGGAGGAAAGTGAGTAAGAAACTCGAAACTGTTATTTTTATGCCTGAAGGCAAATTATGAATAGCTTTATTTATTCAGGAAGTCTCATTTAGATGTAGAGTCTGTATGAGGAGAGGATCATTGCTTACATTAACAGCTTGTTTTCAGTCATAACAGCAAGTTTCATCAAAGTGATCAATTGTCTGTCATGAATATGCCTATAAAATTAAATCAGCACGCGCTGTTTGTCCTTGCATCACTGTTACATTTAGCATTCACTGTGTGAAGCTATTCAGAGGCAAGAACATTACGCTTTGCAACACTTACAATCATCTGGCAGTTGTCATGGCCATTTTTCTTTGCAACAATCTGAGCAACATTGTGTCACGTACAGTAACAACCACTGCAACCTATTCCTCTGCTGAGACACACACACACACACACACACACACACACGCACGCGCACACACTCTGGCGGTGGAGGACTGTCCACCTGGGTCTAGTGATAAGAGTAAAGTTATTCTTTCAGCTTCTGAGCAGTCCTTTCTTCCTGTGAGGAGGATTCAGTCCTTCACCTCTCTCCTCCAGAGTTTGGGATGAATAAGGATACTTCACAGTTAAAAGCACTCTGACCTATTTATATAAAACAGCCTGATATGCACATTCTCATGTCTTGCCCCCTGGACAGGGTCAAAAAGGGATTTCAAATGACTTTTAAGCTGCTGGACAGCTATATGACTGAAAGTTATTCTATATAGTTAATATAGTTGTATATTGTTCAGACACACATTCATACTGTATCATGGTTAAATGACTCCTTACAAAAAATGAAAGAGCTCTTGTTACAGCCTTGTCCGGGGGATTAAATATACAAACTGAACATTAGGAAGATTGCGCTTGTTTATTTCAAACGTAGCTCATTGTTGTGTTTGTGTTTTTGTCCCATCAGAGCAGAGACAGAGAGAGGACTCTCAAGGAAACACATTATTGAAGGTAAGACTTGCAAACATACTGAAATACGCAAGTCTTTTGTTTTTTTTTATTTGCAATAAACCTTAAATAAATGCTCTATTTCCCAATAGTTCAACCAACTGTGCTATCTCAACCTTCTGTGTCTCTCAGGTCTAAAAGGCTCTCTACAAAGGATGCAGTTGGAGTATGTAGATGTAGTCTTTGCCAACCGCCCTGACAGCAACACTCCCATGGAGGGTGAGTCAGCCAATCAGCATTCAGCTTCATACCTAAGCAATTCATCATCATTTCAGGCGAGGGGTAGTGATGCTCCGAAGTGTTTAGTTATATGCTTCTCGTGTCCAGAGGTCAGAGCGTCTGGGGATGTTGACAGTGAATGTTTTTGGTGATCAGGTTTAGGGTATTTATGAAGTTCTAAGTGAACTTGTGTTGGGATGTCTCCAAAGGTAGCTCAGCTTAATTGAGCTTCACTTTCAGTATTTCTCTGACATCTAAATTAACAGTTCACTTTTCTTTTGTTAATTTGGATGTCAGAGAATGTCAGGATTTGCTTCACCCCGCCTTGATTAACTGTTTTTGTAAGGGGACTGTTGGGAGGGGTTTAATAATTAAGACAATGTTTGAATTGTTCATCACGGTGTCTTTCAGAGGAGATATTTTGGGATAACTGACTTCCTCCTGTGGAACTCCTGCAGTATTTTGTTGTGCAGTGAAGTAAAAGTGATGCAGGCAGCCAGCCCTGTACAGTACATCAAAAGGTTGCTTATTGACATGCAGCTTAGTGGTGCATTTGTTCCTCATTAGTCATCATCAGCGTTTTGTGTACTCTTCCATTCCACAGTTAAGCACATTCTCTGTGGGTCCTCTCTCACTACTGTAATAATCAATGCTAATCGATAAGGATATCAGATGTTAATTAATTACTTTGCTTTGCTCAGAAATTCTCTCCTTCATTAGGACTTTTTAAATGTGTTAAAGTAACCTTAACAAGACTTTCTAGATAAGCTAAATTCATCAAAACTTTTCGACTCGACTTTTTATAGATTCCTCCTGTCCGCCAACCTCAGCGTACTTTTTCCTCCCATCTGCACTGGCTGTTCATTTCCTGTGTAATTCCACCAGGCATTTGATCTTTTGCTCCTCCTTCCTCAAAACTTGGAGCACTTGGAGTCCCTCTTCTTCTCTCCCCTATTGTTACATTCGCCGGAAATTGAAGCTTTAAAGTAGCATTTAGATGTGCACGCAGTGTGCACAATCACAGCATGTAGCTGGAGCTGGATGGCAGGAGGGCAGGGAGAGGGATGGAGTAGAGGACAGGATGAGGAGATAGAAAGGAGATCTAAATGTTAATATATGTTATTTCTCTTGGCAGGATGTTATTTAGTAAAGCATGTGCTTTTCAGGTTTTTAAATAGCAAACTGTTTATCTTATTTAACTTCTCTTGCCATTACTTGTTCTTCTTTGTTATTCGTTTGCCAACCGATTTTCTTTTCTATCAATATTTTCTTCGATCTTCTTATCCCTCATATTCATGCCAAGTCATGCCAAGAAGCAGTTAAGTGCAGTGAAATACAGGGGTCCTGCCAAAGTGAGGGAGTGCATTATAATTGGAGCGAGCGAAGGCCGATGATGAACAACCTTAATGACAGTGCTAATCTGAGTTTTGGTTGGCCTTGACTGCCGTTGGCTCGCGCAGTCAGCAGTGTTGGATCTAACTGCGCCATTAAATATGCAGCAGCTTGAATGTGATCAGAGCGGCTGTAGAATGTAAGCTTGTTAGTTTGTCCACAGGGCTGTCAGGGAGGGGGGTGAGGCGGCAGCAGGTGGGAAGGACTCGGGGAGGTGGGTGGCCTTGGCTGAGTTTTTCATTTTTCTTTATAAGCGCATCAAAAAATGAAACACAAAATGTTTGTGTGCTCTCAAGGCCAGATTTTGATTTTGATTTTTCTGGTCTGTCACTTTTCTTGCAGATTTTTATTGGCATCCGTTTTCTCATTCTTCCCATTTCATCTTTTCTTTCCTTTTAAATTCTTCCTGGGTTTCATCCACCTCTCTCTGTCCTTGGCTTTGTCTTTTCATCAGGCTTGGTTATTGTCGATTCAGAGCATGTTGCTGCCTCGGAAAAAGTCACTTCAACCTTGTGCGTGATGTTTTTTTATGCTCATCTTTTATGCTTAAAAAAGTAGATAAACAAAACACTTTCAGTGTAACTCTGTTTCTTAAATGCTCAAGTGTGTCAGGGTTCAAATCGTGGTTAGATTTTTGTGTGGTTGCTTGTGAATAAAGTCTGCATAGTGTAATACACAGATTGAGAAAGAAGAATTTTTTTTCGGAAAGCTGCACAAAAAGCAAATGGATGACACATTATATGTCTCTTTAATTCTCACTAATAAACCCTCATTTAACTCCATTCCATTTAACACTTTGACATTGCACTTCCCTGAATCCTGAAGAAAAGAAAGAAACATGAAGAGAAATATTTTTGTTTTTTGTGAGCCTCCTCAGAGAGAGCCTGAGGAACGCAGCCAAAAGGACTCAACAGTTTTGTTGAATGAATTTTGGATGTGTTGAAGGTTGATCCAGCGGGGACGGATGTGTTTTGTTTCTTTACACGGCTGAACTAAATGTGGAAAGTGTCCTGGTGAGAGGAGCTTTTCAGGATGGATGTTACAGCTTTTTGAAAGACATACTGATGTTTGGTCCTTTTGTTTTAGTCTGTAGCACTATACAGGGTAGAATCAATCAATAAACCATTCACTGTCAATCCAACTGACTGTGTATCTGTGCGCGTGTGTATGTTTACAGAGATCGTTCGAGCCATGACCTACGTGATCAACCAAGGCATGGCGATGTACTGGGGGACGTCTCGGTGGACGGCTATGGAGATCATGGTAAGCAGCCTGGAACTGTCACTAAGTTGAAAGTAAAGTTTAGCATAATGAGTTTCTAAACAACACCTTCTGTAAGGAGCAGAAAAAGTGCTAATTTCAATTTCAAGTTACATTAACACCTTTTGTTGCCTCAGTTAGTCAGAGCTGAGAAATTACTTAATTAATTTCATGCAAAAGTGTTTCAGGGGGAAAGTTTCATGCATTACATTTCATATCCCTCTGACTGGAATAACAGAAGATGGTCTCTTTACTTGGCTGAAACTCGCTCTGTAACAATCTGTTCATCCTTAATGTTGATCCAGTGATGTGTAGAATACCCATTTATTAACCAATTTAGTAGCGCATTTCTTGTACCATCTTGGACATGTGCTAGTGAAGGACAAATGGGTGAAAGATGGAACCTCCGACCGTGTTAGAGCTGAAGGACAAACAGGTGTTTGTAGGAAGTGTTCCCACAGAGGCACAGCGGCCTCCTCCAGCTTTGCTTCCTCTTCCTGTCAGAAACAATATTCCTCCTGTTTCAACTCTCACTGCAGTGCTGAATATATATACAGTCTGTGGAGCCACAGTCGAGTAACATAATGAACATATGCCAATAGTGACATTGAAGTACCTAACACCCATTCTCTCCTCTCTCATCTCTCTCTGGTGTCTTTAGCACCCTCCCTCCCCCTGTTAGCGCAGCGCGACGTGTGAACATCGCCTATGTGTGAACACCAGCAGATATCTTTGTAGAACACAAGCCCAGATGAAAGCTGTGTAATTTAGATAGTATCAATAATGAATGGGGTAAATATGGCTTCTTGGAGTACGTGACAAGGCAGCAGTACAGTGTTCACACACACACACACACACACACACACACACACACACACACGTGGCACATGCACGCACAGGCTCGAGGCTCATGTCATGGGTTACAGTACAAAAGGGCAACATGTAATTTGTAAGTTGAGCGATAGAACCAGCATTATCTTTGTGTTACGGTGAAAAGATTACCGTCAAACTTCTGTGCTCTCATCCCTGACGTGTTTATACAGCAGGAGGCCTTCAAAATAAAAGCGTGGGGTATGCTTAAAAACTCGTTTACATGTGTGTGCATTTTCTTGAAAGAAATGAGGGAATCCCGATAAGAAGAAATTAAGAATATGATGCCCTGGAGGGTGCAGATATGGAATATTGATTAGGTGGCTTACTCTAAACCCTGCATTTGAATTTGTGCCACGCTCCCACGAGCTGATTACGCCCCCCTCCCATCTCTTCTCTCAGTTTCACTCCTCACCGGTTCTCTTGACTGTCATCATCTTTTCTTCTTTCTTTTATCCTCTCTCGTTCTTTTATTCTAAAAAAAAGTGTTAACGCAAAATCCAATAATTCAAGTCCCTTTCTTTGCCCTTTTCTTATTTTTAACTCTAGGAGGCGTATTCGGTGGGAAGACAGTTTAATCTGATCCCGCCGGTGTGCGAGCAGGCAGAGTACCATCTCTTCCAGCGGGAGAAAGTGGAAGTGCAGCTGCCTGAGCTCTACCACAAGATCGGCAAGTATTCTAGCAGTGTGTTGTGTAGTATTGTGTTAAATAAGCCATTGCCTGATGATGACAAATTAGCACAAACATCCCATAGACAGAACATTCTTGCACCCAGTTTGTCAAGCTGAGTAAATGAATGGAATGAATTAAACTAAAAAAAATCACCTCCATCAGTCTCCGCTGCTCATTTCCCTTTGATTGTAATCATTGGATCTGTTGTCATCTTCTCATACATTTTTCACTTTCCTGACACTGTTCTCGCACATTTTTTCACACATCTTCCTTCATCGCATCTAAATAAAACTCCTCCTTTATAACTCCTGCTGGTCTCCATGGTGACAGGAGTTGGGGCGATGACGTGGTCACCGCTGGCGTGCGGCATCATCACAGGGAAATATGAAAATGGCATTCCTGAATCTTCCAGGGCCTCCATGAAGGTAGGCAAGCTAACTTCATCATGATCCTTAACATATTTAACTTTATCACTCCACTTTAATCACTGTAGGACTTAAGCTGGAGACCCAAGGACTAGTTTCAGAATTAATACACGGTAACTGTTCTTCATTAAGGCAAAAGTTTTTCTATATTGAGAGGTTTCAATTTACCCAGATTTCACAGACGTCAGACTGTTTGTGTTATCCACTTGTGGGAACCTACTAATGGGTCCACATGATATATTAAAAGGGCACAAGACCCCTGCAGTAGTCTTCTTACTAAGTCATTTTGCTTGTTACTTGAGCCACTGTTGTTTCCCAGACATTGATGATGCGCAGATGATGAAAAGAACTTCCGTTGACACCGACTTGTTTGTATATAAGCATAGATTTATTACAAAGAATCAGCATCAGTCAGGCTTCTAGAATACCTGGGAGATCACCCTCAGCCAAATAGTGTCTCCCCGAAACGCAGTTCAACATGCACTTATATAGGTCCGGGGTGTGTGTCTGTTTGTCTTACCATCTGTTTCACAAAAACCAAGACCCTCTCATTTCAACCCAAAAGACTCCTAAATCATCAACACATCTGACATGGTTATCTCCTTATTGGCATGTTTATAGTACCATATACATCACTTACGACAGGGCATATTATTTGTTTTACTACTCCTGCATTAGCAACATTCCAGAGTCACCTGTAAGCAACTCACATCTCAGGTCAGATACTACACCACTAAAGTCTGATGTTATTATTCAAGCGAATGTCAGAGCAATAAGAGCATTTCTTCTTTATTGTAATGTTAAATCATTTGTTCAAAATTGTTCAAAAGTAAGATTTAATGCATTTTCTCGCCATTGTAGAGCAGTGACCTGCCTCTCTGTTCTTGGTTCACCTCACAGACACTTCAAGAAAATCATGAAACAATCCTCACTGAAGCATAGATTATTCCACGTTTCAAGAAAAAAACGTTGAGGGGATTTAATTATAGAGAGAAACAGATTGATAAAATGCATACCACGCTCTGATGTGATTGTATAGTAAACAACAAGGCCGTGCCAAGGTATGAGCTGTGAAATGAGATGGAAGATATCCAGTAGATTTATTGTCTGAGCCAACACACTATATCTCGACTGTGAAAAACTGAGCCAGAATCCCTGTGAATGACTGTCAACACCTTTTGATGTTTCATGGTTATACATCGTGACAAGTGTCCAACACAACATTAAGAAGGTGTCTCTGGTGCATAGAAAACTAACGTTACACTTTTGTTTATAATTGATTCTTCTTTACGACATCGTACAGAGTTGTAACAAATAGAAAGTTTAACCAGCTAACTAAAGCATGTACTTAAAGTGTTTCTCCTTAATCAAACCATACTGTAATGCTGATGATTCTCCTTTAAGCGTTATGAAAGAATGGTAAATGGTAAATGGACTGTACTTATAGTCTTTTTACACTCATTGTCACATTCACCCATTCACACACTCAATCACACGCTGATGGTAAAGGTCTAAGCGGCAATTTCCAATCAGTATGTATTCATACCCGATGGCTATGCCACCAGGAGCAATTTGGGCTTCAGTGTCTTGCCCAAGGACACTTCGACATGTGACTGTAGCAGTCAGGCATCAACCCTCAACCTTCTGATTGAGAGACAACCGACTCTACCACTGAGCCACAGCCGCCCCAAGGACATTTGGGGAAATTTGCTTCTTTTTTAGATAAGATCTATTAAAGTTGGAGCCAGCAGATGGTCAGCATAGCTTAGCATGAAGACTGAATGCAGGGGAAGGGGTAGCCAGCAGCACAAAGTGCCATCCAGAGACAGCCCACTGAACAATTATCATTTAAAAAACAAGAAAAGCTTGACAAGATTCAATCCAAACCCAATCCAACCAATATGCCAGTGGCCCTGGTAAGTGTAGAAGAACGGATCGATTCATGCCTTCGTGAAATAGATGATTAAATGAAAGCATGTCTGTAGCACTTAAGCTAATTCTGTCTTTGCAGTCGGTAAGTTTACATTATGCAACACGCCTGCAGTGTTCATCACGACTCTCAGCCTCAACCTCTCCTTGACTTTTTTGTCATCTATTAGTTCAGTTCTTTACCTCTTCCCTTTCTCGCTTCATATACACTCAGACTCACACCTGCCCCCGTTCGACCCATCTCTGCTTTTTGTTGTTTCTTTGTCTGACCAGTCGTATCAGTGGTTGAAGGAGAAAATAGTCAGTGAGGATGGAAGGAAGCAGCAAGCCAAGCTGAAGGAGCTGAACCACATCGCAGAGAAGCTGGGCTGCACCCTGCCTCAGCTGGCTGTGGGTAAGACGACCTTCACCCTCTGAGAACAAATACTGTGAAAGCAGCCTTTAACGGGGCTTTAGAAACACAACTGCTCCGAGCTAACAGACAGAAAGCTTTTTAATGCAAGAACAAATTCAGATTATCCCACACAAAGTCTGTGTTTGCCTATTGTTTGTCTCCTGGGTTTGATTTCCCCTCCAGCTATCCAACAACATACACACACGTTATCTGTGAACATTGTTGTTCAAGGATAAAATAAGTGAGCTGCCTGGAAGGAAGAAGAAAACTAATCCAACCATTTAAAAATCAGCTTTGTACTAGAAAAATGGCTGCCAGTAATGTAAGGTTTATGATTTGTAGTAAATGGACTAAGGCAAACATCGGCTTTATTTAATACTCTTATTTGTGATAAATTGTTATATGAATCTGAGAAGAGCAAGCAGAGGACAAGAACCAGCACTCTTATTTGTGGGCTCTTATGAGACAGTAAAAAGCAGCAGTGCGCCATCAAGTGGGCGCTGTGTAAACATCAAACCTTTTTTTTTCTTTTACCAGCATGGTGTCTAAGAAATGAAGGAGTGAGCTCAGTTCTTCTGGGAACGTCCAATCCTGAGCAGCTTACTGAGAACCTCGGGGCCATACAGGTGGGAACATACAGGAACACACACTGCTGTTTTTACTTGTGTTCAGATCTCCTGTCTGCTCTGTTTCTTCCACTGCTATCCTCCAGCTCTATCGATTTCTGAATCTCTTTAAACATCTAGGTGTTTCTTACTTCCTTCCTGCCAGGTATATTAAATCTATCTGTCTTTTTTGCTCAGGTCCTTCCGAAGATGACCTCTCATGTGGTGTCTGAGATCGACCACATCCTGGGTAACAGACCGTACAGTAAGAAGGACTACCGCTCTTAGACCAGGCTGGTGGACTAAGGAGAGGTCGACCTATCTGCTTACCCAGCTACTTAACCATACTGCTACCATGGACCTCTTGTTCAATATTAAGAGTCCATGGGTCTGTCCTTGGGCCCCACTTCAGCCTGGAGCAAACAGCCTTGCTAAGCCCGGCCTTGCATACCGTAACCTCATCTGTAACCTTGAGACTTGTCCCGCTCAGATCAGCTCTGCCGGGTTCATCTCAGGTCCAGTGCAGCTCAGCCAAGAGATGCTAAACACACTCAGCTTTTTTGCAGCCTCAAACAAAACTTAGTCCATTGATGTAAATCAAAAGCATTGGTCCATTTAAATACAACTATGCAGAGCTCAGTCTTTACCATGTTACCGTTCAGATCCAGTGCCATGCTGACACCATGTAGAGCACTTCATCTCACTTCAACTCCATCCAGGGGCCTCATTAAGGAATTTTACGAGTTTGTTGATAGTTTTCTTTACTTCTTTACAATTCAAATAATTTAAGACATTCACAGTTTGAGCAGTACATTAGATAAAGCATTGCATAAGTATTTAAAAGAAGAAAAGTGCCTTGCTCAAGGGCACCTTGCTAGAATTTGCTGGTTGAGAAATGTATGTTATTTATTCACTTGTACCACTTACATTCAAACACTCAGACCCCCAACTCTCAAGCCTTCATCTGTAATGTCCAGACTTTTAATCAGAAGTGGTTTAGTTTGAGCACAAAGTTCAGATTTAGCACATAATTAATTCATGAGACTTACTGAACCACAGCTGAATACATCAGTGATAACACCTCACACCTATAAACAAGAGTTACCTTTGGAAAGGGGACATTAAGAAGCTTTAGTTTCATGACCATCCCCCGTCAGTCAGTGCTTTCATTAAATCACTATGCAGTGCAGCAAACAAGATTACCATATAAAGTCAATACTTTCACCTCTTGTGTCAGAGGAACACGCTGAAGTCGTGGGATACAGTGACTCAGTTATTTTCCCATGAAACTTGAGGTTTAGCAATGACAAGCTGACCTGCTCTATGCTGCTATGAATGAGGCCTCAACAAGCCAGTTTCCTGTTAGCTTGAATTAGCTTCCAACTACCTACCTAATGTATCCATCCTCTATCTAGTATAGCACAGAATAGTATTGAGTAGATATAATAGGCTGCAAATCCTGAGTGTATTTACCAACAGATGCATGAATACCCGGCTATAGTGTGCCTCTCTTTTCTTTTCTACAAGAGCAAAAATAAACAACAGAAAGGAGTTTGATCCAAAGTACTGCGCGCGTGGCTGCTGTCTGTGACCGCCTGTGAAGCAGAGAAACATCGGTGTCAGTAGGATCAGGAAAGATTGAAGCATGTCGCCCCCATGTGGTCTATTTGAGGAACGGCTGCTCTGCTTCACTAGATTACACAAGAGAGAAATAGCGCTTTGCAAAAACAGTGGACTACTTTCTTTAAAGAGACGTTTGACTCTATTTCTGCCTGTGAGCTGAACCTGCATGGCTCATAGCCTCAATGAACTGTGCAGAAAAGGACTTAAGCGTATAATATATATAATGAATATATGACCTTGCGGCTGGTCATGGTTATATCTACAAAAGTTGCTTGTTAATGGCACAAAAGTATTTGGGATGTGGCAAAGATTACAGTATTTATTTTAGAGTAGATAATAAATTTATTTTGACATTTTGAAATATTGTTTTTGTTTGGAGAATTATGGGGATAGTACATGTACATAAAATGTTAAAGCATACCTTGTAACATAAACAAAACCATGAAGAAGCCTCTTACATATGAGGCCTGTACTGTATGGCTAATATATAAATAAGATGTAAATAGAGTTACTTTGTTGCTCCTCTGCGGTCACTCTACATCCCACCTCCTCCAGTCTGACTTCACGCTGTCACAGAACGCTCCTGGAAGATATATCATGGAAATATTTATGAGGAGTAAGGGTCAATTTTATTTATTGTTCTTGCAATGTGAGGTCAGATAATAATATCTGTATTAATAATGGCATTATTTAAAGAATGAGTTTCTAATCTTAAACTCTGTGAATGATACATTTTCTCCGACCAGGTGTCTCAGCTCCCAGAGCTCATGGTTGTCGCCTTTGTGTGAAGTTGTTCTGGTTCTTTTTCATGTGGAAAACAAGCCATCACAGGGATCAGCAGAAATGATGGCCAGGTTCCACTTTAGTCACTGCTCTGTCTGTAGGACTGATTTGTTGTCTTGTCGCACAAACACGCTCCAGATCAAAGGAACTTTCAGTGCGTTAAGACTTTTGCCAATAAGACTGTTACACATATTTCAATTGAGCATCAATGAGCAATGTTTGGCTAATGGTTAATTTTAAGAATTCTGGCCTTAGATAATGAATAGAGCCCCTTTTGTCTATTTGGATTGACTTGACCACCATAATGGTTGAAATACAAATGCCCATGTACAAACAAACAAAAACTTCCAGAATAACATTTGTTCTTGCTGATGGATGAATCACATCCATTTGATTCTACTCAACAAAGCTTGGCCAATATGTGGTCTATATATCAAATAGCACATGGCAAATATTTACCTCACAGTATGTTTCCTTTCAAGGTCAAATCACTCCCTTTGCTGAAAGTCTACTCCTGTAAATGTGTGATGTGTACTACTGTCATGTACTGTTAGTTTGTGCACAAGTCAACAGGTTGCCTAATAGTTTGACTCAGTGATAATGTTGGACTGCGGCCTGCCAGTGTGTGTGGAGACTTCTCCATCCGGACAGAGTGCCTTGATTTGAATCCTGCTACAGGAAAAAAAAATTCAGGGATGTCTTTCAAGTTTCTAAGTTGTTAAACTGTCTTTGAAAGCTGTTCTACAAATACAGTGAGAACAGAACAATATGTATGCAGATTCACATATTCTGTTTTTGCCGACCTGTAGTACATGTTATGTATTACTCCATTAGGAAAAATAACAAAGTAGCAGGACCCTCACAGTACGGTTTGTGTTAAGTAACTGGAAATCGACTCAAAGTGAAGTATACAGTTCCTGACATCTACTGAATCCTACACTCGTTTCAGCCCATGGCTTTGTTCTGGCTTGGCCTTTATGTTGACTATTTCTAATCATACTACTACTCGTCACAGAGATGTAAATGTGCTTCATTTTTAATGCAGCAACAAACAGAATCTTCTCCTTCCACGAGCCATTTGTCTCATAAACCGACAGTTTGTTTTAAGAAAGGGTCACTACGTCTTTACCAGCTCCACATTCTTTGCAACAAACTCTCGACTCGACTGTCAGATAGAAAGCGAATAGTACAATGTCCCAATGACATTACACGTAACCTCATACATTCAATGATAAATGTGGGAAAACTGGACAAATCTGTCACTTTTGTGAGAGAATAGTAACTATGGGCATAAGCCATGTTCACATGCTGGGAAATAAGTCAAGAGGCCAGAATGGGACAAAGCTACAAACTGTTAAGTGTCCGAAATTTGTCATAAAACTGATTCAGATAACTTGACAGTTATACAATATGACACGTTATCTTTTACTTACATCCATTCTGGTGTAATTGTCAATGGCTGTGACCTGTTCTACAGATCAGTGTTGTTTCTTACAACATGTATATGTAGGCTGCAGAATGACATCAAGTTTTCTTTTGTTTTTGTGACATGCAAGCCATCTGTATATTATTTTTTCCCTTAACAGTGTTTTCTCTGTACATAGTCTATAACAAAGTGTGATTATGAATAAATGCATTGCCAATGGAAACATCTGTGCATTTGTTTTTATCACAAAAATCCCTGTATTAGATAAGTTAAACCTGAATATAATCAACAGGTTATTAAACTTACTAAACTACAAGTACTTTGAAACAGACGTACAAAATCAACACAGACGACAAGTTAACCTGGTTGCTTTATTTGTTACAAAAAACAGAAGACAGACCTGGAGAAACACCCTCCAGACATTGATCATGAATTTCATGAAGCTGAAATGTGATATTTCAATCCTCCCTTAAACCCCTCTCCTAACCTTGGTGAAAAACAATATAGTGTAAACCCATCTTTGGCCCATGCCCTCCCATCCTACCCAGACCCCTCCCTTCCATCCTCCAGCTTTTCTTTCTCCTTTACTTTGAGCCTGTGGACAGCAGGGCGATGAGTCCCGAGGAGGCACTGATGGACAGAATGTAGTTTCTGGAAAAATGGGGTTAAGGAAAAAACAAGCACTGGCATAGAAATAAATGACAATGTGCTAAATAAATACAGATGTTTAAGGAATTTGTTTGGAAATATGCAGAATCTTCCCTCCTGAACATCTCAGCAGCGATGTCGGAAGACATAAAAAAGCCATAAAAAGATTACATTTATGGTTTAAAGGATACACTGTAGGGTTGAAGTTCTTGAGCAAGAAGAAGGAGGCGACGATGACGAGGACCAGGAAGAGAGTGTTGTTATAGAAGATGGAGAAGGTGGTGGCCTCGTAGTCTGCGACCTCATTCTTCTTCCACAGGATCCTGGGCAAAGAGAAAATAACACTTATTTAACACATATTTAGACTTTGGTTAGTGCATTGCCTTTTTTTCTTGTGGCGTACAATTAGAGATGTAAGTTAATAAAAAGTTGATATGCCCAATAATAATCCATGTCCATTACATCAAAGTAATGTTGAAAGAAAAATCGATGCATGTCATTTGGTGGGCACTTCGTTTCTCCTGTGTGAACAAATATTTATTATCAGATGTGATCAGTGTTGTACCACCTGAGTTGAGTAGGACTACCCTTCTGACAAAATGCACTAAAAAAAACTTTCGCCAAAGCTTTTAGTGTAACATTACAAGTTAAAGAGCAACACATTGTACTGAGGCACGGCTTAACAAGATGATGCATGTCTCACCTCTCATCTTTCTCCTTGCGGGACATCTTGCGGTTGTCTGCCTCAGACAACTTCCTGGTTACCTCCTTAGAAACAGCATCCTCGCGTTTCTGGGCAACCCTGGAGTATGAAAAGAGAAAAGTTAGTTTAGATAGTTTATTCATTCATTCGAAAGGGGCCGTGCACAACACAATTTTTGGGTCAGAGTTAGTTAAATGGCAAATTTATATCTGTGGTCCCTGGGCAGAAACATCCACCACTAAAACATCCATCCATTATCTATATCTATATATTATCTTATCCTGCTCAGGGTCGCGGGGGCTTATGCCTATCCCAGCTGTTGTTGGGCGAGAGGCAGGGCACACCCTGGACTGATTGCCTGTCAATCACAGGGCTGACACATAGAGACAGACAACCTTTCATGCTCACATTCATATCTATGGGCAACTTTAGAGTCACTAAAAAGCATGTCTTTGGACTGTGGGAGTAAGCCGGAGTACCCAGAGGGAACCCATGCATGCACAGGGAGAATATGCAAACTCCACAGAGAAAGGCTCTCTGAACCGGGATTCGAACCAGGGACCTTCCAGCTGTAAAGCGACAGTGCTAGCCACTGCATCACCATGCAGCCCATGTCAGAAACAGTGAAAGATTTTTCTCAATATGAAACCTTCATGCCTTCAGATGGTCAAATACAGAGTTGTATGTTTATCCTTCTTACTTGTGTTTGAGAACAAACTTGACATTCTTGTAGGCAAAGGCCACCAGGTAGGTGCTGACCAGAGTCATCACAGCGTACAATACTGCAGACTGGACAAGGTCCATGTGCCAAATCCTCCAAAAGAGCCCTAGAAGGACAGAGTGAATCAATAATCAAGTCAGGATATGCAGTATTGGTTATATACATGTTATAAATCAGATGTTCTTCAATAACTCCTTCCATTCAGTGAGGGGAAGATTGCCTTTTTAGATTGCTCTCCAAACATTAATCATAGTCACATAGAGTACAATATTACGCTAGTGTTTAATATTATTATCCTAACTTGTAATGTTACTTCAAGCTACAGTAACGCTAACTTAATCACACTTTACATCCGAGTAGCAATTGCGTTAATACAACTTTAGCACATCACAGTCACACGTATTGATAAGATATTGTGGTGTAATGTTTTGAAAGTGTTTGGATTATTAAAGTTCATTCATTGCACTCTTGACGAACACATCATTTAATCGGTTTCCCCAAATTACTCCTCTAGTTAAATCACTATTAGCTAGCTAGCTAGCTAGCAGTCGCTAGCTGCCCCAGTCTCTGGTACTCACAGATTGGGATGGCAGAAACGATGAGTGCATTTCCGTAAAAGAGAGCGGTGGACTTTGCTGAAAGGTTTCTGCTGAAGTCCTGGAGAAGAAGGTCTTCCTCTGACTGCTGCTTGTTGCTGCCTTTAGGAGCCATGTCTGTGGATTGACCGGCTTGTCTGATGCTCAGCTCTGGACACAAGAAGACTGACACGTCGGTGTACTAAGAGAAGAGGGACGCGTCAGCATTAACCCGGAAATACGCCGACTTCCCTCTTCTTCTTCGTTTAGACGACAGAATACACCTCAGCTTATTGCTGCCCTCCGCAGGACAACATAGACAATGCACCTGTTACCGCACAAAAACATACAGTCTTTCCTCACTCTCTTCTTGGTTTCAGATTCAGATTAAGACAACTTTATTCATTCCAATGGGCAATTCAGTTCTTACAGTCCACCCAGACCATACATACATTCACAACAGCAGCATCAGGAGCATGTTACAGACAACAGATAAATAAATAAGTACACAGTCAGAAGTGCAAGCTGGCACCCTCGTGTGGTCCCATCCCTGATGACTCACACGAGGACCGGACAAAATTTTCACAGGAACAAGTTTAAAATCAATATAATAAATAAATAGAAAAGGCATTCTAGGATGCATTGCACATTATATTCTATTCCTGATGTCTAGGTTTACAGCCCAGGTTTGTTATCTCTCTCTCTCTCTCTCTCACTCTCTCATTTGACAAATGTATAAAATTACTGTTAAACAATAGTGAAAACAGCTCTCATAAAATAGTACCGAAATCCACCTTAATGCCAAAAAAATATTCACTTTTTAGCATTGGGAAACTCATAATTTCCATGAAAACTGTTGATAGCATGTTTTCTGAACTATGAGCTTTATGAACTA
This sequence comes from Semicossyphus pulcher, assembly GCF_022749685.1. Lineage (NCBI taxonomy): Eukaryota > Metazoa > Chordata > Actinopteri > Labriformes > Labridae > Semicossyphus > Semicossyphus pulcher. The sequence continues at coordinate 20,937,764 of NW_027211692.1, read as the reverse complement.
GGTCTTTACATTTATTTCCGTCCTTATTTCAGATGTTTTACTGTAATTTACTGTCATCTGACTTCCAACTTTTTTTTTACATTTTTAATTGTCAAGTTCTGTGAACAATTACACACCTATATACTGTTTAATGTAATTTCATTTAAATGTGCTATAGATATTAAAACAATGGTTGGTAACAGGCTATAAGATTTCTAATTATTTAATATTTTTTAAGAAACTGGCTGTTCCTCTTCTCTGTAGAGCTCTTGCTTCACTATGTGTGGATCATGCTCAATAAAGATATCGCAATAACATTCACATTAGCCCATTTATGTATATATTGCATAACACGGTAGAATTACTTTATACTACTAATAAAAATTCAAGAATTTTCCTGCCTTTTACTGCCTTTCCAATTTCTCAGAAACTGCTTTTTACTTCTCATCTCCACCTTCCTCTTTGGAAACTCCACACCAAATGTGTCTCCCATTGCAGCACTCTTAACCATTAAATTAAACTCAAAAAACACACAAAAAAACGATACCACCACATGAAAAATCGTGTTTTTGCGATCCTGTGACAGTTTAAAAAAACCTTGTAATAGAGCTACTGCAGCATATGTAGACCTCAGGTTCTTGTAGCATCCACACTTTGCCCACTAGAGGTCAACATCCACATGTATGGGCCTGTCAGTTTGGATGTTCAGCTGATGCACATTTCATGAGAGATTTGTGATGAGTGCAATAATAGATCAGCAGGTCTTATATCAATAGAATTTCAGACGGATAGTCCTTATATTGCCAAAGAAAAGGTTTAGTTTTAGTCCTAAAGGTTTAATAGAGAGCAGTTACAGTGAGTAACTTTTGGAGATTTTTCAGCAAAGGGAGACTTTGAGCTGCTTCTTGAGAACATGAGCTTTCAGCCTTGCAGCAAAAGTTTGGACTGACTGAGTTTTTTGGAGAATGACTGGATGAGTGAACAACATCTCTCTCAAAAGGACAACTACAAGTAAAATATCAGTCTTCATACACACAAGAAATGTGACTGCTGTCCCTTAGAGGCCCACATCTCAGCCTGCTGCAGAACTCCTGCTTTCAAGTGCACAGACACATTCAAGATCCTATTTAAATCGCTTCCCCTACACATACACACATCTTAATCCGACAAGCATGCCACAGTCCATGGTGTGCATGAGAGTGTGACCATGCACTGACAGATGTATAACCCATTAGTAGAGGATGAGCATCTGCAAAAGTCCCTTCCTTTCCTTATCTCGTCACATGCCTGCTGCTGGAGACATTTTAGGACCATGGAAAAAAACAGACAGATATTTTGCCTGCTGCTGCTGCTGCCACCGCAGTGCTTAACCCCCCGCTGAGCTGTTCTCTTTCTTTCTCTGTGTTTCCAGGAGAAAGCAGCATGTGCGTGTGACTGAGTAGAGTGCATGGGTTTGTATGTGTATGTGTGCGTGTGTGTGTGTGTGTGTGTGTGTGTGTGTGTGTGTGAGTGTTAGAATTCAATGCATCCAGGCAGGTTTGCGTGATGTCCCTGTCTTTTAAATGGGGATAGAGCTTAGGGATTAACCGTGCACTTCAGGGGTGCAGGAAGGAGGCAAAGAGGAGGAGAGAGAGGGAGGAGGTGATGCCAACAGGCCTGCCAACACAATGCCGGGCAAGGCTGGTAATCTCTCTCTCTCTCGCTGCCTTGTATGTGAGTGTGTGTGTTTGTGCCAGATTACTTTGGCTTTGGTGATACCACAGACATGACCACGAGGGGCAAACACACAAACTGAACTGCCACAGCTAACAGGGAAAGGAGGGAAAACACACACGCACACACAGGATAGTTTGCCCAGCAGCGCTGGTATGTTTTAGCTCAATATGATCGTACCCTGAGGAGCATTTATGACAGATCACCTATCATAGTGACAAATTCTTTCTGAGTTATCTTCTCTCACTTGCCCAAAGCTAAGCTCTAGGAGCCCCACATCTCTTATATCTGCATGCAACAGCGATGTATGTATGTGCGTGTGTGTTTATGATACTGTGTAAAAATAGCGATATTGTGCCATTAGCTATCCAAGGCTATGAGATTAGCATCAATCATCGTAGAACATTCTACGTTTCTTTCTGATATACAAGCACACAATGCCTGCAGTATAGTGTACAGTATACATATGATATTGTTCTTCAATGAGTTATTAGATTTAAAAACATATCTGAAACATAAACAGAAAGTAGTAGCAGTAGTAGTAGTAGAAGTATTTTTATTCAGTGTTGCATCTTATGGAAGTCCCCTACTACTGCAAGATAATTCAAAAATTTAATAAAGTCTGGCTGAGCAGGCGTGTGGTTAAAAGAGGAACTTTGTTTTATTACTGACATGTTGCACGAGTTCTGTTGTAATAAAGTTTAGAGAAAGAGTTTATAGATTTTTTTCCACAAAACCTTTGTTTTTGTTTTCAAAGAGAGGATTAGGAGCAATCTGAAACAGCTTTATTCTGCTAACTACAGATAAAAAGATCTGACGTTTGCGCTTGTGCCTACAGTGAAATGTCTCAACATAAACATGTATTCTGGTCTTTTTCAAATAATGTTTATCCACTATAATCTACTGTCTATAATATATACAATCATACCTAAATCATATAATGGTAGCACTACTCTTGTCAATTCTTCTTTGTATAGCACACAATAAACATAATAAAAATAGCCTACATGAAGCATTGACAAAAAAAATGTCCAAACACACTCATGCTGCCTCATAAAACAAGCCATCAGAGTCTGTTTTCAATGGTCATGCCCACTTTTAATTGTAAGCCCTGTACAGGCATTCTCTGTGGGCCCCTTCCTGCATCTAGAGCTATTCATTCTTGTGTCTTTCAGGGCCCTTTAATCGTGAGGCGAGTTTGTTTTGTGAGACTGCCAGTCACTACGTCTCCAAGCCTCTAACACCGCCTTTAATCCAATGATAACTTCACTGTGCCACTTTCTGGTGTGACCGCACATCAATGGTGGCTATTAAGTTGTAGTCTTGATATAAGGAAGTTTAAAAATGTAGACAGGGGCTTAAGTTCCGTCCATGATTACCATGATTCTGCAAAAAGTTCTGTCTTATATATTGAAGCTTACTTATGAGAACCTAAAAGAGTATTATCATGGTCCATGTGTCCTCCCTCGAGACACCAAACATTATCAGATTGACAGTTTTATTTGGGTCTCTCTTAATAATGGTTAACTATTTCAGTATTTTCACTCACAGTTGAGTTTATCATAATTGTCCAAACGAGATAGGCTTGTAAAGGATTTTTCACTGAGGTTCAAGAGTTTTATGTGCAACATTGCATTTATACACTGCTGCATTTCTAAATCTCTGAAGCAACAGATCGGGAAGGGTTTAAACCCACTTGGTGAAATGATGTATAAATAGTGACTATTATATAAGAATGACAGTTTTATCTGTTTGATATAAGTCAAGTTTAATATAAGTCAATCTCAGAATCAGAATCAGAATCAGCTTTATTGGCCATGCATGTACGCATACAAGGAATTTGACTCCTGTTTAACTTCGCTCTCTATGTACAAGCATTAAACATTAAACTCAAACTACATGCCTACCTCAGACATTAGATATTAAACTAATATGTAAGCCTACTTTAAACATTGAACTAATATGTACATGCTTTGAGGGACAATAGTGCAATGATGAAGAGTGCAAAGCATGCTGAAATAATCTGATGAAAAAAAAAATATATATATATATATAATTATATTACAGATGACATGAGGGAGATAGTTTTTCAGTATTTACAGCATAAACAGTGTCTGTTCTCTTTGTTAGGTTTTATTTTGGTAGTGAAGGTGTTTTCTTTGACCTCTACCCTGACTTGAATCTTAAGACCCCTTAAGAGGAGCACAGTGGAGATAAGCATTTGAGTCCTGAAACATACATTGTTTATCAGGGCTGGTTGTATATATTGTTCCTATGTTTTTGCTAAAGCCAGGGTGAAGATGCTGTCACTTAACAGCTTTTTGTCTGCCTTGTCTCAGGGGGTCTCTCGTTTATGACTGTGCTGTTAGCCCTCAGCAGAGCACATGGCTGTGAGGTCATTTCAGCAGAGTGGCAACAGTCAGGATTGCAGGTCAGGTGATCCACTGGCCCAAAATGACTTTTACTGTTACTCAATCATTACAAAAGACATGGAGAGAAAATGCTGTGTGTTCCAAGAGAAGAAGGGAGTGAATGTGGTGTTACGCAACTTCTTGGAACAATGGATAGATAGAACAGAACAAGGAAGAGGACACAACATAGCTGGCCTCACATTCCTTCACTCATGTCACCTTTCAGGCCTCAGATTGTGATATGATGATAACAAGAGGGAAACAAAAATCCTAAATCAGGAAGTCAGGCAGAGAAATGAATCAGACAGAGGGGGCTGTAAAATGGACAGATCAGAGGAGGTGGTGGACAGACAGAAGCACGTGTGTGATGGCACTGGAGACACCATACAACATTTTAAGGGTCGCGTGACATCTCCTCTGTCATCCTGTTTTCCTTAAGGAAGGGATTATATTCATCCTCCCACCCACGCAAAATACGCCCCCCTACCTCCACCCATAACGTCTCCCTCTGTCAGACATTTTCTGAAATGGTTGCGTGTGCTTCTCCTCTCCTATCTCCTTCATGTGCGATGATTTATGTCCCCCCTTCGGCTCAAAGGCACGGAGGATAATGTGATATGGTGGAGGTGGTAGGTGGAGGGTAGAGGTGATGGGTGGAGGTGAGGGCTGGAGGTCCCTCGGAGAGATGAAGGGAGGAAAAGGAGTGAAATATTTGTCTTTTCAAAGGATGCCAGACATGTGTTTACACTTTCTGCCCACTTTCACCATAAATAGTTTCCTCAGCCTCAGGGCTGCACTCTTGCATGTGAACCTACATGCAAACACATGACTGTGTTTGTAAGGGAGAAAGAGAGATATATACTGTATCTATAAAAAGAGACCCCAGAGACCAAACCTAAACTTTAATTGATTTTCTCCGTTCTCTTCCATCATAATTGGTTAGAAAATGTGTTGGAGTTAAGGCAATAAAAGTGTGCAGAGAAAAGTGTAGAAAAACGAGTCTAGTAAAAAGTGTTTGTTTGCAGGAATAACAGAAAATCGCAATGATTTTAATATATATGTTTTTTTGGAAGCTGTCTTGATGTGGAAGTCACATTTTAACAGGAAAAACCTGGACAAACTTACGTACGTTGAGATTTTTTCATCTACAGTGTGTATATTTTTCCAGCTGATTATGTCAACAGCAATGGTGTGTGAGTCAGGCTGTAGGCGTGGAGGTGTAGCCGCAGTCAGATACACAGTATTTATCAGGTCAGCCAGACCCAGGCTTCGAGATTCATAACTCGGACTGCGATGACACAGGCTCAGCTTCCCCTGGCAGAGTTATGGTGACCCTCCAGGGAGAGCTCAGTCCCAAAACAAATGCTCACGTGGTTCATTCCTTCAGTCCAATAAAGCCCAGATTTCACATCGACTCATGGAGAAACAGAAGATAAGATTGTGCTGCTCTGTTTTAATGTGTTGATACAGGCAGAGTGCACCGCAGCCGGCTTATCTATTTGCAAGGCTATTTGTTTTTGAATGAATTACGTGGGAATTCATATTATAAAACAAATCTAATAATGGCAATGCTGTGCTCAGGACATCGTGTGTGTGTCTGTGTGTGTATACTTGTGAGTGTGTAGCCAGTGTGCAGGGACATGAAGGCTAACCTGCTGCCAACTTGGCTTGTCTCAGCAGCAGAGAGGGAGCAGAAGATGTTGACATTTTGGCAGTGGAGGGAGGCTGCTGTTCCATCTGCATCTTAAAGGTCACCGCGGTGGGTTTTTGGAGCACGGTATGTGTGCTAGTGTGTATACGTGCATGTGCGTGCGTGTGTGTCCCTGTGACTGCCAAAAGCAATGTGTTTAATGTGTGTGTCCGTCTCATCATTCTGTGTGAAAAGAGCAGAGGAGGGCTATAAACAAAGATGCTGGAAGTGTTGGGCACAGCACAAACAGAATCGTAGGACTCCACCCCCTGCCTCTCTCACACAAACACACACACATACATTTGTACGCACACATTCTTGCTTTGAAGATGTTTATAGGATCTATGTAAGAACAGGCTAGAGGCAAACATTTCCAGTTAAAGGGATACTCCGACATTTCTGGAAATTCTGTCTTCAGAATTACCTCCTGAGTTAAAGGAAGTTAATCAAAATAAATGTTTGTGTTCATCACTTTTATCCAAACTGAAAAGCAGACATTTCAGCTGCTTCAACAGTCTGATACTTATGGTGTTAATTTAAAGTATAGACTGTATATAAGAAGTGGATGTGGCAGCTGTGACTTCATCCATTGGCTTGCGGACTAATGTTTATATATACTACTCTATCATCAGTAGAGGACTTGCATCTATCGATTGTGACCATAAACTCATCAAGAAAATGTTACTGACGTAGCTGAGAAGAAGGGTCAGGTCCTTTTCTGGTTTCATACAATTCTACTTTTTTTTGGGAAGATGTCCAAATCTTACATACAATGGGATATAAGATGTCAGTGTCAGTGGGATCCATATCCATATTTGTTGCTCTCTTGGCAGTGTTGGGCCTGTGATTAACAGTTTTTATTAAAGGTATAATAAGTAGGAGGAGGAGTAGGAAAGCTCACCCTCACTCTCTCGTGCGAGAACACGCCCACCCTGCCGAGCTAACACCGTCAGCATCACGGTTACCTTTGCGCTAGCATGCTAACCGTCGGTTACCTTTGCACTAGCATGCTTTGCGCTGATCTGAATGGGGCCCAGTCGCTAATTTGAACCACTCCCACACTCACCTATATGCTGTGATTGGCACAGGGAACCACAACAGCGCCCCTCCTGAAAACGTCCCATGCAAAGCAAAACAACAGAATAGATGCAGAGGGAGGGGTCTCACAAGGGTTTGCACACACACTCACCAACACACGTGTATAGAGGCCCATAAGTGATGATTTATATTATGTTATATTTGTAAACCCCCCCCCCCAAAAAAGGAGAAGGAAAATCCTATTTACTATATCTTTAAGGGGCTCTGGCTTAGCTCAGTTGGTAGAGCAGGTGCCCCATGTACAGAGGCTACAGTCCTTGATGCACTAATCGCAGGTTTGATTCCCAGTCTGCCGACCATTTGGTGCATGTCATCCCTTACTCTCTAATTCCCACATTTCCTGTTCCTCTTCAGCTATCCTAAACAAAAAAGGCAACAAAAGAAAAAAATCGATTTAAATTTATTTTTAAACACACACAAAGCTACTGTGGCCGACTATGAGAAACAGGCTGCAAATTCGGAAACGATGCAAATTCAAAAACACATGCAAAGGTCAAATTCAGAAACATATGCAAAAATCCAAAACAATTGCATTGACAGAAATGCATTACGCAGGTAAAGTTGGCCGTTTTTTTTTTAACGTTGTGTTGTGTTTTTACAAGTTTTAACAAGTTGTGTTTTTACATAGTAATCGTCGGTGCATTGCCCTCAGTCTCTCCGCTCTGGCGGCATCTATTGTTATGTGGTCTGATAATCAGTAAATTCAGAGCCTCATCTCCCTCTCTACTGTCACAAATGAAGTGTTTCCACTGAGCGCCCCTACAGACCTGGAGCACTTTTCTTGTGCATGTGTTTTCTGAGTTGCGTTATTTCATTTGCAGCGCCTTTCCCACATTACATTTGTTTTGGTCTTTTGCATATGTTTTTGAATTTGCATTGTTTCTGAAGTTGCAACCTGTTTCTCCTGCACTTTGCACTTCTCTGCCAGCGTACAAAGAAGACACAAAGCAACATTTTCAACAACATTAACATCAGTTAGAGCAGCTTTCAGAAAGTCAGAACTTCAAGAGTTAACCAGGTTTTGTTTCAAAGGGAACTCAATATCTAAATAAAAGTACATTTTAGAGAGAAGAGAAGCATATTTGGACATTCTGGAAAATTACCATAACAAACTGACTCGCTGCACTTGGAACCTGTAATGGAGACATGTTGTTCTTGCCATGAATAACAAACACAGTTATGACTTCAACTGGTGGTGAGTTGAACCAAATGACACAAAGAACGACAAACCTCATAAGCACAAACCTGCTGTTATGATGTGCTTGGAATGCTTATGCTTATAAATGTATGTATTTACCTTTTCATGTGTGCCTGAGGATGTTGATGAGAAGGTTTGGCAGTTGATCCGCTGTTGTAGAAGCAGCTGCAAGGAGCTATGGCCAAAACATGTTCAGTGGCTGTCATGGTGGCAGCCCAAGTCTGCCCTGGTGTCTGAGTACTTCACGGCCTGTTGGTCACAGGGTACTTTTGATCCAGACCGAGTGCTGAGCCTCATATTCACAAAGAACAGCGCAGATTCCATCGTGGTCATGTCACCGGTACCAGCTGTTCACAGTCTTAGAGACAATACTCGAACAATGGGGGCCTAGCTAATTGTGTGAGCAAGTTTTATAGATTTGTAAAAGGCAAAGATATCCTGAGAGAAGTATGTGTGGAGTGTCCAGAGCCAAGAGTTTAGTAAGTCTTTACGCACTTGGTGTGAACGCTGAGTTTGCATTCTTGGCATTATGTCAAGCTCTTTCAAGCTGGGTGTCAGATGTGCTGTTTATGACGTTCATGGACGAGTTATCAGGATACCAGAGATAGTCTGGAAAGTCACCAGTTAATGACAGGACACTCTTTTATTTGCAGATGACATTGTCTCTTTGGTCTCATTGAAGCTACACTGGAGCTCTATGCAAATGATTAGTGGTAAAAGAGACTGGAACTTTAGTTAGTGGTTAGTAATTTTATTCCATTTAATGTTAAGAGAGGAGGGTATGCGGTGGAATTGTTTGATTGTGTAGACACAGCTGTGCAGCTGCATTCATGGTGCACACGTGTATATAAACACAAGCCTCTGTGAACATCCCCAGTGGGGTTTTTTTGATTCTTTAGATTTGTACAACTCACCATATGGGGAGCATGAGTGATCAGACGCTGTGGTTGGAGAACATATGTGAGATAACAGGATTTTTTCTTGGATACGCTTCATGTCTGACCTACTCCATATAAAAACCAGGATCAAAGCTGCAGGAGGGCTGCTGGAGACTGTCTGACTCGACTTACACATAAGACACATTTAGATTCTGTAAAAGGCTCTCGGTCTGATGGAAGAATAGAAGGTGTCTGTGAGAAGTAATATGTCACTGCCCTAATAGCTTCCACAATATTTCAAGTAGTCAGCCATGTATGTTCACAACAAATATGCTCACTTGCTTTCAGTTAATGCTCTTTGGACGACGCAGGTTTATTTGATATTATTGTAAGATGAGATTTATTTTTGTGAAGATTTCTTTTGTTCATTGCCTTATTTGCCTAGTTTAATGATAACTAGTTTATATATTCCCATTGTATTATTTTCATAATTCAGAAAGAGCATTGATATGGTGCACTCTGCCTTTAAGGTTACTGAGCTTGGCAAGGGGATATGGTTTACGACAGTGAAGTGATGTATCACAGTTGTCAGAGTTCACTTGTCCTACGGTCGGTGGACATTAAAGGTGTACGAAGACACACAGCAGAACAGTGCTCTTGCTTTGCCCACATCCTGAAGATATGACAACCCAAAAAGTTAACCAGTGTTACACGAGGGACAGCGTTACATTATAAAGCTCTAGCCAAAGAATTTAGCCCAATTTGCATCGGTCAACCTCTCTTTTTAACCTGGCTTTTAATTTAGAGTAATTTTATAGCTTTAGTCAAAGTTTTTGATCATTGCTTTTATATAGCTTTATCTCTGGTATTTTTTGTGGTATTTAACTTTTTTACTGACTTTTATTTATTGACGACTAACATTTTTTTGCTTTAACTGTTATCATTTTTTAGTCTTTTAAAATTGTGTCTATTGTTGTCAATTTCTGTTCTTATTGTCCATCTGTTGGTTCCTATGTGAAGCACTCTGGGCCTATGAAGGTGCTGTAAATAAAGATGAGTTCATCCAGCTTTACATTTAAAGTCCAATATTTTAAACAAAGCTATGTGCATAAATAAATAGTCTTAGTTGATATGCTGACCAATGGTGAACAAAAGGGTGAGGTTTGAGGTTACTAAATCATGAATCTTGTTCATTTTTCAAGTAATAACTAATTAATTTCTTGCAGCATCTTGTTTTTAAACCAATATAAAAAACTGAACAAATTACATTATGTTTTTCTATTTTCACTCTTCCCTTTGTCTTTTATCAGTCTCTCTGTATCTTGCACAACAGAAGATCAAAGACATTCCCTCAAAATGACATCCCGGTCCTTTGGCATGCGACTGGCGTGAACTCTTTGCATGTGCTTCTCTGTGTGTGTCATGAAGGAATTGTGTGCCGAGGCCACTGATGGCATGGTAATAAAACACATAATCGCATGATGCTCTCCTGTATGCATGTAAGACTGTGAATATGGAAGTACTTTGTTTGCTGGTGTGCGTGCCACTTTGATAATATGTTAAAGGTGCATGTGTGAATCGAAGTTAGTGTCCAATTCCCTGTGAGAGGTTGACATACTTGCATGAGAGTGTGTAAATGTGTGTGTATTTGTGTGCTACTGGTTGAGGCAGGGGCCAAGGTCTTATGAGAAGAGAGCTGTGCGTGTTTGCATGTGGGAAGAGGGGAATAAATGTGTTAGTGAATCGGATGCTAAATGAGGAGTGGACGAGGTGGGCAGGAAGTGTGTGAGTGCTAGTGTGTGTGTTAACATGTGTGAACCGCTGTGCTAATGAAATGTGAAAGCCCTCCAAGTCACCTCTGCCCTCCCCCATGCTGCACCGAATCCCGTCTGCCTCTCTCTCTCACGCACACACACACACACACACACATCCAGGTCCATTCTCTCTCATTCCCTCTTTCACACACATAAACAGACATGCGTGCACGGCTCGTGTTAACATGGAAGCGTTAGCGTGGAAAGAGGTCTTCTCTCTGTCTTCTCTATCCTGCGAGGCAAGACTCTCCCTGGGCATGTTGAGAGTACAGCTGGCAGTCCGGGAGCCTCCAGACACACAATCACACACACACACATAGACACAAACATGCATGCATGCAGACAGAGGCACGCTAGGCAGTAGGTCATGAAGCCGCTGGCGTGAAGGATAGACGGGTCTGACACCAGAAAAGCAGACAGCTTCGCTGACATGCACTAGGGAGCATTACTAGGATAACAATGGCGTGTTTCACTATGACTGCGTGTGTATGTGTGAGTTTGTTGGTGTGGTGTGTGAGTAGGTTCAAGCACTATTGTATGACAACAGCATGCTACAGATTAATGTACGTGTGAAAGTATAAGAGACACTACAAACCAACTTGCTGGTGTAGAAAATGTGAGTTCAAAGTTTTGACCTCCTGAAATCAGCAGTTGTGCAACTGAAGCACAGCAGAGATGCAGGGGGATGGATGTAAACGCATGTTTATCTGTAAAATGTGCATATTAGCATGCCCGTTTACTGATTACTACCTGCAATTATAATAACAGTACAGTTCTTCCATGGCAGTTCATAATACGTTACTTTGTTGGGTTAAATGTTATGAAAAAGCCTTGTTAATAACCAACATCCAGTATCTTCCTTCAGTGTGGAGGCTGGACGTGGATGCTCCTAGTTGAGCGTTTAGGGGAATGTAAGCAATTCTGTCCTGCACTCTTGGTTTTGAGGAAGTTTACCAGTAACCCAGTTGCTAATGGCCTGCCTCAAACCACACACCACACACTTTGAGTCTGTTTACATCCAATGACATCCAAAACCACTCAGTGTGGAGTGTGAGCTGGTTTTAAACCCTCCAACGGCGAGTCAACACCGATGCTGACTTAGTGACCATGTGCAAGCCATGTTGTGTTCGTCATGGAAGACGGTCTGTAACTAAAAGTTCTACGTAGGCCTGATTATCTTTACAGTAAACCTCTTTAATAAAGATAAACATGGTATAATAAAGACGCTAAGATCTTAAAGTTTTCATTAGGCCTATAATCAGGATCTGATAATATATATTTACAGGGACCATAGTAGTACGAGTATAAAAAAACATCTTAAAAATAAAAAGAAATGCCACCAAAGTAGCCTGTGAGTATTTTTTTTCTCATTATGTTGATAATTTAATTCGTCTTCCTCACTGTTTTTCATTTAGCCTATAATTAGTTTTGTGACATGAGCCCAGTTTACAAAAAGTTCCTGTTTCCGCAGCAGTGACAGAAGATTGAGCCAAAGCATTTTATACCATGAAACAAAATGAGTCACTCAATGACAAAGTGTAAGTAGGAAGAGTTATGTAATGTTAAAGTTATACAAGATTAAAGGAAAAAGAAACTGTGGGGTAGGTAAGACAAGCTAATAAAGGGATATGTCAAAATGGAAATGCAGTCTCATTTTGTTATATTCCACAAAAAACACACTGAAAATCAGGGAGTTAAAATTGACTCAGTCTGGGTCAATGTAACACAGATGCAATACTGGGTTAACCTGACCCAGTGTCAATGTGGTGGTTATTTTACCCAGCACCCATGAGTAGAAAATGTCTGGTCGAACCTGAAAATTGGTGTGACTTATATATGAAGGATGTATTTTAAGAGACGATCTTAAAGGTGTGAGTCATTGAGCGTATGAACATAACATAACATAAGGGCAGTAAAGTGAGCAAATGTGAGTAATCTGTCTTTCATACTTCTTGTCAAGTCCTTAAATCGATCAGGATCTGAAGGTTTGCTGGCATCCACCCTGAACTTTCTGTGATGTTGTGTTGGAGGATCGGGTGGGATAAACCCTTTTGTTCTGAAGAAAGATATGTTTTTACACATGGCGGCTTTACACGTATGCAGCACAGACACTGCTGTGCACGCGCGCACACATACACACACACACACATACACACGCATACTGTAATCTTGCAGCTGTGTTCCAGATGGGTCAGCAGTCCTCCAGTGAATCATACAATCTCTATGACTTAACCAATGCACAGAGCCGGTAGCAAACGGCACATTTTCCATATTACCACCTCCTCCCTGCTGCTGTTTCCCTCATTCACATTTACTCCCCTCTTTCTGCCAGAATGTTACTTTGTCTGTGCGCCTCTATCTCTCTTCCTCTGGTTCCTATCAGTGTCCTTTGTGGTTTACTCCATCTCACTCTGACTGTTGTTGTGCTTCTATTTCCAGCAATGTGTCCTTTTTTATTCTAAAGAAATACTTTGACAATAAGGGGATTTGATTTAATGCCCAGAGTTAGCTTCGCATACTTAGCCTGTTAAGAGAATGGAAACAGGAGAACCACCTAGCTTGGTTGTGTCAGAGGTAGCAGTATTGGCCAAACAGTGCCTCTGAAGTACAATTATTACGGTAACATGTTTAGTTTTGTTAGTTTAGATTTTTTACAGAATTTCTTAACAGGAACATGTGGTTTTTCAGAGTTATGACTTCCAGAAAGTCACAGTACCCTGCTAAGAAAATAAAATAAAAAATAAAGTGTTGCTTTTACACTTTAGACATGTTTTCTTATGGATTTTATTAGCTAGGCTAACTGTCAGCTCTATATCTTATGGGCAGGTACAAGGTGTATCAATTTATTTTCTCATCTTACTCAAAGCAAGATAGCAGAAAAAAAGTCAATCTCCCAAAATGTCGAACCCTTCCTTTAATTCAAGTGTCTGCATCAGCGTGCGGGTTAGAAAGAGAAAAGAAAAGGAGTTGTAGTACTTCCACGTATGAGCATGTTAGGAAGAAATAATCCAACTGGTCCACATTAGTACTGTGTATAATTTCTGGGAAGACAGAAAAGGCCCATACCCACATGTTTAGACTGCAGATTGCAGATCAGTGTGCATACATATGTGTGTGTTTGTGTGTGTGTGTGTGTGTGTAAGACGTTTTTGTATGTTGGTCCTTACTGAACAGGAACTGACTCATCCAAATCTCTTTTTTTTTTGACACAATCTTTTCCCTCTGTCTCTTTCTCATGCAATATATGTGTTGAAACAAGAGGCCAGGAGGGGGAGCTAAAGTCTTCATATTTCTCTATGAGGAGCACAATGAGTCCAGTAATATGCTTAATAAAAAGAATATGAAAGGTGGTGGTTTCTTGTAAAAAAAAACTGTGCCTTATTTTGCTTCCTCTTAGGGGAAGATTAGAGATCAGTGTCACATACAACACAGCACCTCTAGTTGTCCTCAAGGACACTTCAGCAGGGAGTGTGTTTATCCTCATGAGGTCACGAACCCAATTGGGGTCGACTTGTTGTTCATTGTATCACCCTGCTGCCTACACTTCCTGGACTCTGTGTCATAAGAAGACTTCTCCTCTCCTCTTCTTTAGTCTCCCCCTTTTGTCCTCTCCTCTCCTCTTGCTCTGCCCTTTTACCAGGAAATGAGGTGACTGACTCAATTTCAAACCAAGTCACAACACAAAGACAACTGCTGTACACATGCTTCCTGTAGAGAACGTACAGGGGATAAGGTTCATCGTCTGTGTGAGTCAGTTTTCCTACAACCCACAGACAAACACCCCAGTGGGCATACACGAGCATCCACACACTCCCTATAAAAAACAATTACACATACATACACACAAACACCTTTCACCTTTAGCTCCGTTACTCATAGTTTATCTCTGGCACTTATTGCTCAATATAACTTGCATGCTGTGGTTGCCATGCAAGCAGGGACACACACAGAACAATGTCCAGAACAATGTGTGTGTGTGTGTGTGTTTGAACCCTACGGTGCATCCACAGAGACAGAGGGGAAGCAATAAATGAGTACTCCGTCCTGGCAACAAGCTGTTTTCCTGTCAACATCGCTGTTTCTGTGCTTGTGTGTGTGTGTGTGTGTGTGTGTATGTGTTTGCGTGTTTGTGTGAGTCTGCGCGACCATTCTGCCGAACTGTTTTTCCAGTCAGGAAATGGTGGCGTGTCATTCTTTCTATCATCCTCCACCACTGCTTCAGCCAATGCACTTTGAATCTTAACAGTATAGCCAGCAGCCCTCAAGCGTTTTTTCTCATCGTTTTTTTTCTTTCCATTCTTTTAATGTCTTTGAATACTTGTCATCTGGAGTGATGGATGGTCAGTGAGGGGGGAGGACGAGGAAACATAATATGACAGGATAAGTAGAAGAAAGGGGTATCAGAGATCAGTAGGACGGGGAGAGACAGACTATAGAGAGAGAAGAGGAGATGATAACAGACAGACTTTGGAAAAGGGAAGAGAGAGCAGATGAAACACAGAAAGATATGGAGTAATAAAATAAACAGAGAGAGTTAATGAGAAAACTCTTTAAGTGGTCCCTGAGTAGGATAAGGAATGTTTCACACCAGAGGTCATCGAAAAAAATTAAACGTTGCAGCAATGCAATACACTCATGATTATATCTCTTCTGTCAGTTTAAAAATAATAAGTTTAAAGCCCCACTTGTCACATTCTTTCAAAGTTACAGACAGAGCAAAAAACTAGGTGGGCCAACTGATTATTACAGTAAAACCAAATAGGTTTCTTCTTATTGAGAGAGTAGTATGCTGAGTAAAGTTCCTTGCATTCTGACTCATTAATCTGAATCGTAAGATTTTATGATTCTGAAAATGTGACTCGATGCAAGAGGTCACAAAGTCTTTAAACAAGACTAGGTCAAAACCTAGTATGTGGCTGACCGCATTAGGTCAGTGTGCGCTTTTTTAGGCAATGTGTTACAAGGACTGTCCTTATGAGGCCAATAACAACGTGCTTGAAAGCAGGTGCGTGCTGCGGACGTAGGTGAGGACAGGGGATGAGCAGCAGACGAGCAGCCCCGCCTACTCCTCGAACAAAGTATCCATAGCCGTATAGACAGAGAGTCGCGTCAGTGGAGGTCCAATATGCTCCATGATGCGCCATTGCGATGTCGCAACTCTCTCTCTACGGCTCAAGTCACAAACAGACCAATGTGTAGGGCTGACCCCGGCAGTCAGCCAAAAATGAGTATTCATCCTCATGGGGCCATGAATATCCACAGAAAAGTTTGTGATCATTGTTCCATTAGTAATTTGCCATACTCTGAATTATTGATCTAAACAGATGAAAGGTGAAAGGGTCAGCAAAGTCATTGGGCCTAATTCTTTGGGGGATAAATACAGTATATATTTCATGGCAATCTCGCTCTGGAACTTTTGGGCAGATGGGAGGATGGACAGATGGACCAAATGATTGACACTGAAACCCTTATGCACACGGCTCACAGTTGTACTGATTAGTAGTTAGTTTGAACATTTTGAGGGAGAAAAGCAGCTGATAAAATATGATGTTAATGTTCTCCTGTCTTAACTGGGCTAAAAATGCACTATATCTAACCAAATATAAGCAGTAGGTGTCTCTACAATGATCATTTTATACTGAGTAACATGTGGCTGGTTACTCACTTAAACAGACATTGACATTCTGTCCAATGTCACCATTAATAGAGATGCAAGCAAAGCAACCTTTTACCACTTCCTGAACAAAATGAGATCTTTATGTCCTCTTTTCTGTCTATTTCCTGGACCTCAAGTTTCTGTGGCTAAAACCCACACGCAGGGGCATGGTCACCATGGCGAGGATGACAGCACTTGGTAGAGTTCATTCCCCGGTCAACCTGTGTACCTGAAAGTGACTTTTCATTCATAGCTGCATTTTTCCTGTTGAAGTGAGGCTGTCAAACAGAGGGACTATTTTCTGTAACAGAAAAAACTTTAGATAAAATCTGTTTCAAAGCAACCAATCATAAAGACAACGTGTTATCTCATGACAGATTCCTGTAACCTCAGCATTTTTTCTACTTTAATAGACGAGAGAAAGTTCATGACTTAAAAATCTTCCAAACATCATTGCATTGTATATGATGAAAATATAAACAATTAAATCATTCAGTAACACAGTTTACATTTCTATCAACACTTCCTCATTTCACAAAGAGCTTATGTAACATCTGCTGCAACCAGCCATATGACCAAAACAAGGTCGGAGAATGAAAACCAAAACTTCCCCCCGCCTGTCTCTCACCCAACACCAACAGGTCACATGGACACAAGAGCCCTGTATAATGCACTGCCAGAAAAAATACAGCCAGACAGCTAATTCTATCTGCCCCAAACTTATGGTAAGAATAGAAAGAGATAGATTTCTCTGGCTTGAGAGAGTGAAACGCAGCACAGCGTCTGAGGGAGAAAGGAAAATTGCAGATCACACCACTGTGAGAGAATGTGACGACACAACTTGGTCGGGTCAAAGATAAGCCTTGGATATTAGCTGAAGAGGGAAAGGGAAAGCCAATAGACACGCAGGCTCTGGTAAACAGAAACTTAAAGAAATCATTAACAGATTTTTACACAAGAATAGAAACGGGCCTTTCTTCAAAACATTCTTCAAAACAGACGGAGCAACAGGGGAACAACACAAACACTACTATAACCTAACAGGGTAAGAAGTGATGGATTCTATTGTTAAAGGTCATAATAATAGTGATCTGTAACACTGAAGCTGAGGGGGTCCTTCAGCCGTGTGAAGGAGTAGAATCAGAGGAGGAGGACGAGGGAGGTATCCGTGGCATTCCACTCCTCCAAACCTGCCGGGCTGGTTTCTAGGTCATTAAAATTCCTGCTCTCCTCTCCTCACTTCTCCTCTCTGAAGCCACTATTTCTGCCCCAAGCGACATGTTGGCTCATGTCCACCTGCTCGGCCTCGCCTCCTCTCTTCCACCTTCACTCCCCCCCCCTGCTGTTATCTCCCTGCTGCACACCACACTTTTTTTCTCTAAGTAAGTCAGGAAGACAAATTTCTCAAGAAGTTTTCTTTCCGTGTCTTTCTGACTGCCTTGTGATTCCCTCTTTGTCACGCCTTTTTCCTTCATTCTTTTCTACATCCAGATGTGATCACAATAAATTCCCTCTGACGGCACAGATCTAGACAGTCATCCCTCATCTTTGTCTCCTTTCACTCCCTTCCAGCTTTCTTTTTTTCTTTAACTCACCTTCCTCTCGCCAGTGTCTGCTCCCTCTCTCTCCACCCAAGCGTGTAAGGCGGTATTCTCTGGAGTGTCACGTCTGCTCAAATCTGAGATGATGAAGCAAACAAAGTAAACGTCAAACCTGCCCAGACTCCTTACCACTTGTCTAAGTATCCCCTGCCAACAACAACAACAACCACAACAAAAAGAGCCATGACCTGACTCAAATATGTACAGGCAACTTGAGCTTCCAAGCACTTCGAAATGTCACTTACACAACAGGAAACAACAGCAAGTACTACGAAAACGGCCCTGAAAGCTATCACATGTTGATATTAAGTAGGCAAATATCTTCAGTATCTGATTCTGACTGTATATGTTGAGAATTATCATCAATCCGTCTACGCAAAACAGCCTGAGCTATTTATTTGAATCTGTAAGGTTCATATAACAAAGACTGCTCTGCATGAATCATGAGAGCTGCAATCAAATAAAGGCTGAAAATGTTGCATCATTGCCAGCTCCATGCATTTAACTGGAAACACATCATATACTGCACATTATTATTACAATAAGAGAATCTTTCAACATTGTCAGATTATCTATACAATGTAAACTTTACCTCAGTGATGAAATGTATTTTGAATTGCTTTGGTAATTGTTCTCACTTTAGATCTGGTAGCTGCAAAAAGCATAGTTAATTGTTAATAGGTGCATAGCTAACTGCTAATAAGTGCATAGCTAACTGCAAATAAGTACATGCTAACTGATGCTAAGTGCATAGCTAACTGCTCATAAGTGCATACTCAATGTTGATAAATGCATAGCCAACTGCTAATAAGTGCGTAGCTAACTGCTAATAAGTGCGTAGCTAACTGCAAATAAGTGCATGATAACTGCAAATAAGTGCATAGCTAACTGCTCATAAGTGCATGCTCACTGTTGATAAATGCATAGCTAACTGCTAAGTGCATAGCTAACTGCTCATAAGTGCATGCTCACTGTTGATAAATGCATAGCTAACTGCTAAGTGCATAGCTAACTGCTAATAATTGCATGCTAACTGCTGATAAGTGCATAGCTAACTGCTAAGTGCATAATAAAGTATGTCTAAAACTTAATAAAGCAAAAAACTAACTAAACTAAAGGTAAATTAGTAAAGCTCAATAAATGTGTTTGTAATGCAATTATAAGCAAGTATAAGAAACTTGCGTAGTCTCATGAACACCTAAATAACATATTTTTAGGACTTATTTGGGGCTTATTACTTATTACAAAGACCTCCATATAAAGTTTTCACCAATTTTCCTGTTTTTCTGACAGTGTAATCATAAAAACTGCCCACGACTCTGGAGAAAGCTTTGATGAATGGCAGGATTTGGGAAAATAATACCAAACCTGCTGACCCAGTGCACACATGAACAAGCACACAAAAGCTCACGCTCCCTCCCGGGCTAATCTCTTATACCTCCCCCCACCCCAACAGCCAGAGCCTGCCTTTGATCAACATACATTGTCAAGGCACACTGGGTGACCTGTGTGTGTGTGAGGGAGAGAGACATAAGTTTGGTGGCGGTGGGAGGTCCCAACCTGAAGTGCCGGATATTGTTGTGTTACTTCCTGCCCTCTAAGCCCTGACCCGGGGAACCGCAGCCAAAGAACCCTTTTGTTTGGCTGACCCTCAACCTCTCCTCCGCTCCTCCCCATCTCCCTTTCCCCCTCTCTCTTTCTTCTTGACCTTTTCTCCTTCTCTCCTTGAACCTCAAACATACACTAATGCCAAACTCTTGGAATTGATCATCAAAGAGACCACCAGGGCACACGCTCACAAAAACACATGCATTCCTGTTATGTTGCCATAGCAGCAGAGATCCTTGATATCATTCTTTGAACCTGTATGGGAGTAGGTCATTCTCACCTTTGTGGACCACTCACACAGATCAGGTATGACACTGAAACTGTTCGATCTAAAGGTTAATGTATTGTTAGACACTCAAAAAGTCACAGTGATAGTTCTTTGAGAAAAACGTGCAAAAACCAGTCACTGAGGAAAAAGAGGTGTTGATTCAAGTATGTTTATTTTGACCTTTTTGTCTATCGGTGGGTCCACTACTTTTGTGTTGAATTAAATATCATGCGTATATAACATGAATTTCCATTTTAGACAGACATTCATGGCGGCCAGAGTCCGAAAGATTGTTTTTTTCTCCGATCATGCTGTGATGTATTGGCATAAATAACTTCAGCGATCCCAACCTTTTCATCAAGGGCCACTGTGAGTTGATTATTGTATTTTTGAGTAAAATATCAAATGGATAAATTGCCATGAAATTTGGTCCTCACATTCATGTTTTCTGGATTGATTGGGATACCTTCAAGGATCCTGGGACTTTTCATCTTTTGCCATAATGAGGCTTTTGTTTTTCAAGAACTTTGGATAATGATAATTATACCTTGAAAATGAAAAATATTTGCCAATTAGCCAATAAGACAATGTTAGCATGCTAACATGCTTCACAGAGATGCTGATGTGATCAGCATGTTAGCATTGTCATTGTGAGCAAGTTAGAATGTAAACATTAGAATTTAGCTTAAAACACCACTGTGATAAATGCAGCCCCGCAGAGGCACTAGCTTCGCTTTTGGTCTTGATATACCTGACGTAGCTGTATGCCAGAGTTACATTGAATAATACTGTATATCTAAAACTGGCGCTAATGCAATTTGCACACATCTGAAGATCTGTACTGTAAAATATATCCTTTGTCCTACATGTATATCATGAATCATTGTACCCAGCTAAAGGGAAAGAATTCAAAATAATGCTGCAAATACAAAATGAAATGTGGTGTGATTTCACCCTCCAGTGCATCCCTGGTTTCCAGCCCACATCTCAGCAGTATGAAGGCCTAATACACATGCTTCCACATGTGACTCAGCTGTGAAAGTGAATGAGAGCACATAACTTACTGTGTTACAAAGTCTGCACTCTGAACCACAGGCAAGTGTGCAGACAACTAATACAGGGATGCATGTGCAAACCAATCTCATGCACACACACACAAGCACTTAAACCATATTCGGTATTTTAGGATTCAACTCAGTCGACTTAAACGAGCATGCTTGTCATAGCTCTTCTTGCTATTTTAGGTTGCATGCTGCTGTCAGAGAGAGAGAGACAAATTTACAGGTAGCCTGACTGGTTTGATCACAAAGAGAATGATGTATTTTGTATGACAGTGAGAGGATAACAACAGTGTGTTCATGTGTGTGTAAAAGACAGGGGTGCGCATGCGGCTGAGGTGTGTTGAAGGAAGTCCCTCAGTAGATGTGAGAGATTCCTGGTGCCACTTTGTACTGCAGCAGGGAAGGGGGCCTTATAATGGGTTAGTGCCACCACAGAGTGTTTCTTCCAGCACTTTGGCCCATTTAAATCCCTTTAAACTGTTTAGGCTACCTGGTGTCCGTTGTGCCTTTTTATAAATGTAAATGTGTCTCAAAAGTAGATTTTCATACTCAATAAAATGCATATAGTTCTATCTCTAACAGGCTTTCTACAAAAATGTCCTCCCTGGTGTTTCCTGTAACACAATACACAAAGACAACACAACATTATTTAAACTATTTAAGTAACCAACCACCTTACATACAGTGGGTTCACATATCAAAGCTGCCCTGCAATGAATACTTTTTCTTTGCCTTCTTTTATCATTTAAGGAAAAAGCACACGTGAGTGTACACCAGGTCTATCTGGGTACATGCAAGCTGCAGGTAGCTCACAAGTAACACTACCCATCTCTCTGTACAAGGTTGTTTGCCTTTAAAATTCATTAATTCAGACTGTTTGACATTTTGTTGACTGTGTAGATGCAGATACAGTTCACAGTGCATGCAATACACAGCAGGTGTTTGGATTTCATTGAACCACTGACCTAGAAATGAAGTTTCATTTTGAAGCAGCCATGTTGGGTTTAGCCTTTTAGTTTTATGTTAATGCCTCTTTGACCTATACATATCTTTGCTATTCTTGTTGATACTACACACATCTTTCCTTGTGCTTTTTTTTCCTTGCCTGCATTTTCAGAGTGAGAAAAATAAATGTTAAAAATCTATAAATACCCCTCATCTAGTCATTCTGACATGATTTTTCCAGTCTTATTACAGCTATCACAAACAGCCCATGAACTCTTTTATTTTCATGGTCTTTCATCTGTCACACAAAACAATTAGTAATAAAAAAAGGTTTTTGGCACAACCCATAGGTGATATAATACAAAAAACAAAACCAGTTTTGTTCTGAAAGAATTACGTACACACTGTGTTGCTGACTCACCAAATAAGGCACCTGCTATGGGCGTTGGAAGTTACACATATCTAGAACTTTAGTCATATGAAGCGCACAGTCTCAGGTCACTCACAGCGCTTACACTCTGTCATATCAGTGAAGCCTGATACATGGTGGACGAAGAACTTGACTCTACTTGCATAGAAAAGTGGAAATATAATTTAAAACACTTGTGCCTTTTCACCTATAAACTCTACACAACACCCTCTACATAGTTGTGTAAAATACAGAAATATACCCATTTCGATTAACATGAAAGAGACAGAATTACTTGCTATAATGACAATAATTATACAGCCAGACTTTCATTGTTGTTTATGGCACCAACGGGTTCCACTGCCAGTCCAACACTAATTACCTCAATAAAATGTATTTTTATGTTTCTATGCAGTGGAACTGTTTTGTACGTAAAACAGGCGTGTCAGGGCTGTAGGCCTGTCACCAGTGTTAACTGATCTGCCTCCAGTAATTGTGTTGTGTGCAGGCATGTGAACAGATAAGATTCAAGGGTGGGGGCTGAAACCTGGCACCTTTACCCAAAGACCCACCTAATGACCTCTCAGGTATTGTTTGGTAAAATTACTTTACTGCCCGTTTTATTTGGGGCCGAGCCTGGCCGCCATGGATTTTATACACATCGGATTTATTTACCTGTTCTTACAATCATCCACCCCACTGCACTGACCTCCTTTTCAGGGAAAAAAGTGGACGGAAATTTAACCACAGGCACTGATGAAGCCTCAGTACAAGTACATTTTTACTCCACATCTGGATAGAGTCTTGTGAGTTTTGAAAGCTCTGATAATACTCCCAGCACAGACACTTTATGGTACATCATGTTATATGTTAAATCTCAAAAGATAGGACTACCTATCAGAGTGTTTCTTCTGGCACTCCCTTCCAGATGTATTAAAGATCCTCAAAGTACTTGTTGTTTCATGTGTGGAGATCACTCACTGACTTTTGTTAGACAAACAAGCAGACTGGAGTTGGCAGGCAGGTATCTCTTTCATAGGGCGTCCTCTGAGACAAGTCATAACTTGAACAATAGGACGTCGTTGTGCATGTCAGCCGAGGAGGAATGCTAGAGATCCGTCGGTATGCAACCAGGCAATTACTCTCATATACGTCAGCTCTCCCGTGTCTTCGGCAGCAAGCCTGTAATTTCCCAATTACTAGCCCTCATTGAAACTGCTTTGACGGCATCAGTGTTTGTCTGTAAGATGGTGGAACGTGTTTATGTTAATCTCTGAGATGTTGAACTGCTGCCTGTAACCTGTGCGTGAAAAAAAGATCTGTTTGAAAAACTGTGCAGCATAAAGTGCGTGGTTTGTGGTTGTTATGGGGTTTGCAATTGCTATGGAACAATATCAAGAGGTTTGCCCTTTTGACCTTAGTCATTAAGTTCATTGGGTTCATGGTGTGAGATGTTAAAAGATACAAATGCTTAAACGGTGTTGAGGGGGTTATTAATAGACAATTAATCTCAGGAAAAACAATATCAATTTAGTGTTCCCCCATATAGTGGCTCCCACAGGGATGATGATGGGGAAATTAGAGGGTACTTTAATTTCCTATTATTTCCTTTTATCGAACAATAAGAAAAAGAAAAGACTGAATGTCGCTTCTGCCTTCTTTTCAGAGACTGACTCTACTTAAACGTTAACGGTTTTATGGTTGATTTGGTGTTAAGATGCAGGGTCCTATATAAACCAGCTTTAAAAATCTGCATCTAATTCCTGTTGAAAGGAAAAAGCAGGCTAATCTTTAAAGTCACACAGGTAGTGTTATTTGGAAAAGGAACAGCATAAAACAATTACTCTAACCACACCAAGCATGTTACATAAGAGAAATCCTGAATTTTTGCTGTTGATAATCTGACGTATACAGCTACGTGGCATTTTGTTTTTACAGACCAGCCCTTTCAAAAAATCCTCTGTTTAGAAACTTGAAACTGTTTGGCGGGGCATACCTGTTGCAAACAGCGAAACTTATGTTGGAAGGAAGTACAGCATGGCAGGTTCCTAAAAAAACTACTTCTGGTAAAACAGGGAGGAGAAGAAAGCTGAGTCAACGCACAGTCAGTAAACACTACACTCCCTTATGGAAATGTTACAGATCAGCTGCACAGGCCTGGGTCGACCTTCCTAAGTACTTTACTTTAAGAAACCAATAAATACCAGATAATTATGAGAAAGTGACTCATTGTCTTCAAATCTGCTTGAGGTGGAATTATAATTATGTCTCAACAAGTTTCATGTTTAGTCTCATGTGAAATCATCTGGTGTGTTTGAACATCCAAATGTTCCTAATGTTGTCTCACCTCAAGTCTGTCACGAAAGGAGTGATAGTCCTTATACAAGACATTCAACAAAACTTTTATTATCATGAGCATATTAACATCCTGGAAAGTAAATAAGTAAATTTACTCAACAAATACAAATGTAGCCTACAGTTTTAAGTCATTTGTAATTCTTAAGTATAACCATTTTGTGCTACTTTTTTTCTATATCTCTTCATTGCGTATAATGTGATATTTACTCCACTACATTTATCTGACAATTACTTTGTCAATTAGATTGGCCTGGCAAAACATATAATCAGCTAACACTACATGCTAGATAGATTAGGTAGGTAGGTCTACAATATAGAATGCTGATGAACAGTTTCTTATAGGGCATAGGCTACTTTATAAAGGGTTTATTTGTGCGTTCTCATAGGAGTTTTACTCAAAACAAGTTTGGATTACGAACCAGGCCAAGAACCGATATTGATTTCAGTGTATTTACTGCCCTAACCATTTGGAATACACCCAGAATCCGTTTTATTCCTGAAACGTTCCCTGAGGGTCCCCACACCCCCATGCAGCTTCTTCCGATCACCACCAGACGACTCCCTCCCTCCCGCTCTCTTTGAAGCTAAGCCCCGCCCCTGACCAGGTTACGGGGCGGGGCTTGTCTGTGCAGAGCCGGGAGGCAGGCAGAGCGTCTCCCACCACAGCTGTGCTTCGCTCTTTGTCGGTCGCTGCTCTCCTGTGCTTTTCTATCCGGCAGTAGCATACAAAGAAAGGGCAGACAGACAACATGAAATAGAGACAGAGCATGAGAGTGGCGGGGGCAGCAGAGGGACACGAGAAACGTAACCGGACTACGGTCTTGTCCAGACACGGATACTATTATCTCTAGACTGGATACGCAGCTCCACCGATGTACGCACTGGATTTTACCCACCAAAGAGTGTCGAGACCGGGGGGAGAGGGACCGACTTTATCGCGCAGGTAGGTTTTTTTATCGCTTGGGTGTCAAAGCAATATAGAGAGGGTGTTCGACTGCTTTTACATAGGCTCCGGGAAAGCTGCGCTAACAAATCGCCCTGCCTGCCTACTGCAGTGCTTCAGTGTTTGTTTGTTTTTTAAAACGGGGCTTTTCAACTTCACAGCTCGTGCAGCTCCGTAGCTGCTGTAGAAGTGTTTCTGAGCGCAAGGAAAGCTGTTGTAGCAGCGTGGTGAAATAAAGCTCCGGGGTGCCTCGTTTATCTTTTGTCGCTGCTCCGCCGCAGTGCCTTGTGTGTGTATGTGTGTGTGTGAGAGAGAGAGAGAGAGGGAGAGAGAGAGTGTGTGTGTACCGGCTGTAGCCTACGTGCAAACTTGCTCGGGCAGCGATGTGTAAGCGGCACGTAGACGGCAGGGGCCGCGTATCGTACTCCCGTGATCAAAATATATGGTCCCGAGAGAGAGAGGTTTTGTTACAGCTATGATTTTTATCGCTCCTGTTGGAGACGCAGCTGTAATTACAGGCGTGACGTTAGTGAGAGACCAAAGACACCAGAATGAAAAGCAAAAAAACCCATGTGCGATTATAAATCCTCATTATTCCTTTGATTAATCTGAAGCTGCTGACTCTGTGCTCAAGTTCCCTACAGCAGGATTAGGTAATATTTTTCCGCCTCAGTTACTGGCTGCAAGAAAGTGCGTGAACCCTTCTCTCCTCTCCACACCAGAGCTATTATAACAGGCTACTCGTGTAATATTCCTCTACGGGCTTATCTTATAATGTGATAGCTCATCATTATTGTGGCTGTCGCTGTGTTTTCCACTTATATCTGCAGGACCATTATGATATCAGTTTGAGGTAGCCAGAGGGGTTAAACAGGTTTCGTTTCAGCATAGAGAGCGAGGGGGTTCCTGTCCAGGAAAGGAAAGATGAGTTTTCACAGTTATTTTTATAGCGTAATTGCTCGTCCACGCAGCCTATTAATCATCGCTTTATGCGCCGGGATGACTTCACCTTGGAAACTAAGATTATAGGATTATAGGTGTTAACTTTGATGACTACTTCTTTCTTTCTCTCTTTCTATTTCTCTCAGGACTGTCTGGGTTTAGGAGGGGGATCATGGATAAAACTTTGCACATTCTCCAGAAATCAGCGGACGGTGTGCCGACTGGGATCTCCCTGGATGTGAGTTTAAATATGGACGAAGGGGAAGATTTCACGGAACAACAGATAGTGGGACTCCCGGACAAAATACCTCTGGTCAAACCTTATTTTAAGAAGAAGCAGAGGAAATTGGATGCCAAATGCCTCCACCGCGCCCTAGAGGACCCTATACTGACCACTTTGCTGAGCACAGACACGCTGGTCTCCGGGGATGGTGTGTTTGTCCCCCGGAACCAGCCGGGCCGGACTCCCGGTCAACTTTGTGCAGCGGCCGTGGTGAAACAGAACTGTATTGGCCAGGTGTGTCTCAAGGACCCGGGAGCTGCCGACGATGCCACAGCTGGGACTGGAGTACCGGGGTTGATGACCCGGGACGGTGATGTGGAAATAGCTGATACTACTGCGGAGCTGGAGGAGACAGAGCGGCGAGGGGAGCGATCCAAGATCGCTGATTCGACCTCCGACAGCCGCTGCTTTCAGCCGAAACCTGGCCTCAGGGCGGCCGGGAGCACAGTGACAATAACGCCCCCCGTCAGGGATATACCTCCCACAGCTGCACCCCAGGCTCCTCACCAGGAGGGGGGCATCAAAAGCAATGACCTCTTAACCTCTGGGACTAAAAACCTTTCAGTAAAAGACTGCTCTAGCCTCCAGGACCCCCATCCCCTTCTACTGCAGCCAGACAAAGGAGTGCTATTTCAGGATAAAACTGAAGAGGCCTCCCTGGACCTGGTCTTTGAGCTGCTCACCCAGCTCCAGTATCACACACACCAGTCAGACTCAGTGGACATTTGTGTGGATTTCCTGCAAGGGCAGTGTGTTTATGGCAATGACTGTGCCCACCACCACACTGTCCTGCCCTACCACTGGCAGATCCACAGGAGCAGTAGTCAGACGTGGCAGAGCATAGCAGACGACTCCCAGGAACAGCTGGAGAGACTGTACTGCAACCCGGACAATGAACAAGTCAGGCTCAAGTTTCAGTAAGTATCCCTCTATAGTGTTTACTGCAACCTGCACGCTGTATTATATGCCTCTAGGTTGGATATAGGATGCTACTGTGAGGGAAAGCAGTAACAGTATTTCTGTTGTGGATCTATGCATCTAGCAGGAAAGTCAGTTCTCTTTCAATTCAAGCAATTCAAAAGAGGAAGTGAAAATGTAATTCATGCACTTATGGAAGAACATCAGTTAACTCTGCAATACTTTTTATATTATTTTTTAATTCAAAATAACATGGCCCTTTCTAACAAAATGTAGAAAAGTAAGTCAGTCAGTTTATTAAATAGGATTTATAGTCGGGTACATTGCACCCTCATTAGTCCCTATACTGTATTGTTGTACGCACTGAAAAGGCAGCTGTGTGGTAAATGGATATGTACATTGTGGCCATGTCACAAGTACCAATGAATTAACAAATATTTGACACTTGTGACATGGCAACAATGATGCAGTAAGCTGATAGGCTGCTTGTGGGTGATAAGCACTTCGGGTTGGTGTGTTGGAAACAGTAGACCTCGGCCTGAGAGCTTCCTCTTTGGTTTCACCTCAGTGACAAACTGAAATCTTTGACTCTACAGCTGTTCTCTACATGTGTGGCTGATGGAGTGCAGCCAAAAGAATGTCTGAGTTTTACTTCAGCAGATCTTCATACAGTTAAAGTGGTGTGAAAGTTTGTACCAGTCCTTTTATCTCCTGTGTGTGTTTCGGCCTTCACGTGTCTGTAGTTAATGTGTATCATATCAGCTATCGTGCGCTTGTGTAGACATGGCACGCCATTTCCCAGCCCCAATATTGGTTATCTATTTCCTGTATTTCCCTGCTCCCAAACTCACCCTGTGATTGGCTGGAGCTCCATCCACACCAGACTTTACAACACTCATGGCAGCAAGCTGTGAACTTTCATGACCCTCAGTTGCCTTGTGCGGTCACTGACACAGACGCACTTGGCAGCTTCTCTCTCTCCCTCAGTCATAGACATGCACACCACTGTGTACACACACGCACACTCACAGCTTGGCACGCAGACGCTCACACGAATCGGCTGTACAGAGGAGCTCAGTGGCTTGCAGTGCTCACACGCACGCCTTTTAGCAGACAGAGATAAACCTCTCTTTCACTCTCTCACACACCCACATAGATACGAACACATGCAAGCACTTGGCAAGCCCCAGTGGGGTGACATAAAGGAGCATGCACTGCTTCCTGTGAAACCATACTGTCACACACGAGCACTTGCACACAATAACTTTGTCTACATTGACTCTTTTGACCTTATTCCGAAAAGAAGTTGCTTCAAACCTATATCTTAAGCCATGATAGGAGTTTAAGAAAATGTTGCAAAATATTGTCTGCAGGCTGGTCTGTGTTTCTGGTGTCAGAAAATGTTATTCCTTTTACCTTGTTGGGCTTTGACTAAAGATTATTTTCATTAATGATCACTCTCTACCACATATTTTTTTGATTGTTTGCTCTGCAACATTTTTCACAGTGAAAAGCCCAAAGTGCAACAAAAAAGTCTTGAGTAGACCGACCAACAGTCCAAAACACAAAGATAAAGTATAATGTTTGATAAAGGTGTAGACATGTCAAAAAGGCAGCTAAAGGTGTAGAATTTAAAAAAATGTTTGCTCTTAGTATGTCCTTATAATCATTTAATGTAGTCATCAAATCTGAACACTGTCTTAGTGACATTATTGTCTGAATGGGGTTAAAGTGCAAACACAGTTAGTGACACAACTTTACCGATCCCCGATCACATCACCTGGTCCTAAGCGTGCCCTTTGAGCAGCCATGTGTGTTTGTCTTTGTTTATGTCTGTGTGGACAGTACACACATACACAAACTCACGCACAGGTTTGCGTGTGTACTCAAAGATTTGTATGTGTCCGTGTGTTTGACTTGTTGACTCATGTTTTCAACTGAAACTCTATTCAAAGTGCATATTGCTCCACAAACAGGATATGCACCTGGTGGTGTCAACCCAAATTCTTCAGAGGCCTTTTTGAGTGTGTTGCACTCTCATACAGTCAGACAGGACTATCTGGCTCACTCGCCTGAAACTCCAGTAGAAACTGGAAATGCCAGAATATTGCACCAGTACATTTCAAATATTGTTGTTGTTATCAATCAATTCATGATTGTTTTTTCACTGAGCACTGTCACATAGTTTGGATTGCGCATTTTGAGCAGAAATTTTTTGCTCATGTTGGATTTGCACACAAGCTAAATGTTTAATCATTTTCTGGGACTGAGACATTTTCCATGATAATTACTTTTTAAAGCCTCTTGATACTTTCAAACCTTGTTAGAAGCTAGATAACCGGTGAATTCTCAAACTGTGAATTACAAAGTCAACATCTTAACATCTTGTTTCCTTTTCTCATCGTGCATTTCTACAGCGTAAATGTTTTGTCTTTTTTTCTCTTACCTTGGCACTCAAAAGAAGTTTGACTGTTTGCTCATGGTAGAGTGAAAGTATCACATGAAATCTTTAACATGATGTAGAACATTTTCATTCCCGAACATTCCCGACTACTTTTACTAATAACACTGAGTCGGTGCCCTTGACTTACAGGCAGCAAGCAGTAACCAGTTCCTGCTTTAAAGAAGCAGTTTATTCTTTTTATGTTTTTTTTCTAATCAAGTGTTTATTTACACCCCAGGGTAAAACTGAAAATAGGTGGCTGTCCTGCCTCTGGTGGATGTTTGTTTCGGTGATATATTGACGCTTGGTACACTCAGTATTGGTTCTGTAAGAGCTCAGCAGCCAATCAGGTGAGGAGAGACAAACCGGAAAGTCGGTAAACTTAGTTCACACTGTTCTTGTTCTTCGGCACTCAGTTCAGTCTCTACTCGAGGCTTTGTGTTGCACTGGGTGTGTGTGAGAGCCCTTTGATACCTTTCTTAAGATACACAGTCCAGGCTGTCTTGTCATGCACACAAGTACACACACGTGGGGTGAAGGCATCACCGTGGTTACCACAGCCAAATGATAACATCGTTAGCGATCTAAAGAGCAGCAGATGACTGAACAAGCTCCACTGTCGGTATGGCAACACAGGCCTGTTTTGCCTTCTGCCGTTTGTGTGTGTGTGTGTGTGTGTGTGTGTGTGTGTGTGTGTGTGTGTGTGTGTGTGTGTGTGTGTGTGTGTGTGTGTGTGTGTGTGTGTGTGTGTGTGTGTGTGTGTGAGAGGAAGTGGACTCGATTTTTGTGTGTCTGCATCTGATTACATCCTGTACAGCCTATGGAGGTGTATGTACGTGAGTGTGTGTTCTGTGCTGAGCTTTTCCCATGTGTGTATGATCCATAGCGCAGGTTAATCCCATCCACATGATAAGCACAAATGGAAGTCTGGCTAATCTGTCTTCGTCATGAAGTCAGCAGTGAGGAGGAATGTCGCAGTCATCACACAAATCACACAGAGTCTCCTATAAATAGGCCAATATCCTCATACTGATCTTTGTGTAACTGTGACCAGGCACACGTCATTCATGTGTGTGTGTGTGTGTGTGTGTGTGCGCGTGCGTGTGTGTGTGTGTGTGTGACAGAGAGAGAGGGTGAGACTCTTTTGTCGGCCAGGTGATAAAAGCCTTGCTTGTCATTAACTGACATAAAGAGTCACGGAGCACCAAGGGCAGAACGACCTGACACCGAGGTGTGTGTGTGTGCGTGTGTGTGTGTTTTTATCATGGGGGGGATTCCACGCTACCTCATTGTGTCACGAATCAAAGAAAATCAAAGTTGGTTGTGTCTATTAGAGCTTGTTTGCGTGTGGTGATTGTGTCTGTGAAAAGAGGCGGTGTCAAGATAATCAGACTGCCTGGACCCACAGTGTGTGTGTGTGTGTGTGTGTGTGTGTATCTGTTTGTGTTTGTGTGACTATAACGTGTCAGACAGTCCATGCCATGAATCAGTGGGGCGAGGTCTGGGTCGCTGTGTCTCTTATTACTCAGAGTCTGCCTTCATCCCTCCATCATTTTTTTCCTTCTCCACTTTATCCTCCATTTTCGTGTAATCACTCCTCACTGGATCTACGTTTCCTTGTCTCACCCTTCTTTTACTTTCCTTCCATCTCTCTTTCTCTCTGTAACTCTTTTTCATTCCTCAATTGTCCCTCGAGGGCCTAAAGAGGTGTGAGAGAAGTTGAGTGCTTTGCCTGTGCACTCGCGCAGTATCCTCTTTCACTCTTGTTTTTAAAATTTTCTCATCTTTTCTCCATTAGCTTTTCTTTCTCAAGTGTCACTAAGTGTTTTTTGTGAATGTCATACTCATTTATCTTCCAATCTTACCTCTTTTTGTTCTTGAAAATTTCAAAGAGAGGTTTAAAGGACTGAGTTAAAGAGAGGACATCCTGAACTATGTGCTTAATGATCGACTCGAGAGGAGGGTAGAGACGCACTCGAGCAGGAACAATCCAGGACGTGCTGGAGACAACAGTGTACATTTCTTCCTGTTCTGTGGTGTGTGTGCACAGTGTGTGTGTGTGTATTTGTGTGCGCAAGTGGCCTACCTCATGTTATTCACAGCCTTAAGAGCTAAAAAAACAAAATTAAATGAAGGGCGATTTAAATCAATGACTGGAAAGTGAGTAGCTCTAACTCGAGGAAATGCCACTAACCCATGACATCAAGGTGTGTGTGAAAGAGGCCTTCGTCAGCAGCTTTGGTTGACTGACTGACTTCTCAAGGCGTGACTGGATGAAGATTGAGCGTGTGTACATATATCAGAAGAATCTGCGTGTGTTTGTGTGTATGTGACTGGGTGAGGGCTCATGTAATTTTTTTTTTCTAGCCTGTGACGTTTATCATAGCATGACTGATGCTGGTATGCAGGTCCTTGTGTGTGCAGCCGTGAGAAAGTTGGAAGGTGTGTGTGCTAAAGGCAGTGTGTGAGGGATTAACAGCCATTTTGACAGTGCTGTGAGTTTTCTTAACCTTTTATTTATCCAAGGAAAGGTTTTGCTGAACATGCTCTCTGGTTTTTTTCTAGCAACACCCTGCTTACACATTCAGCTCTGATGCACAACTTCACACCTGGGAGCTGCCTGAACAAAGCAGGTTCGGTGCATTTTCAGCACCACATGCTTTGCTCAAGGGCCTTCTTCTTTAACCTTAGGCATACCAACGCCCTCCCTAGTCAGCAGCAGTTGTTTTTTCTATTCAGAATACTTTTTCCTGTAAAACTAAAATACACCACTCCAAATCTGCTCTCTCAATTTGCAATTTAAGTTTAGTTTCGTGTGTGTTTTCATAAACTGGGAGCAGCCTGACATTTCAAGCGTGGTCTTGAAAGTGGCGACCCTGCCAGAGTGGGCGTGCCTCGTGTCTCGTTCCAACTTTTTGATTGGCCTCTTCGTTGAAAGCACCAAATCTCAGTGCACTTAATTTAACCGGCGGAATTTTATTTTTAGAACAGCACAAACTAGTCTGGGAGCGAGGGAGGGAAAAGGACTCTGTGACTGACCTCTCATGAGACCTGTCTTCGTCTGAGTAAAAGTGAGAGTGGCTGTAGTGATCTGTGAGGTGGGGAGGCTGCCTGTAAACGCGACAAAGTTCACTTGACTTCCTTACAATAAACCCTGAATATGTGTCGTTGTGTGCATCATAACCCAGAAGTCAGCTGCTCTTGTCATCATAAGACACTGTTGCAGGCAGAAACTGTTCCGTACCGAGACATGGCAAATAAATGAGAGGGAGAGTGACAGTCATGCAGGTGCATCCAGAGTATTTTCTTTTTTAGACAGAAAGTACAGAGAATAGAGATGTGTGGACAGACAGAAAGAAGAGTGAAATAGGGAACAGAGCAGGGGCTGACAGAACAAACTGAGAACACAAAGTAAGCGGTTGAGAACCAGCAGACCAGAGGTGAATTATTATGTACCGTCTTCACAGTTAATTCGTCTCTGCTACAGTTTCTCTCCTTTCACATCCTCCTTTATATCATTGTTATGCCAGTTTCGATCACTTCTCTTCTTCTTTTCTGTTTTATGTGAACATTCAATACTCAAATTTAATTCCCTGCTCCTTATGCATGCAAACCAAACATGCTTTTTTAAAAATGTAGTTCAAAAAACAGTAACTTGTGGACATCTGTGTGAGCCATCAGCCCGGCCCTTCTGGTAATCTGATGATGAGTGACGCACTCCAAAGTTACTGATATGCTTCTGCACGTTCTGCTCAGTGAATTCCTTTTTCACTTCCTCTTACAGTAACGCAGTCACACTATGACTTAGCGGAAGCACAGACAGTAAATAGTGTATAAGCAAAAACTGTGAGTATCAGTGTGTACTTAGGCTTTTGGAAAGTGACTCAGCAATTCCTATTAATATCACCTTCCTGACCGAAACTAATTTGTGTGGGTCTGCACAAATGTGCCTGTAACCCCAGTGACCAGTAATTGCAACGGTAGATGAAACTGATTACTTGCATACAGTGTTTCCATATAATAAATGGTTTCACTTCTCCAGGCTGCTGAACTAATAACTCACCACACACTCCTGCTCAGCTGATGTGTGATTAAATTCAGTTGCTTTATTTAGTAAAACGCGTACAACCTCCACCTGCAAACACACACACATTTCCAGACACACACACTATCACCGATGTCTGACCTTTGACATTACGTTTCCCAGTAAAAAATCAATGATCCCATTAACACTGTCAGGATATATGCATGTTTGTTTTGCCGGTGTGAAGGTAACATGTCTCTGTGTGCGTTTGGGTGTGTAAATGCATATGTGTATGTCTGTGTGTGCGCGTGTCTGCCTCTCTGTCTGTCTGCCGTCCATGGCATAGCGTGCCAGTGTATGATGCCCACATTTATATGAGTGGTATGTCTGACCCAGAAAGGATTTGCCAGAGGCCCCATGGAGTACTAATGTAGAGGGACTGATGCACACAGACACTCAGACACACACACATGATGGGGTTTTGACCTACGCTTGTCCAGACAGAGAGGGGTTGTGGGGTAATGTACAAGATTATGCATTTCCCTTGTCATTTACTTAGCATATGCTAACATGTTTTCAACCTTAAACCAGTCTAGCCGAGAGTTAGCCAGGGAGAACTTTCTCTTTCATGAATGTATGTTAAATATATTTAACATGTCAGTTGAACTAATCAGCTGTGGGCATTAGCTTCATATTTACAGAGATGAAAGTAGTATCAATCTTCCCATCTTAATGTTAGCAAGAGAGCATAAAAGAGCAAATAGTAAGAGACTTTGGACAATATTCCTATAACCACACTATCATGCTACGTAAACAAACAGCAGAAATATCTTTGAAGTCTCTCCGACATTATTCTGATTAAATGTTGACAGAATCTTTTACGTCTTGGTCTGTTTAATCTTTTGAAGTGCTCTTACTAAAGTAGGATTGATGTGCGAATCATTACAGTGACATCCGTGTTTTCAGTGTGTGTAAACATAATGTTTTGATCATAAATGTCTTGTTTGTTTCTATGCTCTGCATGTTTACGTGTGGAATATAAGTTGTGTAGTCCATGCTGTCATCCTGTATGACTCATACAGTGAGTGAGCAATTAGAGGTTTGGTCGTCTTGCTCCAGGGCACTCGGGTTTAGTTAAGGCTTAATCAGCGACCACATTGCCAGACATGTGGCTGCTGATGGAAATCTAAACTGTGACCATTTAACAACAAGGTCACCATGCCCCAGCCACATGTTAGCCAACCATGTGAATGTGTTAAATAATTTCCATGCAGCATTCAATTGTATATGTTTTTTAACTTTTTTGTCGTGTTTTTCAGGGGTCGAGTGTTCTCCTTAGACTTTGGGGCAATGCGAGTGTGTGACCTAGAGTTTGACCGCGTCCGGCGACTGACCTCTCCCGCCAGCCCTCTGCCCATGCCTACAACGAACCCAAACCCCGCCCCCAGCTGTCACACAGTGTGGAAGTACTACTGCAGAGACAACTTTGGCTGGAGGGAATACTCCGAGGTGAGCCATCAGTGCATGTGTATGAGCATGTGTGTGTCTGCTCGCACGCACTATGAACATGAGGTCAGACACATTAACACCAATCGATTGTCTAGCCACTGTGATGGGATTGATTTAGACACACATACACACACATAGACACACCTAAACACCATTTGTGACACAGCTGTCCCCAGTCAATTGCAATTTATGTCACCAAATCAGTAAAGATTGACTGTTTCCTATCAATGTGTGTGTAAGTTTGTGTCGGGATGATACTCGCTATCAGCTTGGCTGTTTTTATCTGAACATTGCAACACACTTAATGACTTTTCCCTTTTAAACTCCATTCCTTCTTCCTCTGCTGAGTGATAACGCTAACCTATCAACTTTATAAAATGAAAACAATTGAGTCCTAACCCTTCATGTTTTTGTCGCCTTTTTCTCTTCTTCTCTTCTCCTCCGCAGCCGGTGGTTAAGCTGATAGAGGAGGCGAGTTCAAGGGGTCTTAAGGAGGTGCGATTTATAACGCTCCAGAACCAGTATATCCTCAACATCAGGGAGGGCTTCCAGCAGAACGCCGTCTTTGGGTTCAGACGTCAGATCAAGAAGCGGCCCATGTTCATGTCCTCTGTTATGCTTACACCTCTCTTACAGTAAGTGAAGACATTAACCACTTTATTACATCATTCATGCTGCTTTTAAGTAGGAAAGTATATACAGAGGCTTATGTAGGATGTTATGGATGTGGAGTTGTTTCATTTTAGCCTTGCCAGTGCTTCGGCTCTAGGGATGGCAATGTTGGTGTTTAAAGTGGGTCCACCATTGACCAATTAGATTAGATTTTGGCGAGACATTCAAGTCCCACATTGGAGGACTTGTAATAAGTGTTCCTCTTTAGTGGTCCTCTGACTTTTGACTTAAGAAGCTTTAATTTGTCCAATACTGACCAAATATCTGCTAAATGAATGGTATCCTATAAATCTGAGCACATTGTGTGTTTCTTATGCTGATTAGCAAATCTTAGCATGCTTACAAGATAAACTTAGACGGTGAACATGGTAACCATTTTATCTGCTATACATCATATAGTTGCCTTTGTTATTGTGAGCATGTTAACATATTGACATTGTGCTGTAGCTCACAACCATCCCACCAATGAGCATATTTTAAAAGGTTTTGTTTCGTAGTGGTCTGTTAACCTAAAGTTATCATGACAGTCCAGTAACTGTTAGGTAGCTTATAATTAATAGTGAAGCACTGTGGAACAGTCAGTGCTCAGTTGGCAGGTAGAGGTCATTAACTTTATCGATAGTCACTCTTTGTCTCTATCTTTTATCCCCCAAGTTCCCGTTGTACCCTCTGGCAGAGCCTCACACATCGTTCAGCACTCAGCACTCACCCTTGTTAGGGAACACATTGTAGTCTGGATATGAAGCCACATTAGCTATTAGAACAAAGTCCTCAATATAACATAAAGTGCCTCAATACACATGTACAGCAACAAGCACACACACACAAAAAAGGGTTGGGTCTTTGGTATGTGATACACCCGCTCCCTGTGGCTCTCTGTGTTCTGAGAGTGTCCTGAATGTCTGTTTGGAGACAGGCAGGCACACAGAGGTCGGTACACAATGCTAATGTCCCTGTCAGGGCTGAATACTGAAAAGCCTCTGAACATCACATTCACCTTTAATCCATTGCAGTGCTGTTGCACGTTGGCAGCCTGAGCTGAACTTGAAACCCATATTAACGCTTCAGAGTTTTGGCAAATCAAACAGAGTCACCGGGACACAGAGCTTTCTTTTCCTGTGCTGAGCAAAGTAGGCCTGAACCAGACAGACGGAAAATGAGATAATGAGGCAAATGAGAACGGATGAGAGCGAGGACAAGAGATACACAAAGAGGGGAGAGTGAAAAGAGCAACACACACAAAATAAATCAGTCAAGTCAGCCATAAATGAGGAAATATCCATTGAAGTAACTTCAGTTGTTCTAAAATCTTACTTTTATGTGATATTAGAAGATTTCAGTAATGTTCATCTGTCAGCTGCCTTTTTCTCTATGACAGTGAAGTGGAACTTGCCTCATCAAGTGATACCAGATTGTAAACAAGTGGAGTCATCTCACCCCATTTGCAGAATTTTTCACTTCCTGTGCCGAGCAGGCTGCTGTCACTGTGTCCTGCCAGAGTGTCCCGCACAGAGTGAACACTAGCACGAGCTGTTCCTACCGAGCTTGACAAGTCAAGAGAGGACAAAATGTAGAGTGGGAGAGGAAGGGAAGAGGGAGAAAATTAGATGGAGAAAGCAGGAGACGGAGTAGGAAAGGACGAAAAAGAGACAAGCGAGATAGAGTGCACAGTGAGAAGGAAGAGAGAGAGGTAATATAAATGGTTTCCAGACTGGGTGCACAGCAGAGTATAGCTGGTGAGTGAAGGAGTGTGAAATGTGACTGTGGGGAGTTGGAATTTGTAGCGAGGGATTTGTTCCTGGGAGTTTGTTTGTGTGCATCTTAGTTAATCCCAAAAATCCAAAATAGAGGTTACATTCTCAGCATTGTGGTTTTAGTGTCGTCTGAGATGACCAAAACAAGTGTGTGTGTCAGGAACAATCCGTGCTAGGCTTAGAGTTTGAGGTCATTAGCTTGATTGGCACCCTCCCTTGCTCCCTCCCCACCTCTCCCCCTCTCCCTCTGTCATCTCTCCCTCCTGATGATGTTATTTTCAGCCATCTCCCACCTCTCTCTCTCTCTCTCTCTCTCTGCCCTCCCTTGTTATCCATCCTAATCTTTCTCCTTTTCACTCTTTCTCCTCACAACTCCATCATTCCTCTTGTTATCTGTCCCTTTTCATTTCACACTTGTTTTCTGCAGCCGTCTGTCTGTGTTCTCTTCAAAGCTCACGGGGAATAGAGACATCGATTGCAGGGAGAGATCGAGACCGGAGAGACAAGATAAGAGAGAGGGAGAGAGAAGAGATGAGAAAAACTGTCGCACTGACTGAGAGTCACACTGATCAGTCTCCTGACAGCACACACACATACACCCTTTTATAGCTGATAGGGCTAACAGCATTTACACTTAGAGAGTGATAACTTGACAGCCAAACCACTTTTATTGACTCAAATGCCAGACACAAAAGGTTTTTGTGTCACTTTCATGACAGCTCTGCAATTGGCATTTTTATTCTTCCCTATCTCTTGTTCTCGTTCCTGTCTCTCCCTCGCTCTGCCTCCCTGTCGTCCTGCTTGGTGTCTGGGTTTCATTTTCAGGCTGCCCCGCTTTCTTGATTGGCCGCTGATGGCTGACGGCTGCCGTGGAGCACCTCCGCTCTGCAGTGCAGTGATGTAATTGTTGACAGTTGGTGGGATATGATTTTGGAAGCTCACGCGTGTCAGTTCATCGCAGCAGACAGCGGTTCTGTTTTACTTTAGGATGCAGCTTTGATTGGAAACACGTGAATGAAGCTGTAAAGAGAGACAGGTAGCATGCTGGGATGTACGACTTGTGCTTGAGACATTGGTTGCTAAAAATGAAACAACCTGGGAC
Organism: Semicossyphus pulcher; assembly: GCF_022749685.1. NCBI lineage: Eukaryota > Metazoa > Chordata > Actinopteri > Labriformes > Labridae > Semicossyphus > Semicossyphus pulcher. The sequence goes on along the minus strand of NW_027211692.1, from coordinate 20,898,487 downwards.
GCTGCTTTCTTGACGCTAGAAAGAATGACATAAATGAAAAAGCACTCAGCTCTTTTAAAGTGAAGGAAAAATCTACTTTAAACATTTACTCTAGACCTGATAATAGCAGACAGTGCTTTTATTATCCAAGATGACTGATGCTTGGAGATGTATGTGAAGTCATATAGCACACTTTTGTTTTTATAAAAAAATTAATACAAACATTTAATTAATTTGAGTATTATCCCTAAAAAAAATCTATTTTATGTCAGTGCTGCCAAAGCTGACAAGTAAATGAGGAAATAATAATGTGGTGGGTAAAACTGTTTGGCAAAGGTGCAATGACCGTATTTATCACAGTGTTCGTAAATACCTTGTTGGCGGTGGCAACTTTTATAGTCATAGAATTTCCATATTATTTTCTTAAAGCTTTCCTGGAATGAACTGTGTAATTTGGTACTATTTGACAGTAAAATAAAAGTAAACTTCTAAGAAATGTAATTGAGTTTAGTTAGGCAGTTCAGTTTGTGTAAGTTGTTTTCTCTGGAAATCAGCTGCTGAAAAATGCATTCTCCATTGTAATCTGATTTAAGTATCAATGCATTATTGCTATAATACTCCACATAATGTTGAATGTTTGCCTGAACTGCTAAGCACTGACTTACATCTTCCAGACTCAGAACTAATTAAGATATCCAGAAACGTATCTGTCTCCATTTTCCATCACTACTTTTACAGTCGCATCATTATTCTTGACAAGGACATTATAGGAATCTATGGGACTTTTAAAAGAAAGGGTTACCCCAAATAGTTTAAACTACACAAAAACATGTTATGGCCCCGATTAGACATAACACATTTTGCAGACTGTAAAATGCGAGGTGCACCACACTGCCTTTTTTGTTGAAGAAAACGTGAGAAAAATGTGAGGCGTTCAGCAACGCAAAAGTAGCGCGCAAAAAGCTTCCCTCTCATTGATAACAACTACAAAAAAGGCTCCCCCAGTGCCTTGTGTCTGATCGGGCCGTATGTGTGCGTATAAATGTATAATATATACTGTGTGTGTCTGCATATATTTGATGGACTATTAATATGTTGAAATATTTCTAAAGTTACCAACTATTACTTGGCTTTAAATTGTTGTTATTGAACTATTTGTAAAACCTAATATCTAATGTCTTTTCTTTCTTTGTCTCTAGGACTTTGGGTGGCCTCTCTTCATCTCCCCTCGCCTGTTCCTCCTCCTCCTCCTCCTCTTCCACATCCATGGATCTCACCACGTCGCACCCTCTCTCGCCGACGACCACAAACCCGCCCAGCCTTTTTCCAGAAACGTGGTTGCCCATGACGATGAGCCAGGACTTCCTGCAGGTGCCGGTCTCTCGTGAAGATCGCAGCTACAGGACGGTGTACAGTCTTTTCCATAAGACGGTGTCAGAGACCAAGTTCAGGATCATCAAGATCCAGCGTGTGCAGAACCCGTTCCTCTGGGAGAAGTACAAGAGGTGAGCTAAGGATTTTAAACATTGAAAGTACTTCCTCATTGCTGGAGATAATATCTGTTTATCTACCCTCAAAAATCATGGTTCATTTCCAAAAATTATAACCAGTACCCATGACACTTGGTTTAAAAAAACATGAAAACATTTCTGTCAGGGCCAGAAAGTTTACTGCGACAGGTCTGACTCTTTCCAGTTCTTCAGCAAGCAGTTTCCCCTTACACATACTGTGTAGTGCAGCTGTGGCACATGACTCTGAGGCAACCTGGCTCAGCTGAAACTCACAAGCTACTCTGACATGAGAGTTGTATAATTGGAAAGTGTTGGAAATAGATTTTTGATAGTCATTTGTTTTCACATTAAGAGATAGAGACCTAAGATATTATTAAAGCTGTGAGCACAGAAATAACTCGTGTCTGTTTATTGGATATTATGAAGGCATAATGGGTGCTAAAGTTGTACCAAAATATAAGTGCAGCATGGTTTCTGTTGTGTTGAATTATTTGGTTCCTCTTTTGTGCACAGTTTGCAGTTGTGGCACAAAATGTTCTGTAAACCTTTGTATCCAGATTTCTGTTGTTGAACTCAAGAATACTTCGGACACAGCTGCTTATTTACTTGCAGACAGCAACACGAACAAAGACGTTTCTTAACAACAAACACTGGGCAGTTCAGAACAAAGTGAGAGGAGGAGGAGAAAAAAAAGAAAATAGGGCAAATGGGACCAGCTGTGTGGAACTTCGTGAGAAGGAGTCCACAGTGGTGTGTGAATGTGGCGGATGGAGAGATGTTTGGTGATGATGATGTTCCTTTTGCGAACACAGCAGGCTAACCGCTGTGGTTAGAGAAGGGCAGGTCCTATCAGCTGTGACAGTTAAACTCTCCGACACTGACTGGTACCACACGGTTTCACAATGACTGACAGTGTGTGTTTGTGTGTGACTGACTGAAAGTGATGCTTCCTTTGAATGCCAGATGATTTCCTCTTCCCACACTCAGGTTATGACAGCAAACTGTTTTGCCTGTGTGTGCCTTGAATATCTGGTTGTTGATCTCAAAAGAAGCTGAGCAGCTTCATCTTAAAATTGTGAATAAAATTGCATAGTAGTAAATTAAAGTGAGTGTTTATGTGTGCGAATGCTTGGATGCGTGCGGTGTCAGTCTGTGTCATGTCACAGGCTGCAGGGTCATCGGAGGTCATGCCCGGGTCACAGCCGCTCTTGCTCCTTTCGCCTCTGCATGCCTGATTGATCCGCTCACATCAAACAAGCTGTGTGTGTCTCTGTGCGTGTGTGCATGCGTGAGTGCGTGTGCGTGAGTGCGTGTGTCTGTTGCTCAAGAAAAAACGGATTAGGCCCAATGTTCTTACTGGGCTTAAGAGCAAACAAGGACGTGATTACAACTTTTGAATTGAAATAGCAGGACTGCTCCCAGCTTTTAACTTATTCATCACCTGAGAGACGATCTGTCTTTCTACATCCCATAGAGAATGAAGAAATGTTTTTGATTTTATCATCCTACTCATACTTTCTATCATATTTTGTCTCAACTCTGAACAATAAAAGTTAGCAACAAAACCTCACCTTCTGTCTCTGTCTGCTCCTACAGGAAGAAGGAGTACATGTCACGACGGATGTCAGAGATGGACCGACTGCTGAGCGAGCGTCACCTCTTCCACGGCACCTCAGCCGATGTGGTGGAAGGCATCTGCAAGCACAACTTCGACCCGCGGGTCTGCGGCAAGCATGCCACCATGTTTGGCCAAGGCTCCTACTTTGCCCGCAAGGCTGTCTACTCCCACAACTTCTCCAAGCGCTCGCCCAAAGGAGTCCACTGCATGTTCCTGGCCAAAGTCCTCACTGGCAGGTGTGTGTGGGTATCTTACTTAAAGAGTTTATAGTTGGAACATTTGTCACGTCTCTTGACACTTCGTCACAGGGCTGGGTGATGGATTAAATGTTATATGTGCATTTAAAATGATACATATACTATGATTTCGATCTTAGTAGTACATTTTTAGAATGTCGATGTTAATAATCCAAGGTAACTCATCAGATGCTAAATCCTACAAATCCAATATTGTCATAAAGCAGTCATGCCCAGTGACTAACAGCACTGCCAGCAGTAACCCAATGCAGCCAGGGATATTAAGGTGCTAGTTACTTTCTGTCAACTCACAGTATTTCTATTGACTTTCGGTGTATTGGAGATACATGGAGCATCAGAATTTTGTCTACCTTAACTATCATATAAATACATTTCCAATGGCCCAATTTTCTTCTTTGTTTCAGTCATATATCTTAGCTAGAACACCATGCTTTTGCCTCGATGTGTCAGCTGGAGGTGACATAGTTTAATCGCTAAATGAAGGCTTTTTGTGTCCGTTTCTTATTGGGATTACACATTTAAGTTTTTATAAATCTGCAGTTTGATGTATTTGACAAGTGTGCTGCCTTCAGCATATACCGTAAATTCAATTCAATTTACAAGACAGATCACCGTTAATTTGGATCATGGAAACCCTGTGCTTTTTTCCATAATCCATCTTTCACTCCTACTGTGCATCATACTACTCCCATTCCTGAAATGCAAGTCAAATCTAGGGGCACACATGTAAAACAGCTGATTTGGCTGAACCTTTCATACATTTCAAGCCTTGTAATGCAGAAGCAAACAGCAGAGGATGGGTGATGGTTTGGAAAAAAACACCACAAATACTCCTTCCCCCTCCAACACCAAACCTGGGTTCAATGTGTTCTGCGGCACAGACAGAGACATTACTTCCAGACCTGAGCAGGCACATAGACCAATAAAGAACTTATCTTTACAATGTTTTTAACTCTCCTGTTGGAACCATATCTGGCACACAGACTCTTAAACGTCTCTATCCAATGCCTTTGTCTGTAGCTGAAAATGTTCTTATTTTAATATGTTTTATTCATGACCCCAGAGAAAGAGCTACAAAGATTGATGGATTACCAGTCTTTAGGGCATGACATGAATATTTAAGAGATGAAAAACAAACTAGTTACAAGATGCTGCCTTGATTCATGTACTTACTGTACATTTGCTTCATGCACTTACAGCATACGCTTATATTATTTAACGCTCCCTAAAATGCACAAAGGAGCAGCAAGCTTGTAATCATTAAACTTAGAAGAGACTTCTTTTAAAGAGTGAATCTTCCTCTTACTTAGAAAATCTGTGAGCAGCTTCTTTCCTCATGAAAATGAGGAAATAAGAAAGAAAACTCTTTCCAGTTTAAACTCTGTTTGACTCAATGCATTTCCAACTACATAACTAACCTATTCTCTGTCCTCTTTCTTATGTTTATGCAGGTTTACTGTAGGAAATCCCTCCATGCGGCGACCTCCACCAATCAACCCTCGTGACCCCTCCAGTGACCTTTATGACTCCTGTGTGGACAACTGGGTGGACCCCCAGATCTATGTCATCTTCAACGATGACCAGAGCTACCCTTATTTTATCATTCACTATGAGGAGGTACCCAGCACTGTCGCTGTCTAAGACCTGGATCAGACCTGGCTCTGTCTGTATTTGCCAATACTTACTCATAGTTTGTTTTAGTCTGTTACAGAGCAGATGGGTGGAGTTTGTTGCTTAAGAGGAAAAGGCACAGATTAGACTAATAATAAGCTGAAATGTAGTCGTTTCTGATGACTAAACCTCACCCATCTGCTGTGTTACACAGGTTAAAACAGTCTTAGACGTGTTTGCAAATACTCAGTGATTTAGGTCTGCAGTCAACTGGATCCGACTGGACAGTATTAAGGAACAACAGACCGGTCCAGACCGGATTAAACTGGATAAAACTGGACTAGCAAAGGACGGCACCTGTTTTATCCAACATTAAGAGGTGGATGACAACTGACAACAGCTGCGCCCACAATAGACTTAACCGGACTCATATACCACTCTTTGTTATCTAGTATGAACAGGAGCCTAGTGATGATCACCGGACACAAGAGAATCTAATCTACCTTATTGATCTGGAGCAGATGCAGGAAAAACCAAACATAGTCCTCTTATCATTTTGACTTAGTCGTATGAACTCAGTTCCACATCAGGACAAATGCTGTTGTAGACAGTAAGCGTCCTGCCAGTACTGTGAATGACCAACTGGTTGTATTAATCTGAGGAAGCAGCCAACCAATTAAATGCTTCCATAGAGAAACCATGGCAACACTGATCCCCATCAGTCTCTTACAAAAATCATAGTGTGTTTACCCAGCCTCTGGCCCATACGTTTTTGTTTTTCTCAAGTGTATGTGCTGCGTGTTTGAAACTTTTGAGTTAGTGGACATGAATCTTGTGGCCTCTTCAAACAGTCAATGGACATGAGTTTCAGTGGGACTCTTACAAACAGACATCCACGTACTGTAAACCTCCAGGCAGAGGTTTCACATGAAGCCAGTGCTGTTCCCGGTTGGTGATTTTGCCTTTGTGCCCACCGCTTTAGTTCCTCACGGGGGATTGAAGAGTGTACAGTTTCACGCTGAGACTCTTTGCTGCTGCAGCAGCGGTGGTGCTGTAGCGTTTTGTCAACAAACCCCCTGAAACTCATCTCTCTTGGACCGCTTTCTCGCTCAGAGACAGTAGACATGTTTTATTGAGACAAACTGTACAGACGTTCTCTTTGTTTATATTTGAACTGTGTGCCTTTTGTTCATAAAAATTTTATTTATGTTAGTTTAATGTAACATTGATTAAATAAAGAATCTAAAAGAAAAAATGACTATTTGGTGAACTTGTGTTTCTTTCAAACAGTGTTTTACTTTGTTCAGAGACTCCAAGAATCCTGTAACCATGGGGCCAATAAATATTCACCAAAGGCTGTAAATCGCAAATAAGCACAATTTTCCTTCATGAGAAACGTATTTAAATAATGCATAATAGGTATATTGTAATTCCAGTTGTGTATCCAAACAAAATGCTTTTGATGTTTCTGACGTTTTTGGAAATATGCTTATTTGCTCTCTTATCAAGTGGGCTGCACAGTGGTGCAGTGGTTAGCGCTGTTGCCTCACAGCTAGAAGGTCAGGTGGTTCAAACCCCGATGGGGTGGGCCTTTCGGTGCAGAGTTTGCATGTTCTCCCCATTCATTCCCACAGTAATTGGTGACTCTCAATTGCCCTCAAGTGTGAAAGGTTGTCTGTCTCTATGTGTCAGTTCTGTGATTGACTGGCGACCAGTCTAGGTGTACCCCGCCCAATGACAGCTGGGATAGGCTCCAGCCCCCCTGCGACCCTGAACAGGATAAGTGTATTAATGTTGGCTGGCTGGCTGTCTTATCAAGTGTTATCTCAGAATATTGATTCCATTCTTGGTATTCTTGATATCATCAGTAATTTACTATCTATACAGTAAAGGTGAAAGTAGAGGCATGAGTTGGTGAGCCTTGCTCAATATAAAACAGGAAGTGCAGGAAATAGCGAGCCAGTTAGCTATCTAATAAAATCTCCTAAGTTTAGTTTCATACGGATAAATCAAACCAGATATAACGTGTGAAACACAGAGCTTCAGAAGTGCTTTTAGATGGATCTTTAATCCTTGGACTGAGCCAGGCTCACTGTTTCCTCCTGTTTATAGACTTTATGCTATGCTAAGCTAACTGTCTCCTGGTTCCAGCTCCATGTTTACCTAACAGACATGGCAGTATCAATCTCAGCTAAATCTCAGCAAGAGCACATCTAAGTATGTTAACTGAAATGTCAAACAATTGCTTTAAAGAACTTTCAACCAATACAACATGCAGAGAAGTGTTAGTATAACTGTCAGCCATATGCTGCTGACGGCACCGCTGCTCTCAATCAGAGATATATGATAGTTCACATTCAGCAGTTTCAGAGAGAGTTTTGTTCGTCTGATTATTTGTTCTCGTCTTGGTCCAGTGGTATTAAAATCAGAAAAGAATTCTCCAATGCTCAGCCCTCCCCTCTGTCTGCCACCTCCCCGGGCTCTCCTCCACCAACACCCCCTCCCCCCATCCCCAGCAATGAATTATCTGAGCGGCATGGCTAATGCGGTCCAGAGGGAGGCTGGCTGAGGAAGCTCTCTATCCCAGCCCAGAGACAGCACACATGGGGCACAGCAGCAGAACTCAAGACCCCACCCCTCCTCCTTCTCCTCCTCCTTATTTACTTCATATTTCCCAAACAAACTTCTGCCTATTGTTATATCTTTCACCTCATCTCTTATATATATATTTAAACATTTAATCTAACTTTACTATCTCTCAATCCGACTTGTTCATAATTGCAAGTTTTGTTTCCAGAACCATAGCTATCTTTGTGGACAATGAGGTCATGTGCTCATTATGAAGCTATGTTTTTGATTTATGTCATTTTTGGAAACACACTAAATCTCTTTCCTGCTGACAGTTGGATTAGAAGATTGATACCACACTCGAGTCTGTTCGCTTAATATAAAGCTACAGCTAGCTAGCTTAGCTTAGAGCTTAGCTTAGCATAAGGACTACAACGAGGAAAAAAGGTAGCTTGACTCTGTCCAAAGGTAACAAAATCTGCCTACAAGCTCCTCTCCAGTTCAAATTAACATGTTAGCTTTATTTCGTGCAAAAAACGAAGTGTTAAAAACAACAGGTTGTGGTTTTATGGAGGAATATGTGAGGGACTTTTTTTAGTCGGACTGTGACCTCCTGGAGTCTCAGGTAATTTCCTCCTGACACACTTCTGAAAAAAATAGTTCCAGGTCATTGAAATATATATATTTTTTTTTTACTTCTAGCTGAGAAGACTTTAAAACAACATTAAACAACATTAGACAACATTAGACGATGCTAATTTTTACAAATAGAATATATAAATATGAATGTAAAAAAATAAATAAATAAATAAATAAAATATCTTCTAAAAAACTTGCTTTGACCATGTTTCGTCTTTAAAATGGTATAAGCAGCTGCATAGAGTTCATTTAGGGCTACATAATCTAAACAAGACAGCATCGCAGTTATGGACAGTCTCTATGTATCTACACATCCTTATGTCAGGATCCATCAGCACAGTTTTTTGTTCTCCCCTTCACTCCCCTTCCTTCCTTTCTCTGCATGTGCACCATTCTGTCTTTGCCTCCCTCAGCCTCTCTCTGCTCGGCCTCCGGTCACCGTGTCGTGTAAGACTGTCGTGCTGAGCTTAGCTTTTTGGCAGAGGAGTGGGGAACGAGAGAGATAGAGAGAAGGGAAGGGAGGGGGAGATAGAGAGGAATAGAGAGGGAGGAGGAGTTATTTTGCTCTCTTCGTGCCTCCTCGCTGAGCTGCGTGCCTGTCTGCTCTTCTCGTGTGCATGCAAGATCGCGCAGGTTGCCCTCTACTTGCCCCCATCTCTCTCTCTATCTCCTAGTCTCTCTCTCCTAGCTTCACTCTCTTAATCTCTCCTACAGCCTTTCGTTCTCTTTCCTCTTTTTTTTTTTTCAATCTCCTTTCCCAACCTGCCCCCTCTCATCAGCTCTTAACAGCTTAAAACCCTTTCGCCCTCTCATCTTAATGATTCTACCTCCTTCCCTCGCTCTCGTCTCTCTCTGAGTCATGCAGCGGGCACTGGCTGGGTTTGTTTGCCTGACTGCCCTCCAGGAATTGCTACTGGCACACAGAGAGCACCACTTTGTAGACCTGCTGGCTGGCGTTAGAAAATGAGAGTCAGAGGAGGAGAGCAGGGGAAGGTGAGGATGGAGGTGAATAGAAGAGATGAAAGAGAGAAGGGGAAACAGGGACAGAGGAAAGGTCGTAAAAAGGACTGTGTGTGAGGGAGAGATAAATACATGAAGTAGGACGTATAGTCTTCATGAAGAGCAACAAAAGAAGTTTGAATTATTAAAAGCAGTCAAGTTTATTGTGCATGATGTATGATGCATTCAACAGCAACCTTTGTTTTATGTCTGACGTTGCTGCCGCAGACTCTGAATGGAGACCAGCCTTTTATAACAGATGCAAATTATTTTGGTTGCATTTATAATTCATTCGGGTCTCATTGTACATTATATTCAAGTGTGCACCTACACATACAAACACACAAAAACACAGCTTATGAAACTCTCTGATGTGAATCACTCATTGTGTGAAAAGGGGGTGATTTTGTAGACAAATGAGACAGTTAAACACTCCCACACTGATTAAGAACATGCAGTTTTGGCAATGATTGAGTATGTGCAAAATTGCCTCTGCAGATTTTTCAATCAAAATTGAAAGAGACTTGTAGTGTTATTTTAATCTCTGATAGATGATGCTGTTACCACGGAAAAGCAGCAGAACATTACTTCTGTTAATCTGCTCTAAAATGTTAAACCAAGCACATAGATAAAATCACTTTGTACATGTAAGTGTCTTACTTTCCTCAAAAAAGGCTTAAAACACATTTGACAATTGTTTCTAATCCGTCCTTATTTTTTAATAAGATGTGATCTTCGCTGTTTTCTTTCTTTCTGTAGTTTCTCAAACTCTCCTCTCCTCTTTGCTGCTCTGGTCTGCTCAGCCAAAATTCTCTCACACACACACGTTTCGAACTGTAGCCCCATACTTCCGGCTTAAGCCTTTTCATATTAGTCTAATATCTCTGTCACTCACACACATGCCGGCATGCAAGCAGACAAGCACGCAGGAGCTTGCATACATGAGTTCATTTTTCGCACACACACATGTTTCTGGAAATGTCTCAGCTTTGCTCTGTATTAACCCAATATCTCGCTCCTACTCTCTCACATGCACGCATAACCACACTGACATGCTACACACATGGACAAAGATACACACACACACACACACACACACACTTCCTGCATTAAGCCCAGGTCCATATTGCTCCAACGATGCCCAGCTGCAACCAATGAACATTCCAGTTACTGTTTTTTTCCCTCCCTCCCTCTCTATCATTTCAAATTTCAGTTCTAAGCCTTTAAGAGAGCCAGCAGCCAAATATGGTCAGGCTTGTGTCATGAACTTTGAGCGACCTTCTAAAGCGGCATCGAGATCGTGACCTTTAAGACCCTGCCTGAGGCTGGGCTTTAGGCACCGTTTTGCATGACCACGGAGAAAAGTCAGATGTGCACGTGCATGTATGCACGCTGTGATGGTAAGTCTGAGAGAGAGTTCACGACCTGTGACTTACTGAACATTTCTGACCATTTAGTGGCTCACTTTAGTGTCAAGTTCTTGGTTAATGGCTTCTTAATTATCTCCAGCTCTTATTTTTCTGATCATTTTTTACGAAGCCATTTGATTTCTTCCTTTTAAAGATTTAGGAAATCCAACTGTGCAGTATAGAGCGACAAATCTAAACAGGTGGTGCAACCTGATGTCACCACAATAGATCTTGTGAAGATCAAACTTTCAAATTTCCCAAAAGTCCCAGATTGAGCAACATCTTGTTTTTGCCACATGAAACCACATAATCGTGCAGATAACACTGGTGCTTGCGTCACTATGTGGAAGTGGATCCCATTAAGAGGAATGGAGAAGCCACACTCTCGCAGGTGTGAATAAATCCACCCGAGACCAATTAAACAAATACTCCGTCTTCAGCCTGTCAATGTGCTTGATCTGAGCAGGTACAAAATAAAAGCCCTCTGCCTCTGACTGTGTCCAACTCGAGCTCTCTTTCTTTCTCTCCCTCTGTTATCATCATCCTTCTCTCTGGCTGTGCTCCACCAGTCCAGCTGTCATCTCCTGTTTATCTAATTGGGGTTCAGAGGAATTGAGTCCGGCAAGGAGGGGGTCAGACGACGGCGATGAGGAGGAGGAGGAGGAGGAAGGGAGAGACACAGGGAGACAAAGAGACTTCAGGAACAGGCGGGTAGATTCAAATCCGATTCAACTAATCTATTTGGAGTGCTGGTCTGCTGTCTGCAGTGTTAAACCTTTACTGAAGGATTCTTGTGCACAGTTTCACACACAAGGTAAATACACCAATGTCAACAAGCCTGCTTTAAAAAGGTGTACAATGCTAATTTGAATGTTTTTGTCTTGTTAGTTTGTCATCATGCTATAGTTAGTAGCTACATTAGCTTTCTGCAGCTTGTTGTGTCTGCAAGAAATCTGCTAATTAAACAGAAAAATCAGAATAAGCTGAATACCTTACTTCTAGGCATTTCTAGCTTTAGTGTTAGCTTTGTGGAAGCTAAACAAATCATGCTTTTGCTTGATAGGAATGTGTAGCTGCTGCTGCTGGACTCTGTGACGGCCCAGCAGAAAAACACAATTGGTCATTTTGGAGCCATGACACAAGAAGCATACCAAAATGATTGCATCTTTATTCTGCTTACTCAGTGTGCCATGATGTTGGCATAACCAAAGAGCGAGTCAAAACAAATAAATATAAGCACCATGTTGGCTTTGGCTTGAGTTTCCCACATATAGGTTTTGAACTCTTAAAAATAACAGGTCATGTTATGGATCAGACTTACATGAGATACATTTTTTTTTAAATGTAAGCATTTAAACGTAGTTATGTGTGTGTATCTCAACACTGCTGTGCATTTCAATCACTGCACTGATCTCAATGTGCATAGTATAAATCTTCAATAGCGACCTACGTGGCATGTCTCTGTACTTTGAAGCAACCATTTAAAGTGTGGAAAACAGATCTTTGCCACTCCGTGCTTTCCTTTTTTCTCTCTCTAGAAAAGTGCTCTTATTCAAATGCATGAGAATCAGGTAGCTTCTGCTCACAACAATCCGACCATGTATAATGTGGCCTTTCAAGGAAGAAAGACAGGAAAGATGGCTTTTAATGAACAGTTATTTAGGTGCCTTCAACCTTCTCACACAAGGTTGCGTGGAAAGGCTAAGGTTACACGTTTATGTGTGTGTATATATATGTATGTCCATGTGCATCTGTCTGACTTGTATATCTGTTTGAAGTTCAAAAGGTTAATTGTGCCATATGGAGCGTGCGTGCATGCAGGCGCATGTATGCCAGTATGCATGCAAACCAAGCTTTTCTGTGCTGGGTTCATAAGGTTAGCCGTGCCACAGTGCCGCGGATCCTGCCTTAATAATTGAGGCTTAACAAGCACATGTTAAAACATCATGATCCCCCCTCTCAGCCAGCCATGGCTCAGACATTAGAGCAGCAAAAACAGCTTGTTTGTCCAATCTCAATTATTCACCAGTTCATGAGCCCAATGTGAACCCTATCTAATTTCTCACTCACACGCAGGGTTCCACTTAAGGGTTATTACTGGTAATTTTAATAAATCAGTTCTTATCATTATCAATTCTTATTTAGTTCTTTATTTCTTCAGTTCTTTGTAGATTTACAAGGGTGTGATGCACAGTAGGAGAAACACTCCTGCACACTCACCGATTAGTCAGCAGCACAAACATCATCAATCTCCCAACGCCCCCCTCACAGGGAAGGTGTGATGTTTCTTTCCGCCACACACAGAAAAGAAGGATGATGGAATCAGTTTCATAGCATGACATTACATTTTAATCTGCAGGATAAATCGTATGATCATTCTTGGGTTTGTCTTTTATAAAAGACAGAGATATAAACCAGCAGCAAAAGTCTGTGATTTGAACGGATTTGAACATTAATAATGTAATTTTTAATCTCTGACTAGTTCCTCCTGAAGACCAGGACAATATTATTCATCAGTACCTACTTTACATGTTGGATAAATGAGCAGTATTACATTTGTTTTTGTTTTTTTTGTGGTCAATGGATTATACTGACTTACCTAAGTCTGTCTTACCTACTAAAGGCATATTGTTTTATTCTGGCTCAGGAAACTCATTATGATTTTATCTCATATCTGTAAAAACTAACAACCATGTTTTGTTTGTCATTGCTTTAGCTACAATGTTACACACATTACTGGTGATGCTGAAAGCTCAATGCTTCAGAAAAAAGAGACGAAATACTACAAAATTAAGAAATCATCATTACATTCTGAACGCAAATGCTCAGCGTTTAGAAATTATTTTAAAGACAACAAAAAACAGAAAAGCTGCATGATGTACCTGCATAGGAAGCTGTTTCCAGGGGACAGTTAAAAGTGATGACTGAACCCATAAACTACTGGGACGCTTTTAGTTCTACCGAAATAATATTTTCTCCCATCTTCTTGAATTTGACAAGACAACAAGTGTCCGCTGTTATTTTGTTTAGTACGCCCTGCCCTACTGCGCTGTGATTGGCAAGAAAAGTCTCTCTGTTAGAAAGCATTTAGGAAGTCAGGTGATGTAGAGAGCAACAAAGTCCATGTAATGAACAGGTTTGTATGGCTGAATTGGCCTTACACAGGAGTTGAGCCCAGAATTCTGCTGATCATGTCCGGTGTGAAACCAAAAGTCAAAGATGACTTAACCTTTTTCCTAAACCTAACCAACCAATCATTAACATTGTGTCCATTTTCAATTTTTTGGGATACTTTTTGTTTTTTCCCCTGTGAGCATTTTCTTTCTAAATGCTGCACTTGTTGTGTCAAACTGGCACACAACTGAAACATGTTTCCTGAGGTCTTGTGTTTTTGTTGCAGTATATTAAGCTTTGTTATTTTGACTTAAGCTGGCTCTCAGTTGTCATGAAACGTGAAATGAAGTTGGAAGCATATGCCTAAGTAACCAAACGGCACTGAACATTGGCGTGTGTTACTTATTATACTTCTGATGATGTAACTATGATGGAATATATTCTATAGTGACAACCAACCTTTGATGTCATTGAAATAAGCTCTATGTTGCTGCTTGAGAATTGGTGTGTGTGTGTGTGTGTGTGTGTCAGGGTAAGGGTGTTAGCACAGTTAGTAACACCTCAGCACTCCAAAGCCCTTGCACTGCGCATGCGCATATTCCCATGGCAACATTATCAAACGTTGAGCAGCCATGTATGTGTTCCAGCGAAATGGCCAGTCAAATGTTGATTTGAATAAATATGCTCATCCTCCCCATTCAAATAGTAAACTGTGGGGCTGTGGCTGAGGACACAGTGTTCAGGGAGGCACAGCGTGCAACAGAAGGGAGCAGCCTGCTCTCTCTGGGTGTTCGGTAAGCCTACATCTGGGGATTTAGAGTCGGGGAGGAGTGGAGGGAGGGAGGAGGCAGAAAGGGTGAGGGCCAGCAGGGGCTCATACCCAGTGTATACAGGTGGAATTAATGGGAAGCAACAGGAAAAGACTGAATGTGTGCACACCTCCCTAAGGCCTCAAGGATTATAGCTCATGCACACACACTCACACACACACTACACTCAAACACACACACACACACACACACACACAGACTTTTCACAAATACTCGCTCAGTCTTGCAAATCTTATCGTTACTCAGTCTTTCAAAATGAGCAATCTGGTTCACAGACACTTGGTTTCGCATCTCTGACGCCCAGAACATTATAATCCCTCTAATCCTTATTTACTCAGATGTGTGTACACCTTTAATTATTAAACTATACAGTGACTAAATTTCATCCGTTGCAAAATCATGACTGACTATGAATCAGCCCGTTCTGTTTCCACGCTCCGTGCTCCAGTGTTTCTTAATACAATGGGCCGGGACTCAAAATGTGTCTCACCTCTCCGACATGATAAATGAACTTGTGTGTCTTGTTCATCCATCCAAATCTGCAACCGAGGCTAAATGTATTTGAGCCACTTCTTGTCCTCGGTTCAGAAGCTCCGCTGCTAAATCTCACAACGATTTTATCCACATTGGTAATTTTATTTAAACAGCGTATTTCATTACAAGTAAACTGCGTGTGCTCTCTATGACATCGCAGTAAGATCTGTGCATGTCTGTTTACTTTCTACCTCATAATAGAAAGCGTTCCTTTGTTTGAAACAGGGTCTATGTCATTTGTGTGAAGCATTTGGATGGTTCAAGTCTCCATCTGCTGTTTATTTGTATTCTGTAAATGCAGGTTACATTGTATATTCACACAAAAATACTTGGTTAAAATTTGACCACGCTTGGGTCAGTATAACACAGAGGCAGTCCTGGGTCAACCTGACCCAGCAGCAGTGGGATGTTTTGACCCACGTGGGTGTTCATTTTTACATATCTGTGGGGTTATTGGATCAAAGCAACCCTTCTGTTGAGTGGTTTATTCCACCAGTGCGTATGGGGTAAAATTAACAGTCAAAACAGCCCACTCATACATAGTCCTGTTTACTCAGCACTGCCTGGTGTTATATTAACCCACGCTGGGTCCATGTTTAACGCAGGGATTTCAGGTCGTTGGATATTTCATGTGTAGAGTGCTGGAGGTCATTTTGATGGAACATATTCATTAATCTGATTTTTATTACATTAAACCAGATAAAAAGTGTTTAAAAACTACACATTCATCTTTAGGCAGTAGCAATGAATACTTTCTTCTGTAAATGTTACAGTTTGTGGTTGAAGCCACCATCAAACCAGCGTTTGCCCATGTGCTTTCTTCTTTGTTCACATCCTGTCATTTCTCCCTCCTTCTCTCTCTCTTTGTCTCTCCCCCCGTGTCCCTGTCTGCTGCTAAACCCCGAGGGCCACATGATGCAATACAAAGGTTACAGGAAGGGAAGAGAGTGCAGGAAGGTGACGAGGAGGAGGGAGGAAGAGCAAAAATTCAGCTTATCAAAACCATTTTGTTCCTTATCATCCGGGCCAGTCGTAGGTAGAATGGAAAACAGCTCTCCCTGTCAGAGATGAAATACTGGCAGTGGCTTTGGCGCAGGAAGCAGCGTGCGGAGGAAAATAATCATGAACAAACAGAAAGAAAGAAAGAAAAAAGAAAGCAAGGAGCAAAGAAAGAAAGAGTCATTATTTCCTGTGTGCAGTATGCTGGAGGAAGAGTGGGCACTATTATGTGTACGTGCAGCGTGCTGTGTGAGCCGTGGTGGAGGTGGGGACCAAAGAACAGGATGCACAGCCCCTGAGGAATGTGTACAGCCTGGTGGCACGTCTGTGAAAATCATCCCTCCCTGCTCTGCACCACTTCCTTTCCTCCTTCATCCCTCAGCCTCCTCTCCGGTGTCCCTTCCCTCCCTCGCTTGATGGGACAGCAGTCACACAGGCAGGAAGAGGGATCCTGTAAGCTGAGATAGTGAGGACAAGTGAGGGAGAGAGGAAGAAGGAGTGAAGTGACGGGCAGAGGGCCTTTGGGATGTGGGACATCATTAAAAGGTCAGACAGATCGCCTTCAAAGGAAGAGTGATACATATAGTGGGTGAGAATGAGACAACTGCAGTGACCAGGACAGATATATGATCTCATTATCACTTAAAGTGGGTGAAAAGTTTTGTGCTGTACGTCACATCTTGCTGCTGCATGAGTCACCTGGATCTCAGGGGAGCCATGCGAGTGACTACAGCTGCAACTCACGACTTCAAAGGTTGTCATGTTGACCTTTCTGTCCCACACGTCACCTCACTTCCTCCTGCAAACCCCAAAGAATCCCTAAAATACCTCATCCGATATCTAATTATATTGTACACCTAGGCTATTACCTTCCATATCACTGCAGCTCTTATATGTATCAGGCCGAATCCTTTTTTTTGACAAGTAGCCTTGGGCATGTTCCCTTCCTATTCACTTCATCCACATTCTTCTCCCATGTAAAAACTCTGCCTCCTCTATTTCAGACTCACTCACCTCCCTCCTCTCGCCCCCAACCCCCTGAAAAAACAGCTGCTCCCCATTCGTCCTGATTATCCCGGAGACCAGAACAGAACAGACCATGTAAGAGAACAGCACAGACTGCACTTTATTTACTGTGCTGCATGCTGCTTAGCTCTGGCTGGCTAACTAGCCACAGCAGGCCTGCATTCCAGCCCGCTGCAGTCAGCCTGCACACTCTGTACCCTGCTTTACAGTTTCAAACTAAAGTGACTCACCTTTCATAATAATGCTAATAATTATTAGAATCTTAATTTATACAGAACTTTTCAAAACAAGGTTACAACGTGCTTTACATGGTTCAACCGTGATAATTGAATAAATACACATCAATATTAGACGATCAGGACAATAATTATATAAGACATAAGGCAGAAAGCTGTTTTTAATCACTCCATCCAATGGGCTGTTGAGCTGGATGTTTGCACTACAGTTTAAAGATGACTTGAAAAGGAAATGCTGCTAAGCGTCCCTCCCATAGATTGTATATAAAGATTCACGACATGACAGCTCCCTAAAAATTAAGCCACAATCTTTCGAGCACCCCCTGCTGATTGGTTGCTATATAGGTCACAAAGCCCGCCTCCTCCATGTTATCAGATGGGACATGAGGCCAACTATAAAATCAAAATACACTTCGAAATCTGCTGTTAAATACGCCAACATGCAGGATCTTTGCCGTTTGTTTTCGCCAAGTTAAGTGAGTGTTTTGGTTAGTGGAAGTGGCTACGGTGGCTCCACTACTCCTCTACTGCGCAGCTCTGGCTCCAAATGACGTCACCATCACAAGATGGCAGCATCTGTCACAGGGGCTATTCTGGCTTCGATTTTGTACAATTAGAGTAGAAGGAGACGCGAGTTCCATCTTTGTATACAGTCATTGGTCCCTCCTGGGACTTGTGCAGGTAACACTCATGCCAACATCATTATAGTAACTTGTAGGCTCTAACCTTGAGTGTTTTTTCAGGGCTGACCTAAAAGACTGAGATGAATACATTTTCCAATGTGGTTCAGGACATATGTTAAAGTGTCTGTCACATAATTGTGAACCTGTTAAATCTAACTTCACAGAACAACTCTTTGTCTCTCATTGATCATTTACAGTTTTTGTTTTTTGCATTGAGATGTTTTTTCTCTTACAGCTGTTCAGCTGATATATTCCAGATGCTCATTAATTCTGTATAAACAGATTTCTGTCTGCTCTTAAATACTCTATAACAGATCGCACCTGAGTAAAGCTGTCTCTCAGAGTGCAACTGTAGATACTTCCACCTCCCCGTGTGTCTTCAAACCTCTGTTGCTCAGAGATAGTTCCACTTTAAATGCAGATGGTTATGATAGCTTACTGCTGTAGTTACAGGTTTGATCAATGATGTCAAATAAAGCTGCTTCCACTAACAATTTGGTTCCCTCTCCTTCACTGTGTAACTAATGGTCTTTATTGATTGTCAACAAAAGCATGACAACCATTTTCATGTTTGTGTGAAGGCAACTCAAAGCTTTTGTCAGGATTTAGAAATGATCGTGGTTAATAATTAAAGAACGGACAGCAATATTTAATAGTGAAGAATGTATTTTGTCACTGATGTCTTTAATGTAGCATAGCAAACCATAGCAAAGAAAGAAGTCCAGTGATACACTGAGAGCCCCTCTCTGCCATTTCTATGTTTGATAAATGTTTGGTGTTTTTGCTTGTCTCTCATAACCTTGACAACAAGCCTTGGGGGCATAATGGTCCCCAATCATCTGATACTGTTGAGGCAGTCATGATGTCCTGCCTGATTTAACTGCAAACGTGCACACACACTATGGTTTGACAAGGTGCTAAAGGGGGGGTTACAGGATATTGGTGAGCTTAGGGCTCCAGTGTCTGGTACCCTGGTAAATGTCGCACACACACCCTAAACAAAGGAGATGGAGAGGGAGAAATACCAGACGTGGAGGAACAGATCCTTGTATTCACCGGGGGCAGCTCTACCTGCTCTGCTCTGTTTCTATTCCAAACTCTCCTAGCATTTGTGTTGTGCAGGTCGTTGGTTGTTTCAGGTCATTTTCACTGACTCAGACTTAAGCTGTTTGTACTCACAAGCAACCCGATGTTTAGTGCCAAACACAGCTGCTCGGTAAGATGGAGATTGTGGGGTATAATGGAGAGCAGCATGAAGGGCAAAACATTTTCAGCGTTGGACAGTCTGTTTGTCCCTATCTGCAGAATATATGTCATTTAGTGGATCTTTTTGTTATTTTGAGCAGTATATTCAAGTAAAATTCAACTCAAATGCCACAATACATCACACCCCGTAAATTGTCTTTTAAAATATTAATATCAGGTCTTTAAGGATGTGTTCAAATAGATTGAATAGATTGTTTCACATGCTTGCCTTTGTTCAGACATCTGGAGTAACAATCCTCTCAATACACACACCCCCGAAACCCTAAATACACACATAAACACCAGGCTCTGCTGGTATACTGTCAGAAAACACAGCCTCCATTGTCTGTTCTTTTCTCTGACAATGGAAGTTGCCCTTCGACTACATGTCCTAAGTCAAACTCTAAGCCATATAAGCCTTATGGTAACTGTTGCTGTAGCTGACTGTGACCTTTGACCTCTGGTGGATGTGGATCTTAAAGATAAAGTATGATAATTTAGGAAATATGCTTGCTTACTTTCTTTCCAAGAGTTGAATGATAAGATCAATTACACACTCATATCTGTCTGGTGAGGCTTACAGCCTGTTAGCTTAGCTTAGCACAATGACTGGAGAAAAGGGGGAAAACGCTGGAAAAATTAGACATTAGCTGTGTCTCAATCCAGGGACTGCAGCCTTCGAAGGCTGTATTTGAAGGCCGATTGCGTCACAGCGGCAGATTGAAGACTGTCCCGATTTGAAGCCTCCTTCAGGTGTGGCAGACAAATGCGTCCTCCTTTTCCTAGGCCAAGAAGGATCCATCAGGGGCGTCCTTTGTGGCCCGGCCCAACGTATGCTGAGATTCATTGCACGGCAATTCAAACGGGATGGCGGACTCTTACACGGCCTAGGAACACACTTTTAAATGTAAACGTTTTTGGTTTCAACTCAGTCAAATAGCCAGTGTTACACATGTTTAAAAAAACAAAAGGGCCCTTGAAACAAATTATCTTTAAAATAATAGGTTAAGTTATGTGACATTAGTTATGCTAGCTAGTTAGCTAGCTACCTCTTGTTAGGCGACAGGAGCGGCATTTGGTGACGCAAGGGAAAGAGCGGCAACAGCTGGTGATGCAAACAGGAAATCCTCTGTAGACCAGACTCATTTCAGTTCGGCTTTAACAGTCTACGCAGGCTATGAATGGCATTCACTGTAGACCGCCTCCTTCAAAGGCTGCAGCCTGTGGATTGGGACACGGCTATTGTTGTTTTATGGGGCGTCTTTTCATAACCATGAGGTAGTGTGGAAACCAGCACACAAAACCCTGTAGCTTGTAGTTTTTAAACTCAATTTTTTTATTTGTATTAGACCCACAAGATATAATTTGTTATTTAAAGATTAAGGTGCTGTTAAATAGATATTTTTTTAATCTTGAGACAGAGCCACAAAGCCATTTACCCCTATGTCCAGTCTTTATGCTAAGTTATGCTAATCATCTGTTTGCTATGTGAGAGGGGTATCTACTGTGTCATTTAAATCTCTGCACAAAGTTAATGCCATTCCATTAAAGTGCCACATTATTACTTTTAGCCAAAGCGAGATACAAGAACAGGCCTCAACACCGAACGTTCTGTTGCATTTGGTTTGGCAATTCAACCACTTCCTCAGTACACGCAGCTCACAGATGAGACACGTTTCTCTCTCCTCTCCCTGTAGACGTATCAGCACGATCAGCCTACGTTTGCTGCCTGACAGGTGAAAGCAGGTGGGAGAGTCGTGGGAGTCGTTCACTCGAGAGGTGAAATGAAAAGCCCGGGAGGATCTCATTCTGCGTCCTCCCTCTGTTCCGATTTCTGCTCCTGCGTTGGTGTGAGTCCGCTCTCGGCTCCAAGGGCAAACAGAAAGAGAAACGGCAGTAGGTTGTCAAGGCAACACAGGAACCACAAACACACACACACACACACATAGGGACACACACAGGTGAAGTGTGTAGTTTGCTGGGTGTACACATGCTCAGACATGTGGTGAATACGTCAGTGTAGTTGTGTTTGCAGCGTGAGTAAGTGTTTGTAGGCTGAGGCTGAGGAACCTTTCACGACTCCAGCTGATGAGTGGGAATCTAAAGTTGGCAGCGTGTCACAAGCTTTATTTATACAACCCTTTATCTTTAGTCTCACAGCTCGTGTCCTACTTTAACACAGACTCCGGACATGATATATTAGCCTTTGTGAGTCCAACCTTACACCAGAAGATCACACCCACAAATAGTTTATATTACAATCATCATCTGATGTTTCGTGGTATGTTTCCTGTTTGTCCTCGGAGACTTGTGAACGTTTGATTATCTTCTGAACAGCTTTTCTATTCTGAACAACAACACATTTATCATTAAGTGTCTCCCCATCTCAACATGTGAAGAACTTGGCTTTGATAAACTGTCTTCTCTCTTACTCATATGCCATTAATGCGTCGTTCTCACTGAGAGCTCTGAGATAGTTTTAATGGCTGGGCGTGCCTGCGCTTCACATGCAAATGTGGGAAAAGTAACAACCAGGCAAAAATCAAGAGAAAAATTCAAAACAAATGCCTAATTAGTAGCTGGGAATCCAAATGGAGCCAGCAACACCGCAGCCAATATGGCAAAAAAATCTGAGAGGGGGAGTCAAAGGAGGAGGGTGATATAAATGTCAGCTTTTAAAGATGTGTTAATGCGCACTTTCTGGTACAGAGAAAGCATTCATGGCTGGCTTAAGGGGATTTGTGTGTGTGCTTGCGTGTGTGAAAGCCAGTCCTCACATCTGTGTAAGTGTGCATATGCAATGTCAGCTTTTTTCTTATGTGCGTCTACCCGTATGTGTTAATTAACTACAATATTCAGCAATTATACCGAGGGGGGGAAATGGATCTGGGACAACTCGAATGCAAACACCTTGCTTAGCCATGCAAAAGATCAGACTGACACTGTTAAGTTCAGCTTTCCCTCGCAGATTTAATGATCAAAGGATTATTATCTGATCTTGGAGCGCAGCCTGGGTTGAATTAAGGATTAATTTGCCAGATGAAGAATGGATTAGGCAGGTATAGAAAGGCAAATACAGTGAGACAGAAGGATGTACTTTAGCTTAACCCTGAACCTGTTAGCTAATAAGGAAAGAAATTTGTCTTCTCCTCCCCCTTATACATTCTTTCTCACTGTGTAAAGAAAGGAAATGTTACGCCTGGCTGTTGGCAACCCCAGAGTCAACAACAGACAAAACAATACAAGTAGCAAAATTAAAATGGCTAATTTTGTATATAAGGTCATATCCCTGTACGCCCTCCAAGATCCCAATCCTAATAAACTCTCCCCTGATCTCTGCCAACTCTCATTTGTTTTCTCTGCTTGTGTTGCTGTAAGGAGTGATCTTGATTAAGACACACACACCCTCCAAAGGGCCGGACCGACTCCTTATCTCCCAGCGAGGAAGAGGAGGAAGGAACCATCAACACTGACACAAAGGGTGGGCTACATGCGATGATAGGTGGCTGTGTTTTGGTTTTATGCAGTTTTCCATTAGATGACAGGTCTAAGTTTAACTTATTGTAATAGCGGTGGGGTTATCCACACTCAGAGAAGTCGTTAATTCTTTTCACTGGAAACTGAGCATTACGACATGGATGCATGCATGTGTGACGAGAGAAGGATCTTCTTAGGATTGCTGCGACGTACAAGCCCAAACAAGAATCCTTAAAACCCTTTTGCCTGATCAGCTTTTAAGACTGTATAGCAATGTTGAAAACATAACATTTTTTTTTACAAAATTGTAATTTAATTGTTGACTTTTTTCCATCATTGCTCAAGAACTAGGTCAGGGGAATTTGCCAACAAGTTTTCCTGCCGAGAGTTACAGACAGGAGGTGGTTAGATTAGCTTAGCATAAAGACATGGAAGATGGCTAGCCTGGCTCTGTCCAAAGGTAAGTCTCCCACAAAATAAACAAACCTGACTCTGTGTTATTTAGTGAGCTTTCTCTTATTGTGCTCAGCTAAGAGAACCTTCTCCTGGCTGTGTTTTCATATTTTGAAAAAAATATGTCAAGCTGCTCATCGATATCTAAAGTTACTTACAATCTGTAAGTAGAGAGTTTACACACAGTACATAGTGTACTTATATTGCAGGAAAAAGGAGGGCGTTGGATGTGATGGAGGGATAATTTATAGGCCATAAAGAAGTGTGCAATAGTGTGAAATGTGAAAAGATCATTACAGTTTAGATGACAGTCAGGAGAGGAGAGATGAGGAGAACGGAGCAAGTGTTAATTAATGACAAGTAAAAGAGAAGAAGTAGCAGAGGGCGTAAAACTGTGCGTATGACAAAGTGGTGCTCCTGTGTTGCACTCCTCTCCCCTTCAGCAGGGGTGGTCCTCTCACTAGATAACCCCCACCAGACAGCCGAGGGTGATCGAGATCAGATTGAGATGACAGACTGGAGCGCTGCCCAGACACACACACACACACACACACACACACACACACACACACACACACACACATACACACACACACACACACACACACACACAAAAACAATAGTAATGAGGAGGAAATTAAAAGGGCATTCTGTAGAAAGAAAAGAAAAAGAAATCTGCAGTCTTTGTTGTTTTGCACAGAAAAACAGGGATGTAAGTTTTTTGTTCGGTCAAACAGACACGGCAACTTCCCAGAAGTGTCTATTGAATGTTCAACATGAGTGCTTACTGACTCACACATCTCCCTTTGCCTATTCTCACTGTACATTTCATTGGCTAACTTAACTTTCAGGGTAATGTACAGGTAGCTTAGTGTATTAATACAACTAAAAGTAGAGAGAGCAGGTATGTAAAGGATGTGTTACAGAAAGGTTAAATACTTGGGTTGGGCTCTCTGGTACAATTCTAGACTGCTTCACCCAACACATCAATATTATTTGTCTCCCTGGTGGACTTCTGTTTAGGAAGAGCAAATATTTCTCGTACTGTGCCCAAAGGATCAGTCCCGGGCCCCGTCCCTTCCTCTCTGTCTGCACATGCTACCATTTGGTTATGTCATCCTCAGACATGGCATCTGTTTCCACTGCTCCACAGACGAGACTGATGATCTGAGCTCTGTCGACAATCTAGTAAATTGCATTCCAGAAATTAGGGATTGAAAGGCTCAAGTTTTTTCTACAGTTAAATGAGGACAACATAGATTCTCGTTAACATGGATCAGGACAGGAGCTCATTACACGTCTTATTGACCGTCCTCTCCACTCCGCGGCTGAGAATCTGGGAATACATTTGGATTTCTTGTTTCAGGACAAAGCCAAAGCAGCTTTGTACTAAATATATTTTTGATTTGTGCCTCTCTAAAAAAATGTGCAACTTGTTTAGTGTTCCTTTTGTCTTAGATGTTTCTTTTCCTGTTTCTTCTATCTGTAAAACAGATTGTCCTGCATATCTTGGTATGAAATGTGTTATACATAAAGTTGTATTGTGATAGTTATCACAAGCTGACATTTAAACGAGCTACATTACATCATTTCCACACATTTTACTAATCAAAGCGAATGAGCTGCAGAGTCTGTAGGACGCACAAATGTATCTGCAATTTAGTAGCAGCACATCGTGACACTGGCTCCATTTGCAATCTGTGCAAAAGCAAAAACAGGCTCCAGATGTTCAGATCTGACAACTGTGGCCCTGATGACATATTTTAGCTTCAGTCGGTTCATTTGATGTTGCGTTCTCATTATAGCAAAGCAACTGCCATAGCACATTTGCTTATGATGCTTTAGAAACCACATTTAACAGCAAAGCAGCCTTTTGTGCTGCAGTATGTGTGTCTGTGGATGACAGGTGCCCTTTGTCTGATGATTCATCACGGTGGCCTCACATCTTATGATTGCCTCACTGATGTTCTTCATGTTGGAACTTTGCGATACCTCAGGGATTCATGAGCTGATGATTCCGCTGACAGACTGAAAACGTGCAGCTAGGATCGGAATTTACGAGCAGGGGATGAGCGTGTAGATACTCAGTATTTTTTCCACTTTACGCTTCCTTTCCGTGAGGCTCTCTCCAAGCTTGTGTGTGTGTGTGTGTGTGTGTGTGTGTGTGTGTGTGTGCCGTGTAAGAGCCTCTATCCCAGAGGTCATTGTCTCTGGGTCCAGACGGCTCCAACTCAGGTTCTCAGTGTGGCTTCACTAATCTGCTGTAATTATGTCTCACAGCCAGCTCCCTCACACTCACACACATACATTGACCCCCTGTCTCCTTGACTCTTTCTCTTTTTTCTCTCATCTTTCTCTGTCTCTCTCTCTCTCTTTCTCAGGAGACCAGAGTCCTGGTCGCCTCAGGGTGGCTGGCATCGATGTGTGTGTGTCTGACACAGTGTTACCCATGTGATGGGGCTACTACCACTCTGCATAGACACTGATCAAAGGACTCCCTTCACAGCTTGAGGGTGAGTAAAGAAACGCCGATGCCTTCGTGACTCTCCGTATAGTGAAAGGGGTTTCCAATGCGAGAGTCATCGGCTGCACGCATCGCGCTCATCTCCCCCTTCTTCCACTGTGACGCATATCTTCCTTGTGTTTCATTGACCGTCACGCCTCAGGGTGCGTGGTGACGCAGAGGCTGGGTGGGCATCCTAAATCCAGACTACCTGACCGCGTTCAGGCAAGTTCAGTTAAAGGGGAAGCCCTGGCTATAAATTATTAAATGATTTGACTTATTTGATTATGTTAAGCAGGCTATTACTGTTAAAACATGGACATTTGTGTATTAATTGGAAACACACAGATAAACAGTAATCATCTGACCTCTTAATATCAGACTCAAGTTGTTGTTTATTTATTTCCTGTGTAGCTCCACTGTACAGCACTCATTATATCATTCCACATATTTGAGACTTTTTGCATCACAGTCAAAAAAATAATCACCATTATATTATGACTGTGGACTCATTTGATGCTAAACTTCTGAACCTGTAATTTCCAACCTTTGTTTTGGAGAGGCACCACTCCCTCTGCCTGACCATAGCACGACTTGTGAACCCGTAACATGTTTTTCTTGGCTTGCCAAGAAAAAAAAACATTTTTTAACAGTACAATAAATCTAAAACTAGAAAAAATGTTTGTGCTACCGCATGGACCAAAACTGTAATCATCATAAAGTGTCTAAAAGCACATTTGAGTGGAGCCTTCCCAACAGTTACAGCGCACAGCAAACAACAGCTCTGATACAAACATACTGATGACGAGAGAATACTGGCATATCAGGGGTCAATTATAATCGTGGCTCACGCTGGTTTTCACTTTGTTGTTTTATTATTTAACTGTGATGGAATAAAGTGTTTTCACATCCTTTCTGCTCACCGTCAATCAGCTGACTCTCACAGAGAGAAAGCCTCTGTCATAAATATTTTGCCTCTCTAGTTTGTCTTTTCTTGCAAGTTCTTCAGTGTTTTATAAGTAAGCAGCGAGTGTATTAAGGTTTAAAAATTACAGGATAATGTACAGTAGCTGCGTGGCAACGAGGAAATGAAACGCAATATCCTGCTCTATGACAGAATGGGAGCATGCAGAAGAGGAAACAGCCTTGTTTAGGTAAACAGTCTAAAAATAATGACATTCATTTGATCTAAGAGTTGGCCGTTCCTGAATGCACCTCCCATAATACCAGTTCCATTTAAATTCTCAGGCTTGGTGACTATAATGAGGCGTTATGATTCATAATTGGACTTGGCACTCATTTATATTGCAGTGATGTATGTTGGAGTGAACTCTGTTTAACCCCGTGACAGTGTTCATTTATTCAGAGCGTGGGTTAGCCGTACAGGACAAACCTGTTCCTTTTCAAAGGAACTGTGAGCAGCGCTTGGCCCGTGTGTCAGTGTGTGCGAACCCCACAGAGCTCATTAAACTGTTAATATCGCTGTCTTCCTCTTCACAAAACCTCAAACCTCACAAGATATTGCATGCTCAGTGGCTGAAACACACAGTCCTGCACACACACTCACATACGCACATTCAAAGCCTCGCAAAGCTTTTTCTGACTAACTGCGTGCCTGGCTGCTTGCTTAAACACACACACACTCACACACAGACGCACACACACATGGCTGCAACACAGCACTCTTATTTAAACTGATGTGAGTGCTGTCACGACATCCGACTAGTCCTATTTGTTCCACAGAAGCCTTGGCGTGAGAGAGCAGGGTCACCCCACTGGCTCTCATGCAAATCCATTCAGCACACACACACTCACAGGCACACACGCATTTAATAGTCCTGCAGATAAGCAAAAAGACAGAGAGACAGGCAGGCAGGCAGGCAGGCAGGCAGGCAGGCAGGCAGAGAGCCGTGTAAAGAATCAAGCTGAGAGAGACAGGTGGACAGGAAACCATTAGACAGAGGAACACACTGACTGAAGGACAAAAAACAGACAGAGACAGACACATAAATCCAGCTGAGGACACACAGGCACACATAATGAAACTGACCGCTGTGTAGATGGACACTTACACGTCTAAATATACTGGTTTAGTAAGTCCTCAAGATTTAAAGTTGTCCTGAGCTGTTTCACTCACTAGTGGCGCCAATTGGTAGCAAGAGTTAACTGTTTTATTTTAAGCCTAAGTAGCCCAGAAACTTTTTAACGCTGTCTGCTGCTGCACCCAAAGGTGGGGTGAAAGCCTGCTGTCATAGACAGAGAGGCATACAGGACGTCTTTTGTCAATATCCCCCCAAATTGTCTGTATTGTATTCGTGAACATTGATGGCACTGCCTACTGCCAGGCTTTGAAGCAAATTTCACCTAGTGGCCAAAAAGGGTAAATACAATAGTGTATTTTGTGCGTCTGTGTTGACGTCTAGCAGACAGCCAGCAGTACCCACCTGTCACTACGAGCAGGCCCCTGAGCAGGCCCCTGCGAGCAGGCCTCTATAAGGCTTTATATAATTCAATATATAATTCACCCCCCATACAGTTATCTTGAACATTAAAATTAGCTATTTGTGAGAAAACCATTTGCTGTAAACATGTTTATTTCTGCTGTAAAAATTGGCATTTTCCCATTTGGACTAATGTTATTTCTTGTTTTCTGAAGCCAGCCTCAAGTGGCCACTCGAGGAACTGCAGTTATTTGCGCTTCCGCATTGGCTTCATTTTTCACCACCGGAGGTTGCCGCTTGGGTTAAACATAACTCCAGTCGAGGAAGATGGCTGTTCAACATGAGCCCTATTCTGCTCCAAGTTTCTGCCTGTTAAAGTTAAAGTTATTCCTTAGAATATTTTGGTTGCTTTCAAAGATTGTTGGCAGAGGGATTTTAAGACACTTAAACAACTTCTGACAAGAAAACAGACCACAGAGAAGATTGGACTATAATCTCTGTAAAGGTGACAGATTTCTCTTTTTTTTAAATAATAAAAATAAATAAACTTGGTTGTTATTTTTAACATAAAAATGATACCAGTGAATTTGAACTCAAACTGTGCTAGCTACAAGTGTTCAAGGAAACATGACATGTATGTGGCAATATAGTTTGTAAGGCAAAATCTTGTGAGAGATTTATTATCAGTAGTTTTTTTCTGTTTTGAGTTTCCTCATGTAACTTTGTGCTCTTTTGTTAGATTATACAAGCCAACTACACAACCCGATGACAAATGACCTGGCATGTGCTTATGAACAAATCACTGGTGTGTCAATGTTTCATGAATCAGACGTGGGGGTTTCTCAATTTTCAAAAAAAAAAGAAAACAAGAAAACAGACGGCCAGTGAGTGGCTGGCAAAACAGGATCAGAGGACTACACACAGTGACGCAGGCTAACAGGTGGACAAAACTAACATTTACATAGCGGGGACAGGGCTTGTACAGTAGAGCCTTGCGTGCACAATACAACCATTTTGCATCACCCAAAGAAATACCAAGGAAAGCAGCTCACATCCGACGGCGCAGTGAAAGCAGTGGGTGGGATGGGCTATTTGGGTTAACTGAGGGCTCGAGTGTAGAGGAGCTTATGTCACAGAAGTTATATCATAATACAGAACAAAGAAAGACCTTTTAATTTTGTATGTGTTTTGAAAGCCAGCCTCTCTCATCAGTTTCTTTTTCAGTCACAGTTTTGTGTGTGGGATCCAGAACCGGCTGAATACTGTGCAGATTTTTGGGGAGTTCAACCTGCGTGGTTGGCCATTACTTTTGTCCTGTATAGCCTAGCCCAAATATGTCAAGCGTGACAATATTAGTCATTTCATGCCAAAAAAAGAATAGTGGGTCATATTCACCCCTCCACCGCCTCTTAAATCCATGCTTGCACGCACAGACACACACACAGACTCGCACACTTTCGCCTGTCGCCCCTCCCCCTCCTCCATCTCCTTTCTCTCTCTTTCTCTTACACACGCACGCAAGCACACACTCAGCATGCTTCATTATACACTTGCCCACACAGCATAGCGTGCCGGAAACAGACTCAATAGATGCCAAGCTCCCGGTCCCTGCAGGCTCAGTGCCCCTAAAACACTGGATGCACCTTCCCAAATTAGGTTAATTTGCTTTAGCCACAGAGACTGCCCAAAATACAGTCTAGTGGTTCCACAAACAATTACCACAGAGAAACAATTCAATTATTCTCTCTAGATTCTGCCTCTCATCAATTATTAACCTGTCTGGGTTCAATAATAAGACAAGCTGAAGTGAAATAGATACGAGCTATATCATAATCACTGCTATGAAGGCAATTACAATGTTAGAATAACACTGAAGTAGAAACATACAGTTTTATGACCATTCTGAAAGCAAGACTTAACTTTAAAAAAACATTTGAATAACTTGTACTATATGATGAATTAAAAAAAGAGCTCTGTTATACCTAAAAGCTGAAAAAATGTTGTGGACCAGTGCTGCTCGATGAAGCTGCGTTAAATGCATGCTTCTAAATCCCTCTTCTTATGCCCTTGCCATTGGGGTATTTGAGGTTATGACCGTTTTAGAGTGGGTAGTGAGACAGAAAGAGGAGGGGGGGTTCAGAGGGAGGGCTCTGCTTCCCTCTCCCCTCTTTGGCACAGTAGGGTGGGAGATTTGATTATTGTCTCTGCCTGAGTAACAACATTTTTTCCCTCTCTTGTCACGTTCACCAATTTTTTTCTGCTGTGGAGGCAGATAAACAAGCACGGAAGGTAGGCTAGACTTGAGTGGGCGAGTGCAATTTGCATCACAGCGACTGAGTCTGCACGATTCATTGACGGGTCCAGAAATAGCACGACATGCATTGCAAATGAAATCCTAGCAAAGATCTCTCTCTCTCTCGCTCGCTCCCTTTTAGGCTGGCCCACGCTAAGAGACAGGTTTGGTTTGGTCAGCCACGGAGAAATGAGGGCAATAAAATCACATAAAAAGGCAAAGTGTCTGTCGGAAGTCATTTGTAAACCATATATTACCATGACAAATTGGTCCTGTAAAAGCCCCAGCGGGAATGTCTGGCCGTTATTTCACATTATGTCTGAGGCGATGAATTAAATGCAGACAAATCAAAACAGAGCATGTGACCTATGCATGCAAGCAGGCAGGGCTCAGCTAATGTTACTCAAAGGCTTTATCTCTGCGATTTGAACACAATTTTTCATTATTTTTTATTTTTTTTTAAAATGTTTATGTCAAATGTAAGCTCACTAAACCAAATGTATTCTAATTTTCTTCAGGTGTGATTTAAGGAAATGCTCTTGTAGGCTGTTTATTTAGTTTATCCTGAATGTCTAAAGATACCCAAGATGTTCAATACCAGTTTAGCCTTCTTGTACCTTAATGATCCACATTACCGCATGCTTTAACTGTTGTGGTAATGTTCAATATTTTATGTGGTAATGTGCAATATCTTTAGGAGGGATAACTTTTATCACTACATGCTTACACTTTTTATTCATTTTTTTTATTATTTATTACTGTGTGAGTGCTTGAGTGAGTGTTTTGAGCACTTTTCAGAAGTAGCACTCCAAATTCTGGCATTCTGATTCTGATTCTGATTAACTGATGTTGCAAGTCATATAACCACAGGAATTCCACTGGTTTGTTCCCTAGACTGTATAAAAAGATGGATGACATGAGAGCCCCCTAAAAGTGAAGCCAAAAATCTCTGTCACCCCCTGCTGACTATCTGCAATATGTGTCATAAAGCCCGCCTCCTCCATGTTATCAGATGGGACATGAGTGAATTATAAAATCAAAATACAAGTCAAATTAATTTTTCTCAAACATGGTTTGTGTCATTATAGCTGGTTATTATCGTGCTGATTTACATCCAAGTGTTAATTTTTCTGGCAAGTTCATTTTTAATAAGTTATTTGATGCTGTGAAAAGGATGACTGACAGCTCTGTTAACAAATATGGCTCCTGCAGCCGATCTTTTCCTGATTAGCAGAGTAGAGGAGGAACGGCGAGGGGACGTAACTAAAACAATCACTACAGTCATTGAAGTTTCTTATCTGTGAATGTTAGCTTCAGACTAACACAAATAAGCTGTTCTGCTGTAAAACACGCTGGCGTGCTGGATCTTTGATTTTTTTACCCCCGGTAATTTAAGTGTGTGTTTTGGTTAGCGGAAGTGGCTACAGTGGCTCCACCCACACCGATCTGTACTGCGCAGCTCTGGCTCCAAATGACGTCACCATGGCAAGCTGGCAGCGCCTATCACCGGGGCTATTTTGGCATCAATTTCATACAATGAAAGCAGATGAAGGCACGCCGTCGTCCATCTATTTATACAGTAATTGGTTTGTTCATGTTCATTAGGGCCCATCCTGTCATGTGAAGCCTCCTAGCTGCCAATGTATAACAATCTAATGACGAGTATTAATTATTATTATTACCAACTAAAGCCTCCATCCCTGAGACTGGAGGCAGTGACTATCGTATATGGGTTAACATACTAAAGAGGCTATTATGAAAGTCTTACTCACCAATGGCCGACTAACACAGATATATTTTGTTTTGCTGAGATGTAAGGATAAGATTGCCCGCTTGTATTGGGGCTTTTCCTCTCAGGAGTTTTTTTCTTCCTTAAACGGCATTTTTTTGCTTTAACATAACATTAACTCTTTTTTTGTTTTTTTAATAATATAACGCTTTTAATTTGATAGGAAAACAACTTCCTGTGCTAACACTGGCTAACTTGATGTTCACTGCGTGGCTGCGTGAGAAGTGTACGTCGTAGCCATAGCAACAGCAACAGCGTGGCACTGCCAAGAAAAAGTCAGTCAAAAGGTCTTATATTGTGTAATTGTTGTCGCCTTCTTTCGGAAGAGACTGTTTAATATGGGTAAGTTAAGTTCTTTCTGTTTACAAGTCGATAGCAACAAGCTTCATTCTTTTATAAATGAGCGTGAGAAGCTGTGTGAGGACAGAGACCGCAATGATTTGTTTACACTGTTAGCTACATACGCCAGCTTTTGAGATTAGCATCTGTTCATATATACTGCTCGACCCAGTTTATTTCGTGTAATTTTTTAAGCAATGCTTCTCCCTCATTAGATAAACAAAGATCTACAGCATTGCAACTTGGAGTTCATGATAACAAAACTGCATTTCATTTATACTGCAACATTTCATACTGCTAAATGTTGCTGCTATTACCCATATATGTCACTTTATGCCATACCATGTCACTTTAGACTGTCACCTATGTCACTTTTGTATACCAATTGCATATATTCCTTCAATTCTATTTGTACTTGCCTTCTTGCTACTTGCCTTCTTCTGTCTTAGTGCGTTGCAACAACAGAATTTACCCTCTGGGGATCAATGAAGTACTATCTTATCTTATCTCTTATTTATTTTAGACACAAACGCACAAGCACAACGTGTCTCTCATTCGTTGTCATGCTAGCTAACTGTCCTACTTTATTGTATAATAGATGATATTATATCAGTGTAATACAGATGTAGATGTATAAATAAATATATAACTTAAACTTAAAATTGCTTTCTTAAGAGGTTTAGGCCTTCAAGTTATCCTTAAATTATGTCATGGATTTATTTCATATATATGTTGCCAAAGTTAGCATTTTTTTTACACTGTAAACATGTGCTATAATTGTTTCTGTAAACTATTTTCTGAAGACTGAAAAGCTGCTTTTTTGACAGGAAGGAGGCCTTGTTGAAGATACCACTATAACAAATCTCTTTGCCCACTCACTTCTTAAATAAACAATTATCTTGTGGATCAATAAAATCTAATTATTTCAACTCCATCTGCTTCATCAGGATAAGGGGTCATTGACATTCCTTTATCATGGCTCATTCCTTCAGAGCCAAATGTTCTTTGCCCCTCAGTGCTTGTCTTTGTGCTCGTGCCGAACAGTGGGCCCTCATGAGTTTATATGTTCGTGTATATTTCCTCTCACGATTCAGGCATGCGTCCATGCAGAATAGATGAGTTTATGAACAGCTTGCCTCTTTCACATTAGACTGATTAATAGTTCAATCAGGGCTAAAATGGACAAAATGTCACGGGGGAACAGTTGTCATGCAAAATCAGCCCCTTCTATCCGGGTCCATCTAAAAGGATAGGCCTGCTTAATGCTGTCACAGGGCGTTACTAATTTATCTGTGTTGTGTGAGCCCGTGATTGAGGATCTCGGCTGTGTTTTAAATGTGGAGCCTGGAGACAGTAGGGGGGCAATCAGGCTATTAGCGTGCGTGAGCATGAAGCCTGCTCTTTGATTGGGCAGGGTTTGTGTGTCTGCACTGGTGTGAGTGTGAAAGAGACGGAGGGCGCACACGTGCTTGTTTGCATGCTAGTGCTTAAATGTTTCAGTGTGTGTATGAAGTTAAACCTCCCTATCTTTGTATGGGTTCTTAAATTGTCTATAGATGGGTGTGTGTCTGTTTGTGTGCATTGTGCCTGTGGCCAAATCCTTTTGCGTTTGTGCTGTAAATTTTCCCGTGTGTCCTCTCACTCTATTTCCCTCTGATGGTTTGTGAGGGCATTTAAAGTCTGGCATGCAGCCGTGCACAGGGAACCATCTGATAGGAGTGACCTCTGGCCCCAAGTTAGCCAGAGGTATTTAATCTGAGGTCAAGTGTTGGGTTGGCGTGATTCTTCCCCCGCACTAATGGTGAGCTGATAGATAAATGCCCTGACAGCGTGCACACACAGATAGACAGACAGAGGCGGGGTGAGGCTTACATTACTGTTCCCCTCGCACGACCTCCTGCACCCATGGCCACACTGGTGACTGTTCCTCAGTGGCCACTGTTATACCACAGGGGAACGCTGCACTCTTCCTGTTTTGTAGCAACCAAAAAACAGAACAGAGGGTACATTTCTTTCTTGAATTTTAAAACTAGTACACGTTATACTTTGAAACTTTCACCTTCATCATAAGTTGAAACCAACGTCCACAAAAGGAGTTATAAAAACTTTGTTTCAGCGCTTGAAGGTTGAATCAGTCTTTGTTAAACCTCGTGTCCCCCTGCAGTGGAGGACAGGCTAATGTATAGCTGTGAAGTAAAAACACCCTCAGCTGTGAAATGCTGTAATCTACAGTCTATAAGCTTAATGCCATAAGCTTGACTGATTAATCTATTGAATAGAGTGTGCAGCAAATAGGTTTAATATGGTGCACATCACGCTAAGGGATTTGCCCTTACATTAACCTCAGAGGCAATGTGCTATTCATCATTAAAAAGTACCTCCCATTTTCTCCTGAAAGAGTAGTCAATTTCCCCGGGCAACATTGGCCAGAACACAGTGTCTTAGAAATGTAGAAAAAATACTTTGAAATCAGGGTTTGACTTTAGGAGTGATTTGAGGGCATGCTTATGTAATTACACACAAACTACTTCTCTGGAAGCTGCTTTTGTTGGACATTGTGTTCTAACTTGAGGGGGATTTTATACGTATGAATCTGAAAGACAGAGACAAAGAACACAGAAAGACTTATCTCTCAGGAGGTCAACAAAATTACCTTTAAACAAATAATACACAAACAAAATATTACAAATTGTGGTGGACTTTTAAAAAAGATATTTCCAGACTTTTAAAGACATGATTATTTTCCTTCTTTATAAATCAATCGTTCATTGCAGGTCTAGCTTTTAGCACCAAATAAAAACCCTCAACACATACTGTATTATATTTCCAGTATAGCTAATTCTGCTTCTTGTTTCTAGGAGACAAGGACAGATCTATGGAAGCGGAGCAGGAAGGCGAGACGGAAATGAAGATGGTTCTTCACTGTCCTCCGATCTACCCACTCCCTGAAGCAATAAAAAAGGTAGGAAGTGATTGAAAAAGTGTGTTCCTGAAAAACCCAGGCTGGTACCTTCCTCTTTTTATTTGAGCTTATATCTAAATGCCAAGGGAACTTATATGAAATCATGTTCAGCACCGACATGCATTCAGCTAGAGACCATACAGTATCATCTTCAAAGCATCATGTTAATGAAAGACCATATTGACACAACATATGCCGTTAGTAAATGTGAATTTTTTTTATAAAGCAGAAATGTGTTGAAACATATTTGTTACGTCCTGATGAGTGTCTCCTCACCGCGCTCTCTCCATATGCTGCAGTATTCCATATGATTTGAAAAAGAAACGGGAAAATGTCTCCTCTTTGAATCCTCCATCTGTTTCAAGATAAAGCACACAGGACGTAACAAGGCAGTGATAGCGTGTTGCTTTATGTCCTTGTCAATGGTAGGTGGCAGTTACATATTCCCATATGATCTGCCATATGTTATGAATATGAATTAGCAGGGAATGTCTCTTTGTCTTTCTCTGAACAAGAAACACACAGAGCATCTCCTCCTCAGTCTGTCAAAGGGAATTATTATCTCCAAAGACCATGTATTACTGAAATTAATAACTCTGACACTAAAGCATTTTTCACACTACAGCATGCATTCTGAAAATGGGTTTCATGCCCTTACATCAAAAAATGTACTGAGCGCTTACAAAGCAAAGTAATTAGATTAAGAAAATGTTTTGCCAGTGGGAATGTCTTGTAGTTTTACTTCCCCTTCTGGCTGTCAAAGAACAAGGTGAAAGAGCATTTCCTCAATGGTCCTGAGGAAAGTTAATTCATCTCATGCTTACGGGAAACCGAGCCAACTCGGAGTCGTCACTGCATACAATAGAAACCTTTGTAAAAAATCATCTTCTCCACATTACAACTGCAGGATATTCTAAACAATGGTGTAGCTCTGTAGCTCTCCAAAGGCTGGGAAAGAAGACAAGTTTTCAGTCTTAAAATCATGCTCTTGCTTGAGTTAGTTATCATAGGAGTGAGACACACTGCCCTAAAATGATTGCATGGTATTGTAAGGTATTTTTGCATTATAATATTTATGATATGATTCAAAATGATTAGCAACTGTAATGTTTGTCTACACTTTTCCCGACTTATAAAAGCATATGTGTAACGTGATGAACTCTGAATGTGCAGAACTGCGCCATAACATAAGTAGAATTTCTCATGGAAAACAATATAAAAGAGGGTGTAGCCACTATGATGTCAATGGTTTGTTGACAATGACACTCAATAAATCAACCAATCAATCAATCAGCTTCATTAATCCCAATTCCCCTAGTGGGATTAATCAAGTTCTTTGATTGATTGATTTTGGACTGCCACTTTAAAGCCTCTAGTGTTGCATTTTGGCCGTAGCTATCATGTTTTTTTTGGACCAGAGGTGACCATATGTGGACGATAGGGTGCAAGTGAATAGGAGTAAGGGGTTGGAAACGCTATGTTATCAAACTTATACAGTTATAGGCTACAATTTATGCATAAGGCTTGGATCATTAACCACAGTGTTTCTCCAAAATAGGAGAATCTATTTTTGATGGTTGCTGACCGGAGTGGTTTAGACTAAAGCGCTAAAAGAGATTTAAACCTTCACATTATTTACATAAAGTCATCCCTGCACAGTGAATTTGGAAATTAGCTGTTGAGACCAAAACTGTTTTTTAGTACCAGGCTGTAAACACGTTTATTTCTGATTCAAAGTTGGGCATTTTAATATGGGGCTCTCTCGGGATCAATGACTATATACTGTAGATGGACGACACGTCTCCATCTGTTCTCATTGTACAGAAAGATGCCAAAATAGTCCCCATGATAGGTGCTGCCATCTTGAGATGGTGACGTTATTTGGAGCCAGAGTTTGCGTAGTAGAGATCAGTGGGTGGAGCCACTTCCGCTAACCAAAAACACACATTTAACTTACTGAAAAAAACTGCAAGGATCCCGCACGCTGGCATGTTTAACAGCAGAACAGCTTCTTGTGTTGGTCTGAGGTTAACGTTCACAGA
Source organism: Semicossyphus pulcher (assembly GCF_022749685.1). Taxonomy (NCBI): domain Eukaryota; kingdom Metazoa; phylum Chordata; class Actinopteri; order Labriformes; family Labridae; genus Semicossyphus; species Semicossyphus pulcher. The sequence continues at coordinate 20,860,930 of NW_027211692.1, read as the reverse complement.
TGTGGGAACTTCAATGAAACTTCAATGATCGTTTTAGTTACGTTTCCTCTCGATGTCCCTTCTCTACTCTGCTAATCTGGAACAGATCGGCTGCAGGAGCCGTATTTGTCAACAGAGCTGCCAATCATCCTTTTTACAGCATCAAATAAAAATAAACTTGTCAGAAAAATGAACACTTGGATGTAAATCAGCATGACAAGAACTAACTACAATGACAGAAACCATGTTTGAGAAAAATACAATATATACTTTGACTCATGTCCCATCTGTTAACATGGAGGAGGCGAGCTTTATAACCTATACTGCAGCCAGTCAGCAAGGGGTGATAGAGATGTTTTGGCTTCACTTTTTAGGGAGCTGTCATATCGTCTATCTTTTTATACAGTCTATGATGGGGGTCGACTCACTTTAGGAGCCGGCCACAAGTGGCCAAAAGTGGAACTGCAGTTGTAGGTAATTCTACATCAGACTCGCCGCATAACACTGCATAACGCTATATCACCGTCAGTTGGGGGGTTGGGGTAAACCCAAACCAACATGGCTCTCAGTGTTATCATAACCCGCTCTTAGTGTTTTCATTAGTCATTATAAACAGAAGGAATGATAGCAAAAGCTACAAGATCCGTTTTGTAATAAACAAAATTATCCTTTTATATATGTTTGGCTACAGCACATTATCAGTTACATTCACTATCTGTGACCAACTGATACGACAGGTCATAGGTCACGGAAGTTAGATTACTCACTGAGGCTGCTCTCTATCTCTCTGTACTTGGCCCTCTCTTCATGTCACTCTCAGTTCCTCTAACTGTTGCTCTCTAGTAATTTCTGGAATTTCTCAATGAGGCCAGACTGCTGACACTACACCCCCTAGTATTATGTTCCATGCCCATGTACAGGCACAATCCACCCAGTCTATCCAAAGAGTCATCAAAAAACACACCAATGCACAGTGCAGACTCAATCGTCCATCCCTCTTTCTGCCTGCTGCATCATGGCCAACAAACTCAAATGAGAATCCATTTTATTTATTGATTTCTGTGCTGGGCATCCATTTCTCCCCACAGTGTGTGTGTGCATCCGTTCCAGTCTTTCTGTTTATGCTTTGTCACGAGGGGCATGTGATAACCAGACACAGAGCAAAGAAAGGAGAGAGAGAGACAATAACAAAGATCAGAGAGGGAGGGAGAGACTGACATTTTGATCATAGCTCATCCATCTGGTTTAGTCGCAGGATCTCCCTCCCTCCCTCCTTCCTCTCCTCCCTCTGCCATCCACTTGGTTTCCAATAGGTCCGTAAAATAGAGGATGTTCTGGGCTTAGCCCCCCGCTGAGTACACTTCAGCACCATTTATTGGAGGAGGCTTAGGTGGTTGGGGGCGAGCAGAGAACAAAAAACAACAGAGGCCGTGTGCGTTTCAACTCAAAGCTGTGGGCAGCAGCATGTGCACCGGTCGGTGTGGGAGGTGAAGAGGAGGTGGTGTACTAACAGGCCCATTTAAGTGCTGTTAATCCTGGTGTGCTGGGAGAGGGCTGGCACCGAGGTTTAATGGTGGGCTGCTGAGAAGGAGAGCGCTGCGGTTACACACACTCACATACAATGGCTCCCACCTACACACCCGGGCGCTAAAACACACATCCTTGCACCAAACTTCCACGTGTTTATTGTGTATTTACACACAGAGGGATGCAGCTCACATACAGCGACAGGGACACACAAGTTGTAAACACCTACTCATACGAGAAAGGAAAGTCAACGATGTTAGAGAGGGTGTGAGGGTGTTTTCTTTCCATGTGGTTTTATTTCAAAAACGTGCAAGTTTGGTGGACTGAAATGTATTTTTGAATCTTTGTTGGATATGAAGCGTCTGTGTGAGAGCTTATCTTCTGTCCGGGGTCTGTTTGGGCAAAGATAAAGTCTTCCAGCTTCCTACTGTCTAGATTATTTTGGTAGGGTTCATGCGAGACTAGTCTTCCATCCTCAACACAGAACTTTTATTTCTGCCACCACAGTAACTTTAAAAGTGAACATAAAATAATTTGCAAATTTGCATTTATTGTAAATATACTGAGGCTGCTGTATGCTGCTTTGCAGTTTAACACATTATCATGTAACTACAGCCACACTTCCCCTCTGTCCCTGTCTTTTTCCTTTCTCAAGGAAACACAGGTACGTTACTTAGTTATGATCTTGGAATTGGAGATCTCCTGAAACCTGCTTCTCTTAGCAGGTGGCCGGACTAAAAATAGCAGTGCATTAAAAATCACAGGGGGCTGCGTTGGCGTGTTGCTACAGGTACCTGAGAGGAGATTAAATATGATCCAGGAAGTCCAGTTTGATTAAAAAGTCCATTAATTTGAAGGATATTCAGATGGTTAAACACTGCCCAGAAGTCTAGAACACTGTGAGACAGAATACTGTAAAGTTATGTTGGCAGCAGTCATATCATGTTATCTTTTGCAGTCACGGGTGAAATTAGAATATCCAGTGAATGTTACAAAGTAGTCTACTTGGATTTCTTTGCTCGGGCTTATTCGATTGGCACAATGAAATAACACAGCGTGCTGCTGGATGACGTTGTGTGTTGCAAAAAATATTTAAATTTATGTGGAAGCCATCTGCCAAATGCAGTGACACACTGCTTTTGTCAGTGGGAACACAAAATACGCCTTTGTCTATTTCCACCACCATAACTCACAACAAAGCTGTTCACTCCTTCCTTACTTGGCAGGATTTCTCTCCAAGTTGTCAAAGTGACACTTTAACTTTGGAGATTTGTTCTCTGTTTTCTTGCGCAGAGCTCCAGTCCAAATGTGGCTGACAGATTAGTTGTTGTCAGTGCAGCAGCTGAGCACCTCTTGTTCTCCGTGAGGTGCTGATACTACCTTTTCACTCCTCAAGTGTCACAGACTGCGAGCAGCTCAAACACACTGTGTAACAGGACAAGACGTTCACCTCAGAGAGAGGGAGAGAGAGAGAGGGAAGCACGGAGAGGAAGAGAGGGAAAGAAGCAAGGAAAACAAGAGGGACAATACTCCCTGTTAAATGTTGGTGTCTGTGAAGAGCCCCGAAACACAATGTAACAGGACAGGACGTTCACTTTGGAGATAATTAGAGAGTGAGCGGAGAGCAAGGAAGGGAGCATCCCAGTGTGTGTGCCTGAGAGATAAGTGAAAGATTTTCTATCGTGTTTTCTTTAAAGAGAGAAGGTCAGTGGAGAGAATAAAACCAGAAGAACCAAAAATGAAGACACGCATACATAGAAATACGTCCAGCTCTCTCCCTTGTGCTTTTTAACTTTAGAGAGTAGATTTTGGAGTTAAATGTCTGCACAGTCTGACTGAAAAGAGTATTAGCAAAGCAGCAGCTCCAGTCCTTTGTCTGCGTCTATGCAGGATGTGTTCAGTGCAGATCACCCACATTTTGGCAGTGCTCAGAGCCTGACACTTAATCACTGTAGTTACGTGGTAAAATGGCAGAAAATAGACTTGGAAAGTTAAAACAGCGTTGGGTTACAGATAAGTGCAAGTGAAATGCTCGTTGTTATGCGGCCTTTGTAGACAGCCAGCTGTGTAGGCGCTTGGGACAGATGACTGTAACATGCGGCTGAAATACCTCTTTGTCGGGCGGATTAGGAGGAGCTTGTCATTGTGTAACCAAGGTTACAACATTTTACAAAGTTAAATGAAGAAAACAATCACATTTTACTGTACTTTAACCATACATCTGTCAGACAGTGGTATGCCCTTTGCTGAGTTTGATAATAGATAGAGGAAAGCAATGTGTTTCATGTACACCTGAACATGTTGTGGAGCTTTAAACGTAAATTGACCGTTCGCTAAGTCCCGCCCCCCCTTGGTTACTGTTGCTAATTATCCCACTTTTTCACTTTGTTTAAAGCACATCAGGATATTGCTTGCATACCGTGGGCTTGATCCATACACTGGATCTGTATTAACTTATGATTGATTTTCAACTGCTAATATGCTAACTTAGCCAAGTTAGTTAGTGTCTTAACTTGAGTTTTTGGCTAAGGAAAAGCTACAGATATGACCCCCTCCTCTAAACTTTGAGGAGATCTGCTGTCGGACTTGCAGATTCCATATGCACAGCGTTACGGCATCTGAATTCTTGACAGGCCTCCTGTGTGTAGTTACGGTTGCTAACGTAGGATTGGACATCGGCCGTTCAAGCGAGGGGCTTAGCGAACAGGCCAATTACAAACCATCACATCGCAATAACATCTCACTTGTATAACAATAAATGCAGCAGAGACATGGCACATGTAAGATAACTGGTAGCTGTGATCAGAGTTCATGCTGTGGCCACACTGCCCTCTGTATGTTGATAGGATGGGTACAAAAAGGGACGGGGCCCCATTTCTCTTCATTATGTTTGGAAAACAGAATTTATCCTTCTGTAAAAAGTTGTGCTAACCATTTTAAATCAATCAATCACTTAAATCAAACTTCTATCAGCGGTACAAATCAGTCAGACCTGTTGGCTGACATGCAGAATGCTTGGACCAAACTTCATGTGGTGAATTTTAGCTGCATTTGTATGAAAATGTTTGATACAAATTTATTTTTACTTGAACTAAAATTATTCTCCACTGGGTTGAGTGAAACAGACCCTTTCATTAGTAAATGTTTCATCTCTTTCTTCATAAAAGAGACTCAGATTGTCAAAGCATTTCTTGTGAGAACAAAACAATATTTCAGTGGCAGGAGGGCATCAGTGTAAAGACGACAAGTCTGGTGTCTTTGCTGAAGAGCTGATTCTTTTTCTTCTACTTCAGTATGACTGTAATATGACGCCTGCTGCGTCTGATTCTAAAAACATCTTAATCTTCTCGCTCTTGTAATCGGGTTCAAAGTAAAGTTGTCACTCAAACTCCTCGCCTCTATCATGTCTTTCTGAGCCGCTGATTGTTGGCTGACCAACCGAGGGCTCTCAACTGCTCTCGCTCTCTATCTCCCTCCTCCCTCCATCCATTTTTAATGCGAGCATGGCAAATTCTTCTAGAGAAAAAAGAGGAGAGACGAGCCTCATGTCCCAGTGAGCTACACCATGCTACACATCTCTCTCCATTTCTCTTCTCTTTCAGTCTGTCCCGCTTGCTTTTCTTTCTCCTCCCCTCAGTTCTCCTTCCTTGAATAATGGATAGTTTTAAACCAGACACACTCCTCCCTCTTTTGTCTCCTTCCCCTTCAATAAGACTTCAGGAAGTTGCTGGATAATGGCAGCACATGTGTTGTCTGGTCGCTACAATCAGCGTATGTCAGACTTGCCTCTCTTCCTCCTCCTCTTTCGTTATCATCTTCCTCACCTTTCCTGCCCTTTTTCAGTGTGTTGTCTTAAATCGTGGGGGGGGGGGAGAGAGATTAAGAGAGGGAGAGGGAGAGGGGGGAGGCTTCATCAGGTGAATGCTGATCTGCAGTAATGACTGGGAGACAGCGGGGGGATTATTGTGCAATATTGTCACGGGTGTTGTCTGGAGCCTGGAAGTACAAAGTGACAATAATGCATGTTAATCCAGGGGTCATTGCAAGGTCACAGCTGCTTTAATGTGGCTGTTGTTTTTGAAAGATACACTTTAATCAGGCGTTCAGACAGTCAACTCAAAAATACAAAGGCAACTACTCATTGTGAATAATTGTTGTGTAAAAACCCTTAAATTGTACAAGCAAAGGTGTTTTTATTGACTCAATATTTTTCAGTCTTCAACAGTCATACAGAGAGGAATTCACTGTTAACAGAGGGCGAGTTTGCTCACTGATAGGTGCCAAAATGGACCATTATAAACGTTATTCACAAAAATATATTTCAGCAAGTGGTGCGAATAACACTTTTTGAAGACCAGAAAATCTTTCTCGGTTGCATTCACTACAACTCTCACTGTAATTTAATGCTCTGCTATCATTTCCTTTCATCACAGCGCATTCACAGCTGAACACAGCCAGTCCTGGCATGTTTTGTGGGTGATGTCTTTTAGAAAAGCTCAATAACTCTGGTAGAATTCGAGGGAAAATGGGTACAACATAAAGGTAAAGTACACCACAATACAGACTAATACATGGCTAGAGGACAGGATTTTCCTTGTAATCATTTAATTAACCTTAACAATCTGCCCACCCCCTCTCGATGATCTAAAGTTGAAGTTATGTGTGAAGTCAGGTTGAATTAGTTCTTCTCTGTTTTACTCATTCATAGGTGTCTGAAGCTTCTTTGCAAAATGCACTTAGATTCAGCACAGAGTTAAACACTGCAGGCGACGGCACTTGTTTTCTCTTGCTCAAGAAGGTTAAATGAGGTCGCATTATGCATCGCTTCACCGGCTGTCATCCAGTCAGACAGAATGTCATTCCACCTGGTTTGAACTACGAACAAAGAACTCAAAAGTAGGAAAATGTTTCGAAGGTTTGGGTTCACTGACAAACTGGACAGCCATGAAAAAAAAAATAGAACAAGCTCAGATTGACGGGCAGGCAGACATGCAAACACATTTCAGCCAGTGTTACCTCCCGTGGCCTCTCTTGGCTTATGTGCTGTGCCATGTCGTGCCGAGCCGTGTGTTGTGATGCGTGGTCTAGTGGGGCTAACGGAAGCACATGTGTTGTCTGCTAACTCTCATTAATGTAACAGACTATACTCCCCCTTCTCTCTCATGCTTCTTTATACACTGGTTGCCCTGCTGTCCTGCCTTCACCTCTCATGTCTGCAATCGGTCTGCCTTTCAAAGCTGAGTCCTGATAAACAGACAGAGACAGTCAATAATTCATAATGCAGCTTTTCTGTTGGTCTGTTGGTATAGTGTAAAGCGTATTATAAGTTATCAAGTTAACAATCAGGGAGATGTCACAAACCAGGTTGCACCATTTAGTTCTAATAGGTCTAGGAGATATGACAGAAAATATGATCATTTAAGCCCTTTTCCCAAAACACACGCTAACACCCTTTTCCATTAAGCTTTTTTTGCTTAATGGGAAAGGTCACAATCAGCATTCAGACCCAGGTCAAATGAACCTCTGCAGTAGACCCGGTTAATTATTGCCTCGGCTCTGATCGACATTGATGGGAACACAAAACCCCTGTCAACACGCTAATCTCCTACCCCTCTTCGGTGCGATGCTATGCTCCGTCTGTCTGTCTGTCATCTCAGTGACAATTCCGCCCGTCTTCGTCCAAGCAGCGCTCAAACATTGTTCAAAATTTTTCGCCACCGAGTGATAAACGAATGAGTTACAGATACAATAAAGACCTAACCACCGTAACATCTTCACTGTTTACTAACCCTATCTCCATTGCATTTCTGACGTCAGATGGTGACGCAGCAGAAAAGAGACCAACAGGAGTATACTTCACTGGTAATGCGAAAAGAGACAATCGTCATCTTTAAGTGGGTCTCCCTGGGTCTGATAAACCTGAGTCAACGCGCTCATTTGGTAGGAAAGGGGTATGTGCTTAGCTGATTCTTAGCTGCCACTAACATTAGCTCAGCTTGTTTTTAGGTTTGAGCTTTAGTTGTTCATTGTTCAGGCAGCTTTTAACTGGAGCTGAATTATCTGCAGAACAAAACGCACAGGCCCGGTAAAACCAGTACAAAGACACAGGACATCAGTAGGTGCCGCTAACCAAGCTGCCGCTAACGTTAGCTAGGCTTGTTTCAAAGAGCGCACCGAAAAATGTAAAGAGGTCTCCTCCTTATTAAAACCAACAGAAAGAGCACTAGTGTTTCCTTTCACCCCACCTCCCCACAGCTGTTGTACTGAGGCTGTATGCTGGGGAAAGTAACTCTGGATTCAGCTGTTAGCTAATTTATAACTTTAGGAACTAACGATTTCAATAAATGCTATTTAACTGTTCATACTGTGAAGTTAATGTGCCTCAATAGAAAATCAGAACAGAATGGACGCAGGCAGTCTTCTGCGTGCTCCTCGGGCTAGTTGTTTGTTGTAGTTCCATCCCGTGCCGTGCCATGCCGTGCTGTGCCTCGCCCTGTGTTTGGATGTGATGTGATGCGTGGCCAAGTGCCGGTCGAGGCAGCCATAGGTGATTCTTTCCCTGCCACTGCCCTTTCCCGGCTTCCACGCAAAGGAGCAACTGAGGTAGGCGGCCATGCAGACGGTGAAGGAGAGGCAAAGAGAGAGAAGATATGCAAATGCAAGGACGGCCAATCAAACGACAAACAGGGACCCTGGATTAAACCCCCCCCCCCTTCCAAGACCCCACTTTGTTATGGTATTTTTTTTTTCTTACCACATGTTCCAAACTCTATTTCCTGCACTTTGTCTGATGTGCTGACTCTGTCCTGACTTTCTGGTTGCTGTTTATTTTAACCTTTGCTGTGTGAATACACAGATCTGTGTGTGTGTGTGTGTGTGTGAGTGATTGACTGTGGATTCCTCTGTGCGACTCCTCCATGCGGACACACACAACCCAGACACTGGCCATCTCACACACTTTGATTCATCCACTCCACAGTACAGTATGCCCCTGATCTGTCTACCCCCCGCCCTTCTCTCTTCTGCTCGCACGCCTCGGCCCCCCCTCCTGCACTTCCCTTTATCCCTTGTGACCGCTACTACCCCTCCCTTTCCCCTCCTCTGCACACACCCAGATACACACAAACACACTCACACACACACACACACACACACACACACACACACACACACACACCCAAATAAACAGCCATAGAAACACATTCATTCACAAAGATACACACACAGTTTAGTGGTCATGGAACTTACACATACGCACAAATATTCACACACATGCCCACATCTTTAACTCATGCACTGGCTCATAAACACACACACACACTTGTCATGTGATGTGTGATGCGCCATGGGGTCCAGATGAGTGGAATCTCAGTGTTGGCTCTCGCTACACTGAGCACCACAGGGGGTCTTTATCGTCGCAAAAATCAACAAAGCCACAGTCACGAAGCGCTGTCTCGATCACACACAAACACGAGCACGCACATACATATGCAGCCATGTGCACACTCGGACACACACACCAGACCACACAAATAACCAAAAGAGTAAAAAAACAACAATGAAAAAAAAACCAAGAGCGCTCACACACGCACACAAAGTGACAAAAGCTCATAAAAACATTCTGGTTTTGACACGCAAAGACATGAGCACAGCTGGACAATGTTTTTAGAGGGACACACTCACACACACACACACTGCACAAGCCCTCACGCACTTTCTCAGTCCAAAAAAGAAAATAATTTAGGAAAATTAGGCGAAAAAAACATGGATAAGACCCTTAACTACTTAATCCCTTCTTAAATGCTTGCGTGATCTATCGTGTCTGTGATTTCACAGACCAGCAGAGAGCGGAGCGGGATGAAGTGCCAGCTAAGCAGATAGAGAGGAGAAAGCATTTGTGAGATTGAAAGGGAGAGAAAGAGTTTAGAAGGATTCAGGTATGATGCGAGGCAGCACTCCTGCCTTTGTTTTTTTCCTCTCTAAATCCGCCGCCCATCATCATATCACTTGATTAAACCTAATCCTAATGCCTCTAATCCCCCAGGCACCCAAAAAAACGCCTAAGTGCCTCGTACCCCTGCATAACATCTCTAAACAGATTTCAATAACAGTTTTTCTGTGACTGTTTGTGAGAGTGGGATATAGTTGTTTTTTTTTGCTTTCTTCTTTCAAAAATTACACACGTTTTCCAACTGAAAATAAGAGAACATAAACTGTTTCGTCTGTGTGCAAATTCTCTTACTGCTTTGTTAATCTGCATGCTGTCTGTCCCTCATTAAAAGCTTTGTGCCTATACAAACTAATGAATGCAAAGGAGACAAATGTTATATTTTTGTGTCAGATTTAGGCTGATACATGGATCAGTCTGTTGGCAGTTAAGTACCAAGAACTTTTGTTACAAAAGCCCTTTAGAGTTTGAGTTAGTCTAGAATTCCACTGGAAAAGTAAGCTTCAAAAACAGATTAGTAACAAAAAAGGAAAGTCCCATAAAAGTGAGGACCTTTAATCTGCTTAAAGACCTCATTCACACAGTCCTGGCCTTTCTGGTGCCTTTGGGTGCCTGCATTTGTTGTCAAGAAATAAAGTTACTGTATGCCAATAACATAGCTCTATCTTCTCTTGGAAGATTCTTCACAACATACTCCAAACACTTCACATTCATTTGTAAGTTATTTTGATGTGGAAACTGATAAAGTACAGTGTGTTCTCATGTGTGATGCATACAGGTACATAGTGTGTGTGTGAGTGCACCATGCATGCTACTGTGGATAAGTGACTGCACGCCTGTTTGGTTACTTTTTGGTCATGGAATGCGTGACTGAGTGCGCAAATGGACATGGAGGGTATACTGTGCAAGCATGTGTGTGTGTGTGTGTGTGTGTGTGTGTGTGTTACATGAAAGGTCCATGTTCGTGACAGTGACCCTATTCTGGTGTTTTGATGAGCCAGATGGATCACGGCAGCTGTAGCTGAGGAAGCGGAGGTGGACGAGGGAGAGGAACAGGAAGATGAGGAGGAGAGAGAGAGAGAGAGAGAGAGAGCGAGACAGAGATGATGGAAAAGGATGCAGGGGAAACCTTGAGGATTAAAAGAAAAGACAAAGGAGGAGGTAAAGTGAATGTAGCAGAATAGAAGTTGTCAATCTGGGAACAACTAGATCTTTTCATGTGTCTTGTCTGCACAGCAGTCTGTCTCCACCCCCCCAAACATGAGACAATGAGCGCAGACATTTGCACACAGACACACACGCAGACAGTCAGGGAGTTAAAAAGGCATCGCGTAAATTAATTATGTTTCTTATCCTGGCAAGGCACCAACCACCCACAGAATGCCCCCACCCTTTCGCCCCCACCTGCACCCTCTGCTCCACTCCACCCCTCCTAAATGTTTCACATCAGGCGAGAGGTAATAGTCGCATGTTTAATTGATGGAGCAATGAGGCATTGTGGTGATAACATGGGCTGTGGAGGGGACCAAGTCACAAAAACACAGACACTCAGTCACACACAGAGCTGCCTTAGTACCTGTAAGAGGTGGATGAGACAGTGTTTGCTCTCTGTGGTTATTGACCAAGGACACACACAAACACACACACACACACACACACACACACAGCTACTTCATCATGGATTTACCCTGAGGCCTTATGCATGTTTTGCATAATTACATTCATTATGCTTACTTTATAATAAGATCTTTGTAACAGATATTTATGAACTCTATGTATAATAGAATAATCAATAGCAGATGATTCAAAACTAGATTGAATAACTGATTTTTTACTTTAATTTTAATGTTTTAAACAAGAGACCGAAGCAAAGAGAGATAAGAGCGACACAAGAGGAGCCACACAAGTGTTGTGATCACTAAAGGACAAAGAGGTTCAGTGTGTCGAGAGAAGCATCAGCTGCTCCTTTTTCATCCCTCCTCTTTCTTTCTCTTTTTTCTTTTATTCCCTTATTTCATTAAATCTCTCCTCCCCTTCTGAGGTATTTTTTTTGTAAGCATGTGTGCCTGTGTGTGGTAGTAGTTTGTGTGTGTCTGCATGTGTGTGTGTGGAGGGGTTAGTTTTGTGGTTTGAGTGCTAAGTGAACGTGTCAGTGCCCAGGGCAAGGGGTCTCCCTGCGGGGCCAAACTCAGTCACGGGAGCACACAACCCACTGGTGGTGCAGACATTCTGCCCTCAGGGTGTGTGTATGTGTGTGAGTGTATGTGTGTGCGTGTGCTGAGAGTGAGCGATTGTGTGAGTTTCCTGTCTTTCTGGAGACGCTTATTTGAGTAAATTTGTCTTTGTGTGTGTCTGTCTACATCTGTGTCTTTTTGTTTATAACCACATACGTGCTTGTGCTTGTATCAGTGTGGGTTTTAAGGTGTGTGTGTGTCTGTCAGTCCTCGCGTCTTTGGGTGTGTGTTTTTGTCTCTGCCTTTCATCTGCCCCTGTGAGTTCAAAATGTGCTTCTGACTGTGTGAGAAAGCCTGCCTGTGTGTGTGTGTGTGTGCCAGTTACAAGTCATGGCTATGGCACGATTCACCCCCCAGGTCATTTTATAGTTGTGTGTTGCCCCCGTGTTGTGTGTCTTCATGACTACATCAATTGCAGAGAGGACTCCCCCACCACACCCACCATTAAACACACACACACACACACACAAATTTACATGCATAAGCATTTTTGGTCAAAACAACGAATGTCACACACACACACACACACACACACACACACACACACATTCGCCTAGTAGTTTTTGCTGTATCTATGCCTGCAGGAACCATGAGGACATCTGCACAGTAAACACTAAAGCCCCCTGAGCCCCAGTCCCAAATATTGCTCACACTTGCACGCACTCTCTTTCTGTCTCTCTCACTCTCTATGTCTTGTCCTCCCTCTCACACACACACACACACACACACACACACTTGCATATACTTGCATCGCTAACAGATAATAGCCAATATTCTCCAGAGTGCATTCTTTGGCAACACAATGTAATACATTGTTGTATTGTGAAGGATTTTCTCCTGCTACAGTGTTGTGCTTCCTCCTCTCCCCTTCTATCATATCAGTCCATTTTTTTTCTGTCAATCCCTAGACCTTCATCACGGCAAATATTAGACACAGGGAATTCCAACCCCTTAAAGTGAGACTATTATAGATTAGAGACAACACCTTTGTAGGGTTCCCTTGGATGATAAAGCAAAGACTTGCATTTGTTCTTTTCTTGTGCTGTAAGTAAGGCCTGTTGATTGTTTTTCATTAGTCTTGACTTATAATATGCTGTTGATTTATTCTGGTGCTGGAGCTCTCATATGACATCAAAATCAACATCTTTAGACATTGACATGCTTGTCCTTTCTAGCCATGCTAGCAGTATCTCAACTACTAGGCCTTTTAAAAATGTCAGCTCCAATCTCTTTTTTGGATTACCCGATCGTATTCATATTAAGTTCTGAGAAGCAACATAACAACGTGACTTTTGCAAATCGTTTTCCTGCCGCATTGGACGATCGTTTGAAATGCAAATCCATTTGGAAAGATAAATGTATCCCAGTTTGGGCACTCAAAATACCCAAATCAGATTTGTGTTTTGTGCCACTCACAAAGCCCCTCACAATATCAACGTCAAATCCAGATTGACAGTGCATCAGATTGGCTGACCAGAATCCATGCTGCTACGGACAGCTGCTCGCTTAGTTAGTCTGTCCAGAGGAGTTCAGCACCGCAAGGGTGTGTTCTTTCCCCTGTGCTTTTCTTTCTTTTTACTAATGATTTTATGATCAATGGTAATGATCTTACATTGGTTAAGTATGCAGTTGACATGGCCTTCTACAAAAAACAGACTTTCTTGGTAAAGTTGCATATTTGGCCAACATAAAGGCTTTGGAAACCTTGGGCCCGACCAGCCAGCTTATAATTAATGTGGCAAAAACAAAAGATACTCTGAACAAAACAGGACGTGAGCATTAAACCAGTTTCACTTATTGGTCTGTTGAAACTGTGGAAACTTTTAAGTATCTTAGTACAGTTCTGGACTCCCAGATGAGCTTCTTTGTGACTACAGAGTATACATTTAAAAAGTGTTAACAACAACTTTATCTTCTGAGAAGGCTCCGCAGCCTCGGTGTCAGTCAGAAGATATAAGATGTTGTGTAAAAGACCCTTGTAGAGAGTGTTTTCATCTTCCAGCCTGGTACGGCCACTTGCACTGAAGATCTAAAAACAAACTCTCTAAGATCATAGTCATGGCCAGTAAAATAGTTGGTATACCAAATGGTTTCCTCTGGCAACCAGAAATATCTATAAAAAGTATTTTATCCCAAGAGCAATCAACATCCTGAACTCTTCCAAGTGATTAACATTGACACAGGCACTGACATGGACTGTTATATTTTATGTATTTATGTACAATGTGACCATTTCTGTTTCTCAATTAATATCTCCTTGATTTACTTAATAGTTTCACATGAAAAAGGAAAGTACAGACAAGGCCACCACAATAAAACAGGACATTGGGGATGCAGCCATGAACTGAGTATAACTACAACATGCATCATAACAGAGACCCAACTAATCGATGATGAAATTCGTTGCCTACTATTTTAATCATCGATTTTAATCGATTTAATCGATTAATTGTTGCAGTCCTACTGTCATCATCATCCCTGTGATCATCTCTGTATATATAAATACCCACACACATAGAGAGAGAGAGAGAGGGAGAGAGAGAGAGAGAGAGAGAGAGAGAGACAGAACAAGCAAGTTGTCATTGTTCCTTTTAGTCAATACCATAAAATGGGGTAAGATTTTGTGTGTAAAATAATCTGACTTTTTCATATTTCATCATTTTTATCAAGTTTTAATACACCAAACTTGTTCAAATCATGATAATAACACTCTCAATCAATTCCTCATGCCAATTAATTTAGTCAGAAATCCTAGATGGCTGCAAAAATGGCTGATGAATTTTGAGTTGGGAACATCAAAATTTGTTTACTAGACACCATGAGGATTACAAAAAACGTACAAAAAAAAAGAAAAAAAGTAAGAAATATATATTCATGGGGTGCATGGAGACCCTATATTCCTACTAGACTATTATTGTCAAACATGTTCATGCTAAACTAAAATGTTCAACATGTCTAAACATTACTGCTAGTATGGCTGTAGACCCTTCAGGCCCTGTTTAAACAATCTATAGAGCATGCTTTAAAGTTCAAGGGCTGCCTCAAGATAGCAATGCACCACCAGTGCGCCTGACCGCACCTCATTTTTAGACCAACACACCCATAGGTGCACTGATGGGTGCAAGCATGTTTGCTACCTACACAATGGGAACTCAACTTAAAAATGACACCTGTGTTTTGACACCTGTGCTTTGCTTGGGGTGTTAGAACGGGCCCTTTGTCCTTTTGTGAGTTAGAATTTTAATTGCATTTGACCTAAGTGTTCAAAACCTTCTCTTCTAGTACCTCAGCTTTTGGTGTGAGTGCAATGCTCTTCTTCTACAGCCTCTCCTGTCTGTCTTTCTGTCCGTCATGGCTGCTAGAAGACAGACTCCCGCTGTCCTGAAGACATGGGGCAGACACAGTCTGCACCTTGACCTGACATGGATAGACAAGATGCTAACACAGAGCAAGAAGGCACTGTGATAGGTGAGGAAAGCTCCATGCAGCTGATGGAGACACTAAGAAGGAGAGAGAGGGGGAAGCTCTATCCTCTTAAATGCATCACCTGTCAATCATTTGTCATGTCAAAAGCACTTTAAAGTCTTGTCTGCCCCCCTGTCATTCTTTTTGACTTGTGTGTTAGCGTAAAGAAAAGCGAAACAAGAGAAGCAGAGGGATAGAGAGAGAGAAAGAGAGAAGGCATAGACGGTGGACATTCATTTAAACCCATTTCAGGGTCTGCCGGGAAAAGATTACAAGCAGTGGCTTTCAATCCGCTCATGTCTGTTGGTTTTGTTTGTAGTTGTAGATCACCAGAAAGGACAAAACAATGACATTCAAAACACTATTTAAATAGTTACCTGATTAGATTTCAGTCTTAGGCTCTTGATATTCAATGAATGTAAATAATGCTGGTTTCAAGCTCATCAAGTAGTCTTACATTTACATTTTTACATCTGGAGAAGCTAGCATGTTGAAGCCGTGTGATGGACTATACCAGATTTGCATTAAGATTTTCATTAGCTTTTCATTTGAATAGTAAGCTAATGAATATATACGCTGACTGACACTATTTGAATTGATCTCCATAGATTTGACCTTGTTGTCGTGTTACTCTCACGAAAGGATGAGTCAACACGACAAAAACTCACGAGTAATGACCACACCCATCAGTCCTTTGTGCTATGGCATAAATGTGCACATGATTGTCTGTTCAAGAGATGAGCTCAGTAAAATATGGCAGCTCTGGCCTGAATATGGCTTTGGAGAAAAGGTCATAGTAGAAGAAAAAAGATAATTCTGGTTGGCCATTAGTTTTCGAGATATTTTGGTCACACTTTGGATGGCCAAATCGACCATGGCTACCACATGACCTCTGTCTTGACAGCAGTTATTAGAGGATCTGTTCGGTTCCCTGTTGTCTTCCCACATATATCAGCTTTGTGTACAAGCCTCTTTCACCTTGTTTACATCATGTATCAGTCTATTTGGAGCTTTCTCACACGGGAGCTGTCGGCATGTCATCCAAATTTCAGCTGCCTCTCTGCCACACATCATCATCATGAAGATGAAAGCTCAGGGGATGTGATCTTATCCCTCATGAGTCTGACAGAAGTGACAACAGTGAAGAGAGAAAACACACAGAGAAAGAAAGATAATTTTGGGAGGTTATTTTCTGACAGACAGAAGTAAAAACAATATCTGAAGGGGGATTAGAGTATCTGTGTTTCTCTGCTTTGAACTGAAGATAAAAAGATGGTTTTGACACCAGCGATTGCAACAGATTTTGATGGATAATGTGGTGTGTGCATGTCAGTGTAAAATTTTTCAAAAAAAGCTTTGATACTTTGTAAACAATTAACTTTAAAATAACTGAATGATATTTATATACTCAACCTAAAATTCATTACCTGATGGATTTATATTCAACACAGGGGGAGACCTATCACAGCTGTCATTGGGCGAGAGACGGGGTACACCCTGAACTGATCACCAGTCAATCACAGAGCTGACACACAGAGACAGACAACCTTTCACACTCACATTCACACCTACGGGCAAATTAGAGTCACCAATGAACCTAATGAGCATGTCTTTGGACTGTGGAGGAAGCAGGAAACCCACGCATGCAGGGGAGGGTTAGGAACATGCTCCACACAGAAAGGCCCCCGAAATGCAAACCAGGATTTGAACCTGGTCCTCACAGCTATGATGCTGGTGGTGCAGTGCTAACCACTGCACCACCGTGCGCGCCTCATTAAACTAGACCCTTGCTTGTGCTGTATTAACTCTCAGATGTACGTCGCTTTGGACATTGTAACATTGTAACTCACATAATATTGTAACATCCAATCGGCGTAGAAAATAAGAAGTACTCTACATGTATTTGAAATACATATTCTTTAAATCTACACTCTTACCCTCATTTGAGAAATTTACATGCAATTAATTCTTTGTTTGTGATTTCTTTCACTAATGATGGAACACTAGGAGACTCATATTGATCCAGCATAGCCCAAAAGCACTGAATAAACTAGAAACAAAGGATGTTATCCTGCTATTAGCCGTTGTGCAGCAATAGCCCAGTTCAGTGTCATGTCAGTTTGATTAATTAACCAACTTGATTATTTCCATTGCAATAAACATAATAATTGACTGGAATAAGCCTTTTTTAAAATTCTGTTTTCAACTATGTTTTCTGTTGGTTTCTTCTTTTTTTAGATCATGAAACATATTTTCTGACTAATGTATCTGATATCAGTGAGGTTTACTTTTTCATCAAGCCACTGTCAACAAATTAGATTGAACCACAATCAGTTCTGATTATTTCTGATCAGTTTTTGAGGGTTTGAGGTTTAAATGTAAGAGTAGTTCTTAATGAGAGAGATGTGGCCATCACAAAGTGATGAAGCCCAATATTAAAAGAAACTTCATGTGTTTCATAAATGGTTGTACCTCTGTCATTACGTGTGAATAATGTTATTGTTATCATGTCCAACACTTGTGTGTGTATTTTTCCCTCAGATGGCGCACAGTGAAACGATGTGTTCTTACTGCGGGGTAAGCTACCTCATCTTCCACGAGTTCCATCAGCTCCAAACCCAACTTGCTCAGCTGAAGATCGAGCTCCAGGAACTGAGAGAGACTGCTGAGAGAGAGAAGGCCCAGAGAGAGGCACTGGAGCGGGGCAGGCTGGAGTGGGAGAAGGCATGTCACCTGGAGGGGCAGAAACAGGCGGAGGAGAAAGAGAAAAGCATCAGAAGAGAAGACATGGAGAGGGCTTTGAAAGAGGAGTTTGAACAGATGAATGAGAGGAAGAGGAAAGAGATGGTAGAGGAGTTCCAGAAAATCAGCGAAGAAAAAGAGAGACAACTTAGAAGAGAGCTGGGAGACGCAGAAGCGGAGAGACTGAGGAAGCAGAGAGAAGAGCTGGAGGGGAGGGCCGAGGAGAGGGAGAAAGTTCTGAGTGACGCACTTCAAAAGGCCAATAAAAATGTAGACGAGCTGAGAAAAAACCTCCAACAGCTGGAAGAGAGGTGAGGTTTTTATGTTTTTGTCTGTGCTTCCCGTCCCTGGTGTGAAATGATCTCTAATGCCAGGCTTCATGTGGGCAATTATCCTGTGAGTCATGCTGTTAACACAAAAACACACAAACACAGGCTCTGAGGAATCATACATATATCCTGCTAGCTCATGTATGAATGTGCATCTCTGACACAAACCTGGTTGCATAATTATATATCTCACTGTCATCTTTAATGTGTTCGTCATCCAGTACCCAGAAAAGAAAAAAAATAAATGAGGCTGAGTGTTTCAGCCTGATTTCAATGAAACAAGACTGTTTTACAATATTTACTGGGTGTTCATGGGCTGGATTTGTTTTGCTCAACAACAAACACACTCACACACGCCGGTGTTAGCGAGGCCTGACTTAATATTGAAGGAATTTTTTTATTTTAAAACAATGTTACCCAGATTGCAGACTGCATTTTATCAGAGAGTTTAAAATGTCTTTCTTGCTTAAATTTTTTCTTTTAATGAAGCCGCATTGCATGTTTCTCAGTTTGGATTAGTGTCCAGAAATAATGCATTAGGGGCCACACTACTTGTTTAGTGTCAGGATGTGAGGTGGTGTGAGGTGAACAAAAGATAGTCCTGTCAATTTCATTACAAAGCAAGAGAGAGTAGTTCTGCGCACATTTATAATGCTTTGCAACACTCTTTATGCCAGACTGTATTTATTATAGCACTACACTTTTAAGGCTTCTCCTTTATACTGTACATCTCAGATCTTCAGAAGCCTTCATTGAATACTTACATCAATGTTAAAATTCACAAATGCACAAATTAAACAACCATTTCTCCATTGACAGTGGTTTTAATGGACTAGAATGCAACAGATCCTTTTTCTCTTCATTGCTGTGCCGTCATTTATTCTCCCCACCTACACATGTTCTGTATCTCAGCTGAATACAACAGCTTCAGTCATGTTCTCTGGGGGCTGAGCCAAGCTATTCTAGGAAATGGAAGAATACACAAAAAATGGTCTTTTAGATAAGTTAAAACAGGCATCACCTCACCTCAGGATGCTAGCTTATGTGAGAGCTTTTACTATAATGGAAAAACACATCAAATGCATCACATTTATAATTCTAAATCAAATTGCAATTATGAAAGCGTGAAGGTATAATAAGTAGGATTTTTCCTTGCATTTTGTCAACAACAAATTCAAACTGGGCCCCTCCTTCTTGGCTCTCTCACTCTCTCGTGCGGGAACACGCCCACCCCGCCGAGCTAACACCAACATCATAATGGTTACCTTTGCGCTAGCATGCTAACTGCCAGTTAAACTGTTGCGCTAGCATGCTAACTGCCAGTTATCTTTGCGCTAGCGTGCTAACCGGCGGTTAGCTTGTCCTACCCAGTTTTAGGCACCTACCTGTCCAACAGAAAGAAGGCCATCTCTGCATCGCTCTTTTGCCATGTTCACCGGTCTGAATGGGTCTGCACACTCACTCACCAACACACATGTATAGAGGCCCATAAGTGATGATTTATATTATATAATATTTGTATATTTTCTCGTAAAATCCTACTAATTATACCTAATTATAAGTCTAAGTCAGGTATGAATAATTATCATTGAAATTGTCTGTTCATCTGTGTGTCCATCTACGCGCCTTAAGTGACATATGTTATACACACGCACACACAGGTGCTGAAGATTCCTATTGTGTTACTTACATCAGCTTTAAAGTGTTGGTGATCAAATAGCAGGTGTTTGTAATTAAACAGCTAAACCAGGCTAAGTTTAGTATCTGGGAAACACTCACTGACCTAGAGTACTAAAAGCCTGAAACATCTTAAGACACCTTCACCAACACGTGCAGCTTCAAGTACATTGTCTCGCACAAAGATATTTTAAAGGATGTTGTGGACAAACAGAATATTCTTGTTTATGAACAAATCATTTTTTAATTGTATATATAAACTTGAAGACGCCATGACAGAAAATGCTATGCATTGCAGGCCATATATGAAGGGATTACAGTACAGACATGTCAAAGCTGGGCTAAACATCCAGTATGGATTGGTTTATAGTTCATATCCTGCTTTAATTTTGACAGTGTATGTTTGGGCCACAGCCGGCAGCATGCTCATATGGCTCTCTGGCTCTCAGGTTGTCCGTATGTTGTTATGTGCATGGTAGACTGCTGAGCCAATCCACTATCTGGTCTAATGTAAGCTGATTATCTCTCTCATACACCGCCTCTTCATTGAACGAACAACGCACGCACACAATCACACACACACATACGCACACAAACAAACACATGCTGCGCACAGTTGTGCTGTGGAGCCTTGGGGCCAAGCGAGGGTCAGCGGGTCAAAGTTGGGGCAGAGATAATGATGCACGGCACAGTGATGTGTGAGAGGCCGGCATGCAATGACAGCAGTGCATTCTCTCTCCGGCTCTTTCTACGTTTCTGTTTCTTGCTTTCTTTATTGCTGTATCTATTTGCCATTACCTTATTCCTCTTTATATATATGAATGTTCATTTACCTATTTTTTTTTTTTTTTTAATTTGGATAAAATATCTTGGCATTATTAAGTGTACTACCTTGGTGTTTTACTCTCTCTGTCTCTCCACCTCTTCTCTTTTCTCTCTCTGTTGGTCCCTCAACACTTACACCAGCAATTTGCCAGTACTTTGTTGCAATTCTACACCATCACTCACACAGGTGGTAATGAACAGAGTAAAAGGCAAAAGAGGGGGAGAGAAAGAAGAAAGATTGCACGAGTGTGAGTTAATGAGGATGTTCTGGATGGCTTGCTACACGGCAGGAGTGTGACTGTTGTTATGTGAGATGCGTTTATGATTGACGGCCCTCCCCTTCTTTTCATAGAGACTTAATACAGCTTTTTTATTGAGAGATTATTCACCATTAAAAGACAACAGATTGTAAGAAGAATGGATGCAAATGTTTATAGCCAGTAGGTACTCAAACAAAAGGTTTTGGCCTGTCTGATGCTTTTTTCTTTGCATAGTTCTGTTTTTCTTTTTTCTTCCTATTTTCACCGTAGCTGTCTGACAACGTGCAAGTCTGACAGGATGAGGGGAATAGTCGTGGTGTGAGTGCCTGACTGGTAGCTTGATAACAACACCATAAAAAACAAACCTGATTGAAATGTCACCTGTCAAACAGCGTGTGTTTCGTGACATGAGTGTTTAGAGAGTGTGTGTCTTACAGGTGTGACAGAGGAAAGCAAGGTGAGAAAGGTAGTAATGTGAAGCGTGCAATTAAATCTGATTTTTTAAATGTCACCTGTTAGACGAGTTCAGACACAGATCAGCCGAGATATTTTGATTTGCTGAAGAGAAGGAGGGAGGGCAGAAAGAGACACATGCGTCATATTACAGTTCCCTTATTTATCTGTTTATGATTTGTATAAACCATACATGTCAACATGTCGTGTTTTCTTCTTTCTGAAGGGTCTGTGGAAAGAAATATGGTGTGGTATATAAAAATGAAAATAAAGAAATAAAAGGGAAATAAAAGCAATAAACACAACATGAGACGATACCACACAACAAGATAGTTTGAAGCCAATCTAAGCAAATGTTTTGCAGAGGATCTAAAAGCGTCTGGCTGTTACATGTGGTAAAAGCAGCTCAGTGATATATAGTATTGAGTTTGTGTGTGCATTAGTGCCATTTTTAAGATGTTATTTGGCTAATCCAGGAACCAGACCATTACAGTAATCTGCCTGATTGGTGATAAAGGCATCTATTAGTTTTTTTTCTAGGTCAGCTATAGCAGGAGCTCTCTCTATTCATGTTATGCTTTTAAGATGATAAGAAGCAGATTTGTATCATCTGGTTGCTGAAGTAAAGGTCAGAGTCAGTGACTGCTCCCAGATTCCTGTGCAAAGCAGCACCCTGTCTGCACAGTAAAGGTTTCAAAGACTTCATTCTGTTGTCCATCTCACATGTGCATTATGAAGCAGATGTGCTTTTAATTAGTGATGTGATTATTATGAGGACGAACAAAACTTACCAAGGGTTAGTTTTTATTCCTTGGTAAAGAAACTGCCGAACAGGTTTGGACAGACAGAGCTCATGCACCTGGAGACAGGTTGAAACATATCATGGACCTGGTGCGCATGCTCATGCCGTTGAGAGAAGTGTCTGGGAATTTAATACACTCTGCTTGTTTCCTGTTGGCTGGTTAGTCTCAGTTTTGATCCAAACAGTGTGTCTGTTTGCGTCTGTACTTAACTGTGTCTGTGTGTGTGTGTGTGTGTGTGTGTGTGTGTGTGTGTGTGTGTGTGTGTCTGTGTGTGTAATGTCTGTGTGGTAGTCTGAGCTTGTGAGTGGGCATGCGCATTCACACACTTGTATACACCTGCAATTGATGGGGTAATCACTCTTGCTCACAGTAACAAAAATTAGATTAGGCAGTTATGAAGAATGAATCATAAAAATGTGTGAGAGCGCACCCACACACACACGCCCACACACACACACCTGGGGCTGGATTGTAACAGTGATAAGACGACTTGCAGGTGGGAGCAAAGGAGTGACAAATGATGGATGGCAAATAAGAAGGCATCCATTTGTAACAAGGGAACTACTTTATGCAAATTAGTTATGTACCCATGTGGTTTCATATCAATTCCTCGTTTCCAGTAGCAACCACAGAAACAATACACAAATGCTCATACTCTCTCCCCCCTAATGTGTGTGTGTGTGTGTTACTGTGTTTGTGTGAATGTGTTAGGTAATATGTTAAGTCAACTGTGTACAGAGTCAAACAGCCTTCAAAGCCAGCATGTAAGGTATTAGCACGGGTCCAACTTCAAGTTCACATTACCACATCAAAAAAACAGGCCGACACACACACACACACACACACACATCTGTGTTGTGTGTGTTTCATTGGAGGAGAACTCTCCCTGGTAGAAGATGTCCTCGATTAAGATCTGATGGTGGCACAACTTCACTGTGGGGCTCTTGACAACAAGATAAATACAAACAACAATATTAATGTGTGTCTTCAGAATGTTTCGGGAAAAACACACACATACACACACACATAGACGGACACATTACACAAGTTATTTGGTAATCTACATTAACATGTTGACCCAGTAGCATAGCAACCAACACAATCAAATAAACAAAGAGATATACGTTGCCTACATGAATTTGAATTACACTTTGACAAGCTGGAGGACAAAGGCATGTTCATATCCTTTAAATTAATTCAGTCAGCCATAATATGATATCATTGTTAGGGCCTTTACACTGTCTGTGTGCTTGTGTATGTGTGTGTGTGTGTGTTGAAGCATGTGTGCTGTTTTGATGATCACAATCATTGTTATGGCATCCCTTACATGGTTACCAGATAACCTGTGAACACAACACATACAGACAGGTGTCACACTACTCACACACACACACACACACACACACACACTCACAGCAAGTTCTCAGTTAACACTGTAGGTAATTGATGAGGCCTTTACTGATCTAATTAAAGAGCTTAAAGTTCTCATCAAAACATAAACTAGTCTGTGACAAGCCCAAAAATGTGTGTTCAGCTTTTGATTTAGAAACATTTGAAAGCTGAACACACACACTGTGTACGAGTGAGTGTATGTTCATGTGTGGGTCTTTGGGTGTAGGTGTATAGCGTTCTGTATGTGCTCCTTTTTGGTCAAGGTTAAATGTCCTTTAGCTTTGAATGTCCTGCCACGGTGTTGATCAAAACAGTCTTTTAACTCACACACATGCGCACACACAGTGGGTGAACAGATGATGCTTTGATATGGGGAAGCTTTTATGTCACTTGTGATGATGACAGGAAATGCCAGCACAGACACACGCACATACACACTTGAATATGCCACCACATTTACACTGACATGCACTTGTACGTTATCACCAAAAAGCTTTATATCAAACTCACCCTGGCTCAATGTCTAAAGGCTTCAAACATGAGATGCTTGACTATCTTTTTAAGGTAAACACCATTACAGCTCCAGTATGTGATCACTGGAGAGAGATGGTCTCTAGTGGCCGAACAAGGAACTACAACACATTTGTTTTGGCTGTTTTTCACAGATATTCCCATTGAAAATATCACATTCTGTGCTTGTGCTTTTAGAAAAGTAAAATGGTAAGATGATGTTCAGTTTACATTTCATTGTTCAACCGTGTGTCTCATTTTTAGTTACTAAATTTGTCTTAAAAATAGATCTATTATTTAGTATATGGCTTTTTTTCTGTAGTATATATTTCACTGAGAGGTAATGCTGAATTTGACCAAAGTCGGGCTGCAAAAAACTTGCAAACTTACATTTGTTCAGTATTGAGAAAAAACTGCCTTGTTTCCATTATTCTCACCAAGTAAAACAATACAAGTAATACAATGTCACTAAGAATTAAAGGCAGTACAATAAAAGGAGGCCTTAAAGCTATTGATGTAGATGCTGTTGCTGATTTGCATAATCTGATGAGAAAGGGAAGGATGTCCCAAAGTTAAGGGCCAGAAACAGCTAAATTACATCACCCTTGAGTTTTAGCTCAGTACAAGAACTAGGATAAACAGACACACTGACACAGAACATTTTGTACAAGGTCTGGGGCTTAAAATAAGCCTACTGGGGGGCGTTAAGTTTGGCTTTGTGATGTTGACCTTCAGTTCAAATCCCTAAAAATGTGAAGAAGCACGAAACCAGTAAAATCTTGACACATGCACAGTCCATAAAAAAAAAAAATGACTTGGTGGGTCACCATAACACTGATCAGTGTTGTTGATGTGTGTGCATGACTGTCTGTGCGTGTGTGTGCATGGCGTGTCCTGTGTGTATGTGTGTGTGAGTGTGTATGACATGTCCTGATGAGGCAGTTGATTTGGGCTGCTGGTAGGGGGTACTCTAATCTGGCACGCACTCACTGGCACTGCACTACCTAGTTATTCCACTGACAGCCACTGCCCTGGGAACAGGAGCTCGAGCTCACGCACACGAAGCACACACAGATTCGTTTACAGAATACACACACATTCATGCAAACACACACACACACACACACACACACACACACATACACACATACACACATACACACACATACACACGCCCCTCTCGAGGCAATGTTCTTTCTGATCTCGCTTTGGGACTGGTGGGGACAGATGGGTGAACAGTGGGAGTCTGGGCTGCCATCACTCGGAAAGCAAAGGCATGCACGCACAAATACACACGTTTCACACACATACACACTGACACAAACACACACACAGGATCACAGGCACAGCCAGACTTGGTCAGAAAGTGGCAAACATACGAACAGACAGGCTAAAATGCGCACGGAAAAGTCTGACTCGCACGCACACACGCAGAGGGACACACACACAGACTAAGCCACAGTCACACGCATACTTATTTACTTGTAAACATGCACCCAGATTCACACATGGCCTCTCATTCACACACACAGACAGGATTACTAGAAACATGCATACTTGCTCAGCTCATCCTCACCCCGCTGTGCTTCCAATCTCTCTCCTGTACATGCAGCTCATCACAAAGAAAACAGCTTTTTTTATGACCTTTATTGAACCTGGATGGTCGCCTTTAAGTAAAAATGTCTTTCAGCTTAGGGCAGAATATATTTATTACATAACAAACAGAACCAACATTTAAAGAAGAGAAAAAAGAGGACATAAATATAGAGTACGTCAATAATTACGTTATTAAACAAGAATTAATATTAATTTAATGCATTTATACCAATTGTATTTGTGCTTTTCATACCTTAAAATGCTCAAACTTGCACACATTTACACATATTTACTGCTCTGAATATATTAAGCAACTGACAGCATGATCGTATTTTGCAAATATGACCTCAGTTGCATAAATATTTTTGACCTTTGGAAACAATATAGGGTGGGGTGAAGAGAATTCAAGCTGGAAGGGCCACTTACCGTAAAATTCGGAATATAAGTCGCATGGGAATATAAGATGCAGTCTGTTCTTTTGGGGTAACCCAGAGGGAAAAAAAGGTTTTCTATAGCTATTTATTAATAAAAACCTATATACAAGTTACGTATTAATAGTAATTTCAACACTTCGATGCTTTAGCGCAGTCAGCGAATGGAGCTGGCCCTGATGTCATTACATGACATGTGATCTTTCAGTCAGGTGACAACAAGTGGTTGTTTTCAGCTGGTAAAAACTATGAATGTTTGATAAATGGACCCTAAAGCGTGTATGTTGTGTGGTCACTACAGCAGCTGTAGCAGTGTTCAGATCAGGATTCCCTCTGGTGTAAAAAACAACTGGATTTCAAGCAGGACAAGGCTGAATGGGTGGATGGATGGATGGATGGATGGACATATAGATCGATAGTAGCTTACAAGACATATGACATCACACATCTGTCACCCCAACCTCCCACCCCCCTTAAGCTCGTAAGAAAATAATACAATCAGAGACAAAAGGCTACTACATTTACAACTAAACACTGCGACATTGAGCAGTGGCTGTATGGCGGTAGTGCAAATGAGTAGAGTTAGTGCAAAACAGTACGGTGCAAATGTGCATAAAGATATAGAAGTCGGCTTCGTCCCCTTCAGAGTAAGGGCTGACCTCATATAAACCACTCCATATAATCCACTTATAAAATATACCCTTAACGATTTAATGTTAAGTCAGGATAGCGAGGGATTTAGAGATCTGTCATTGAACAGACAAAAACAAATCATTCCAGCTGCTCATCAGAGGGGAATCCTTAGCATCATTATCTTGGAAACATCTCTCCTACACTATCAAATCTCTTCACATTTGTCTCTTAAGTGGTGCCAATAAGCAGAAAACCCCCTGGCAGGATCTTTGCATCTCATCTCAATTACACTTCATGATTAAACTTTGTCGGTCATGATTATAACCTGTCTGGTTTTAGTCTCTATTTGTCTGGTCTGCTCCTGGTAATCCTGACTGCTCATTATGTTTATTCCTCTGTCTGCCTGGCTGTCAGTGCTTATTTGATGTGTTTAAGGAAAAAACAGGATGTGTTTCCTCTGTTTTCTCAGTGCCCGAGTCACACAGTCACGATGTTTATGTGTTGTGTTGGAATCTGTCTGTCCAATTGGATTCCTCCCGTCTGGAATCTATGACAGCGTCTGCTGAAAGGCAGTGAGGGATGAGGGTCAGTCCCAATATCCTCACATGTATGATGCTGTATTTACAAGTAGTCAACAACATAAACCTCTGCGTGTCTGTACACTATGTTGGTCATAAACCTAGCTTATGGGCACATTAGTGTCAACTAGTGCAGCAGACCATGGTGAATTATGGGATACACTGAATAGCGCTCCTATAAGTGTGCATCAAGTGTGGGTTAAGTGTGCTGCGTGCTAGAGGTAGGGGCGACTACCTTGCCACGCATGAGTATGCACTTCAGTGTCTGACACAGTCAGTGTGGGTAATGGATACAGGAACAGACACTTGTGTTGGCTATCATGCATGGAACTTCAAGCAACTTTAGCTCTGTCGCACTTTCAGGGTATTCAGTAACTCTCTTCTTTTTCTATTCAATAATCTCATATTGAAATAATCATTTATCACGTATCAAATGATCAGTAACAGGATGACATGAGCTGAGAGGGAAGCCTATCTCTTTATATCAATTACCTCTGAGGAACATCTCAATTTTTCATCTCATCACATTTCATCAGATCACCCTCTGCTCTCTATCATTAAAGTTGCATCATCTATAAGCTCATTTAACCCCATGGGAGTACAGTGGCATTACGTTTGGATTAGGTTCTCTAATGAGGGAATATTGCTCACGACTCTCCATTCTCATGCTCTTGCTCAACAGGCTGGCGGCAGCAGCTGCCACGAAGGAGGAGTTGGAGGAATTACTTGGAAAAGAGAAGCAGCGAGGGGAAATCCTCAGGTAAGGTAATAAGGTGATACAAGAAGACAAAGAAAGATAAAATTACACAGAAAAGAGGGGGTAGAACAGTGCAATAACGGTTTAGTAATGCCAAAGCAGGATGGAAACAAATCAGAAAAACAAAAGATGACCAAAAGAAAACAAAGCGTGTGTTTGCATCAGCCTGATTGGCCGTAAGCTGCTTGACCAGATGCATGGCAGGAAAGCCAGGGCAGATGGGAAACAACTGTGTGAGATGATAGAGTGAAAACAATAAAAAGAGAATGGAAAAACAGAGGAGAGAAAGTTAATTCAGCTGACCCGCTCGTTATTTCCTGGAAACAAAGGGAGGATTTGAAAGATGAGCAGGAGAGGAGCAGAGGCAAGCGGTGGAGGTGGAGGTGGAGATGAGGAGAGTGGGATGGAGGAGATGAGACGTCAGGGAACAGAAATGTTTCATTCAGGTTGCTGACACAGAAAGCTGCTAAATGAGTAAACCATCGGGTGAGCAAACGCATGCAGTCTCTCTCTCTGTTTTTCACTATCTTAGCCTTATCACCGATGACAGATCTGGCTCATATCTGTGTCTCCATTTGGTGCCGTCAGCCTTATGATTTATGTCATCTGACATTATAAAACTGGCTCTCGTGACAAGCCGTGCCCATGCTCTCCTCCACTCCGCACGCACACACACACACTCTCAGGCACCACAGAGCAGCTCACGGTCTCCCCTCTCATCCCGTCTCGTCTGAGACGCCGTTCATTTTTGATCACCTTAAGCCACAAACCCTGAATAAGAAACACAACAACCACTCAAACCCCGCTGAGCTCTCAAAAACTGTCACATCACTTTGCACGCAACACCCAGCCATGTTCATGATGTTGCTCTGTGACTACACAGGCTTGTGTGTGCTCGTGCAGGTGTGTGTATACTGCAATGTATCCGTGTGTGTGTGTTTGCGCAAGAAAAAAGGAAACTGTTCCGTGTGCTCTCACCCACATGTTCCTTCAAAAGTGTTCTTGGAATAACAGAATGTTCTATTCCAGCACTCTAGTTTTCCACGTCCACGCTTTGCATTGGTTTGTGACCTGATTGAGCGTGTGTGTGCACGTATGTGTGTGTGTGTGACTCTGTGAGCTGAACCAGTGATCTTTCATGTTACTCAAAGTGCTTTTCGTCTGAACATATTTCCTTAAGAGTGAGAGATGGAAAAAAAGAGAGAGACGGAAAGAGAGAGTGCTGTAAAACATGGCTGTGCCCTTTTTTAAGGACATTGTGGTTTCATCAGTCCTCTTTTTCCCTTTCTCTTTTATTTACTTTATGTCCTGCCTGTTTTTCTCTCTCTTTAATGATCAATTTCTCTCTGATATGACAAAATAAGTCAGAACAATTTATGCACTGTTTAAGCTGCAGCTCACTCGAGAGTATTTAGGCTCATATTTTATAGGAGCAGATCAGATTTGTATGCGAGTAAGGACAGGATGAGGGGGGATTGTGTAACTACATTTGAGCAAGCAATGAGGCTTCTCTCACTCATAATTATTTGCTGCTCGATCTCACTCTGAATGCAAGCTCAAACTGATGGCAGAGTGTAATCATGTGCTCGATTTGGCCTGGATCTGATGTGTGAAGTGAATCCCGTTTTACCCATCTGTCTAATTTTCAAAATAAAAGGTGGTACAGCTGTGCTTTTAAACCACCTAATAACAAGACATTATTTTATGAGTTGACACTAAAGTCACATTATGTATTTGGTAAATCAATTGCTAAAGTCAAATTAAATTTTTAGTATTAAAATTAGTATTAAGCAGGCAATGCACTCCTAATTAGATTGGCAATATACTTTTTTAATAATTATTTTTTACATTTATTTATTTCGTTTTTTTGTCATCAATTTATGATATACATGTGAGGTGAAATAAAGACATGACAAAACAGTCCCAAGCTGGACTCATGGATTGTATTGTCTTAGTGCCTCCCAGCAGGTCATGTGCACAACTGCTCATATTGACTAAATATTGATAAGCGCAGCCAGAACTCTACATGGCCTGGCATTACTCTTATGGCCAGTTCAGCTCAATGATTCGCAACGAGGCTGGATGCAACTGCCAAAAGAATCATCTGATCGTAAATGTTCTAAAACGGGTCTGTTCACATCAAAGCAACGCAATGCAACACGCAGACGGAGGTGACGGTCTTCATAGCAACGACGCACTGACATACCCCACTACTACTTCTGCGTTAATACTATAATGTTAGTTAATACTATAACATTAGTATTACGCCTAGGTTACATGAATTAACTAGCTGGATTTCTGTTATCGTTATAAAAAGAAATGGATGACAGTGATGTTGGCTGTATCATTGATTAATTAACAGCGAAAACGGAGAGTTAGGAAAGACGGGATCTGGAGCTGTCTTTAGCTACTGCAGCGCCAGAGACCAATGTATGCTGTTTCCTGATTGGCTGAAGTGAAATAGCTACATTATTCAGTTCTAAAACTGCAGTTGGAGATTTGACAAGTCATATCTTTTGCAACTCCAGGCAACGGCTTTAGACGTTCTGCCACTAACCAGTTCACTCCGCTGCAATTTTCTCTATAACATTCTAAAACCATTTTGTCATCTTTGGCGTTGCGAATCATTGATCTGAACTAGCCTTAACATCCACATGTTGGCCTGTCCTACTGCAGTCATTTTTAGACAGGACCAGAGGCTGAGGGCCGCATGCTGAAAACCAGCACTCCTATCAGAGATCTGTTTCCAGATTTTAACTTGTGCATCATTTATAGTTATATAGTCTGTCTCACATGTTAAAATGTAATGACATTTTAGAGGATAATAAGATAATTAAGAGATAATTAAGATAATAATTATAAGACTGCTCATTTTCAGACTGAAATACTTAAATGTGTAAGTGTGACCACTGTGTGACTCTCTAAGTTCTGACATTGACATACAGTGTAAATAAGCTGGGCGAACCTCTCTGCAACGAAAGAGCATCTGCATTTTTAACACACCTTCATCTATCCAGGGGATGCTCTCACAGCCCGTACAGTATGCTCTTTTTCAGAAATGCTTTGCCTCAGAAGTTACACACATTCACTCCGGGGAGCGGTAACCACAGTCCTCTGCTCTCACATACACCTATAATGAACACCTCGGAGCAATGATGGGTTAAGAGTCATAGTCAAAGTATTTGTTAAGGAGGGAGAGAGAGTGGCACGAAAAATTTCCCTGCAAGTTTAGGATTCCAACTACATTTTTTCTATGACACACTCTTACATGGCTAGTGTTGTCTTGTACAGATACTTGCCACGGCTGCTCAGGAAGCTTTAACAGTACTTTCTCAATCTTTATGTGACAGCTCTGATGAGATGATCAGACATCAGACAACAAAGCAATTCATTTATTGAGCCTAAATAGGACTTTTAGGAGTTTTTTTCAAAGTTGTTGTTTTGTGTGTGTGTTTGATTCAGAGGTGCGTGTGTGCGACAGCAGCAGGCCCTGGCATCCACGCTCTCCGAGCTCAGAGATGTACGTGGTTTCCTCAGTCAGCTGATGGGGGCCTGGCAGATGTTCAGATCTCAGATACTGCAGCACAGCAAACAGGTGTTCGCAGGTAACACACACACACACACACACACACACTGATGCACAGACACACACTTACTTAAGCTTCAAATTTTGAGGATTTGTAAACATAGGAAAAGAGAGAAAAAAAAGAGGTTAATTTATGAGTATTTTAATACTGAGCTGCAGACATGAGAGAAAAATGTTGTAAAAAAGGAGGTAAAGAGAAACAATCTCTCAGCAGGAATAAATATTAGTTTTACTGCGGCATGGACTCTTTTAGTTCAGAGGGAAGAACCCACAAAGGATAACAAAAATGTGTTTGTGCATATGTTTTTTTACTGTCACTACACACACTAACTAAGATAATTTATGCAGAGAGGAATGTGTGTGTGTTCACGCGCGTGTGTGTGTGTGTGTGTGTGTGTGTGTCTGTAAATGTTGTAAAGTAATGAAACTCTTATTATAAACTCTAAAGAGACTGCAAGCAAGTTACGCAGAACTGCAGGTTTAGTGTGTGTGTGTGTGTGTGTTTGTTCATAGTTGACAGTAAATGCTTGAAGGTGATCAAACCTCTGGCTCACCTCTTGGGCGGGTCTTTTTCTCTCTGCTGCACGTTTCAAACAGCTGCCAAGTGTACATGTGTATGCAAGTGCGTGATGGTGTGTGTTTGTGTGTTGCAGAGAGGGAGGGAAGAGAGGAGAGTTTACGGGAGGAAGGGGAAGAAAAAGAAAGTAATCTGCTGTTTGTATTGATGCTCTGTGAGGATTTTTTCATTGATGTGAGCATGAAAGGAAACTGCTGCACGAACCAACAGATGCTTTCAAATAACGCACACATACATAAACAAATGCATGCCTATAAACACACACGGCACAGCATATATGGTGACAGTGTTTTGTGTCTTATTACCCAGAAAGCAACTAATAGTAACTATCAGGTGAGTATGGGGTGATCTGATGATGTAAATACTACAATAATTAATCATTTTTGGTGAGGAAAGAAAAATTGATTGTTTAAAAAAAAAATTACAGTACTATTATAATACATAATTATCCATATAATTTAGTCACAAAAACAAAAAAATTCTGCATTAATGGGTTCATATAGGTCTATCAGAAAAAATTTAACAGTTGGCATGCATGTTCTTTTGATGACTACATTATCTACATTAAAATCTTTAGCTGCACTTTCGTCCAGCTAGTTCACGGGTCAGGATTGCAGAAAGCAAGTGAAAAGTGATGATAAAGTAATAAATAGTGCAGAGGTACATGGATCATGAATCTCTGGGAGAGGGTCAGCACAACCCAGCAGAGGATGAGTTGGAAAGTTCGGGAGAACCAGAGGTCAGTCTTTGAGCTGCTGCTTTTCAGGCTCCCAGGCCCTGCACCACAGAGACCACCACCGACTCCACGTGGCCTGTACGACTATGAAGCGAACTCCTTTCACCGGTCGCTCCTAGCTTACGCAAGCACCCCAAGAAAGCCGGATGAGCAGACTTCTTATAGGCATTTGTAGTGTCATAGTAACTTAAAAAGCCTTTTCTGCGTTGTACAGCTGTTGTTACTTCCGTATTCCGTATTTTTTTATATCTTTTTTTAAGTACTTTATTTGCACATTTGTATTTGCCTTCTTTTATTAATAAATCCTACTGCTATCCACCGTAACATCCTCACTGTCCTCCAAACAATCATTAATAGATTTTTCATTGAAATGTACATGAATGACATATGAAACATTTAATGTTTAGTAATAAGTTTTTTATGACAAGAATCTGCATTACGTCCCTGAAAATGGGCCTGGCCTGGATGAGTGGAAAGCCTTGGCTTTTGTTGGGCTAAGTCACAGACGTGTTCAGAGCACACACCTTAGCTACTCACCCGCATTTGACTTCAAACTGATATGGGCGTTAGCTCGCAATTAAACTTTGCTACCTGTCTATCAGGGTTATGTGGTTATAGCAAACAGCAGAAGAAAGAAGAGGGAGGGGGGAGGGGGCAGAGGGAAACATAAGCAGGTTGCCTAACGTGAACATGAATGTGGTTTATGATTAGGCTGAGAAGAAGAGGGAGGAGACGGGGGAACTACCTCGAGGGGTGTGGAATTTTACAGAGAGCAAGACAAAGACGAGCACTGCGAGCAGGGAAAGACATGAAGACATAATTAATCTGTTCATTTTGTGCAGATGTCAGCAGCTGAGTCTTACAACTTGATGGGAAGGTGATGGACAGAGAGAGTGTGGGAGTTTTAAATCATTTTGGAAGGAGGACAGAGAGTTGACAGCAACATTCAGGTGAAAGGCCGTGACTAAGAGTGACTAAGGGTTTATGAATCTGTATGTGCGTGTGTGTGTGTGTGTGTGTGTGTGTGTGTGTGTGTGTGTGTCTGTGTGTGTCTGTGTGTGACCAATCCCTGAACCGCAGCCATCTGCCATAACCCTGGGCCATCCTTAGACTCTTTGGTATCTATTTCCCTGGAAGCTAACCATGTATGTGTGTGTGTTGTTAGTGACAACAGCAATATAGGAACATCAAATATGTTCTCACCTAACCTAGCAAAGAGCTATCGTTGACATCAACACTGTCTAGCACAGTGTCCACGTCTGTCGGCTTCTGTCTGTCTTATACTGGCTGTCTGTAAGCCCTGTAGTATGAATAATACAGGGATGCTATGATGTACGTTTAGGCAGGAGTTGGCCATTATAGAAATAAACAGATTCACTGATATAAAAACATCCACCAGGATACAGTAAAAATCCTAAATGAAATTAACAGAAGCCACTATTACTGGTGTATCTTATTATATCTTTTAATTGTATCATTTTTGGTACCTGTAGCTCCAAATTATTGCGGCTGTAACAGCTTCACTCCTCTAGGTCTCTGCAATCCAGTATGCCATGTTTTTTTCCAAACTGCTGTGGTTCAGAAGTTTTGCTTTTATTACGCATAATAAACCAGGCAGACACCCAAAAATGTTTGTGGCACCCAACCACCTCAGACTGTGATATTATAGTTATGTAGGCTCTCGTAAGAATTCCAGGGTGCAGCTGTGCGAGTGTTAATAGGTGACTGTAAAGGTAGCTGTATCAACAGGACCCTATAGTGTCACAGAGTGTTATACATTATACATTGCTTCACTCTACATACATCCCAGCATAACAGAAGGTGCCTGGTGTGCTCATGTTTGTTTGAGAGAGAGTGTAAGATACATTTATTTGAATATAATTCATGCAAAAATAATTCGTCAGTTCATCAGTTGTGTGTGTTGTATTTCTCCCTTTCTGTTGTGACTATGATGGTAAAACGCTGCGCTAAAGAGGCTAAGTGGGCTCTATTTGTGACGCGTCCATCTACCAAAATCAATCCAAAGTCCAGATGTTTGACTGTTTATAAAACAAAAGACTGACAATCGATGTCTAATACAAAAAGCAAAATGTAACGTGATGTGACGCTCACCAGAAACTCGCCCTCTTTGTCTGAAATCCAGCCACCCAACTAAACAGTTATAATGAATAATAATAAATAAAGGTGACCCACGCCCAGGTGCCATCTCAGGAAGTGATTAAACCATACTGTAAAAGGAGTGAAAGAAACAAATGATAATTGAGTCATGTAGCACATTATGGCCCCTACACCTACTTTGAGTCTTTTTATGAAAAACAAGCCGATGATGTGTGATAATTTGTCACAAAATAAAGGGCCTGTTCCCTGATTTTCAACCTCAACCTCTGTGCCTTCGGAGGATGCTATCTGCTTCTCCAATGGGCCCTGGAAAAAAAATTTAAAACACGTCATCGGGCGGAGGCCAGAGTGCTTCCCCAATCTAGGACACTTGCCTCTGACGTCATGTCTCGTTCAAAACCATCAGGTTTGAAATGTAGACTTCAGACCCAAACTTTTTTTTAGAAGATCCACCGGTATAGTCTCGTTGTATTTTGGATTCTGAGCCATTGCACTGCCAAAATGGTATATTTCACTCCAAGGTCTCTCGCTTGTGCCAATTTCAAATATTATTGCTTCTATCGATTACATCGATCGAACACCAGCTTTACGTGACAGTGGCTTTTTCCAGGGGCTTTGAAAAAAATGACCTGTACATTAAGCCATGTTTATTTTCACATCTTATGTAAACCTGAGATATTTTTTAGGTTGATATGCCCGCAAGATTACAACATTTACTTTGAATATCTCAGTTTTTTTTTTTTTTTTTTTTTTTTTTTTCTATTTGAGTGTTTTGTCTTTCCCATGTGGCAGTATGTACTCTGAAGGGTAAAGACCTGTGGGAGGAGTGTTTTATTATTGTGTTCCTCCTCATCATGATTGTAGCTCATGAAGGAGAAAGTCCCTGGAGTTGGTGATGAGGTTAGCAGAGACAAAGCTAGTGAAATGTACATGAAGCATCGTTCCTTTTATCTCCCAAATATTTCTCAAAGTGTTTCAGTGATACTGATGTGCATCTTGTAGATTGCTTTTACAGTGACATTTTCTTTCTACAACATTGACACAAAATACGTTTGCTCAATTTGCCAGCTTTTGTTGTTGATGTTAGCATTTCTTTGTCTCGGCAGTTAATATTTACCATCTGAGCACCTACTCATGCGATTATTTATTATATTAATTTGATGTTTTTGGGTTAGTACAGACTTGATGAACACCATATTTGTGACAAGCAGCACAATTTAGCCTAGACTCACAGTGTTAATGTATGGAAACCTGTAAGCATCTTTTTTCTGCACTTCAAACCTTCAGTCTGTGGTCTTCAAATCTAAAACCTCTTTACTGTTTTTGAGGTAATCAGAATGCATTGTTATAAAGACTGGTCATTATCTCAAACAAGAGAAACACAGCAGTACCTTTACAACAGTACTTTACGAACATGTTCTTTTACTACAGCACCGCAAACAACCAGCCCAGTAACAACACTGTGAAAAGTTACAGTACCTTGCTGGCTAGCTGCCATTAAGTTATATTTACAGCCACCAAGTCACACTGTGTGTGTGCGTGTGCGTGTGTGTATGTGCGTGTGCGTGTGCGTGTGCGTGTGCGTGTGCGTGTGCATGTGTGTGTGTGCACTGAGACACATAATAGAAGCACTGTAGAGAAAGTCAGACAGGCTGGTTTGCTTTCATTGCAACGTCCTTCTGCTCCATCAAGTATTTATACGATTATTTCTGTTTGGACATGTCTGTTACTGTGTCTATTAGGGAGTGTGTCTCTGTGTGTTTTTGTGCTGCTTGTGTGTCTTTCTGCAAGGGGCTCTTTGTGCATGGATTCGAGTGTGTTTTGTGCGATTTTCTCAATGCAATTGTGTGTGTGTGTGTGTGTGTGTGTGTGTGTGTGTGTGTGTGTGTGTGTGTGTGTTGCTTTACCCTGGCGGACCTCGTCATGTCACAGTGACCAGAAAGCAATTATCGGTGTATTGCTGCTTTGCGGAGGACCTCCTCCCCCTCGCCCTTCCTGCTGAGAGATAGAGAGAGAGAGAGAGAGAGAGAGAGAGAGAGAGAGAACAAGAGTTGCTGGAGGATACGGGTGAGAGAGAGGATGAATAAGGAAAAAGAGATAGGAAAGAAAGAGAGGAGAGAGACGGAGAAGGGAAGAATGAGAGCAGGGAAAACAAAGACTCTTGGAAAGAGAGAATGTCAGGCTGACATTGCTGAATCAGTCTGAGAGCTCTCCAGAGCCACAGCCGCTGTGCCCTGCCTCAACCCTCTGAAGGACCCTCACAGACAACTCTCTCAATATACAGAAGACACATACATGCAACTACTCACAAATACACAGATACAGACACAAAGCAATTCTCTTACACAATCCTATACCAACACTGCCACAAACGTCCACAGATTATTGTGACTTTTTTGACTGCTTTTTCTGCTTTGTAAAACAAGGGTAGGCTTTGTGCAAACTTTTGTTTTGTATATCAAACATCACATAAATATAAATGCAAAGACCAGGCATTCTCTTTCATACCCATACGTGTGACATACAAGAAAGAGATAGAATAGATGAAGAATCCATCTGACGTCATGTCCCTGATGCTTGACTGTACAAGCTGTGTTGAGAGAATTTGAATTGTAAATATAAGCCAGCGACGCAAACTTGTACTGGTTTCACTAAGCAGCAAACTTTAAGAAAGATGAACAGACACTACCTGTGAAATAATTTATGTTTTCAATAATTATAGGGCATGCAAGTAGAGGTCTTCACAGGTCCAAAATGTCGTGCCCGAACCCTAAGACACCTGTAATTGTGCGACCCGGAACCAAACAGGACCCGTTTGACCCGAACCCGTCCGGGTCCTCAGGTTCCGGTAGACCTGTGAAGCCTCCTACATGCATACGTCACGTCACAATAGGTTGCTGTGATTGTAACAGCTTGCACATCACTCCGACCAAAAGTGTATTTTAACACAGGCTTATTTTCTTCGACTTCCACTGATTTAATGTGGATGGTACAATGATTCTCTTGTCAGCTGTGAGATTTGCCAAAACACTTTGTGCACAGAAGTACTTTGGATGAATAAACTTTCCGTCGACACTGATGAAGAACTGCAGCTGCTGCTGTCCTTGCCAATTCAGAGTTTAAACAAGAGGGAACTCCTTCTCTATAAAACACCCATTGTTGCCTACAAAGGTTGTTATGTGTTAGCAATAATGATAAAACTGATGTTGTTAATAGTGTGATGATAATGATCTTACTTCCACTTGAGCCCAAACATTTCTATTAAAGACACAAATAAGTGGCGAATCTGGAGTTATTCACTATTCAAGCTTCAGTGCTCGCTCTTGAGTTTCTTCAGCTCTGTTTTTTTAATAAGTCTATTCACCTTCATTAATCCACTAATCAGCAAGCACTTGGTACAGTGGCAAGAAAACAACTTCCTTCTAACAGGCTGAAACTCATTGGTGAACAGCCAACCTGATGGGCCGAGAAAGATCATAGCAAATTAAGATTTAAGCAGGAATATCTCACTCAGATGTCTGATTGAAAATGTCTCCAAAGAATCCAGGTTCAGCTCTACTCATTCATCTTTTCAAGGACTACCCTCTTATTGAAAGCTTTGGTTACATTTTATTATTGTTGCGTTTTATTCTCTGAAGTTGTATCCCACAACTTTGTACACATTGTACATAACTGTCAAGGTGAATATGCACAGACAGTGAAGACAGGAAACAGTAGCATTACAGCAGCTACTTTATGTCACACACAAAACAAAGACTGCCAGACAGTGGTGTATTGTTTCATGGCCTCCCCTGAGCACAGATTCCCTCATACTCCCTTCTTCTTAACACACTCCCCTCCTTCTGCACTTCCTCTGTTTCTCATTTTCAACTGCTTCCTTGTGTCTCAACTTCACCACATGGTTTTCTTTTCAACCCTCATGTTTCTGTCGCTCTTCCTTCTCACCTCCTGTGTGAGGTACTCTCGTGTTTCTGTGTGGGACTTCTGTCTTTGTTTTGTGTTATTCCTCCCTTCGCCTCTTGTTTTGTTCATCCTTCCAGTCTTGTCACTCTTGTAGATAGTTTCATTTGGTGTCAGGTTTCCTCCTTAGCTCAAGTGTGAGGTAACAATGTAATGAAACGCTCTGCCTCCTGTACCTGTCTGTCTCTTTTCTCTCCTCTGTCTCCCCCTCTCTGTAAATCTTACAGTGTAACAGCCTCTGGTGACAAGCCTGGCTTTGAGTCAGCGTTATAGGCAGGGAAGCTTTTGTAAGCTTTTACGCCATCTTCAACGTGTCGAGTAATCTCATATCTGTGTGTGTGTGTGTGTGTGTGTGTGGTGTGTTTGAACAGTGCTTAGAGAGGAGCTGATGCATTCCAGTGTGGAGTTGCAGAAAATAAGAGAAGAGAAAGAGCACCTAACTCAGCAGCTGAAGTAAGTGTCTAGTATGTGGTAAAATGCACACACACACACACACACACACACACACATGCACACACGCATATGAAAACACGCACATGCACATGGGGACGCAGGTGGATCTTGGTATGTGGAAAATGCCGGATGAAGAGCAGGTCACAGCGGGGCTTGGCTCTTTGTATAATTTTCCTCAACCAATCGAAACCTTCTGATTAGCCACACTGGCACCACCCAAACCAGGAAATGCACATGTTCCACATACCGGGCCTGTTAAGCTTCAACAACAGCGGATTTGACTTGTATACACTCACACAAAGGTCTAGTCAGGAGTTTAGGACTTCAGAAAAAATAGGCCCCTGTGGCTTTTGAAAATATGCTGCTGATGAAGCTCCATCAGTTCAAACATTTTGCAACTGCTTTGACGTTTTTTTTCCTCCTATCCTTCCTCCTCCTTAACTCCTGGACCTGCAGACACAAACATACACAATCACACACACACAGACAAACCTTGACTAATCCTAAGATTGAGTAAAGCATATTTTACAGCCTCTCTAATGGTATGGCTGTCGGTCTACCACTTTGGTCCAGACTGAAAAATCTCAGCACTGATTGGATAGCCAAGAGATTTTGCACAGATTATCACGGTCCTCAGAGGATGACTCTGACTGACTTTGGTGATCCTTTGACTTTTCTTCTGGCACGACGACCAGATTGACATTTATATTTACTAAAATGTCTCGGGAAGTGGAGGGAAAATGTTCAAATTGGGTTTGCAGATTCATCTTTTTGGTGATTGCTTAGTTTTTTATAGAGCCATTATCAGGTCAAAGTTTCTTGGGCAGAGCCTCAATTTTTGACCAAAGTTAAAGAAATCCTTTTTAGCCTCAGCTGTACTGTTGTGTTTAGTGTTAACAGATAAGTAAACGTTTGCGTGCTAAAGATCTTAACTCAGTGTTTCTGGTAAACATTATACCTGCTAAACATTAGCATGTTAGTGTTGCCATTGTTAACATTCTAGCAAGCTAACATTAGCATCTAGCTCATAGCACTCTTGTGCTCTCTTACAGAGCTATTTGTATGGCTGTATAAAAAGATGGGCGACATGACAGTTCCCTAAAAGTAAAGCCAAAACAGCTCTATCGCCCCCTACTGACTGGCTGCAGTATAGGTCATAAAGCCCGCCTCCTCCATGTTAACAGATGGGACATGAGTCAAAATAAAATCAAAAAACATGCTGAGTTATGCCCAAGTGTTTTTTTTAAAAGTCTACTTTTGATTAGTTATTTTATGCTGTCAAAAGAATGATTGACAGCTCTGTTGATAAATACGGCTCCTGCAGCCAATCTGTTCCGGATTAGAGGAGGATCGGCGAAAGGAAACGTAACTAAATCAATCACTACAGTCACTAAAGATTCCATATCTGTGAACGTCTGCTTCAAACCAACACAAGAAGCTGTTCTGCTGTTAAATACGTCAACGTGCGGGATCCTTCCTGTTTTTTTTTTCGGTAAGTGAAGTGTGTGTTTTGGTTAGTGGAAGTGGCTACGGAGGCTCCGCCCACCAATCCCTTCTGGCTCCAAATGACGTCACCAGTGCAAGATGGCAGCGCCGTCACAGGGGGTATCTTGGCTTCTATTGTGTGCAATGAGAGTGGATGGAGACGCATCGTCCATCTATATAGACAGTCATTGCTGTTGACATTTGGTCTTGTTTATGCTATTTTTAAGAAGTAAGCTTCCAATGGCTTCCATAGTATTTATAATATATAGTTTTAACGTTGTACTTTTAACAAAAGCAGTAACAAGCACTAATAACTACATGCATACTGTATGCACGGTGAGCTATCTAATGTTATCAGAAGCAAACCCACCTTTTTTTTACTCTCAAATAATTTTAAATAGATAAATGATTCCATGTTTGGTCCCATCCTGATACTGCTTTGCACCAAGTTTTCAAATGTTTTTACATATCGCTCAATTTGAGTTATGGTGTTTATTTTATCAGCTTTGCCTTTTAATCTTGTGCGTGTGGTATCATTTATAACATTTGACAAATTAACTGCCTTAGACACAGACACACAAATGGACAACACACACAGATAACACAGATACAAAACCACAGACATCCGCCTCACTAAGGGAGTGAATGTTAAAAGTTGCTTTTATCTGATGATCAGAAAATTAAAGGACTACTTGACCTGACAGACTGCAGATGAAGCGCTCATTTGTTCACTAATGTTTCCTCCTTCTCCTTTTATAACTTCCTCCTCAGTCCCTCCTTCTATCTCCCAAATGATACAGTCAGAAACTTTGTTTTTGACCTTTAGAAAAGACTGATTCTGCTGCTTTTCTCTCTCTCTCTCCTTTTATACGCATTCGTTTTTAAGTGCTGTTGCCGTCAGTTATGGGCAGACTCTTGTGCAGTGTGGGGAATGGAGCTGCATTTTTGTTTGTGTACATACAGTACATGACTTTTTTGCAACATGTGTATGTGCTGTATCTTCAACCTCCCCCCCTTACATTTCTTATCTTCTCATACATCTATTAGCTATACCTCTAATTCCACTTATTAGGGGGTGTGGGGGGCTGGTGGGGTACATCAGTAAATAACGGGGTGAGACATAGAGACAGAGAACTTTTAACACTCAAATTCATATCTAGAGTCACTAAATAGCTTAATTTGCAAGTTTTTGGACTGTGGGAGACACACAGGGAGAATGCGCAAGGCACTAACATGATCGAACCTTTATCAGGTTAAGCTTTGAGGTGACAGTGCTAACCGCTGCATGGTGCCCCAAGTAGTTCCCTACGAATCTATAGCTGAACCCTTTCATCATATTTGGCATGTTTGAGTCTCCTTTTTTCTCAACTGGACGGCTCTGGATCAGTGATAGAATTGGTCATCTCTCAATTGGAGGTTGGGGTTCGATCGACGGTTCGATTCCTGACTGCTACAGTCACACGTTGGTGTCCTTAGGCAAGACACTGAACCCCAAATTGCTCCAACTAGCATAGCCATTGGGTATGAATGAGCATAAATCTGATTGGTGATTGGCACTTAGGCCTTCGCCATCAGTGTGTGTGAGTGTGTAAATGGGTGAATGTGGCATATAGTGTAAAAGTGCTTTGAGTGGTTGGAAGGCTAGAAGAGCGCTATATAAGTACAGTCCATTTACCATTTAACTTTTTCAAAGTGTTGAGTTTAATTTTAAACTATTGAAAGCTAGCTTTGATTCAAAATATTTTTATATATCGTTTTAGTTTTCTAAATGGGGCGGCTGTGGCTCAGTGGTAGAGTCGTTGTCTCTCAATCGGAAGGTTGGGGGTTTGATCCCTGACTGTTGCAGTCCCATGTCGCAGTGTCCTTGGGCAAGACACTGAACCCCAAATTGCTCCCGGATGAATGTATAGATCATTATCTTTCAGATGTACGTCGCTTTGGACAAAAGCGTCTGCTAAATGAAATATAAAATTCAATGAAAATGAAATTGTAGATGCACCAATAAATTACCAATAAAATATGGAATATCAAGATAATGTAACTTCATTTTGATTAAAAAGACACTTTACAAATTGGTTTGCTCTTTAATTCTCTCCCCAAACTGATTAAAGGGACAAATCAGTGCTCAGACCTGCATTACTATCAGACAAAAACCCTTTATTAACCCCCCGTCCTCTGTCCTGCGACTCTGCACATGCCGCTGTGTGCATGCATTCAACTTCATGTGTGTGTACGCGAGTATGTATACGTGAGTGTGTGTGTGTGTGTGTGGAATGTGCGCGCCCATCCACTACAGGGATCAGGACTGAGACAGGGAGGATGGAGGGGATGTTTGCAGTCGCACGCGACCCTCCCAGACATATGGACATATGCTATAGGAAGAATAAGCCTTAAGGCCATGTTGCATGAGGTGTATGTGGAGGAGGAGGAGGAGGCGGGTCTGTGCTCAAGTCGGAGACTTTATTGCATGATAAGGAGTGTGTATGCGTGTGTGTATGTGTGTGTAGAGGATTGTGGAAGGGGGAAAGCAGCTCAACTCTGCAGTCTATAATGTCTACACTGCAGCACTCTGCAGATATGGAACCAAAACTCAGGGCCTCAGCAGTTTTTAATTCTGTATTTTAACATGAATTAATTATAAGGTTGAAATGCAGTTTTAATTCAAGTCATAGTTTCATATATTTTATAAAGTCTCAAGTCAGTCATTACAAGTTGGTATTATTGAAGAAGTTTTAACATTAACTTTAGTAAAGGAGCAATACTCCACAAGTCCGACACTAAATATGTTGATGCTGATCAGTCGCCCGTTTAAACACCCTGCTCCACAGCTGCTGTGTGTGTTTGTGTTTGTGTGTGTGTGTGTGTGTGTGTGTGCGCGCATGCGTGCATGTGTGTGTATGTGTGTGTCTGTATCCTGTCAGTCACACTATGCATCATACCAGCTCCAGAGCCTCCCAAACTTCTGATGCTTGCCCAAGATCCAAGAACAAACAGTACCATTTTGTTTGTGTATTTAAGTTGCTGCCCAGGCAACTGCCCAACCTTT
Organism: Semicossyphus pulcher; assembly: GCF_022749685.1. Lineage (NCBI taxonomy): Eukaryota > Metazoa > Chordata > Actinopteri > Labriformes > Labridae > Semicossyphus > Semicossyphus pulcher. Next base: position 20,816,830 of record NW_027211692.1, on the reverse strand, counting down.
GACCCACACCTCTGTCGATGTCGATGTTCCACACCTGTTGCGTTTCTATGGCGCCAGCCCGTTGCCTTGGAAATGCACATACACACATACTTAGGGGGCGGTCTAAGGACAGTGAGCGGCTGTGGAATCCTTCTGATCCCAGCATGCAATCTGATCAGCATGCCATAGAGACTCAAGGGCAGCTTGCTTTGCCTGACCGTTCACAGACACACACATCCGCACACACACACAGACTGCATATTCCAGTATTCATAGTGTTTGTTCTTCTGTGGCATGTGAATAGAGCTGTCTAAGATGACTATATGATGTGATGATCACCTTTTGTAACGTGATTTATGAGTTTGTAAGAATGATTGGCAGTTAATGTTTGCACCTTGCCCGGGGGCAAATTGACAGCGTTGTTAAAGGACCGCAGAGAGCACTGCAGACCCCCTCCCGTAACGTCTGGATGACATGTATGTAAAACGTGTTGGGAAGCTTCCTGCTGCATCCAGATTGGCAGGAGATGTTGAGCTCATCCTTTCATCAGAGGATGAACACATGGATCATCCAACACAGAGCCAGGCCAGGTTGAAAGGATGGATTAGAGGGAAGGGAGAGATAGATGAAAGACAGGATGGATGCGTTGAGCAAGGGAGGAGAGATGAAAGAGTGGAGCGTTGGAATGAGTGAAGGTCAAGAGAGAAAGAGTAAAGGATTGATGTGATTGATGTGATACAGCTTGTTCTCATAAGTCTGATGCACACTGACTGCTCTGTGTGCGTCTGTGCGTGTGCATTTATGCATCAAAGTGTGTGTGTTTGCACAGCGTCGCTCTGACTGTAGGCAGTGAAATAACTATTGATCTCGGGGTGTATCCAAGGATCTTGTTTCTCACAAGATCTTGCCCATGGCATTTGCCTGACGCACACACTCACAGACACACACATGCACAAACATTAGCACACACACACTCTTCTGCCTCCCTCCCTAACCTCAGTCCTCTGTTTATCTCATATTTGATAAAATCAGTCACAGCCCTTCTGACTCTGTGTTTTCTTCTTTGATCTCAGATGTTAAAAAAAGAAAATCTCACTCTCTTTTTGCCTCCTTCTTTCTTTTTCTCTCTGGGCTCTGTTATCATGTGAGCGCATGCTGCACATGGTGTGTTCCTGAAAAACAGGGAGGTTCTGCCCTTTTATGTGGCCGGTTGGTATTTTGATGACATCATTACAATTTAGGTGTCAAGATTCACCATCCTGCGCCACATGACACCAGTTCACTTCAACAAGATGTACGGCTAAGTGTGTACAGTTTTCAACACTTCAATTTGTGAATGCACATCTTTTTTGTGTGATTATGGTTAGGAAGACAGGTTGAAGATTAATCTTTGATTCCTATCAGCGTTCGTCCTCCACAACAGCTGATTAACGCTCAGCCAGCTGAAGGCAACAGGTATGTATACCATCTGTAGTCTGTAATTTGAGTGACGTGCGTTGTCAAGCTGTGATTATGCATTTCACATCCACTGTGGTAACCCTGATTAGGTCTTATGCAACCAGCAAACTTATTCGCATTACACTGCTTTAGATTTATTAAACCACACTGTGACTTATACAGTTTGTACAGTGCAAGTTATTATGAATGGAGACAGTGGTGTCTTCAGGACATCTTGTACACTTTACCTTTAAAGTACTTCAGACAATTTTCGCCCCTTTCATAATGCACTAAAATAACTTTCCATTTACACCACATGTAAGTCGCAAAAAATGCCCAAAATGCTCTGCCACTTCTTAAGCACTTTGAACCTCTCACCTTACAGTAACTCACAAAAACATCCCCCTCTGCTTTATTCTTTTACTTTTTCCTCTCAACTCCCTTTTAACCTCTGAAAAAAAGTCAAAAACAGCAGAGCAGAGGGTAAAGAAAGGTTAAGACAGCAGCTGGGAGTCAGATATCATCTCTGACCTTGAAGACGGAAAGGGGAGCGAGACAGATCGCGGCGAGAGACAGGCACAGTGGCCTGTGAAGTACGAACAGTATGCTGTGGCTAAATAGGCAGAATGTAGGAGCACTCAGTGGACAGCTCTAAATCACCAGTAGCTGTCACAGCACTGGGAGGAAAGAGGGTTAAAAAATAGAGTCAGAGAGAGAGGAAATGGGATGGAGATGTGTGATGAGAGGTACAAAGAGAGGGAGGCTGGTAACCGGTGCCAGACAGCTGTGAGTGTGTTACTGTGATTACGTGTGTGTACCTCGGCCTGTGTATCTATCTGTGCTTCTGTTCGTCTGCGGTCAACTCTATCATATCACCACTGTTAAATGTTGATAATATTGCTATTTATATTTAAAACATTCTTCTAAACATCCTCATATGTTTCTTACAGAATCAGGATGTTTAGTTACACAGTATAAATGTTGTGTACAAATGTTATAATTAACGCAGTTGTTGTAGATGAGCAGTGAAAACAGGCCGTCTGAGTGGGAGCTCAGACGTGCGAGCCCTCTCACTCTGTATCCTCATTGCGTGTGGCTGCAAGGTCACAGGGCTAGACAGCCAGCTTCACAGTCACACACACACACACACACACGCACACACACACACACACACAAACACAAACACATTAACTGATCATGCCGCCAGAGAGGGGATTAGGCTGAGAAGCCGACAGGGTTAGAAGGGTTAGGGTAAAGTCTGTGTTTGTGTGTGTGTGTATTTGTGTGTGTGTGTGTGTGTGTGTGTGTGTGTGTGTGTGTGTGTGTGTGTGTATTTGTGTGTGTGTGTGTGTGTGTGTGTGCGTGTGGTTTTGTGGCAGGAGTAGCACATACTGTCATGGCACGCAGAATTAGAATTAAAACTGATTTCCAATTTACTTTCTCAAGAGCGAGCCAGCAGCTGTGCATGGAAGAAGAGGCCGTTTGAAAAACAAGGCTTCACACATGAATTAGCAACTAAAAACATCTAAATTACTTATGAAAAGTTGTTTAGCTGTAAAATGACTACCAATAGTATCGTGCAAGCCAAGACAGTCGTGATATAGAGGGACTTCTTGAACTTTTGCTGATCCCAGAGGGGGAATTCAGTCGGCTTGGCTTCTTCCACATAGAGATTGAAGCGTAGGAGTCCAGCTGTATGGATTTGGTATCTTGCTCAAGTAGTTTTCAGTGACACTTGAAATTATAAAAACATACTCCCATATTAAAAACATATTTCCCTCTGCCTGAATGTGATATGTGGCTATTTTCTCTATTACTCTGTTTTCGGCTGTGTAATTTACTGACTCAACAAATGCTGGAAATCGAGTGACCGTGCCATGAACTTTGTGTCTCCAGGGAGCAGAAGAGACAGAGAGAGGAGCAGCTGTGCCATGAGAGAGACTCTGAGAAAGAGAGCAGAGACAAACTACTCAGGTATGCTAACCTCTACTCTTTCCTGTTCTTTGCACTTTAGTTTTTTTCTCGTGATAAATTCCCATACTTCCCCTTCTCCAACTTTCCCACAATCCCTGTAATCATCCCACTCATTCTCCTCCAAATCAAGTTCTTCCTGTGCTCCGTTTCTCTTCTCCAACTCCTTCCTCTGAGAGAGACACAGAGAGAGAGAGAGAGAGAGAGAGAGGGAGGCGGGGATATTAGAGTCATCTGAGATCTGCTCTTGGATCAGTTGAGGAGATCTTAGGCTCCATAAAGTGCCAGTGACACAGCAGAGTCTCGTGTGAGGCTGGCGCAACAGATGGAAGCACTCCTTAGTTGGCGTGGAGTCATGTTCCTCACACACACACACACACACTCATCTGTGCACAGAGGCACGCACATATTGTAGTTATGCAAAGGCGCAGCGGTGCCTCTATTGGGGTGCATCACACTAATATGCAGGCAGACACATGTGCACACACACCCAACCCACATGCGTACACCCACAGACACACAGAGCCTCTCATCTTTCCATGCAGGCGTTAGATGTATGTGGGGTGTGTATTTTCTCACATGGACTCTGCTGGTATTCTTTTTCTAAGCCACTGGCAGCCTGGTGCGTTCAATTACACTGTCGATTTATTTCCCTTCCCACACAGCAGTCTCTGATCTCACCCTCTGGCTCCTATACAGCTCAACATATGATAGCACTCCGCTGGGGGGGGAGGCTATTTCAGAAGGGATGAGAAGTAGGTGGGAGGGAGCAGCCCCCCCAGAGCTGAAAGAAAATGTAATGGGAGACAACCATTCGCCAAACTGCCGAAAATTGGAGACCATGGAGGCCTAATGATAGTGTTTATTTGCTCGAGAAGCTTTGGTTGCTTTAGGAAATCAAAAAGTAAAACAGGATGTGAATCTGTCAAGTTTCACTTTGTTTAAACTGTTTCAAATTATTGTTTGTTGTTTGTTTTTAGATTCCGCCTGACAGTCGACATACCGGCGTGTTAATGGATTTTTATTTCTTTGACTAACCTTTCCTTACATCAGAAAGAGGAGGAGAGATGTAGCACTTAACGACTCTTTTTACTCTTCGTCTGCCTGTCTCTTTCTTCTCTTGAACTCTTTTCAAAAACAACTCCCTCACCTGTCTCTTGATAAAGGTGGAAACGTATAAAAGGAGGATTAATATTGCAGCAGACAACAACCAACACACACATTCACCAAGTGTTTTTTATAGTCTTCTTTGTGTTTGAATGTACATATGTATGTGCGTGAGTGTGTATTCTCCTGACAAAGCCAAGGTCACTGTCATAACAACACAACAGTGATTTGTGACATGACGGGTGTTTGAACTTAGGGTTTGGCCCAGTTCTGCTGTGTTTGTATGCCAGGCACTTGACTTAATGAGCCTGATAAGGTTGGAGAACAAACAGCTTTGCTCTTATGTAACTGACGCTCTGACGCTTACACTCACCGCTGACCTGTCAGTGTAGATTTACTGTGGGCCTGCAGGTGTGTGCATTTATGTGGTTGATCAAAACATGCATCAACATGCCCTAGAATATAACAGTATGGAAAGTAGCCGTGTGCGTGTTTGCGCACATGCTCATCTTCTGCATCTGTTTTACAGGTTAAAAGGGGAGTTGGAGGAGAAACATGAGAGCTGGTCGTCATGCAAACGCAGGTGCAACAACTTACAGGAGCAGCTGACGTCACTGCACCAGAGAGAGGAACAAATGAACAGGAAGTGCTGCACAGCTGAGGAGGAAGTGACACGAGTGAGGGGCTCTCTGGAGAAGGTTGAGCAGGAAACGCGAGAGCTGAGGAGAGAAAGGTCATGATTGTTTGATCTGTAGTGCTCTTAGATCTACTTTATTCTCTAATCAGGGCTCCTTACTGCCATTTCTATTACATTGTATTTTATTCTACATATTTTATTAATCAGATTATGAATCTTTACATGTAAACCTGTATGCCAAATGTGTCTTACATTTTGGCGCCAGTAACAGGCTGGTACACAAACTGATCCCAGGCCCAGATAACAGCTTTGTCATATGTGATAGACACATGAGCAAAACAGGTAAAGCCATTTAAATTTACAAAATATTAACAGCAGTGTCAAAATGAGCTGCTTTGAGTTGACATCCTGACCAGCTAACGCTAACAGGGACACAGTCTTTGTGCACAGTGTGCTTTGCTTTTCTTAACAGAAACACTACAACCACAGAGTGTTGGCTGTCCTAGTCCCTGCTTAGGAAACAGACTGTTTTGTTCTGATGTTAAATATTTACTTCTTTTGTGTCTGAGAGGACATGGGGTGAGTACAGGCAGGAATCCTGTGTGTTCTTGTCAATGCAAAACCAAAAGCCTACGTCTGTCTCTGAGAACACTGTGGGTAGATGTAATAGAGTGTTGGAGCTGTGCCCAGTCTCTTATGTAAGGTGCTACCTCTCCTTGTGTGGCTGGATCACACTGCTCAGCACACTGCTCAATAACCTTGCTTTTACGGGTGTTTATCCATGTCAATGCTAGATATCTAGTGTCTTTTTTAGGCTACATGTCCCTGGTTGCACTGTGAGCAGATAAAGCTGGAGAGAGCTTAGCCCTCAGGGATGCTGGATAGAGCAACATTTATCAGAGGCTTTAAGTCCAAGTTTAAATGAAAATGTAGTTAGATGGGACTACATTGTTACTCTTAGAAAACAACCTTAATTCAATTATCTTACACACCTTCAAGGCAAGAGATAAAAACCTTTTTAGCATTTTCAAACCATAGTTTTCTCATTTTCAGCAGGTTAGTGCCTTTTATAAACGTAATAGTGTGAAATCATTTATGTGAAACAGGCACTGGTTCTGAGTTCAAAGCACAATAAACCTGTGGGCCTTTTTATAAAATGTTTTATAGAAATTAGAAATACACAGGGCCTAGCACACTTAAGGGATGCTTTTATGTAAATTATTCAAATAAAGGCTTTTTTATTTAGTTTCTCTAAAAGGTGCACCAAACGTGACTTAAGGTTTTCTCTTGAAGATAAATAAATGAATTAAATAAACACACCCACACATCAAAATAAATCCCCCCGTGCCAAATGGTGGAGTAGGTATTTGTGTCCTATGTGTGTCTTTCAATGCAGGCTCTAAGAGGGCAAGTCAGTGGTAAAGGTAATAAGTTATAGTACTATGTCATAAACCTATATGATATATGTATGTCCACAAATATGTCTTATATTCAGCTCTCCTGCACCACAATATGTTTAATTTTAGTGTAAGGTAGTTCCAATTATTCCCTTTAAATTCCTGGAAAGAGATGTTTGTTGGATGACCTCAAGGTCAAAGGTCACAGTGCTGTTCCATAAAGCTATATCATATAATTTTCTTTTTATGAATTTACAAAATCTGTTCAGTATTCACCTTAATTGCACTACGGTTAACTAGAAGAAATATTCCCTAAGTATATCTTTCCAGGCAGGGCCAAAGAAGTGTAGGAGTTGGTTGACCTCAATGTGAGGAGCAGACGTGAATGCGATAAGTGCTGGAAATGACTTCACTGCGGCACAAACCGTAATTCCACAGGAAAAACACCCTCGACCTCTGACTCCAGACTATAAAGCTGCTACCCTCTCTAACGTAAGAGTCTTGCAACAAATCCTTAGGATACTTTAACAGCCAATGGAATCACCAACGGACCTATTACATGTTCCAAGGCACCCGAGCTTTGTTCACCATGAATTCATGTCTGCTTCAAGTTCTCGGACTAAGAGTCTCCACTGGTGACAGACTTACAGCTTCAGAGACTCGAGACAGGGACGGTGGAATCACCGTTATACCTCAAAACAAAACTGAAACAGTATGTAAGTTTAGGACACTCTTATCAAGCTAAGTAATTTTAAAAACAAATAAATAAGCAATTGCCATGAGAAATCATAAAGCAATCTGAGAAACAAATGTGTATACAAACACACACACACCTTTCACCACCGCAGTTATTAGACCCTCCCCCACAGCTCCAGCATACTGACAGTCGCTAATAAACAAGCCAACAAAGACTCCTGACACGCACAGACTGAAGTACATTATTTTTATGATTTACTATCTCATAGTCATTTTTATTTGACATTGTTTTATGCATAAGTATACAGACTCAGTAGATGTAGCTGTGAGGAAGTGAAACTGAAGCACAGAAACACTCTTTACAACTAAGCTGCGCTAAACTAAGGATGATTAGTTTTGTGTTTGTGTGCCTTTATATTTATTGTATCAAACTGTTATTTTCCATCTATCTTGGTGGAGATGATCTGAAAGCCCATAATGCGTGATATGAAAAACTGTGACACTGAAAGATTCATCACAGAAACTAAAAAAAGAGACACTTTTGGAAATCCATATTTCTTTTACTAGCTGTTTTCCCCACAGCTGTCTCTCTGAGTAATAAATGAAGAACCCTTGAACAGAAAGAAATATGCTCTGTAGTGCAGGAGAGCCAAATACATGACACATGTATTTATTGTAGATGCAGTTTATCATATAAGTTTATGGGACAGCAATTCAACCTGTGACCTTCATCATGAAGTTGTCCTCAGATAGGAAATACTCCCTCCAACATCTTGCATAAGAGGTTTGTTTTTGCTACAGATGGTGTATTCTATGTTGGAGTAGGATATGTGTTTGTGTGTGTGTGTGTGTGTGTGTGTGTGTGTGTGTGTGTGTGTGTGTGTGTGTGTGTGTGTGCGCGCGCGTGTGAGATTTGTTTTCATCAATAGCTGATCAGTTCTTTCCATCCAGATGTTTACGGACTGAAAGTCTGTATTACTAACTTGCATATACTGACTTTATATATCGTCCATAAGTGTTCACACATACATACATACCTGCATTCACACACATTCCAATATTTTTTCAGCTCTTATAGTTACAGTAACCATTTTTAAAGTTAACCCTCCTGTTGTGTTCATTTGTCAGGGACAGCAATAATGTTCCCAGGTCAATGTGACCCGATGCATGTTTTAGCATCCAAGAGTTGTCAGAAACCAAAAAATCCTAATAAACATCTTTTGTACCTCATTACTAGATAGATAGATAGATAGATAGATAGATAGATAGATAGATAGATTGACAGATTGACAAATAGATAGAAACTGGGAAATTGTGGTGTTACAGCAGCAGATCATCACAGCGACTACAGCACAGGAGAAAATATATACACAGTAAAAAATAACAACAAGAAAGAATATATCAACCAGGAATTCTAACAGCACTAATAGATAATAACCTCAACTCTATAAATCTAAAATATTAGCTAACATATATCTAAATATAAACATATCTGAAAAGTAAACCTACTCAAGTAAATCTAAAATATAAAACATATAACTAATGTTGTAAACAAATGGTGTTAATGTACCATGCAGTTTTCACAATTACTAACAATTCAATGAGTATTTATTGCAATGGTGTTATTCACCTTTCATAGATCATGGTTCCATTTGGATAATACACTCGTTTTTCTCAAAAAATACACGTTCAAACTATTTTTTATGTATGTTGGAAAAACCTAGATATAAAATTCATTAATTTTACAGAACTTTGGTTGTGTTATCATCACTTCCCAAACCTCCTGTATTAATCTCATCTGATTCCATCTCTGTCTCCTTCTACGCCTCCTACCTCATTCACACACTCCCAAACACATCCTCTACCATCTGTGCCACCCTGTCACTGCGTTTCGCCCTCTGCTAAGTTACCGCTCCATGCATGATCTAACCAAGAACAAGCGTCATCTTTCCACCTCCAGGACCCGTTTATGCAACACCATTACGTGTGTGGTACACTATTTTGGAGACTTAAAATAGATTTCATGAGGATGTAAAGTATATAACTAGTGTTGCTGCCTTTTCAGGGTTAATGTGGGATAAAATACAACCAACAATATGGAAATAATAAGCATATGTAATAATGAACTGAAGGATCAGGAATAGGGGAAAATCTGTCTTCCAAAACAGATGTGTTATTTTAAATGAGATGCAGTTTTTAAAATCTATAACAAAGATAAATTAAAGTAAAAAAAAAATACAGCTGGGAAAGGTCACTGGCTGAAAGATAATCCCCCCTGGTTGACTTGCACCTGCGGTTCTGAACCTCGTAACATGGAACAATGCAGATGCTGATGAAAACCAAAAGTGAAGTGACATTGAAAAGAGAAGTGGCGTAACCAGCAGTCAGCGGTTTCCCCGGGCCATGGCTAGGATTGAGGGGTGATGGGATTGTGGGATTTAAGAAAGTTAGGGAGAGACATTCAAGCAGAGAGGAAGGAATAGAGGGAGGAGGATAGGGTGAAGCATGAGATGATAAAGGGAGGGAGGGAAGGAAGGAAAGAAGGAAGGAGGAGAAAGGGGGGAGTGGGATTTAGGGTGGAGGGATGGAGACCGTGACTGCGGTTGAAGTGGTTACTTCACACACTGTCTGGCTCTCGCATGCACACAGCCTGGGTCACAGGGGCCTCACACAAGCTACACACACATACGAAACATGACAGCTTACCGTGCATTCGGCTTAACTGACATAAAGGTAAAAAGAGAGAGACAGCGCGAGAGAGGAAAAGGGGAGGGAGAGGGGAAGGAGCGGTGAAAGTGGCAGAAAGTGGAGTGAGTAAAAGATTTAAAAGTCAAGAGAGGTCAGAAGTATCTGTGCGGTTCCTCATCCATCTGTTAAATGTGAGAGGACTTGTTTCAAGTGGTTTCAAGCAGCGGAGGAATGTTTTCGTGACAGAAATTATGATCCCAAAAACTCTCCCTTCTGTCTGTCCCTATGTGGAGAAGTGGTTTAACGCCTCAGGCTTTACACAATTAGACTAATAAAGGACTTTAGAAGATTAATGTCAACAGCACAGCTGTAAGATACTTCCTGCAGCCGTGTTTACTGCTCTCTTACAGCTCCTTTCATATCCTCTGTTTCTGTATTTTCTCATATTTTCTCTCTTTGTCCCAGAGTGGAAAGTATTATATCATCCTTGTCTGGGTCGTTACTTTTATTGAGGCTCTCAGTCCTTTTTATTCAGTTGTCATACATTTCTGTAAATTCATAAGTCCAATTTTTACAAGGCAGCTTTTTCCTGCTTTGGAAGCGTGGTTGGTGTGAGGAGACTCTTGACTTTGAAATCTTAATCATGTTTCCAGGTGGAGAGTTATGTCCCTGACATAGAGGATGTATGAGGTGATGTCAGCGGAGGTTCCTGTGGACTGTTGCTCTATATTGTTGATTGAAACACAATAAAACTATTTCAAATCGCCCTTGAGCCCTGCTGTAAAGATCGGATATCATTTGGAGTGGAGTCAGCCTTCTTTGTCTGCGTGTCCACACAAAGATCGAATCAGCAGAAAGTGGGAAAATGGAATATGCCTTTTGATGAGGTAGCAGCCGCTCAGACTCACACACACAAACCACACTGCAGACACACACACTCGCCTGTCCTTAAAAGCAGCCTGGCGTGAGTGAATGAGAGAGTGCTCCCAGATTTTCCCATCATTCCTCCCTGTAATCCCCCCAGACCTCCTTCTGAGGCCTGAATTTGCACGCTCAGGCTCCCCAGGGGGTCACATACACTCTCAGACACACATACCACACACACACAGACACGCACACACACACACACACACACACACACGTGCGCACACCGGCTCAAAGTTGATTTAAAAACTTCTGGTACACTACCTTTGTAGGGGTAAACTTGTTTTGATAATCAGAGAGCTGGAATTACATCACGCAAGCCCCCAAACACACACACACACACACATACACACGCACACACACACATACACTGCTTGCATCAGCAGTTTGCTACATATTAAAAAGGCTTCATAAAACTGTCAAATCCTCACTTCCAGGGGTTTTTTACCAGCTAAGACTTAACTGTAAAACTGGTGTGCAGTTTCATAATGCTTGTTTAACAGCAACAGTCTTTTGTAAGCTCCATATCTCCTCTCTGAATCCCAGCTTTCATACGGCACGGACACATTTAAAAGGGCTTTAGGAGTCACATCTTGGCATCAAACTTGCAACTCTTGGGGAGCGTTCATGCATGGCTGTCCGTCTGCATCTATTTTTGTGCTTCTCTCTCTCTATCTCTCTCTCTCTCTTTCTGTGTGTGTGTGTGTGTGTGTGTGTGTGTGTGTGGTGAGTAGGCTGATGTGATTAGCCAGAGCCAGTGGAGTGAATAATATTGTGTCTGCCCCGACGAGGAAGAGATGGAATGTAGCTGCTGCTCTTTATTATACTGTACATCATCTGCTCCTTTATCAGATATACACAGTCAAGTGTGCACACTTACAAACACACACACAGACAGACAGCAGCTAACATGCTTTCTTATACAGATGGACCCACTTATGCACACAAAGTGCTATAAGGCAGTGGCTGTGTCATATAGGGATACGAGTTTGAAATGTTCTCATGCCATTGTGTGTGTGTGTGTGTGTGTGTGTGTGTGTGTGAGAGAGAGAGAGAGAGAGCTAAATATTATTACATGTTTAAAGCTATATGTATCCTTTTTAATGTATTTTATTGTTTTGTTTTTTTAGGTGATTTTATTTCTTTAAAGTAACAATATTGAACTTTCTCATGTAAATCATATCATCGAATGAGGTAACATAATGGTGATTGAGCCTATGGCCCACTGATAAAAGCCTTTGCATTTGCAGTATATCATATTTTTCTGGACTGGGTGTCTGTGGTGACATTCGCCGGAAAAATCACAAGTGCCACCCACTTAGTGACTCATTTTCCATCACCCAGCAGTGGTTGGTCTGTCAGAGAGGGTAGGCGGAGCTAAGCAGCTGCACTTCCGGTTTCTGTAAGCATTGTGAGGAAACGGTAATCTACTATGGCTGAACAAACAAAGGAAAGATCAATGACTACAGGTACAACTTCAAAAAATAAGTGAAAATCCAAAGAAAAAGAAACAAATTTGACGCTCAGATGAAGTCAAACAGTCTACAAACGAAAGCGAGGAAAATTAAATTGGAAGACTGCTCTTGTTAGAACTGATTATCGGCAATGGGAGGCGCTCAAAAATTGAGAGCAGAAAACTTCGAGATTGTATCTTTAAGTAGAATTCTTGTTGCTGCTCAAAATCTTTGAGAGCTCCTTCAAAGGGCTTATTCCAGCAACTCTAACTGTATAATCATTGGTAATAAACGATCAGTTCCTCAACTTGTCTTCTGCTGGATTAAGATTTATGCTGCTGCACATCTTATCTGCTGGACCAGGTGCTGGAATGGAATATTACATTAGGAAAAAATCTATGAAATCCACCCTTTTCTGGCTATCTCAACTCAATCTTTCTCTTATGTTTTCTCTTTTCCTTCCTCACCCTCCTCTCCTTTTCCCCTGACACTTTTCCTAAGATCCTTCTCAGTATATATTCTTTATACAACCTGACATGCTGAGAGGATCATCAAAAAAGAAGCATGTGTAAATATTATCAGAGCTTTTTGGCTCCTGGCAGATAGGGATGTGAAGTTGGCTTACTTACTTATCTATTCAAGTGCAGAAAGTGCTGCACTGTGAAAATGCAATTGTGTGTGTGTGTGTGTGTGTGTGTGTGTGTGAGAGAGAGAGAGAGAGAGCACTTAACACTTAGTTCTCTCACTGACATTACAGCTAACCTTTCATGTCTGCCTGTGTCACTGCGTGTTATTTTTTTAACATGTGCAAGTCTGTTTTTCTTGCTATCAGAATGTTTGCTTATGCTGTTGTGATATATATATTTTTAATTTCCTCTATTTCACTGTGCGTGGATCTATTAATTGATTCGAATGGGTCTTTGTAAACTTCCAGAGCCTAAAGCCAGCGACTCTGATCGTGTTATTTGGTCTCATGAGGGAATCTGAAGGCATTAACAGCAGAGCGGGAATGGTTTTAGAAGCAGATGGAGAATGAGTTATTTGGTCCTGGGGCGGTTGCTATTTGAACATGATTTCAGATGTTGCTGTTGTGTTGACCTGATGCTACATTTATCTTCTCATTACACTCCGGATGCTTGATGCTGTCAGATTTATTTAGATAAGACTTTAAAGGTGCAGTGGTCCAGAGGAATATAAGGTTCCACAAACACGAGATATCTGACTGACTAAACGCTTCAGCCTGTGTGTGCATGTTGCCCTGTGTGTTCATTGAGTTTTCCTGGTGTTTTGTGTGTTTACAGGGAGATACTGATCGAGTCCCATCGAAAAGCCTTGAACAAGATGGACGAAGACTGCAGACAGCAAATGACCTCGAAGGTAATTCTTAACAACACTAACAGTAAGCCTGTAACTACTGATTAGACACTACTGCACCAACTACTGGCACTGGTTACCATTTTCATGAGGCTCTGGTTTGCTTAAAGTCTGCCAGGAGAACAAGAAGATTCATCTGAGGTCTCATTTTTAAGCCCACCACAATGTCTGTGATATCAGTGGGCCTCTCACAACAGTAAAAGTCTTAAAATGCAGCTCTATTTGAGCGCCAGTTTTACTTGATATTTACTAATTGATATTTACTAATTTATCTAAGCCACAGACCCAATTGTGCTGTTAAAACAATTTTAACCCGACACATTCCATTGCAGAAACTCACTGTTTTCAAACATTTCTGGTCTCTGTGATTAAGAGTAACTAAACCCCCAGACCACTTCTTTCAGCTGAAAACCTATGTATATGGTATTTAGTAGTGTTGGTGAGCCTTTCAGGTCCACATCTCGACATTTGAATGCAAAGTATTAACAAATTGTGTTAAAAATATGAGTTTGTAGTATTTAGTAAGTTAGTAAGCGGTTTTAGGCATGAGTAAGGTTGTTAGATTTTTCCCTTTTAAGCTAGCTGGTAACTTTAGTTGTAGGTTAGCTCTAGCTTAGTATTTGTTAGCTAGTGGCCAGAATGGGTCGGCTGTTGCTTCTGCGGCTACAATAGCACCTCTGGACTGCTGTCTCAGCACCCGCTGCCTGTGCTAGCGGCTCAAACTGACACAGCTTTGGACTGTCTTGGTCGTGGCCTAAAGGGGACTCTGGAGGAGAGAAGTCCTCTACTTCAAACGGCATTTCTGTCACAAAAGCGTCGGTGCTGCTTCTCGAGTCATCTCTCCTGGCTAAATAACCTAGCTAAACTTGCTCATCAGTGTTCAGTCAGACAACTCACGTTGTTATAGTATGAAAAGCTTATTGCAGCAGAACATAGCTTGTGTTTGGCGTCTAGGCTCCAACCTCATCACTCCTCGCAGATTTATTTTACATGCAGAAACTGAGGAGTGATGAGATAATATCTTAAACCCCCTAGCCGGAGCTTGCAGGCGGATGCTGTGGTGGTGGTGGGGCTGAAAGTAAGAGCGCAATACTGGTGCAGGGCAGCGATGGCAATGACAGAGCAGAGAGAGAGCGGGAATCTTGTGTAAATAGACGGCCAATTGGGAGGAGGACTGTGGAAGTGACGCATATCAGTTATGAAATCAGTGCAGCTCGAGTTGTCTGCCTGAACTAGCTTGCAGGCGTCGCCCCATATGTGTGTTTATGATCTTTGTACAGGCAGTTTTTGAAAGGGTAGACGCAACTCTGGGGTTTAGTAACCCTTTAAAGAGAAACTGTAACAGGAAGAGAAACTGTAACAGAAGAGGTTATATATGTCAAGGTTATTCTATTCTATTTTATACCATTCCAACCAATCAATAAAAAGAAAGCTCAGTAGCTTTGAACCTAAGCAAATTTGTAGGACTGGGATCTATTTTAATCTGGGCATTTTATTTTGTGTATCAATATCAGCTATAATAAGCTTGATCCATTCTGAGCATGTTTACTTTAATGTCCCATTATACTCCTTTTAAATAATGGAACCACATTAACAGCTGTTATATTGTACATACAGTATATTAGCATATTTGCTAATTGTTACTCAGTCCAACATTACAGAGATTTCAATATGCAGTTAAATTATCTTGAAAACAAACTATAATACGATACAGAACACAATACCATAAAAAATAATTTAGAATTTTACAAGTGTAATCTTATTATCCTTTGTAACTGGATACTAGTTATATGGTATATAGTGGTTTAATATGTATGATGAACTCAAACAAATCAAAACATTACCCATAGGCCTAAGTGACTGTTGGTGAATCAGCTCATGACTGGCAGACATTTAGTTCCAGTCTGTTGAAGTAAATAAAGGTTAGGATGGCATCCAAGCCATTGTCACAGTTCAGAGGAGTTTAATAGGGAGGACCTGACACACACAATGTGGAGAAGATTATAAGGCTCCAAGACCACCAGTCTGTTTGACACCAGATAAACTAAATACACACACAACACACACACACGCGAGGGCACAAAACCAATCTGTCTTTTATTAGT
Source organism: Semicossyphus pulcher (assembly GCF_022749685.1). Classification (NCBI taxonomy): domain Eukaryota; kingdom Metazoa; phylum Chordata; class Actinopteri; order Labriformes; family Labridae; genus Semicossyphus; species Semicossyphus pulcher. Next base: position 20,801,061 of record NW_027211692.1, on the reverse strand, counting down.
CAGACAGTGTTGCACTGTCTCTTGAACTGTCTGACTGTCTGGCTGTAAGAGTCACTGAGGTTTAGCCAAACCTCAAAACAAACAGGAACTTGTACCAGAAAAAAAACAAAAGAATAGCATCAAATATTTTTGTTGTATTTCGTTAAACTTGTAGCAATTTTTTCAAAGTTAATCTTAGTATCAGAAAAACATTGTTGCTTTTTTTTATTAACATTGAGGACCATGGCATCAATTTTAAGGTTGAGGTCTGTTTCTTCAGTTATCAGGTTATAGTTAAGAAATAAAACAGTATCAGTCTAATGAAATTCTGCTGCGAAAACACTTTTAACCCCACAAATTGCAGACATTTTTGGGGATAAAAGAACAGAAATAAACAGGAACACACTGTGTCAACAGTTATGGTCACACTGATTAAAGATAAACTGTAACAGAAGATGTATGCCTTGTTTATTCTAAAAATTATTTATTTTTATATAAATTTATTTATTTCTTTATGTTATTATTGATCCCTAAAAAGGCCAAACATACCTACAGTCAACACTCAACAGTCAAAATGCTATATGACAAATGAACACACTCTTTAACACACTCTGCACATGTAAAGACTGATGTATTTACAAGGACAGCTCCCACACACACGTCCATTAGGGTTATTGTTCATTATGGGCTTCCTGACCTCCCATGTGCTTATACCCATGAAGAGGAAGTGGTCACTCTTTTGCACTTTTTAAATACAAACAGCAGCTGTGTTCACACACACATACACACACTGACACACACAAGAGGATATAAACACACACAGCATCCATGCTCCTCACACGTACATTCGCCCAGCAAAGAGGAAGTGGTGTTTTCTTATTTGATCCACCACACGCAATCTTAGTCTTTCATACAGTCTCTCAAACCACAAGCATAACACACACGCACACACGCAGGCTCAGATACACACATTTTCACACGCCAATCCATCTTTTTTTTTCCTCTGACGCCCACATCCACTGTTTGCCTTTTTTCATACTCGCACGCATAAATGCACACAAACACACACTCAGATAAACACACTCTCGCCGACGCACTGATCCCAGCCCATGACACTGAGGCTCAGTTTGTCTGATCTCCAAGAAAACAAGGTAGCCTTTGCCAAGCCTGACTAAAAATATGTCCCATGCAACTTTGGCCCTACTCTGACAACATTTAAATGTTTTACTGTCACAGACTGATGACATAGCCAGACACACTGCTGTTACTGTCATTCTCTGTGGGAAGGTACAATACAGTACAGTCAGGAAAGGGTTAAAACATCGTTTCTATTTGAAGCTTGCACAACCATTGATATATATATATATATAAAGCAGCATGGAGCAATAACACATTTATCAAAATGTCTTAGAGCTCAGAGACTGTGGGTAGGACTGCATTTCATTTCAGGAGTATGTTTACAGAAGCAGGGTTACAGTGTGATGCCAAATCTTTTCAAAAACATTTTCAAAGGTTTTCATTGGATGCCTTTTCAGGTTTTGTTACAGCATTTTGTACCCAACAATTTGATACACCACTGCTGTCTCCTTATGTCTGCCTCAGCACTTCTTGTTAAACTCTGTCGCAAAGCTTTGTGTGACCTTCCTCCTTCCTGTTTATATCACGAAAAAATCAACACTTCATCCAGAACTCTGAATTAGAGACAGGCCTGAGGATGTGAGCTAGACTGAACTGCTTTTTGGAGTTTCCATCAAGCAAAAAAATTACAAAAAACACATGTTCAATAGAATTGTCTTTATAGTGTTTAAGAGTAAAGACACGAATCTAGTGTGTTAAAGTATCCTTTTTCTTTGCCTTTTATTTTGAAGTTGGCTGCTGCCCTGAAAGAGGAGAAAACCCAGAATGCATTGCACCTAAGGGAGCAGATGAAGGTGCTTCGCAGGGAGGTGGACATAGAGCTGACAATCGACAGGGAGAAGAACCAACTGCTGCTTCTACAGCTTCAGAAAGACAGCAAACAGCTTCAGCAGAAGGTATGTACCTGTTGACTCAAAATGGAAAAGAATATAAAAAAAAAAATTCTCAAAAGACATCAACATTTTTCTCTTCAAAAATATACTGATGACAAACATTTGCAAAATAAATCTTATGATAATCATTATATTGACAATACAATGCTTCTTTTTCTTTCCATCCCCTCCCTCGAGCTTCCTTGTCCCACCCCTTCCCCTTCATTCATCATATTTTGAGAAGAACTCACACTTGGCTGCAGACTGCCCTCTTTTGTAACTTTTTGTTCTTGTCTTTTTTCTTTTTAGTTGGTTGCTTAACTTTCCTCTGCGTCCACTGTCTGCCTGTTAGTTTTCTTTCTGTGCCCTCCAGGAATTTAAGAGCACAAGTTCCCACTTTCTTACAGCGTGTAATGCTTGTCTGAACAGTCTGTGTCACTGTCTGCACGTCTGTTTGGGTTAAATATGTGTGATTAATTCCCTTACATGCTCCTCCACTTTATTGGAACAAACATTATAAACACACACTACACATATTGACACACATGCACGCATGCAGACAGTGTGGATGGCACTGTGGTTAGTCTCTGTGCACTGAGAAGATAAAGCAGGAAGAACACAGAGAGACAGAGAGATCGCTACATTGGACTTTAATGTGGACAGTGGGGTGAGACAACAGAAAACAACCTAAACAGAGGGATATTTCTATAGACTAAAGCCCCCTGATATGACAGGTAGTGACAGTTATAGAATTTCCACAGTGTAGTCATACCTAGAATATCACCTCAACTCATCTCAGTCACTGCAAACTCCCCTCCTACCAACATCCTGTAAAAAATCTAGATGACCCACCTAGGTGGATATGACAACTTTGATGCAGAAGAGAAACTGAAAAGTGAGAAGAGGAAACTTTGGTCATTCACAACACCGTATGATCCTTCAGTGCCTTGGCCTCTGAACACCACAGTATCACACACAACACACAAGCTGCAAAAAGTAAACTGCTGCTCTGAATTTAATGATACTTTGTATTACATCAGCCATCATCTCGCAATCCATTCGCTAATCCACTCACTACTTCAGGGCTATCGTTTAGTTTCATAGTAAAAATCTTGATTTTGGTTTGGGAACATTGACGTAACAGGATTGGTAGTAGGTTCAATTCTGTTTACTGTTTGTTAACCATACACAGTGGTATTGACATTCAGTCTTGCTAGCATACTGTTAACTTACTTAGCTGTTTTATTAGCTGACTGGCCATATCTCCCACTGCCAAGTCGTATCTAAGATCTATTCTATTGACTGGAATAGTGAACAAAGTTTCTATTGTATAAGACCCTTATAGGTGGGCAATGATTTTTCAGGTTCAGACAAACCTTCCGTCATTATTAAACAAAGTTATGGCTTGTGAAAAACTTTTGATATTTATTGCAAAATGCATGAAAACATTAATTTGGTCATGATTTCTTTAATTTACCCAGTGACCATGGTATGAGTGGGATAAGGCCTTTTGAGGCAACCTACTGGCCTCCATTTCCTGCATCACCACATGGCATAATCCCTTACCTGTTTAAACAAAATGTAAATATTCACAAATTGGAATCTATTTTTGATTCTTTTCCAGCTGGAGGAGAGAGAGCAGAAGCTACGCAGACTCCAAGATGAGCTGCAGGAAGAGAGGAGGAGCAGGACTGAGGAAAGGAGGAGGAAAGAGGAGATACAGCAGGAGCTGCAGCGCTCCCAACAGCAGGAGGCGCTTCAGCTGAGCCAAGCTAACGCTGAACTACAGCTGATGGCTGAGAGGAATGCTGAACTACAGCAGGAGGTGTGTGTATGTGCACGTGACTCTGATGTGTGTTCAATAGTCCTTACTGTGTCACTTAACATTTGAAAAAAAGAGAGATTTGCATTTGATTCCCTTAATTCTACTGGTGGGTTTCTGTGCTGACACTGTTCACACAGAGCTGGATTAAATTTAGTAAGTGTGTGTGTGTGGTCACAGCAAGGAGGAGTTTAAATGCAGAGAGAGAGAGAGGGAGAGATGGAGACAGACAGAGTTCATATTTGCTCTGGCAGCAGAGTGTGCAGTGATGGATTTCTGTGCCAGCACCTTTCAAATGGAGCTGAATTAAATAGTGAGACAAAAAGTGAAAAGAGGCAGGCAGCGCATAGGGGAAGCAGGATGGAGCGTACATGTGAAGAGCCTGAAGGAAGGAAGGCAACTGTGTGTGTGTGTGTGTGTGTGTGTGTGTGTGAGGAAGTGAATGAAAGAGAGTGAGGGAACAGATTTTATGAACAAGAACAAAAAGAGGACAGGAAGGAGAGCATCCTAGACATTTTGTGTGTATGTGTATTAGTCTGTGTGAGTGTATGTTAACATTGTTTCCAGGGAAGCAGTCACGACACATCTCAGCTGTCTGACCGCTAACACACAGACACAGTCACATACACAAATACACACAGTGCTACACAAACAAACACCTTTATTGCTTTCTTCGATTGTGTCCTGCTTCCTTATTTTTTTAAATCTAATTTCATTTTGCTTTCATCTATTTTATTATGAGGAAAAGTGTGTTGTCACAACTTTGTATGGAAATGGCCAGCTAAGTTATTTTTTGACTGACGGTACTTTCACTTTCTCCACTGACACGACTCTCTGTCTATACGGCTCTGGATACTTTGTTCGTGGAGTAGGCGAGGCTGCTTCTCCATTGCTCGTCCGCTGTCCTCACCTACGTCTGCAGCGCACACCTGCTTTCAAACACGTTGTCATCAGCCTCGTAAGGACAGTACTTGAAACACATTGCCCACAAAAGTGCGCATTGACCTCATGCGGTCAGTCACATACTAGGTTTTGACCTAGTCTTGTTGGCATTTCCGCCACTTTCTCGTAGTATGATGAAGCCTGGGATTGTGGGAGTTGTTGTCTTTGTTTTTAAGTAACAAACAAGGTAATCATGTGTAGTCCCTTGAACAAAATTCCATCCTCACCTATGAAGTGTTATCTGTTTTTATTTCCTTGGCTGTCAATCAAATGAATTGCACCAGTACCTTTAACATGATTAAGGGTTTTCATCAATTTCAAAATTTAAAATCAATATCACAGACAACTTATCAATGAAAGTGGCAGATGGGCATCCATTCTTAGTCTAGAAAGGCCACTAACTCCAGTCAGTGCTTCCTATTCTCTTCTCATCACTCCTTCTTCACCTCTCTTCCTCGTCCTCCTCCTCCTCACTATCTCATCCAGCTCAGCTTTGAAATGCCGCGGTCAGACAGCCCTCTAACAGCGCTCCCTTTCTCCTCAGCCACTGTCCCCTTAACCGCCTCCCTCGCAGAGTGCCTGTCCAGATAGGTTCAGCCAGTTCAAGGTGCCCTGACGCCAATTTCACAGCTGACATGCTCTTTTATGTCATTCATGGACCTTCGGCACAGCAGTTCCTTCCCCCACTATCCTTTTTTTTCTTCTTTTCTTTCTCATCTAATCTAAAGGGGCCTTTTTTTGCAGTGCTGTGTCTGTAGTTATGGAGCAGATCAATCAATATAATCCCTTTAGATGACCTTTGTTTTTTCTGTTCTTCAGTTCTGTCTCTAATGATCTCTCTCAGTTCTTTTCTAATTCAAACCGCAGCTTCTATCATCCATCTTCTATCTATTTTATCTCTCATCTTTATAGAAGTTGTATTGATCTGTGGATGTTTGGATGTGTGTGTGTTGGTTAGAGATAATCAGGTTTTGATCATGACCTTGTGATAACGCTGTGTTGCCAAGACACTGTTGCAAAGTCAAATAGGCATTTTCATCATTGAGTGTTGCAGTGTTAGAGTGAGCCTTTACCCAGTCCTTTTAAAGACATCTTAATGCAATAACAATCTCCTGAGACAAAAGAGTCATTTTAGGGATCAAAAACAAATACATTGACACATTACACAGATGAATTTGCCGATTAGTAAAGCTTAACGCACACTCAAACAGCCTCTGTTATAGCCCCATTCAGTCTGAATCTCTCGCCTCCCTCGCTCCTCTGACTTCTTTATATTTTCAGTCTCCCTTACTCTCCCCCTCCCTGTCTCTTCATGACTCTCTCATTCTCCCCTCCCCTCCCTCTCTGGCTTTGTTGCTGAAGGATCAGCACAAGAGGAAAAGGTCACTGTGTCTGGAGGAAAAGACGCCTGACCTTTAACCTCCAACTAACAGCAATGAGGTCACACAGCACACACACCAAACGCAAGATCAAATATGTGTGTGTAACTTTGCGTTATATGCTTTACCGGCATTTTGATGTGCTTATCTAAACAGTATTTGCTGATGTGGGTTTTTGACCGTATTTACACATACGCATACATAGTTTGTGCGTGTGTGTTTGCCTGTGGAATGTGGTTTACAGTGTTAGATTAAAAGCAGGGGCCCTGTGGGTCTGCGTGTGACTTCCATCTACTAGCCCTGTAATCCTGCTCTCACTAGGAGCCCCTAATCATGGCTGTCTCCCTCGTCAGCTAGACTGGCATGCACATCATCATCACACACACGCACTTGCCTGCATATAAACAGAGTAGAAGGAGCCAAACACACCAATCCAATGGTCACACACACTTTCACAATAATTGCATACAATGGCATTTAGGCGTGACATACTGCACATGGAACATGGATATAATGGCATATAGGCACTTATTAACACATACGCATATGTTGACAATTACAGACACATAACGACAGCCACACACAAATAAATGTAAAAAGAGCTCATACACATATGTCATTCATCATTTCCATCACTGAATGTGGAGTACATTTTGACTTACACGCACACACAGATCCCCATGGAACAAGTATGTTTAAGTATACACCTTGACAGACAGACAGACAGACAGACATGGGAGACACAACTTCACTCATGCACATGAAGAGTGTTCTTTCAGCACATGTGCATATAGTGTTTAAGCACCTGGCAGTAAGAGAAACGTGTAGATACAATGCATTTTGTCTTTAAAAAGACACACAAACACACACACACACACACACACACACACGCAGACACACACACCTCCCATTAAGGAAACATGTGTTTTGGATCATCGCTTAACCTGTAATCATTCTGCATGACGGCAAACAGGGAGCTGTAACAATGCTGATGTGTCATACTGTACTTAATCAGAGTCTACAAAATTACTATATTTACAGAATCATGGTTTCATTATATTCGTCTGGCAACTAAATCAAGGGGTTTAATGAGATATTTGAGACACAGCTCTGAAAGTTTTTCTATTGCCATGATGATTGATACAGACAAACAGCTACACAAGTGGTACTCTTTAATATTAGCCTAGTAATCTCTATTTACAGATTCTACATAAAAATGTAGAATTTGTAGGCAGGGGCGTGGATTTTAGGGATGGCAAGTGTTCTGGTTTCTGTTTGTACTATGCTTGTAGTCCGAGTAGTATTGACCAATCACGTATCCCGGCATAATGACATCCTGGCTACCATCAGCAGCTATCTGACAACGATGTACCTTATTATTAATTTCTATAGACAGACATGCAGCAAGTTCAGCTAACAATCTGTTCTACATCTAAATTTCAACTTGACCCTTTAAGCGGTGTCACGAAAGCCGTTCAGTGTTCAGATTTCCCAACTTCCTCGAATGCATCAGAAATGATTGATCCTCCGTTCAACAAACGAGCATTTTAAAAATAGTTTTCTTCTGCTCTTGAGGACAGACCTGACAAAGCTTCACTTTTACTTTTTACAAATCTGCATCATGATGTTTTAATATCGGCAAAGGCAAGACCTGTTGATTAAAGTCAATCACTAGAAAAATGGCTAACCGCTGGCTAAACCGGACATGCCGTTATAGCCGTTGGGTTAGCCTTGTAATGTAAGCTGTTGGTTTGGATTCTTAAAATTTAGGGCCCCAACACCAAAGGGTGCCGAAGCCCTATTGAATTTAGTTCAACTCAATTGAACTAAATGAATGGCGTCTTTGAGGAGTTATAAGTGCTGGAAAATTCACATTTTTTATGGTTCAGGCACATGAGTGTTACAAAAAGGCTCCATAGCACCTCCAACAAATTTTCTACAAAATACACCAAACAGTACATTTTACCTACATGTATGAAATTTGGTAGGCCTTCCAAACATGGTCAGTGTGTAGAAGAAAGTTTTGTCTGTGGCTGTTCGCCTCACTTTGATGTTTTGCCATAAAAGAGGAGTTGCTGTGACTCTCATATACAATGTTCAATTTTACCCAAATTTTACATTTTGGATGAAAATTCCAGCTGAACATATCTACATGCCCATATCTATTCATAGGTATCGCACCACCTAATGGCAAAAGGAAATGTATTACACTTTGATGGACTCCTCCCTGCCTGTTGAGCAGATCCACCTCACGTGTTATCAGAAAAGTCTTGGACGATACTTACGATTGGACGATACGATGTTATGCAATGAAACAGGAAGTTGTTGTTTATGAGCTGCTTTTGCTGGAAAACTCATGAAACTTAGCTAACATAAGAGAAAAGGTGTACATTTATAACATATTTGGGTCCAAGTGCCAACCACTGGGGCTGAGAAATGGAGCTAATGGACATACAGCGAAAAATTGTTAATGGTTGTGGCCGTGGTGACTCGCCCAATTTGCTTAAAAATGGAAGTGCTTTGTAACTGCACTGCACATGCTCAGGTACTCCAAACTGCCCATGTTTGATAACAGACCTGATCTGAGAACATCTATTTGCAAATTCTGTTGTACTCCTAGCGCCACCTACTGGCAGCAGGAAATGAGTGATTGATAAATGTTTTATAAGTTGATAGTTAAAGTGATCTGTGTCAGATGTTATGTCAGAAAAGCTTTAAAACTTTGGTGATGCTTTGTTTCTCTTCAATTTTGTTAAATTGTTTCAAGATTTCTTTTGAAGCAAGACTTTAACCTTTTGGAAGAAGAAATAAAACATTCTTCTGCAAATAAGAACTTGAATTAATGGGCACTTAAATGCACCTTGGATAAATTCAATACAATCAGGATTTTGCCAGCCTGCTTGGTCTTGCATGAGCTGTTTTACTTTATTCTTCTTCTTGAACAACTGAAACTAAGTGTGTAACTATGTTTAAGCATATTTGTTATAGTAAAGGGGCTTGTCTTGTATTGTTACAAAATTTGACACAATGTAATACAGCATTTATGGAAACTGGTAAAGGATGACCCCATTGCCACATGTTCTGTTGCTGTTTTAGTAGAACATATGTTCCACATGTGAGAGCCAATGACTTGTGATTTGTGTGGAGTCCGTGATGCAGACCGCCAACAGGAAACTGCCGGAATCTTCCATTTAGTGTCTGTTAAATTCTGCTGTTTAAGTTTGTCACCCCGGCCATTTTGGAATGCACATAACACGTGTCTGTTATCAAACAGCAGATGGTCCCAATGATGGGAACCATTGAAATGACACATGTTTGTAATTAAATGAGCCAGTGAGCAGTGTTTATGGCTGTGCGCCATATTGGTAGGAAATGCATGTGATGAGAAAGCTCTTTTTTTAAACTTTGGATCGGACTTCAAGTCCACAGCTTTACTTTTTCTGTCTGGCTGTCACATAACAAAGACATGGGTTTGTTTTAATCCGATTTAACTTGACTCTGAGAGGCTATTTTTTCTCAGTAGACCTGGAGATGTCAACAATATGCATGTTTACCTCTCAGCACCAACAATTTTAGTGACATTTGTTTTGTATTTCTGGAAAAAAATATACACAACTACTATTTATGTGTCTATATTATAAGTTGCTTGAAGGAAAGTGCATATTGTTGCAGAAACACTCCATACTTAACTGACTGCCTTGTACTACTTCTTATTCTACTCTCTCTCAGGTGGCATTACTCCAGGAGACAGTAAGGAGGGAGTGTGAGGAGAGGGAGGAGCTGACTGCTGCTCTGTCTCGAGCACAAGAGGAGCTCTTTGGGCTACGATCCCTGGCTTCTCATCGGGGTTCCTCCAGGTCTCCTCCCGACCCCACAGAGAGACACATTATCCCAGGGGACAATCATTTCCATCTCTATAGTCAAGCCAGGCTACCTCTCAGTCGCTCATCAACCTCCCCAAACACACTGCGACCCTCCCAGGCATGCACAGACAAAGGCACAGGCTGGGGTGCAGAGGAAGGAGGCACTGCGAGGAGGTTTGATTCCTGTAATCGTGGTGGGGTGTTAGGTGGAGAAAAAGGGCGAATGGGAACACTGCCCAGACTGAAAGCGAACAGCACAGTGAGCGAAATCAAACGTAAGGCCGGTTTAGTGATGGAGAGGAAGGAAAGACTGTAAAAGATGCCCCTGTTTAAAATAAAACATCATTTATATGTTGTTTTGAATCATTATTTTGCTGGGAATTTAATAGTATTTTAATACTAAGTGTATTGCTCTAAAATAATTTATTGTTCTCTTAACATTCAAAACACATGCATTAAATCTAATATCCCTCTAATTGCCTGCTTTAAAAGTCCCTCAGTTCTGTTAGTACACCAGTAAACTCCCAGGACACACACTCTCCAGCCGACATGCACTTGTTTTCTCACAGCCCGACTCACGCAGTCTCCCTGGCACGCACAGGATTTGACAGACAAACATCCACACACACACACACATGTGCACAGACACATGCAAGCACACGCAGACTGTCACAGGGGCAGGGCTGAAGGAGCATGACAGCGTGTCCCTTGCCACCCGCGGACACAAACAAAAGGCAGGCAAACACAAAAGAAACTGTAAAGCAAGCACCCCCTGACACACACACACACACACATACTAGAATTACCCAGCACTCTCCCCTCAGGCATTGTGTGTTATTGACATCATTCACTCCGTGCAAGGTCTTTCCATCCCTTCCTCCCTTGCTCTCTTCCTCTCTCTACATTTGGGATGAATTGGCATGATGGGAGAAATGCGTGGAGTGTGTGTGTGTGTGTGTGTGTGTGTGTGTGTGTGTGTGTGTGTGTGTGTATGTGGCATGGAACTAATTTTCCCGCTTACTGGCACACATGGAACGCTTTTACTTTGACTTCCCCTGTGTCCCTGCCTAACAATCCATCTGCGAAACAATGCACGTGCACATCGTTCACACAGAAAGGTGGGACCTTAATGATTTTGTCCTGCTAACGTTTATTACACATGGTTAGATAACGCCTACATATGGTTTATCTGCTCTCCGTGTGGAGAGGACTTATAAAATAGATAACATTGACCATTAAAGCTTGTATTTACCCTGCTTTTTGTAACAAAATGGTTCATGTTTTTTCTCTAAGTTGGCAGTTGGTGATGTTGCTCACATGATCAATGTGCCTTGTAATATTGCAAGAAATATTTTTCTTGCTAAAATGCGTGTTTATTCATGTAATTCTGATGGGGTAGATTTGTCTTGAGAGACAAGCCACGACTGCCCTTTTCTAATAAACAATACATTTTCCCTTTATCTGGGAAAGGCTTTGCAGCTGGCTTCTTGTTGTCTTCCTGTGTGTGACTGTGTGACTGTGCATGGCCTTGTGTGTGTGTTTACACATTGCATGAGACTTGAAGTTGACGTGCATGTCTCAAGTGAGTGATTGTTTCTGTGCTTGCACCACCAACGCTTAATCATGTAATGTGATTGAAGGTCATTGTTTGTATGGTCATCATCACAATGTGGTGTTTGTGTTTGTCCGTGTGTGTGAGAGGGAGATATAACAAGCATATGATTTAGGGATCAAGGGGTGGTTATTGTTATTATATTTCAATACTAGTGCCAACGTGATACCCGACTTTCAACATTCTTGTCTTATTGTTTTGAGCCCATGACTGTATATAAATAGGGACGACGCGTCTCCATCTGCTCTCATTGTATGGAATTGATGCCAAAATAGCCCCCATGATGTGCCTGCCATCTTGCGGTGGTGTCATTTGAAGCCAGAGTTGCGCAGTAGAGATCGGCGGATGGAGCCGCCATAGCCACTTCAGCTAACCAAAACACACAATTAAATTACCGAAAAAAACAGCCAAGATCCTGCACGCCGGTGTATTTAACAGCAGAACACCTTCTTTTTGTTGGTCTCAAGCCGACGTCCACAAATATGGAAACCTCAATGACTGTAGTGATTGTTTTAGTTATGTCTCCTCTCGCCGATCCTCCTCTACTCTGCTAATCTGGAACAGAGCGGCTGCAAGAGCTGTATTTGTCAACAGAGCTATCAATCATCCTTTTTACAGCATCAAATAACTCATTAAAACTAAACATGTCAGAAAAATGAACACTTGAACGTAAATCAGCATGATAAGAACTAGCTATAATAATAGAAACCATGTTTAAGAAAAAAATATTTGGCATGTATTTTGATTTTATAGTTTGACTCATGTCCCATCTGTTAACATGAAGGAGGCGGGCTATACTGCAGCCAGTCAGCAGGGTTCGAAATGTTTTGGCGTCACTTTTAGGGAGCTGTCATGTTGTCCATCTTTTTATACAGTCTATGTTTGAGCCATGTACTTCCAAACCCTGTATTCATTGAAGAAAATGTAACACAAATTTGACCTTTACTGTTCACTTTTGACCTTTGAACCAGCAGATGAACAGATGGTCTCAATTCAAGAGTAACTTAATTACTTATTGCAAAGCTTCCGACCATATCACACAGCCTTCATTAGCAGAATTCCTTGCTTGGTTTATAGTGGAATTGTACATGTTAAAACTTTCCCTTATTTGGGAATCAACAGCATGAATAATGTCTTTATTTCATGTAGTTGCTTCAGTTTGTGGTTCTGTATTTGTGAATGCTGGCTCACTGTCACACTGTGGGGGCTTACAGGGACACTTGAACAAAACAGAGCCTTCATTATTGTTATTCTTTCAGCTACACCTGTGCTTTTCCAGCTTTGACTGGAAGTCATAGAGGCTGGCCTAAAAATGTTCCCTTCCAGAAATGTGCTGGCCTTTTGACAACTGCTAACATTCTCCCTGCATATGCACTTCTGACCATTGACCTTCCCTTTTATCTTTGTTAAACTTCCTCTCACCTTGACCCGCATACCTGGTGTGTTTTTAAAGAGATAAACTCTTTCCATGCTAGTTACTAGAAGCATTCATATCTAACACTCCCCCTGCTCCTGCTCTATCGCACAATAAACACACTGTCCGTCTTTGAAGCACTCACTGACCCTGCTTTGACCACACACTTTCTGTCTGTTCCTTTAAAACCCAAACTTCTATCTCTCTCTCTTTCTGTATCTCACACACACACATGAATGTGTCTCTGTGTCAATATTTTTTTAATCTCTTTGGCCTTCTTTTAGTATTCAACCCCTCTGACCCTGTTGCTCAAAAGCAATCCCCCCCAGTTTCCCCCCCTCAGCTATCTGTGCATTCACTTTATTTTTGATCCAGTCAGCTCCCTCTTTTCTACTCTCCTCCCTGCTCTTCTGTTGGGCCTTTTTCCTTTGCTCATGCCCTTGCTTTGGAGCCCTTGACCTGGTGTCCTTCCTGGTTTGTGTGTGAGTGTCTGTTGGGCATGTGTGTAAGAGAGATCTGGCATGAATAGAAATCCTCCTTCAAACACTTTCTACATCTTAAAGGATAATTCAGATATTTTTTTAGCCTGGTCACCATTTATATATATTTATGATTCGAAAGACAAATTAATATAAAATGTTCGGGAATTGCTGCAGTATATCAGTTCAGAGAGCGGACGTGAACCGTGCTGCTGGATCCCACTCTGTTGGGGTGGCTGTGGCTCAGTGGTAAAGTCGGTCACCTTTCAATCAGAAGGTTGGAGGCCTCAGTCTACATGTCGAAGTGTCCTTGGGCAAGACACTGGACCCCAAATTGTTCCCAGTGGCATACGGTGTGTGAATGTGAAGACTTATTGGCATTCGGGCACTTTACGTAGCAGCCTCTGCCATCAGTGTGGGAATGGGTGAATGTGACATGTAGTGTAAAAACAGCTTTGAGTGGTCGCAAGACTAGAAAAGTTCAATGTAAGTACAGTCCATTTACCATTTGGTGTAATTGCTGCACTGTAATCCTTGGGGGCAAATACACCCAATTAAAGTTCATCCACTGAAAGTGCTTGTTTTTGCCACTGAAAGGCTCAGATTGTTATACCAAGTCTCAGACAACATAACAGACAGAGTCCCTCCAGAGAGAGACATTTTTTTAGAGGAACCCCCCCTCACCCCCTTCTTTTTTTTTTTTTTTTTTTTACCAGAAACGGCTGTTACATGGCTTTTATTCAGAGCCACCAGACTCCATTGACAAGACAGTAATTGGACCTTGCAGAAAACCAGAGTTGCTGGTCTTCCGCTGCCTCAATTGGTTCGTTTCTTTATGTTACTGTGTGACTTTGGTGTTTAAGATGGTTAGTTCAGATCCAACACAACATTTGCATAATACACAATAACACTAAACAACTAATTGATTAAAGCTGTAATAGTCCTCTTTCTGTGAAGTTAAATTCTTGTATTTGTCAAAGGAGTCTGGTGGCTTTGAAAATAAGCAATGTAAAAGCTGATTCTTCATCTTTGTAGTGATCCTTTTTTTAATGTTGTCAAACATTACAATAGAAGTAACAATCTGAGCTTGAGTCAGTGGCAAAAAAGCACTCTCAGGTGCATTTGCCCCCAACGATTACGTTGTAGCCACTAGAGTCTGCTTTGTGGCTGCTGGCTGAAGTGATCTTCTAAAAAGTCTCATATTATGACCTTTAATATGTGCGTAAGAGACACAAAGCAAGAGGCCCAATTATGTTATTTTATGACATAGATGTCCTGAACATTAAAATGTGATCACCCTTAACAAATGCTCATGCACACAAACATTCATATGTGCATACACGCAGGCCGTGCACACACTGAGAGTGTGATCTCCTTGTAGTAATTATCATAGCAGGGCAGGCATGCACACGTGTCCCTGGGGGATCTTTGCAAGTTGCTCATAAACACACACATACTTCAGGGAGTGGTGTGTGTGTATAACTAAGCCCTTGTTCGTCACTGGGCGTCCCTGAACGCCTCTCTCCTGCGTCCTTATGGTCGTTCCGGAATTCTGCCGTCCCGTGAGCCCTCCCACACCCTATAATTAGTGTCACCCGGGCAACAGGAGAAAGAATGCTCAGTATTCTTGTCGTCGTGGTAACTGCGTAAGTGCGAGGGCCGGAGGTGCTGGCTGTAGGTGTCGGTTAATGACAGGGACAATGAGACCTCAGTCTGCCACTTCATGTGGTGTATTAATAAAGTGACGACGTAAATCAGAGTGTAGGTGTGTGTGTGTGTGTGTGTGTGTAGATATATGTCTATCCCTTACATGAGACATATGAAAGTAGACCCTTATGCTATGTTTGCGTGATTACAGCTGTTTGCTTACAATAGCTTTAGACGTATACTGACACATTCAAATACACATAACCTCAGGACATAACCAACCAACCTATAAACTGTGAGTGGGGCCCAGGGTTAGTGCCTCCCCCCACCCCCCCAATTTCCTCCCTTTTCAGGTGTGTATGTACTTCATGTCCACAGCGATTGGCAGACAAAACAACTTTATTTGCCTGACCTGTTGCTGGAAAACTAACTGGCTCCCTGATTGCTGCGTGTACTTTGGTTTGTGTTAATTTAAAAAATACCTCCTTATGCCTCCTGTGTCCATAAAATAAACCAGTTCAATGTCACGAGATTAATCTGAGGGATCACAAGATGGTTACTAGAATAGATAACAGGAATAATCATTGTCTTATTTAAATAGCTTATTCGTGTTCATTTTTCAGACTCTAATCTTTTCTTTTTCTGTGAGATTTTAGTATTACATAGTTCAACCATACCTAACAGTATTCAAAGTAAACAAATTGAGATGTTTAGCAGGTAAATCACTCTTTGGTGGACTGATGCAATATATAACAAGGGCTTTCAAGCAGACATGCTTCATTTGAAGCAGACTGAGGCGAACATGTCATAGATTTTGACCTATGCTCTCTTTGCAAACAAAAAGTAAAGTAGCAAAGAAGCATTTTTGACGGTACAAACATTCAGTACAACACAAACAAAACAATGTAGGCCCACCATGAGTCACTTGTTTGCAATACAACTGTTGACAAACATCGCAGTCATCTGTACTGCTGCATCGGGTTATTTGCAGAGACACTGTTCAAGGTCAGTGTATGAGTCCTCATAGAACAAGCTCTCTATAACCACAGAAGCCCACTGCTTCACTTTATGTGCCCAAGTTTCAGAAACCTCAAATGATGTGTCTCTAGTTCTCTCTGCTGTTAGGTTTTAGTAACTGCAAGGCTTCAGGCTATTAATTCCTGGGGGCTCAACAATAAGTGAACACAATGTTCCCTGTACTAACTGTTTATAAGGAACTGCACCTTCTTTGAAACAATCAAGAGTTTTAGAAGAAAGATTATAATGTATCTTGAACCATTTTGTCCTTTACTCTCAAAGGGTTGCTGTATATTTAAACTGTTAAGTATAAATTAATTAAGATTAGCAATCATTTCTATATATATCACTGACTTCCTGTACACCGTGTGTGTAAACTACGCATGAAAAGACTGATTTCTTAATAAATCTATTTACTGTAATTTCCATTATGCCTTTTTTTTTAAATTGGCGGAAGGATATGTTCCAGACGTAGTGGTGAGAAGTCTGGACTTTCCCGTAAAATACGTCACGGATACGTTGGTAGTGAGTCGTTTCTTTTCTGCTGCCTTCGCGTAATGTCGGAAAGAAAACAACCAGTGACTGATCATGACTACGATAATGGAGCAATCAAAAGACATGTTTTGCCAACATGTCCCGTTTGAGGAGCAAACTATACGGGGAGTTGTGCTATTGTTGATGTCAAAACTGAGCCGCAGTATAGTAACTGCTACAAATTGTTGAGTAAATTCGGTAAGACATAGTCATATATGCCTAATATAGATTTTCTTGTGTTTTCTCTACATGCAGGATCATAGGTTCGGATATGTTGTATTGTGATAATGCTGCGTATTTGACCATTTAATATTTTTGTTTTACGGTTTATTTGTCATTACTATTCGTCTGAAATGCTTTTTAAGCTGGGATAATTGAGTTTACCAAACCCCCTAAAGGAAGCATGAGATAATCTATTTCTAAGAATAAAAACAAGACATGAAGTTTTGTAAAGTCAATCGATCTGTCCATTAACTGTTTACTAAAAAAAAGTTAATTAAAACGGTTGAGACTATTTTCGAATCATGGTTGAAATCTCTAAATAGGTAAAGGGAAGAAAAAAAAAGGTTAACTTACGTCCAACCAAAAAAAAAGAAAGTTAAAGTTAAAAGAAAATTAACAAGACTGGTCCTGTAGAATTTGATCATCCTTTCAAAAAATATAATTTAGTTTTAAATGTCAATAATGAAATGTAGGGAAACTATTTTACCAACGCGGATGTGCACATGAGTCTCATCATTTTGGTGACGTCACACACTTTGTCAGTAATCGTGTTCCGCCGTCGTTCCGTTGAGACTGGCTGTGTGATAGCTGGTAATTGCTGAGTTTTGGTTGAAGATGGCCGCTGGTCCTCTTTCTGTATCTTCCACCGCATCAACAAACAACGATGGCATTCTTATTGGTGACAAAGTGTATTCGGAAGTGTACCTTGCGATCGACAACTCGCTCATACCGGAGGAAAGGCTTTCTCCGACGCCATCGATGGTCGACGGCCTCGACCTAAACACGGAGACCGACCTTCGCATCCTTGGATGTGAACTGATTCAGTCGGCGGGCATTCTTCTCCGGTTACCACAGGTAAGATCTTCTTGGATAACTAGAATGTGTGTTATTGTTGTTTATTCACAATGAACATTCGTTTATTAGTTTTATTCAGTCCATAACACACCACTACCTGGTTGTTAGCAACTTGCTAATGTTAGCTTTTTGACGTTGGCGTGGTGGAGTTAAAATGGCGGCGGTCCATTGTGCAAGGTTAGGCCTCTTATTCAAGACAAGGTACAAACGCCATTCGCTATCTTTCTTTGCAGGTGGCGATGGCAACGGGGCAGGTGCTCTTTCATCGTTTTTTCTACTCCAAGTCCTTCGTCAAACACAGTTTTGAGGTAAGACCACACAAGTGTATAGAATATGGTTAGGCCGACGGTTACGAAGTACAGTTAGCAGAACGTTGTGGTTACGCTCGTGGCCGCCATATTGTCCACACGTAATGCCAGAGTGTTTCAACTGCTGTAAGACAAAGAGGTATACTGAAGATTTAAACGCAACAAACTTATTGTTCAGAAACAACCCTAAGTAATGTTATAATGTATATTATATTGCGGAAAACCTTGAAGCAAGTATTGTATTCTCAGCAAAACTCATGTTACCTTAAAGTTTTTTTTTTTAACTTTTTCCCCACGATGTAATAGTGGGTGATTTTCTGTTTCATGAAATGATTCACCTAACAAACGTCTGTTACACTTCCTTCATAAAAACTTAGTTATTTCCTAGTAACTTGTAGTAGCATTGGGTGTGGTCTAAACGTTGCCAATATGGAGAAAATCCTCTCTTAAAGTGTATTGACATTTTTATTTTATTGTGTCAACACCATAATGCGAAGGTCAGTTAATGTATCACTTAAGTCAAATATATCTGAAGGTTCAAATCTTTACTGTAGTCCTCACCGATATACAGCTTTCTCCTCAATGGTAGATCTTTAAGTAAGAGTTGTTATGGTATAAATAGGCTTAAAACAGCAGCATTGCTGCAGTCTTTGACATATGTCTGTCTTGTATGTTTTGCCCCTCTGCCCCTCAGGTTGCATGTCTAATATGATTAAACTCTTTCTTCCAACTTTTTGCCTCAATTGTCTTCTCTCCAGATTGTTGCCATGGCTTGTATCAACTTGGCATCCAAGATTGAAGAAGCACCACGACGAATACGAGATGTCATCAATGTTTTCCACCATCTGCGGCAGATCAGAGGCAAAAAGTAAGCATTAGCCTTGAATTCAGTTTTCTTTAAAAACAAATAACAATGTTTATTTTTTTGAACATGTTGCATTGCATTTGTTGTTGATTCAAAACAAACTGATATTGTATGTTGTTGTTCTGTTTTGCTGTGAAAGTGCTCTTCTGTTTATCCATGTACTCTAAACCATTTTAAAACTTTTCAGTTTCCTCTTCACTGGTAGTTTGACAAGTGTAATTGTCTACATGTAACATCTGAATTTGACATTACACTGAAATTGATTGCTCAACAAAGTCACTTAAACAATTGACATACATTTTAGCACTGTAAGACAAGGCACTGCTTTATGTGGTTGTGCCTTTGTCTTCATAGAAATCTGTACATGTCAATACTACAGGCCTTGGCATTAACTTGGCTTCTTTTTTCCCTTGCAACCAACTAACAGCGACCAGCTACATTTACCAAAGCCTGGGTGATGTGGAATGGTACGTAAGATGAAGCAGTCGGCATGACAACCATGATGCAAGGGGGTCTCTGTCCTCCCCCAGAGCCACCCCACCCCCCTCCTGTGGGAGAAGCCCGTGGTCTGAGCCACTGCGGGGCACTGGGATCGGGGATGACAGGTTGGCCGAAGGTCCTTGGCCCCTGGGGCGCCTTGAGGACTCCTGTGGTTCAATCTTAAGCATTGGGTATCTGTCCGTCAATCTGCGGACCATTGGGTAATGTAGTTTTCTTCTCTGACTGCTCCTCACCATGCATTTTGTTTGTGCTTCAAGAGCAAAACCTCATTCACCAACTGTTATTCATGGCTTTTTTAGAAATATCACCTTGTTCGTCGAAGTGAGAGTAATACTTAGATACTTGTAGTCCATGCTGGTTATGTTTTTGTTTAGGGTCAGTGCATGTACTTTAGATTTAATAGTTTGGCGTCAAATGTAGTGTATTTGAATCTTAATTATAGTCATTTTGATTTGCTTGTGGCATTTTAAGATGTGGATTTTGACTGAAAAATGTTAGTCATTGATATTACACTGATCCTGGACGCTTTAATTTTCATGCATGTGGTTTTTAGCATGACAGTATTCACATACTGCTGAAATTTCTGTTATTTAAGATATAAATATACCAGATTTGGACCTTAAATTTGATAGTTGTTAGTTGTGAAGAGGCTAAATGTTAAATTACTAGTCACACAAGTTGAAGATGATTATTTTTTGTCATTTAGATTATATAATTTATTAGCACTCAATACAGGAGGCTAGGTAATCTGTAAATAGATTTTAAGGTCAGAATGCATGTATTATTGTAGTTAGATGAGGATATTAATAATCACTATAACAAAGCCGTTTGTCTTTATCAGTAGTGTTATGCTTTTATTGGTTGGTACAGAACAGCAGTACAGGTGAAATCAAGTCATTGAATAAAACTGTATTTTCCTCTTTGAATTTTGGATGTAAGATAAACTAGTGACTTGTGTTGGTTAGAGGACGGTAGTAGATGAGTATTGTATTATACTGACAGGTAAATAGTAATAGAAAAGGTGGAAATTATGTATGACAGCTCATTATAGAAGGTCTTTATTGTCGTTGGAGTTTCCAGTTAAAGTATATGGATGTTGAGGTAGTGGTGTAGGCGATGATCTGAGTTGATATTTCTGTTAAAGCTGTGACACAAGGTGATGATGGTTGAGGACTGCAGAGCCCATAAGCTTTCACTGGAACCACAGGAGTCCACAAACCCCATCAAACTGTCAGGCATTCAAGCAGTTAAACATGTTGCTTTTAGTTGGTTGGAACGGAAAAAAGAGTGCAAGAAAACAAAAGGGCACTTTCTTTTTTTACTTTTATTTCGAAAGGGGGAAACATTATTTTATTTTGATTCCTTTACAAACCAGGACACCAAGTTCATTGATACTTGATCAGAACTACATAAATACCAAAAACCAAGTCATCAAAGCGGAACGGCGGGTCCTGAAGGAGCTGGGCTTCTGTGTGCATGTCAAGCATCCACACAAGGTGAGTTTAACCACCCTTTTAAACCTTTGAATTGCCTACAACAACTAGTTAAGCTTTTGCACCTGTTTAAGTTTGTTCTGCTGTGCAGATGCAACCAAACACAAAGCAGCTTTGACTTTCCTCACTTCTCATAACAGAACGTAGCTATATCAGTGACACACATGGAGCTGTTTTTGGTGTTTGTAACATGCAGCCATTTCATGTTCCAGATTATCGTCATGTACCTCCAAGTCCTGGAATGTGAAAAGAACCAGACGCTGGTCCAGACGGCCTGGTAAGTTCCTTTCAAGTTCTCCACTGACTATATCCCACAGCAGCAACCTGTGTCATGTCTACAAGAAGTGCCACTAGACCTGGGTTAAAGCTGAGTTGAACGAATTTCAAATGGTTGAATTACTTAAGGTGCCATAGATTTATCTGTTAGGATCTCATAAGTTATAGTCCAGTGCCCTTGATGTTTCAAGCCCTGATTTGAAAAGCATTCAACAACCTTTTTGCCCAGGTCTGCAACATTCCCTCACTCCATTTGAACCCTTCCACCTCTTTTTTTTTTCCTGATGGAGCAATTTATTTTATTGCCTAAACCCGTTTGGTGTCTCACTCTCTTGTCTGCCCTTACATGGCTTAGCTGTAAAGTCTGTTTGATTTGCGGTGCCCAGGGAACTTGGTTTAACTTTGTCCTTTCTCTCTACTCTTTGATTAAAGGGTAGTCCATGCTGGTAAGTCACATAAAGAACCTCTGAACTCTGCCTCCTCCAACCACATGACCTCAGGAAGCTTCCCCATTGGCTGGCTGCCCCTCTCCAGACAGCCAATCCCAATCCCGAGATTCTCTGAAGGGGGCGGGCGGGCCTTTCCCAACAGCCAACAACGTCTTGTTTTCTCTTGGGTGTCCCAAAGGATTTGTATTCTTTTGGTCTTGCTACAAAGGATTAAACTACCTTCTTTTGCCAAGTAGCTACGGATACATTTATATAACATTTTTTCCTAGTTTACTTGCATCTAGTTATAAAGTAAACTTAGCCAGAATAGTTTTTTTTGACCAGTTAACCTGCCTATTTTTTAACATTTACAGTAGTGCACTGTGTCCTGTCCCCAACTGACGTGGTATCCAGACATGTGTCTGTCTTACAGGCTGATCCAGTTCTCAGGTTTTGCCTCCAAGGACCTGTCCTGCCCACGCAGCAGTCAGAATCCCAACGGCCATGTTATCTATAGTAGCGTTGACATAGCACTTTTACACTGACCTGGCAAAGTGCAGGTTAGGTCGGTTGTTGACGGCAGGTTAGACTGGAAGTAATTTGTTTGAGGCAGACTTTCAACAATGACTTGCAGCAAACCTCCAGTGGAGCAGTACATACCACTGGAATTGGTGGGAAAAAATGCTAAGCTTTGGTATTTCAGTTGGTTTAAGTCCTTTTTGTAAACCATGTGAGTGGGATCAGTGTTGAGTTAATTTGTGGGGGTTTTACCTTCATATCTGTCCTCACATTTTTTTGTCCCTCTGACTTCTATGTCTCGCCAAGACATAGATGCTCACACCACCCTTTATGCCTAATTCACATCCTGGCCATTTTGTCTTTCCTAATGCTCTCCCTATGTCTAATCCAATTGACCTGTTATCTTAGACAACCCGCTGACTCATCTCTATCTGTTTTGTAGCTCAAAAGGTTTCACTCGGCTGAAGTAGTGAGGCATAGATTGCCACAAATTCTTTTAGTATTTCATAGTGCCACGTAATTTGGTTCAAGAAAAACAGAACCAGCGGTCTTATGGGGGTCAGTTTCAACTCATGGCTGGAGAGCATTTCTTCTAAGTGACTGCTCTTCTGCAGTTAAACCTTACAAACAATATGAGGGTATTAGAACAGTGTTTCATTGTTAGCTTGCATCAATCTGTCAACATATACGCAGTGTCTCTCTATTTCCACCGATCAAACGATATATAGGTGGTTACTGAATTTTGTCAATGAGATGCGTCATTATGCATGCTTGTCTGACCCCCCCCCACCCCCCACCCCACCCCTATAAGGCATGCCTCATCATCCCTTTTATCGTTTTCTTCGACCGGGTTACTCTTCAGGTCATACTTTGTTCACATGTTCTTGGCAGGTCTTCAATGAATTGTTTCCCATTTGTGTCTTCATGCTTTACCTGTGACATACAGCACTAATACGGATGCCCCAGAGAGAAATGGACAAAGTTAAACTTGACGGAGAAAATGCACATCTCATTCCAGCAATGTGTAACTTTAATATGCAGAGCTGTTTGGGTAGCTCTATCAGGCCTCATGAAAATGATTCAGAATTAGAGGTCGCTTCACTGCTTTAAATTGTCAGGACAGGACGATTACCTGTTTTTACCATTTATTGTCGATGCTTGTCACATCATAAATGTCTCTATGATGAGGTTTTTTACATTTCACTGGGGTCTTTTCAGCAATAACAAATCTCCATTACAATGTAGAGATGGATGGATGAGGAGTTAGATCTTAAGGCAGTAAATGTTGACCCTCAATAATAACTTAATGTTAGAGCTGTGATATGAACTAAAAGATGTGATTATGAGAGGTGGTTTTGTGTAGAGAAGATGCTATGTTTTTGTTTCGATTTGGTTTTTTTTCTCCTTCATAGGAACTACATGAATGACTGCCTGAGGACAAATGTGTTTGTGAGGTTTCAAGCCGAAACCATCGCCTGTGCCTGCATATTCCTCGCTGCCCGAGCTCTGCAGGTAAGAAATGTTGACATTAAACACTCCATCGTTCATAAAGGCCAATTATGTTGGTCTATGCTAAAAGGCTGTCAAACCAAAGATCTAAAGCTCTATATATATATATATATATATAAATAAAAAAAAAAACCTTTTTTGTGCATGTTTTTGGCTGACTGCCGGGGTCAGCCCTACACATGGGTCTGTATGCGACTGACTAAGTGAGTGATGGTACTTTCACAGCCATAGAGAGAGAGAGTTGCGACATCGCAATGGTGGGTCATGGAGCGTATTGGACCTCCACTGATGCGACTCTCTGTCTATACGGCTCTGGATACTTTGTTCGGGGAGTAGGCGGAGCTGCTTGTCCGCTGTCCTCACCTATTTCCGCTGCGCTCACCTGCTTTCAAACACGTCATCATAATGAAAGTCCGCGTAACACATTACCCACAAATGCGCACACTGACCTGATGCGGTCAGCCACATGCTAGGTTCTGACCTAGTCTTGTTTTTCCAGATCCCCCTGCCTTCCAGACCTCAGTGGTTCCTGCTGTTTGGAGCCACTGAAGAGGAGATAAAAGAGATCTGCATCACCACACTTCGACTGTACACCAGGAAGAAGGTAGTTTTCTTTTGTTTGTTTTATTCAGCATTTGTCAGCTCTCAGGTTGAGATTTTAGATATTGTAGAAATTGTCCTTTCTTAACCATTTGGAAAAATGCCACATTATGTCAGTCTACTAAGCTACTCCAATTGGAGTGATCCCTGCTCCACTTCCATAAGGGAAACTGTCACAAAGCTAACAAACCAGGTAGCAGCAGTTTGTTAACCCTGCCTGCTCACAGGAGCCAATACTGTGTGTAAACAGTGTGATTTCTTACCCAGCCTAACTATGATCAGCTGGAGAAGGAGGTGGAGCGGAGGAAGGTGTTCCTGGCAGAAGCCAAGCTGAAAGCCAAAGGCCTGAACCCTGATGGCACCCCTGCACTGTCCACACTGGGCGGCTTCTCTCCTGCTTCCAAGCCCTCCTCCCCAAATGTGGTGAAGTTGGAGGAGAAGTCACCAAACCCCCAGACCCTCAAACAAGTTAAGAAGGAGCCAGACAACCGGACCCAAGCCAACAAGAGTCCACACAATGGGTAAGAAGCAAACCTCCAGGGTTTTACTGTGAGGATGTTTTAGCCATATGCATCTTCATTTCCATGAATACGTTTATATCCTTAGCAGCCTTTAATGCTGAAGATTTAGTTTCACAGTAGAAGCTGGTTATTTATTCCATTCCACTAACAGTGTTCATGTGTTTTAAATTTGTATGAACACATTTTTTTTCCAGGTTGAGGAAAGAGGTAAAGATTGGTAGGAACAGCAGGAGTGGAAGTCGATCTCGTTCAAGAACGCGTTCCCGGTCTAGATCTCGCTCTCCTCGCAGACAGTAAGATCACATTGTTCGGCACAGTTTATAAACAGTGTTGCTTGATGTCAACAGTTTCTCACTAGTTGGATGTGTTCCTCATCTTCCTCTTTTCCCTTCTGTTTCCACAGTTATAACAGCAGACGTAGTCGCTCAGGGACCTACAGCTCTCGCTCACGTTCTCGCTCTCACAGTCGCAGTCCATCGCCTCGGCGACATCAGCCTTCGCCCCTTCTTCCCCACCTCAAGTCCAAGACCAGCCACCATGGCAACAGTGACTCAAAGCCCAGCGGACGCCATAGCAACAGTGGTGGAGGATCCGGTCATAAGAGGAAGCGCACACGCTCTCGATCACGGTCCCGCACTCCGGTCAAAGCAGAAAGGGACCGTGAACGAGACCGCGAACGAGAGAGAGACAGAGACCGCAGCTCCTTTGACCTCTCTTCAAAAAAACACAAACATGAGCGAGGAGCTGGTCACAGAGGAGACAGGAGGGAGAGGGAGAGATCTCGGTCCTATGACAGGGACAGAGAGAGGGAGCGTAGCCACAAGAGCAAACACCACAGCAGTAGTGGGCACTCAGGGCACAGTCGCCATCGGCGCTGAGACACACACCAACAGACACACTCTAGGACTGATGGTCACTGAATTATGATTAATATACTCTAAACCAAATCCAACCTTGCCTGTTTTTTGAATGCTGTTTAACACAGTTAAGTCATTTTTCTGTCGCCAGCTGGAGGCTTGTTAACAAACACCTTTATGTTCTACAAAAGATTAAGTAAATAGTTGCACTGCAACAAATCTTGTAAGTAAACCAAATACCTGCCTGCAATCTGTCAGGTGACATAGCTGACATGTCAGCCCCCATCTTGGTTGGTGACAAGAAAACTGTCAATATATTGAGCACATATAACAACTGTGGAAGCGCTGCCCCTCAGCCACGGTTTAGAGAACACGCAAAGTTTGATTTAGTTTGATTTATATTGACCCTAAAACACCATGGCTGGGTTTCTCATATGCATCCTCACACATAACATTTATTCTATTGTTTACAGGAATTATGAGTCCCTTCAGCTGTTAACTTTATTGGTGTGAGCCAAATTACAAAACATTTTTTTTCCAATGGATAACTAATAAAGCCCTGACATGAGGCATTTAAGGAAAGGCTGTCGAAATTGCCTGACTCCTACACAGCTCCTGCACCTACTGATGTCTTGGTGAACAAATTGTCATTGCTTGACCCTGGGCTACACAACAGCACACTTTTAGCTGATATTTGGCAGAGGTGGTTGCCGCTTTGCTCTTGTAGATTAAATGTGTGCATCTGAGGAACCCATGCTGCAGCTTGAAGCCCAGCTGTCAGTTTATAGTGGACTGTTAATTGGTAACCAGCCTTACTTTCACTCAACTGGTCAGACATGATCAATGGTTGAACGAAGGTATTAATACAGTGACATCAGCCCTAGACGTGTCATCGTCTTCTCCACTTGTAGGTTATTCTTTCTTTTCCCATAATACCCCCACTCCACACCGCTACCATCCCTCTAGCCTACCCTAGTGTTCTTGGATTTACATGTAAAGTTATGGACTTTGGGAAAAAGAAACTTATTTACAGTGTAAAGATAGATTGATATCTGCTGACAAATGTGACTGCTTTGATTTATAAAAGCAAACTGCTCAGTGGAAGGACCGAATGAATAAATGTAAAGTAAGAACGATCATTCAGGAAAGATCAATATGTTTGCACATTAAGGGACTGAGGCGAGTGGTTTTTTTCTTTTTTTCTTTTTTGGACAAATGTATGTTGCTTAAGCTGTGTTTTGTACAGTTTCAAAAAACAAGCTGGTAATAGATGTATGTTTTTCTTTTCTTTTTTTTTACAGCAGGGGATGCAGACTTGATTTGAAACATTTTAGGGTCTCCAATTTGTTACACTGGTTTTTAGTCTGCACGTGTTCATGTCCAATTTTTATTCAATAATAAATGAGTTATGCCACTGAACTGTGTGTTCTTTGAAATGGTCCCTGCTGACACTAAATGAATCCTGTAGAACGGCACAGCAAATTGTGTTCTCAGTGAACTGGGATATATGACTGAGACTCTCATCTTACAATCCTGGTTTTTGGAAGTAGAACCTAAGGTACTGTTTAAATAATGCATATGGATTGAGTGTTATCCACACTACACATAAAGCTCTATTCTTTAATATTGTGACTTCTTGCTGTGTGTTATGGCAGCCAGAGGGTGCTGTTAGCCTTACTAACACGTGTTCAAATCTTCAGTTGAATTTGATTGTTGGGTCATCTTCGTATACACGTTACTTAGGTTTTAATAAGACGATGGATTTTAATACCAGTCAACAGAATTAAATGTGATAACTTATAAAACAAAAATGACCTCACATTTGTTCCAAATGGAACTCCAGCAGTTCAAAATACCATGGAGACTATCTGTTAACAGTTTGTGTGTAGTGATAGTTTACTTAATGCTTCTTTGCCAAAAATTATGTAAACCCAATTAATGCACAAAAAGGCTCAGCCAAATCTTTATTAATGAGAACTTAAGAGATAATCCTGCAGTGGACCTCCCCATGCGGTGTCATCTATTCAATTGTTGGAAGCCACAACAGAATCTCTGGACTGAGTAAGTTACTGTTAAATAACATTTCTACAAAGGTTGCCATTCTTTTCAGACAGGTGGAAGTGGTTAAGAGCACATATTGGGGAGATTTTCTCTTAAACCAATTCTGCGTAACTCTCCAGACCTCCTCATGGGTTCTCTCGTCATCTTCCTCTGCTGTTCCAGTGCCACTAATTTATCTCTCCTCTGCCCAAATGGAGCTGTTATGCATCAGAGTTTCCAGTCTTTGATTCTTACATAGTTCATCATGTCGCTGTGACACAGCAAGTGACCACAGAAAGCACAATGACATGACAAACACACACACATGCACAGTGACAGCCCTTTCAGCCAATCTGATGTTTTACACATTAACAGATTGTGCAATAGCAGTGCACTCTCTGACCAAGAACTGGGATACACTCTCTCTTCTATAATGTGCATTAAAGCCCCTGAATGGTAAATGGACTGTACTTATATAGCACTTTTCTAGTCTTTGCGACCACTCAAAGCTGCTTTTACACTACACTGATGGCAGAGGCTGCTAAGAAAAGTGCCCAACTGTCAATCAGTTGTCACATTCATACCCGTTGGCTATGCCACCGGGAGCAATTTGGGGTTCAGTGTCTTGCCCAAGGACACTTTGACATGTAGCCTGACGGAGATGGGGATCGAACCTCCGACCTTCCGATGGAAAGATGACCGACTCTACCACTGAGCAACAGACAAATAGATCACACAAACAATTCATGAACAGTGATACCTGCAGGCCTGGAATGTTTCCGGATCATGTGAAGGGTTAAATACTCCACTGAGACATACAATAGTTGGCTAGTAGTCAAAAGTCATTTAGTGATCTCTGTTTGTGATCAC